>NC_052160.1:67320927-67944009 GCF_902713615.1 Scyliorhinus canicula | reverse complement strand
GTGGGGGGAGAGAGAGGAGTAGTGGGGGGAGAGAGCGAGTAGTGGGGGGGAGAGGGAGTAGTGGGGGGGGGAGAGGGAGTATTGGGGTGAGAGGGAGTATTGGGGGGAGAGGGAGCAGTGGGGGGGAGAAAGGGAATAGTGGGGGGGACAGAGCGAGTAGTGGGGGGGAGAGAGGGAGAGAGAGAGGGAGTATTGGGCGGGGAGAGAGGGAGTAGGGGGGGGGGAGAGGGAGTAGTGGGGGGGAGAGAGGGAGTAGTGGGGGGGGGAGAGCGAGTTGGGGGGGGAGAAAGGGAGTTGTGGGAGGGGTAGAGAGGGAGTAGTGGGGGGGAGGGAGGGGGGGGGGGGAGAGAGCGAGTAGTGGGCGGGGAGAGAGGGAGTAGTTGGGGGGGAGTGAGGGAGTAGTGGGGGGGAGAGCGAGTAGTGCGTGGGGGGGAGAGCGAGTAGTGGGGTGGGGGGAGCGAGGGAGTAGTGGGTAGTGGGGGGGAGAGGAGTAGTGTGGGGGAGAGAGGGAGTAATGGGGGGAGAGGGAGTAATGGGGGGGAGAGAGGGAGTAGTGGGGGGAGAGAGGGAGTAGTGGGGGGAGAGAGGGGTAGGGGGGGGAGAGAGGGAGTAGTGGGGGGGAGAAGGGAGTAGTGGGGGGGGGAGGAGAGTGAGTAGTGGGGGGGAGAGAGCGAGTTGTGGGGGGGAGAGAGAGCGAGTTGTGGGGGGGAGGGGAGTAGTGGGGGGTAGTGAGGGAGTAGTGGGGGGGAGAGGGGTGTAATGGGGGGGGGAGGGAGTAGTGGTGGGGAGAGGGAGTAGTGGGGGGGAGAGGAGTAGTGGGGGGGAGAGAGGGAGTAATGGGGGGGAGAGAGGGAGTAGTGGGGGGGGGAGAGAGGGTAGTAGGGGGGGGAGAGAGAGGGAGTAGTGGGGGGGAGAGAGGGAGTAAGGGGGGGAGAGAGGGAGTAGTGGGGGGGGAGGAGAGGGAGTAGTGAGGGGGGAGAGAGGGAGTAATGGGGGGAGAGAGGGAGTGGGGGGGGGAGAGAGAGGGAGTAGTAGGGGGGGGGAGGAGAGGGAGTAATGGGGGGAGAGAGGGAGTAGTGGGGGGGGGAGAGAGGTAGTAGTGGGGGGAGAGAGGGAGTAATGGAGGGGAGAGAGGGAGTAGTGGAGGGGGATAGGGAGTAGTGGAGGGGGGAGAGAGGAAGTAGTGGGGGGAGAGAGGAAGTAGTGGGAGGGGGAGAGGGAGTGAGTGGAGTGGGGGGAGAGGGAGTAGTGGAGGGGAGGGAGAGGGAGTAGTGGGGGGAGAGGGAGTGAGTAGTCGGAGGGAGGGGGGAGAGGGGAGAGGGAGGGAGTGGAGGGGGGAGAGGGATTGAGTGGAGTGGGTCGTCCACCCCCAGATGCAACATCTCAGCCGCCCTGCCATGGCAGGACGGTGACGAGGACATGGCCGCTGGTTGCCCTGTGGCTGATGGCCACAAACCCACTGACCTCACCGGTGAGGAGGACATTCTAACTGACCGTTGGACACAGAAAGTGACCAGGGGTTAGGCTTGTCCGCGTGTCAGCAGCGCGACCAGGCCACCGGGACACACAGGTATCCCGTGGCAGGCGGCTGCCAAGGTGTCGAATAACCTCCGTGTAACATGTCGTTTCTCTGCCCCCCCCCACCCTTCTGTAGCGTGACGATAATGTATTTGAACCCGAACGGCGATGTTCAGCGCAGTGGTTGGGGCCGCTGCACTGCAGTTGGACAATCCAGCAGCGTCCACAGCGACATCCCACAGTGGATGCAGGGGCAGCTGCAGCAGCAGAGGGAATGGCCGCGGAGTGGCCCGTCGTCGCTGTACAGGCGCAGGTGATCATGGCCGGTATGTCGAGGGGGACGCCGAGGGGAACATTGACCCCCAAACGCTGAGGACGGTACAGGATGTGGGCACTGATGTCGAGCAGCATGGCGGGGAGGAGGAGGAGGAGGAGACACTGATGGTGGAGCCAGGGCGCCAGAGGCGTCAATCGAGGCCTAGGGTGTACCGTGACCGATCTCTTCTGGACACTGCCGGACATCACCTGCAGGAGGAGACTCCGGTTCAGCAGGGAGACGGTCGCACATATCTGCCACCTCGTGTCGCACCTGCGCCCCCCGTGGAATGGGAGGAGGACACGCGATTACCGGTTGCCGTCAAGGTGACGGTGGCACTTAACTTTTATGCTACCGGCTCCCTTCCAGTCTCCGAGTGGGGACCTATCCGGGATATCGCAGGCATCGGTCCACAGGTGCATCCTGGATGTGACTGACGCCCTGTTTGCCATCGCCGACCGCGACATCACCTTTCCCGAGGACCCGAGCAAATCAAGAAGCACAAACCCGTGCATTGCCAACGTGGCCGGGGATACCGATGGTCCAGGGAGTGATTGATGGTGTTCACGTCCCCATGCGCTCGCCTGCAGGCAACAGGGGGGGGACATACTCCATGAACATCCAGGTGGTATGCGACCCCCACCTGAAGATCATGCACATGTGCGCAAGGTTTCCCAGGGAGTGTGCATGACTGCGCGTAAATTCTTGCGCAGTCATTCATCCCTGCTATGTCTTGAGCGACGGCCCCACCCCGGCCTGAGGGGCTGGTTGCTAGGCGACAGGGGTTATCCACTGAGGTACTTGGCTGATGACGCCCATACGGAGCCTCAGACCAACGCGGAGACCCTTTACAATGAGGCCCATGCAGCAACCAGGGGTGTTGTGGAGCGCTGCTCTTGGTCTTCTGAAATGAGATTCAGGTGCCTGGACCGCTCCGGAGGGGCCCCTGCAGTACCAGCCGACAGGGCGCTCTCATTGTTGTGGTCTGCTGTGCGCTGCACAACATCGCAATGCAGAGGGGAGATGCCCCTAGGGAGGAGTCGGAGGGAGAAGCCACTGGCAGTGGTGACAACACGGAGGAGGAGGAGGAGCTGAAGAGGTTGGTGGTGCGTGGGCGCAGCACGCAGAACAGTGATGTGTAATGTGCTGGTACTGTCCAGGAGGCTGCACGACGGCACCGGCGAGGACAGGGGCAATGCGACGCGTTGGTGGCTGCAAGATTCACGCGTTCGCGTGCGACGGCATCGCTGAACACTACCACTACCACCTGCATCGTCAGTCGTACAGACGGTCAGCAACACAACTCCCACCACCACCCTACCCGGGCCCCCCCGTCACGTACACTGCTCCACTTCGATATCACCCTTACCACTGCGGCAAACGGTATATGGCACGACATTGATGGCTGTGTCAGGCGGGTGTGATCAGTGCCATGTTGAATGATGACAGCCCGATCTGCGAGTAGCTGTGAGCTCAGAATCGTTGGACAAAGTTGACTCATGGCAATAGCTGAACCATCCATCTCGTGGGTCGCTGAGTTCGTCAGAGACACTCCATCACGTGCCAGCTGGCGTCGGAGTGCGAGGACCTACGGTGTCCGACTGTGGGGGGGGGGGGGGGGGGCGGGACCTGCACACCCCGGCACCGAAGTTTCACCGATCGTCAACCCACAGCGACACTGGGTCACAATCACGTCCCCGTGGCAACGGAAAAATCACACAGTCTTCCAAGTTAGGTGCAACAGTGAGTTTAATGGTGAATATTATGTACAGATGCCCTAGCCCCTACAACTAAACTGTGCCCCTCACCCATGCCAACTTACTCTGTGTCCCTCTTCATTGCCTTACGGGCCCTACCACTACGTCTAAGTGAATCCCCAGATGGTACAGCAGGAGTGGAGGCGGACTGTTGAGAATCACGCCCCGACATGTCTCCCCGTTGGCACTCGTTCCTGGGGCGATCCGGCCTTTGATGGGCCAGGCTGCTCCGCGGGCGTTTCGGATGACGTGGTGCCACAACTGCTCTGCCCGCTTGCCCACCCGATGCACCAGGGATGGGACGGGAGGAGGCCAAGCGTTCAGGGACGTCCCATGATGGAGTTAATGGGACGGGCCCCAGAACCACCTCCTCTCTCGGGGAGCCCTGTGGCCCCCGGGGCCTCACTGTGGGACGGATGTGCTAGCGGGGGGGTGCCCCGTCGCCCCACTGCCAGTCCTGGAGGCCTGTAACGGTATCCACCAGGATCCGAAGGTTTGCAGAGACGGAGTCCAGGGAGTGAGACATTCCCTTCAGGGACTGTGCGACCTAAACCTGTTAGTACGCAACGCCATCCAGCACGTGCGTCAGGCGGTCGATGCTCTCCGCGACTCACTGCTGGGACTGTGCTATGGCCTGCTGGACTGGACCATGGCCCGTAGCGCGCTGGCAAATGTCATGTTGGCTCTGGCGCATTGCTGCCTGTGAGAGGGCAACCCTCTCCAGGGCCATGGATGACTCGTGCACGTGAAGCCCAACGCCTTGCAGTACCTGACCCATGGCTGATACCGTTTCACCCATTGCCTCAACCGTGACGCCACCCGTGCGGTGTCGGCCTGGGTAGCTGCCATGAGCGGCCACCACTCCCTGCTCCTGGACCGCGGTTTTGACTCCTCTAACTGCGCCTGCAGCTGCTGGAAGACGGCCCTCATCCCGTCATTGTGTCCCTGGGTTTCCAAATGCATCGGCTGTCCAGGTGGGTCGAGTAAATCCAGGAACCCGGGAAACGTCTGGGCGCCAGCTGGATGCTGGGCCTGGGCTGCCCTCCGACCGTCCAGCCCCTCGGCTGCTCCGACCTCCACCTGCTGTACCTGCTCAGCTGTGTGGTGCACACCAGTCCGTGACCCAAGAGCCTTATCACTTAATTGCCCAACCGAGGTGAGTGTCTCTGGGATGGTGGATGGTGTGGGAGACAGCAGTGCCGCAAGCTCTAGGTCCTCGTCCGTCAGAAATTCAGGATAGTCCTGGTCCCAGTCATATCCCAGCGCAGGGCGCACGCGGCCCATGTATGGTTCAGCGTCAGGTGAGTCCGTTGACTGCGTTGCCGCCCTCTGTGCGTCTGGGTCCACTGACCCCGTCCTGTCCTGTCTCACGGCCTGACCTTCGGACAATGCACAGCCATGAAAGTTGTCACTGTCCGTCCTCGGTATGTCCCGCTTGAGAGTCCCGGATTTGGAGGATGGCACTCCAGGCCGACCTCCTGCCACCCTCTGGCGTGCGGCCCTGGGTGCGGTGGTTGTCGTGGATGGTCGCCTGTGTGTGGCACCAGACGGCCCTGGACGTTCGTCAGCGGCCCTAGGGAACAGACTGATACGGGTTAGTTAGACACGCTCGGCCGGGCGTAGGATGGTCCAGTGGGTAGAGTGTGAGGGGACAGAGGATGGGGGGGTCCAGTGTGGTAGAGTGTGAGGGGACAGAGGATGGGGGGTCCAGTGGGTAAAGTGTGAGGGGACAGAGGATGGGCGTGGGGGGGGGGTGTCATGCAGGGTTGTCTCACTTGGTTCTGTACCTCCAACCTCGCATTGCGCGACCTCCCGGGTGGCAGATCCCCCAGCAGGTCCAGTGCCCTCTGCTCGAACACTGTCAGGGGGTCCATAATGGGTGAACCCCCTCCGTTCTGTTGCGCTCCCGGCTGTTGTGAGCAGTCTTGTCCTGTTTGGGGGGGGGGGGGGGGGGCAATAGATAGATCATCACAATTCGGCAGGTATTATCAGGGCGTTCAGATATTGGCACAGGTGGTGGCAAAGTTGCAGCTACACCATGGCATCTCTCCAGGGGGTTGCAGCGCTCATGTGGGTCTGTGACAACTTTGTTAACCACCCTCCACTCACTCTCGCCACCCTCCCCCTCCCCGTCCCCCTCGTGCCCGGGGGGGAGGTGGGTAATGAGGGACATGGGAGGTGGGGGGGGGGGGGGTTGATGGTTGTGACCCGGGGGCACCCACGTGGCACTTACCCTGGCAGCCCTGGTGAGGTTGTGGAGCTTCTTGTGGCACTGCTCCCCAGACTGAGGGGTCTGCCCCACAGCACTGACTGCCGTGCCCACTCTCGCCAGGACCGTCGCACAACGCTGGAAGGGTGGCGATCCCCTCGTCTTAGGCAGATGATGCCTCATCGAGGAGGGTCTCTAGGTCCGTAGAGATCTCTCCCTCCGTGGCTCCGACATTTCCCCCCCCTCCTTTGTTGTCGTAGATCGCGCCCCTTTACGACGCGGAGCGGCGCCATTTGGGCATCGCACGCTTCCGACGTCACCCCTCCCCGTGTTTCGCGAGGCCCCGATGCTAGCCCATTCCCGGGGCCAGAATAGGTCATGATCGGGGACGTTTCGCGCCGTCGTTAAACTCGGACCGAGTTCACGACGGCTTTCCAGATGCGGCGCAGCATCGGAGATTTGCGCCCTGTGCCTTTAGTTAGTGGAGGCTGCCTGGACATCTGTTTTCCAATAAGTTAGTACCCAGCCCTCTGAATTGTGCATGGAAATTAACACCAGGGTTGCACCCTTTCCACGTCACCATCCTGGAAATTACATGTGTAGACCAGTTATCTGTATTATACACTCTGTTTGTAACAGGCATGAGAGTTGCAGTTCAACCCTGCCCCCGAAAATCAGAGCAACTATATTTATGGCCTCTTTCTGCAGTACTCACAGCTGAGACCTTGTTTATAACTACAGAAACTAAAACAGCTAGAACTGTTTGTTCAAGCTAATCATGTTTAATTTCTTGTCTAACAAGTGCTGTCTGTGTCTTTCCTGTAGTTTTACTGAAGCAATGAAGATTCAACCTAAGGTCCAAGTCCTTGACAGTGCTGCAGCATTTTACATTGGCCTCGGCCCTGTTATTATTAGGCATCATCTTTGTCCTGAGCAGCTTCTTTGCACTGGGATTCATCGGTACATTTTTAGGTGAGAACAATTATTGACGATAGTAGCCAAACAAATAAGCATCCTCTATTAAGTTCAACTTCTCTGATCTAAACTTACTATTATTTTTGAGGCACATAATCACTTGGTGTATAGTAAAGATGATGTAGTGTGTTGCAAGAGTTACGGTTTCCTGTTCATGGTAATAATTTGTATTTATTCAGCTTGCCTCAATTGGCAGCATGTTTCCCTCCATCAGAAGATTGTGGGTTCAGACACCCTCCAGGACTGAACAGATGGCGATACTGGTTGAAGAGATAGCATGCAGCTTCTTGCAATGCTGCTGGCTGGTCTTAATGATGGGCCATACGGTACTCACTGCCTCTGCCTCCTGTGCTCACGCCAGGTGTTTGGCGGTAGGTTGCCGCCCCCTTCCCCCCTCCAGAAACCCTGGGCCGGGGATTCTCTGATCCTGAGGCGAACTGTTGACGCCGTCATTAAACGGCGTGCATTCTTCGACGGCGTCAACATGGCCTCAGGAGCAGCGATCTGATCCCTACAGGGGGCCAGCACAGCGATGGAGCGACCCCCGCCGCTCCAGCTGCTGATCCCGCCATCAGACGGGTGCTGCGGGTCTGTGCATGCGCAGTGGGACCGGCGCGATTGCCACACATGTGCGGTGGCTCCCTTCTCCGCGCCGGCCCGACGCAACATGGTGTAGGGCTACAGGGGCCGCGCAGAACAAAAGAGGCCCCAGTCCAAGAGGCCGGCCCGCCGATAGGTAGGCCCCGATCGCGGGCCAGTCCACGTGGACGTCCCCCTTGGGTCGGCCAACACTCTCCCACCAGGCCGCTCCGATACATTCACGGCGAGGTCCCGCTGGGTAAGACAGGCTAGACGGCGCTGGCGGACTCGGGTTTTTTGTACGGCTGCTCAACCCATCCCGGGCCGAGAATCGCCGTGGGGGGGGGGGGGGTGGGGGGGGGGGGGTCCGGTGTGTGTGTGCCGCGTAGAACAGCCCCCGACTGGCGCCGTGACTGCCGGCGCTGATTCTCCGCTCTCTGCAGAATCAGCGGACCGGCGGCGTTGCGCGATTCGTGCCCGTCCCGGCGGTTCTCCGCCGCGGTCTGGGCTGAGAGAATCCCACCCAGGTTGTCCTGCCTCTCCTCCCACGGCGTCCATCAGGGATCGAGATCTGCATCTGCGAACCACGGTGCACGTCTGTTCGGGCTGCCATGGTTGTTGCTGGAATGAGTGTACGTGAGGAGTGGAGTGCTTATATGCGACTGAAGCTTGTCAGCCTCTCGAGTGTCAATCCTAAGCCCGGCGAAACGTAGTTTTTTGTTGGAATTTCTCTAGTTCCACGTGGTGTCGATGCCACCCATCAACGGATCCTGAAATGCTCTCGACAGGCACCGCTTCCGTGATCGTAGAACATCACCGATTCAATCCCAAAGTCAACACCTAGTCTCTGAAACAGAGAATCCAGCCCCATTGTTTTCCTTAAATCCATGATAACCTTCCTTAATTTATCCACATTTGCCCAAGTGACTCTTAATTTCGTTTCTAAAAGTTTTCACACCACCTAGCTTAAGTTGACTGGCCTCTAGTTGTTGGACTTATCTTTACATCCCTATTTTGAACAAGGGTAACATTTGCAATTCTCTTGTCATCTGGCATCATCCTTGTAACTCAGGAAAATTATGGCCAGTTCCCGCAATTTCCACCCTTGCTTCTCTCAGTACCTCTGGATGCATCTCATCTGGTCTGATCTAATTTCCCCTCTTTATCAATTTTTAGCCCATCCAGTGTCTCATCTACTCCTTTTCCACTATGATAGACAGCATCTTCTTCCTTGGTAAAACAGATGCAATGTGTCATTTAATACCTCAGCTATGCCACTTGCCTCCATGTGTAATTCCTCTTTTGGAGCCCTAATCAGCCCCATCTCTTCCTTTGCTACCCTATTCCTATTTATGACTATAGAAGACTTTTCGATTCCTTTTATTAGTTTCCAGTTTCTTTTCATATTTTCTCTTAACTTCGCTTGTTTTTTCATTGCCTCTCTGCATCTTCTATTTGGCCTGGCGCTCAATTGTATTATCCAGCTAGCATCCTTTGCACCCTTTATCTGCTCCATTTTCATCTCTATCTCTTTCATCCAGGGAGTTCTGGGTTTGCTTGTCCAACTTTCCCCTCGTGGAAATGCATCTCTTGATGCGATGACCACTGTCCCCAAAATGTTCCCTGAGTTACATTTGTGATCCAATTGACCCAGACCAGGTCCAGCAATGCTTCTTTCCTCTTTGGACTGGAAACATACTGATGTATAAGTTCTCCTGAATGCACTCTAAAACCCTTTCCCCTCTCTTCCCTTTACACTATTAATATCTCAGTCTGTGTTAGGATAAGTAAAGTCAATCACCAATGCTCTATTCTTGCACCTCCTTGCAAATTTGTTCCTCCAGACCTGTCCCATAGTTGGTGGCTTAACTAAATAGATCCTATCCTTGACACCTCTGTCAGGCATCTTGTCTCTCTAGCACTGTAATGTTCTCCTTAATACTACCATCCCTTTCTTTCCTGAACACTTTCCATCAAGGAATATTTAGTACCCAGTCCTGCTCTTTTTTGTGCCAAGTTTCATAATTTTTGCATTTGGCTTTCGGCATCTGCAGCTCACCAACCTTATTTACCACACTCCATCTAATTTGGACTTTCTTACATTGCCTCTTAACCCGACCCTATCTAATATTTATTTATTATTTCAAGGGATATGAGCTTGTTGCCCATCCTAATTGCCCTTGCTCAGCCATTTCAAAAGGCAGATAAGAGTCAACTAATTCTACCTCCCCCCCCCCCCCCCCCCCAGTTAAATCAAGTTGACAGTGGTTGATTTTGCACTGATGCGCAGCCAAGTTTCTAGCAAGAATTGTGGTCAAGCTTTCCACTAATTTATAACCTATTCACTTTAAAAATTATACAATGCCAACTGAACATAGCCTGGATTGAAAGAACTTTGCAGAGCTTGCATTAATAGAAAATTAAAGAAACAACCGCTTATGTCACTAGTAGGCTTCAATGAAGTTACTGTGAAAAGCCCCTAGTCGCCACATTCGACACCTATTCACTTATGTATTATGACACAACAGAAGATGAAAAATGCATTCCCCTCTGGACTATATGTTGCCTTGGCATTACATTCCTGAGCCTGAGTGACGCACCTAGTCTCACAGCACTATTTATGTGGTTCACAAAGCTTAACACAGCACAGCGGTAAGTATCCGCAGTTATAAGTATTGTATATCTCCTGTGGTTTTTTCACATTTGAACCAATATATGACGTCTCTACTACCTGTGACTTTTGTAATCAAGTTGCTATTTTGATTTCCCTCAACTCAGTTTGTGTTTTTTTTTTTCTCTTCTCCTCTGCTTCTCTTCTCTTATTATTTTCATTGAGTTCTGAAGAAAGTTACTCATAGACAAAACGAGCGAGTGGTCCTAAAGGAAGAGTGCTAAATTGGGAATAAGACCAAGTATAACAAAATTCTGGCAGGAGCTAGGGAATATTGTTTGGGAGCAGCTGTTTAAGAGTAAATCCACATTTGAAATGTGGGAGACTTAACGAAAGGTTGATTAGAGTGCAGGACAGACATGTCCCTGTGAAAATGAGGGATAGAAATGGCAAGATTAGGGAACCTGGATGACGGGTGGAATTGTGAGACTAGCTAAGATGAAAAGGAAGCATACATAAGGATTGAGGCGACTCAAAACTGATTAAGCTTTGGAGGAATATCGGGGAAAGTAGGACAAATCTCAAACGCGCAATAAAGAGGGCTAAAAGGGGTCATGAAATATCTTTGGCTGACAGGGTTAAGGAACATCCCAAAGCCTTTTATTATATACAAGGAGCAAGAGGTAACTAGAGGAAGGATTGGCCCACTCAAAAGACAAAAGAGGGAATTTATTGCGTGGAGTCAGAGGAAATTATGAGATTCTTATTGAAGTACTGTGCATCGGTATTCACCAAGGAGAGGGGACATGACGGAGGTTGAGGCTAGGAATGGATATTAAATACTCTAGGTCATGTCAGCATAAGGAAGGGGGAGGTTTTGGGTATTCTAACAGGCATTAAAGGTGGACAAGTCCCCAGGACCGGATGGGATCTATCCCAGGTTACTGAGGGTAACGAGGGACCGAAATAGCTGGGGCCTTAACAGATAGCTTTGCAGCATCCTTGAGCACGGGTGAGGTCCCAGAGGACTGGAGAATTGCTTAATGTTGTCCCTTTGTTTAAGAAGGGTAGCAGGAATAATCCAGGGAATTTTAGACCTGTGAGCTTGATGTCAGTGGTAGGCAAACTGTGGAGAAGATACGGAGGAATAGGATCTATTCACATTTGGAAGAAATAGACTTATCAGTGATAGACAGGCTTGGTTTTGTGCAGGGAAGGCCATATCTTACAACCTAATAGAATTCTTTGAGGAAGTCATCAAAGTTAATTGATGAGGGAAAGGGCTGTAGATGTCATATACGTGGACTTCAGTAAGGCGTTTGATAAAGTTTCCCATGGAGTTCAATCCAGGGCAAATGCGAGGTGATGCATTTTGGAAGATCTAATTCAAGAGCGGACTATATGGTCAATGGAAGAGTCCTGGAGAAAATTAATGTACAGCGAGATCTGGGAGTTCAGGTCCATTGTACCCTGAAGGTGGCAACGCAGGTCGCTAGAGTGGTCAAGAAGGCATACAGCATGCTTGCCTTCATCGGACGGGGTATTGAGTACAAGAGTCGGCAGGTCATGTTACAGTTGTATAGGACTTTGGTTAGGCCACATTGGAATACTGCGTGCAGTTCTGGTCGCCACATTACCAGAAGGATGTGGATGCTTTAGAGAGGGTGCAGGAGGAGGTTCACCAGGATGTTGCCTGGTATGGAGGGTGCTAGCTATGAAGAAAGGTTGAGTAGATTAGGATTGTTTCGTTGGAAAGACGGAGGTTTGAGGGGGGACCTGATTGAGGTCTACAAATTATGAGAGGTATGGACAGGGTGGATAGCAACAAGCTTTTTCTAAGAGTGGGTTTTTTTCTAATTGAGTTTTCAATTACAAGGGTCACGATTTCAAGGTGAGAGGGGGAAAGTTTAAGGGAGATGGGAGTGGAAAGTTTTTTACGCAGAGGGTAATGGGTGCCTGGAAGCTTTGCCAGTGGAGGTGGTAGAGGCGGGCACGATAGCATCATTTAAGATGCATCTGGACAGATATATGAACGGGCGGGGAACAGAGGGAAGTAGATCCTTGGAAAATAGGCAACAGGTTTAGATAAAGGATCTGGATCGGCACAGGCTGGGAGGGCGAAGGGCCTGTTCCTGTGCTCTAATTTTCTTTGTTGTTCTACATTCTATTTTCTTGAAGCGATTGTAAATCTAAGTTAACATTAGGCCATAATTTGCTGGGGTGGAGGGACCTCATTAGTGTGCCCTGTCAGTTAGACATTTTCTGCTACCCATCAACTCAAAGGCTTGGCCACAAATTCTTGGGTGTGATACCTGATTAGCTATCAAATCAGCCAATAATTTGTGGTAGGGGCAGCAGACCTTAGTGAACAGAAGGACCAACAGGGATAAGACTTAACCAATGGGACTGATATAATTAAAATGATTGTTAAATTAGAAAGGGAAACAAAGCAAGGAAGGCAGGATTGGATTAAGAGAAAGAGGCAAAGGGAAAGTATGGGAACAATTTTAATTTTAAAATTTGACATTTTTTAAATCCCCAACACCAGAAGGAATGAGATTCCACACTTTTAACTTTTAACTTTCTGAGTAAGAGAGGTTGATTGGTGGTAATTAACAGTTATTGAGGCATTAAAAGGATGCTTGCACTGTCAATTACTAGACTTCATGTTCTGCAGTGAATTTAATGGGTATTAATGAGAAAGTGCAGCAACTTCACGCTGATCACAGAGATGATGTTTTCCCAAAGGAAACACTAGATCAACCCAAGTCGTGCAACATCTTGTGGCAGTTTACAATTCATGTGGTACTGCTTCCTTGCCAAGAATTGCCCGAAGACTTGCAAGTGAATAGTGGTGCGTGCCATTCGAAAGCTATTTTTTCAGCACCTTTTGGTCCATTGTCTGAAGCCATTATGCATTTTGAAGACACTATCATTAAGTATACATTCACACTTATATTTTCTGAAGCACAGTAGATTTAAGAGTACCAGGTACATATTTTAGATGGTAACTGTCTATTTTGAATGCTTGATACTTGCATAAGATTGTTACTGCCAGGTTTCTTGGGATAACCACTTGTGCTCGGGCCGTGCAGGTCAGGGGTCAATGTAGCTTGTTGATCTTAGAGACTCATGATTAATTTGACCAGGTGGAAGGAGCCTTGTATATTGGCCACATGAGCTTGATCCAGTACTCCTTAGTGCTATTGTGTGGGATGCTATGCTGAGTGGGAGACTGCTTCAATACAAACTCTCCAGGAACAGACTCCAGTCTGCTTGGTATATTCCCATTTCAAGATGGAGTGAATTAATAGGCATATAATAGAATAGAATTCGGACAGTGCATGATGTGTTGGGTACTCTGGATCTGTGGAGACTGCGTTTACCTTAGCAGTAACACATACAGGCTACCAACACTTGAAATAGTACAACACTATTTTATTAAGCTAGGAACTGTTGAACATACTTTCACTGTGGGTCGACACTATGTTAGATTAAACTGAAGACCTATGCCTATCCTAACCAGTCGATACTATCAGCACATGGTAAGATCTGTGCTACAAGCTGTGAACTCTAACCTTCTCAGTGGCTGCATCCCGAATGAGCGGGAAAACTAGTGCCCTCTGGCTTTGTAGTGAGCTTGCTCTAACCTGGTGATTGGCTGCTGTGTTGTGTGGTGTTGATTGGTCTTGCAGTGTGTCAATCAGTGTGTGTCCCTGCACCATCATATACTGGTGTGTATATTATGACAGTGCAGGAGGAGACATTCGGCCCATCGAGTCTGCATCGATCCTCTGAAAGAGCATCCTACAAAGCCTACTCTCCCGCCCTATCCTCGTTTCCCCACCTAATCTTTGGACAGAAAGGGGCAATATAACCTACAGATATTGCAGCCAGCTGTTTGTTATTCACTGTACCACAGAAGAGAAAGGCCTTTTCCTGGAACTACCAGTGAGATATATGACATAAGTTAGCCGAATAGTGGGTATTGGGGGTGGTTGACACTCTATCGAATGAGAAAAGCCTGCGCTGACTTTGCAGCTCTGGGCTTGTAAGAGTATTCATGTTCCTCTTTTTGTTTCCTGAACACCACAGAATACTAGGATGCTGGGGCATGACCAGGATATGCGAATGACAGTGTCATTCTGGCTTTAGCCCCTCCATCAGCATCTCGCCTGGAGGAAGGTTAATTTGTGGAGTTAGGAAGGGGTTGCAGATTGTGTGATGCATGATCTTGAGGTGGCCTCTATGTATTTGCTGCAGGTGATAGTGTTTATGCTTGATGGCATATCTTTTCCCATTCCTTGTTCATTAAGTGATGGTCCAGCATGGTGAATTGAGTGGATATGCATTTGTAGAAGGCCAATGCATTGTGCAGAGAAAGTTCCAAGGGAGTTGATTCACACTAAGATCTGCAGAGTATTGCAGGATTCTGGAGATCTTCCTTCATCTAGGGATGGCAGTAATGGTTGTTCTGGGTGATGTGGAATTCACCTGCTAACTGGTGATAGGACATAATGTAACCTTCAAGGAGAAGCCAATCTGCCGATCCCTTCCTCATGCTATGTTCTATACTCAGCTGAGGTGCGTTCTGCTGAGAGCATCAGATTGGGGAAAGACTGGGTATCTCTTCCATTTGCTTGTCACTTCTACTGTTTTCTGTTCCACTCTTTAAACCTTGGAGATGGTAATACATATAACTTGCAACTCATAAACAGGTAGTGCTAACATTTACCTTCCACCCAAGTAAATAGTTTGAATGAAATGTTCCATTTTTCTGTGGAGGTTGATTAACTCAGATGGCTAGAGTGTGAATCAGAATGGCGTCAGCAGCATGTGTTCAATGCCCCTACGTGCTGTGGTAATTAATGGAACCTGCCTTTCGCCATGCTTGTGAAATAGTATCCCTCTGCTTCATAATAAATTATCTCTCTCTATTGGAGAGAGAAACCTATGGTAATTTGTGGATTATGATTTACAATTTAGTACATTCCTGTGAACCCACAGTCAAATTAACACCTCACTTTGGTCCAGCCATCCACAAGGAAGAACCATCGTTAATATGAGGCTTAACGTAAGATGATGGGCAGGATTCTCCGCGAAACAGTGGGGCGGGCAACCCTGGCGCGAAGGAGTGGCGTGAACCACTCCGCGCCAGAGGTTTGCGCCGCACCAGCCGGTGCGAAAGGGCCTCCGCCGGCCAGCGCGAGTTGGCGCATGCGCGGAGGGGGGTTAATCTCCACGTCGGCCATCGCGGACTGTTACAGTGGCCGACACGGAGGAATAGAGTCCCCACGACACAGGCCCGCCAGTAGATCGGTGGGCTCCGATCACAGGCCAGGCCACATTGGGGGTATATCCGGGGGCCAGACCCCCACCCCCCCCCCCCCCCCCCCCCCCCCCCCAGGACTCCGGAGACCGCCCGCCGAGCCAGATCCCGACGGGTAATTACCTGTTGGGGCGGGATTTACACCGCCCCCCCGGCCATTCTCCGACTCAGCGGGGGGGGGGGGGGGGGGGGGGGCACACCTTCTTTCCAGTAGGCAACTTTGATCTCCCTTTACCAAGCCATCTCTTTGTCAGCAGAATTTAGAACAGATCACAGGACCCCCTTCATTCCTCCATTTCAGTTCCAACATACAACAATGTTATAAACTTCTATTTGCAACAGGCTGCTGAGCTGGAGTACCTCCTTAGTGTTTCAACCATTTTCTAAATATGTACACCCCACCTTACAGGGCAGTGCCACAGACAATAAAGTGAGATTACCCTGAGTGATAACCAAGGTACTTAATATAAATTGCTTGAAGTTGCCATTCCCAAGGAGATTAGTGATTTTACTCTAAGATAATTCCCGCTGTCAGGGCAAGTTTTTTAACGTGGCTGACCACAGACTTGCCAGTTTCATCCTTTATACTTCTCCTATCAGGTCACTTTCAATCGATAATGAATTTGTACTGTCCACTCACATTCTACAACCTGGCTCTCTTCAAATTGCAACCAGAGGTCCAGCACAAAACTGCCAATTTTCCAGTATTTTATTGCAATTTTTGAACTTTTTTTAAAAATTCACTGCGAACTGCACTTACATTTTGTTCTTTTGAACATGTTTTTAATGGGATAATTTAAGATTGACAAATTCCCCGATTGTTGGTTCTTAAACATGCTGTGCCTAGTGTTGTTTGGTCCTCTTCTCCCCACCTCTTTATTGCCTAGCCTTGCAGTGATCTGAGAAATGTTGGGGCGGATTAACTGACAATCCCGCCTCTTGCAATAAAGTGGCGGCCGGCAGCGAGATCTACCGACCCCGTCGTTGTCAACGGGATTTCCCGGTGACAGCACCCCTCATCGCCGGGAAACCTGTGCACCGGTGTGGGATGGAAATTTCCCGCCGGCGTGAACAGCCGGTAGATCCAGCCCCTGGTCTCTCAACTAAACTGAAAAACTGAGACAGGACAGCAACTTGATAGCCAAATTGGATGAGGAACTGCGAGAATAGAGATGTCACATACAGCAGAATGATACTTAAGGCTGGATATAGGCGGCACTGTGGCACAGTGATTAGCATTGCTTCCTCACAGCGCCAGGGTCCCAGGTTCGATTCCCGGCTTGGGTCACTGTCTGTGGGGAGCCTGCACGTTCTCCCCGTGTCTGCGTGGGTTTCCTCTAGGAACTCGGTTTCCTCCCACAAGTCGCAAAAGACGTGCTTGTTGGTTGAATTGGACATTCTGAATTCTCCCTCAAGTGTACCTGAGTGTGGCGACCAGGGGATTTTCATAGTAACTTCATTGCAGTGTTATTATTATGAGTGGACAGCTATAGATGGATTCCCCAAAGCCTGAGGCTATGAACCAAGGACCTGTCATAGTTTACACGGGGACTCCAAGTTGTTGTTGCAACATGTATTTTTCCATACATGATGTAGGAACTATGGATAGTGAGGGTAGACTCTCCACCGCTTCAGTACTGACCGCTGATCCTGGTGGCGCTGCTGGTACTGATGAACCCTCTGATTGTTCATCCACTCTTGGAGGCAGGATTGTGGTTCAGAAAGAGCCGAGAAACCCAACAGTATTGTCAGTGATTTGGATCTAATCGCATCGGGACTTCCAGAAATGGCTGTGACAGGGTTTCCAATTGCTCTTCAGGTAGTGGACGGGCTCACCACTAAATGCAGCCCTAAATGTGACAAGCAGAAAATGTATGCCGAATGTAAATCTTTTAATATATAGATTTTCCTTTTTACTTTCGAGGTTTTGAGCTTAATTCAACGACCTTGTTGCGCCCAGCGCAAAACTGGGCACAACAGGTGAATCACGCATGAGCCCCAAATTGGGCTTTGAGCTGGGTGCGAGTCACCCGATTCACTCCCCCTGGCTAGCTCTGGTCCCCCTCGCCGGGCGAGATCCAGATCTGAATATTTAAATGAGCTGCAATGCTTATTTAAATACCTGCCGCCAGAGTCACCCGGGGCCTCGGACTCAACAGCCGCGCCTGCGAGACCTCGCCAGGGCGCCATTAGTACACAAACGTGGACCAATCGTAATGACACCTGGGGGTGGGGGGGGTGGGGGGGAGTTCTCCCAGGCCATTGGAGACCCCCGGGTGGTCGGGGCAGGGCAGGGTGGCACCCTGGCACTTTTTTATTCGTTCAGAGGATGTGGGCACCGCTGGCTGGGCCAGCATTACTGCCCATCTCTGAGGACAGTAAAGAGTCAACCACATTGTTGTGGACCTGGAGTCACATGTAGGCCAGATCTGGTAAGGACAACAGATTTCCTTCCCTAAAGGACATGAGGTGTCAAAAGACAGTGGAGCCAGGGGGGGGGGGTTGAGAGAGAGAGAGAGATCAGGGTTGCCAGACACAATGGCGCCCCGATCTGCATGGAGCCTTTCCTGCTGGCAAGCCTTAGTTCTCCAGCAGAAAATCCCTCGGTAGGGAGAAACGCCCCGAGGCCAAAAGAAAGACAAAGTGCCATTGGATAGGGGGTATTTTTTGCGCTGCAGCCACCAAGAAACATCCCACTGAACACGCTGTTCAGCGAACTTTAACTTGAGACCGCTGAATCGCGCCATTAATTTTGACCACAAAGTTTGGAATTCCAGAATTTCACATTATGAATATATGCATTGCTTTTGTTAAAAACCTCAGATTTGATAGTCTGTCTGTATTGAGTGAGCTGATCACTGGTCGGACACCAGGGAACCACCCTGGGCTTGGAGACGGCAAATCAACCATGATTCTAGTCAGTATCTATCAACACCTTCTGGAAAGGTGCATGTGGATTCCCATTGAGGATGCTGTGTCCTATTGTCCCCAATCCCAGCTGAATGGCCTGCCTGTACCTCACTCAGAGCTCACACTCAATGAGCAGTTCCTGTCGTACAATACCTCAGCAAGTCATTACTTCTTTGGAAGGGGTTGGGAGAAAAAGAAATGGTATAAGGACCAGCCTTGTGTAGGAGCAGGAAATAGGAGTAGGAAATATTTGCCAGCCTTTAATGAAAGGACTTGTTGTTCAGGCAAAACTCATAAGAGTACCCATAGCAGTGGCACGGTGGGGTAGTGATTAGCACTGTTGCCACATGGTGCCGAGGAACCGGGTTCGATCCTGGCCCCGGGTCACTGTCCTTGTGGAGTTTGCACATTCTTCCCGTGTCTACGCGGGTCTCACCCCCACAATTCAAAAGATGTGTGGGATAGGTGGATTGGCAATGCTAAATTGCCCTTTAATTGCAATTTTCTTTAAATGAGTACCCAGAGGTTTGTTCAATAGAGTGTAGAACAATGACAGAATACTGAACCAGAGATCAAGTTAATTGATTTACATTGAAGTGAATGTGGCATAGCTTTCTTTCTACTCCAATTTTCTTTTATTTTGTATATATGCTTGAAACCATTGTTCCATGCCTGCGTTTCATGTTGTTTGTTCCTGGTCTCACAGCCTCCAGCAGATACCTAACAAACACTGCAGAGGCAGTGTCAGATAATGTGTACTGAGATGTGTTAGATTGAAAAATCACCTGCAGTGCACAGCAGAGTGCTTGACAGAGGGAGGAGAAACAGCAGGAAGAGACCATGATAGTACATAGAATTTAAAAACACAGAAAGAAGGCCATTTGAGCCAGCCGGTTCAGGCTTGTGATTATGCACCACTTGCGTCTCCTCACACTTTAATCCACCATCCTTTAAATGCATCTGTGAAATGGTTGAATGGTTAATGATGTCTTCTTATAATGATGTCTTCTTATAACACACTTAACATGCACTTCAGTATGGATTAGAGATCAAAGCTGGATTCTTCTGGTTTGTATCTAAAAACTGTGGGAGTAATTTTTTTCCTCCACAATTTAAAAGACGTGATAACTCAGTGTCCTCCCCTTACGCTGTGTAACACATTCTGATCTCTTAATGTGCCACTATCAATACCCTACGTAGCCATGATCACCACCGTTTACATTCCCTTTGTCTTTTTGTACACAATATCTTTGTCAATTCTCCCCAGTCCCCACCTATTGCTGGCCCTCTATCCGTCCCTTCCTGCTCCACCAACCAGGCAGTTTGGGGTGGCTTCAATGGGAATTCCCATTGACAGGGACGGGAGCAGAGAATCCTGCCGCCAAGAAATACGCGGCCAGGAGGCTGGAAAATTGGCTATGGTCAGGATTTTCTGGAACCCACATGCGGGTTTTCTGGTGGTGGAGGCAGCGCCGGCCCTAGGGTTGCTGGCGCCCCAGGCAAGCTAAACTTCGGCGCCCTTCGGGGGGGGGGGGGGGGGGGGGGGGGGGGGGGGGGGGGGGCCGGGGGGGCGAGGGAGGGGTGGGCGGAGTGACCACCGGCGAGCCTGGATCCATCCGCCATGTTTGTGCGGGGCGGCCTGAGGGAGGGCGGCCACCGCGCATGCGCTGGTTGGCACCGGCCCAACTGTGCATGCGCGGTACCCGAGTCTTTTACGCGGCGCCCCTAGCACATGGCGCCCCGGGCGACTGCCCGAGTTGCCGGTACCTTCAGCCGGCCCTGGGTGGAGATGCTCACCATTGGCCACCGGCACGATATGAAATGAAAATCGCTTATTGTCACGAGTAGGCTTCAATGAAGTTACTGTGGAAAGCCCCTGGTCGCCACATTCCGGCGCCTGTTTGGGGAGGCTGGTACGGGAATTGAACCGTGCTGCTGGCCTGCCTTGGTCTGCTTTAAAAGCCAGCGATTTAACTCAGTGTGCTAAACCAGCCCCTGGATATTCCAGTCCCACCAAAGTCGATGGGCATTTCCGCCGCTTACTAGCTGTGCCGCCTGGAATAACACCACGGGGGGCAAGGGGGCGGTGGTATTGTGGCTGAAGGTTCCCTTTGATCGAGTTGCAGTGGCCCTTTTTTCATTTTCCCGTTGACCATGTTGTACCTGTCCTCAGGTTTTATATCTTCAGTGGGCACACTGGAATATTCCTTTCGAATGAAACGGGTGCGAGTTAATCAAATGCACATTATCCATCTGCTTTGAAACAGCACCCAGGCCTTGCTGGAATGTCCCTTCAGAGCGAGACACTAGTTCGTCAAATACAGATACCGTAGTTAAAAATGTTGCCACTTCCTCAACTGATTCCAGCCTGGCTGATGTATCTTTTTTATTATTTTTCCAATTAAGGGGCAATTTAGCATGGCCAATCCACCTACCCTGCACATCTTTAGGTTGTGGGGGTGAAACCCACTCAAACACGGGGAGAATGTGCAAACTCCAGATGGTCAGTGACTCGGGCAAGGATCGAACCCAGGTCCTCGACGCTGTGAGGCAGCAGTGCTAGCCCAGCTGGTATATTAGTGCTGAGTAATTATGGTTTTGACCTCCCACATTCGCAATCCTTTAGTGTATCTTCTCATCAGAATAAATGCTGGACATCACAATGTTGCTAATCAGTAATATGATCCTGTGGACAAACGCATTGTGCTGATCCCCAGATTGATTGACTTTTGTCTCCATAGAATGCCCTTGCCTTCTGATGTCAGTCTTTCTTGTAAAGCCGTGTGCAGGGCCAGAAAATCCTGGCCCAGATAATCAGCTGAGGGATGAATGTTGGATTCTCTGAGAACTCCCTTGCTCTTCTTTGAACAGTATCCCAGGAACTTTAATATACAGCTGAGAGGGCAGACTTACTTTAATGGCTCATTCAAAATGTGACAGTTCCAGCAGTGTAGTAGTCGCCCAGTTCTGCGCTGGGATGCCATGTTAAGATTTTGCTAAGTCTCTGAAGTGGAACTTGAACTCACGACCTTGTGAATCTGGGGCGAGAGTGCTAACACAGGGCAGTAACGTGCTAAAACCAGTTCTGAGAAGCTGGCACACCAGTACTTCATAAGGATACTTACCCAATTTGGGCTTAAACCTTGTACATAATTTCTGTGTGTTTCTTTGAAGAGCATTTAAAGATATGTCAGAAGTGAAAAGCACCATTAAGCAATTGTAATTTGGGTTCACCAACTATTAGCCTCCGTTTTTGATGAGCAGAAGTTAATTACAGTGTATTGCTCTTGTGGCCTGCTTCTAGTTGATTGGGTAAGGATGCACAACAGTTCCCTGAAAGCAGCCATTTAAAATATCTGCATTATTAATGCTAAGCCTATAAGATTAGTCCAGCTAAAGTCTGGTGTCATCTAATATTAAAATGATTTACGAGCAAAAGGTCTGGGGAAAAAAATCTTTCTTGTTTGAAGGTACTGATCAAATGCGGTGACATTTCAAATTAAATTCTCCAAGGCTGTTCATGGCAAATGGAACCTCAGAGGCACTACTTGAGAGTTGAGAAATGATTATAATTTAGAGGGTGTTCAAGGCTTTTGTAAACCTTATTCCAGTTCGATCCCTTGCCCAGATTTCCATGTGTTACTTACCCATTTTGTATGGATGCACTTGGAATTTTAGGTGCGACATGACTCAAACAGGCCTCTTAAAAGTAGATAGCTAGTGGGCATTAAATGTTTTCCTGTTCTTTCTAACACATGTTGCTACATGTTTTATTGTGCATTTGTTATTTTGCTGGCATCCCTGCAATCTTTTTACAGTTTCCTGACTTGTTGCGATGAATGTTGATTGCTGCTGCGTATCTAAAGAACATGGCCTTTCCTTGGCAGTTTTTCCAAACATGCTGGATTGTTCCAGTGAGGAAAGGTTGGCGAGGAGCCAGCAAAAATGATGCAGCAAGACTCTGTGGTCTGTTCATATCTATCATAATCCTGGGGGCTACATTTATAGGAACCCCAACTCCCACCATGTCCGTGGACACGTCAAGAGATACAAAGATATAGCATGGTAACCTGCAGGACAGGGGTAATGAAGGTTACCATGGCATGAAGCTTTCTTGCTCTTCTTTGTAGACCCCCCGGCGACCGGGGGGGGCCGCAGGGCGATCTGGCCCTGGGGGGTGCCCCCACGGTGGCCTGGCCCACGATCGGGGCCCACCGATCTACAGGCGGGCCTGTGCTGTGAGGGCACTCTATTCCTACGCGCTGGCTGTGTAGGCCTCCGCGATTGCCGGCGCGAAGGTGAACCCCCCGCCTGCGCATGCACGGGATGACGTCAGCATCCGCTAACGCTCCCACGCATGTGCGGACCCGCGCCGGCCGGCGGAGTCCCTTCAGCCCGGCTGGCGCAGCGCCAAAGGCCTTCCATGCCGCCAGCGGGTGCAAACCACTCCGGTGCTGGCCTAGCGCCTGAAGGTGCGGAGGATTCCGCACCTTTGGGCGGCTCAACGCCGGAGTGGTTCACGCCACTCCGTAACACCGGACCCCACCCGCCCACGCTGGGTACGGGCGTATCCCGCCATCTGTGTCTCTAGTACTTGTGCTTCAACTGGATGATGATCCTCAGTCCTAAGTGGGACTATGTTCGCCATCAAGATGCCTCCTGCAGCAGTACTTCCAATTATGGTCCACATGCCTTGTGCCATTATAATAAATTTGCCCACAATAACTCATCCTTCAATGGCTAACAGTAGCATTTTCAAGACCTCTCCCTGGCCAAACTTTCCATTCTCCAGCCAAGTGCGCTGCAAAATAAGCTCTCCAAGCAAGTTTTTCTGAAGTCTGCAGCTTATTAAATTGCTGGAATCCCAATGTCTACTGATAATTTGGGTCAGGCCAGCCCTTTCCCAAGGCTGGTGCAGGCAGTTAATGTTTTTTCTGGATTTTAAAATTTGAGACCTGATGTGTTGGGTATGCTGGGTCTGTGAGGACTGTGTTTACCAGAGCAGTGAGAGAGACAGGCTACCAACATTTGTTGAAGTACAACTCTATTTTATTTAACTATGAGCTGTTAAACATACTTGCACTGTGGTCGACACTATGTTAGGTTGACTGGAGACCTGAGGCTAACCTGACCTTTGCATCTTCATTGAGCAGAGAGATCAGCCGATCGGACCCACATGTCTCCGGGTCTTTGTCCCGTTTCAGTATCAGGGAGATGGTGGCCTGTGACATCATTGGGGGTAAAGCCCCTCTATCTCTCGCCTCATTAATAACCCTAATCAGCACCAGCCCTGTGGTAGTAACCACTGCTGTATATATTAGGGTATGTATGGTAAGGCCCTGTACTACAGGTACGGGGGTGGTCCGTGCCTGCTGGCTCCGCCCAGTAGGTGGAGTATAAATATGTGTGCTCCCCATACAGCAGCCATTTTGCCAGCTGCTGCAGGAGGCCACACATCTTAGTGTCATAAAGCCTCAGTTGTATTCAACTCTCGTCTTTGTGCAATTGATCGTGCATTAGGCCCCATTATCTCAGAGAACTTTTTGTATAACTCCACCGGATACCCATCTGGCCTCAGTTTTATTCAACTTCGTCTTTGTGCAATTGATCGTGCATCAATTTATTACACTAAGGTTTTCAGAAGATGGACCTCCGCATCAAGCCGGATCGCCTGCAGCTGGATCCGCAATCAAGCAACGCCAAAAAGGACTTTGAACACTGGCTAACTTGTTTCGAAGCTTACATCAGCTCTGCACCAGACCCAATTCAGAAGATCCAGATCCTCTACACGCGGCTGAGCTCCAGCATTTTTCCGCTTATCCAGGACGCGCCGACCTACGATGAAGCCATGGCGCTACTGAAAGAGAATTACGCTCAGCCGTCTAACACGCTTTACGCCAGGCACGTCCTCTCAACTCGTAGTCAATAGAAGATTTCTGCCGTGCCTTAATTCCCCTGTGACTGTCATGCCGTCATAGCCACGGAACACTCGGAATTTACTCATGCGGGACGCTTTTGTTACGGGGATTGCGTCAGATCACATCCGCCAGCAACATTTAGAGGGGGCCACGCTCGACCTCGTGGCAACCAAAAAGCTGGTGCTATCTGCGACGGTCGCTTCGCGCAATATCCAGGCCTACACCCCCGACCGTACGGCCCACCCATCCTACGCATCGTGGACCCCGCAAACGGACACCCCATCGGGGACCCCACCCAGCCATCCCTACGCCTGTCCCACGCGCCAACCAGGCAATCCCGGGGGTCCTAGATGTTACTTCTGTGGGCAGCCAAAACACCCCCGCCAACGCTGCCCATCCTGGAGCGCCCTTTGCAAGCCCTGAGCAAAAAGGGGCACTTCGGGCAGCAACGGGTAGCATGGCGGTTAGCATAAATGCTTCACAGCTCCAGGGTCCCAGGTTCGATTCCCGGCTGGATCACTGTCTGTGCGGAGTCTGCACGTCCTCCCCGTGTGTGCGTGGGTTTCCTCCGGGTGCTCCGGTTTCCTCCCACAGTCCAAAGATGTGCGGGTTAGGTGGATTGGCCATGATAAATTGCCCGTAGTGTCCTAAAAGGTAAGGTTAAGGGGGGGGGGGGGTGGGTTTTGGGTTACGGGTATAGGGTGGATACGTGGGTTTGAATAGGGTGATCATTGCTCGGCACAACATCGAGGGCCGAAGGCCTGTCTGTGCTGTAATGTTCTATGTTCGCTGTGGTGCGCCAGGCTCACACAGTCGCCACTACCGCTCCGACTCTTTCACCCCCCCCCCCCCCCCCCCCCGGCTAGGACAGGGGTCGCCGACATCTGCCCCCCCCCCCCCCCCGCGGACCACCACGCACGGCCAGTGGCCGCCGCCATCTTCCCCTCCCCAGGCCACGTGCGGCCCATGGGCACCGCCATGTTGTGCAACCCCCGCCACGTGCGGCCCGTGGGCACCGCCATCTTGTCCTCCTCAGGATCGTCAGGTGCAGCTACCTTGTCTCCCCCACAGCACACGGGCGCCACAATCGTTCCAGGACCCGGGCACCCCATTGTCTGACATCAGCGACAACCAGCCGCGGCTCGCCTCGGTCATGATTGACCAGTCTAGCCCGCACAATCTAGCAACCGCCTCCACAAGCGTGAAGATCAATGGGCACGAGATCTCCTGTCTGCTGGACTCCGGGAACACCAAGAGCTTCATACATCCCGATACGGTAATGCGCTGCTTCCTCACGGTACACCCCGCCAATCAGAGAATCCCCCTGGCCTCCGGGTCCCACTCCGTGGCGATCCGGGGGTACTGCATAGCCACGCTCACCATCCAGGGCATAGAGGTCAGCGGCTTCCGCCTCTACGTCCTCCCTAACCTCTGCGCTGCCCTGCTACTCAGCCTGGACTTCCAGTGCAACCTCCAGAGCCTAACATTTAATTTCGGCGGGCCCCTACCACCCCTTACTGTGTGCGGCCTCATGATCCTAAAGGTCGACCCACCTTCCCTATTCGCAAACCTAATCCCGGATTGCAAACCCATCACTCCCAGGAGCAGACGGTACAGCACCCAGGACAGGACCTTCATCAGGTCCGAGGTCCAGCGGCTGCTTCGGGAAGGCATCATCGAGGCCAGCAACAGTCCCTGGAGAGCCCAAGTGGTAGTGGTGAAAACGGGGGAGAAACACATAATGGTCGTGGACTACAGCCAGACCATCAATCGGTACACGCAGCTCGACGCGTAACCCCCTCCCACGCATATCTGATATGGTCAATCAGATTGCGCAGTACCGGGTCTTCTCAACTGTAGACCTAAAATCCGCCTACCACCAGCTCCCCATCCGTAAGGCGGACCGCCCATACACTACCTTCGTGGCAGATGGCCGCCTCTACCACTTTCTTAGGGTTCCCTTTGGCATCGCCAACGGGGTCTCGGTCTTCCAAAGGGAGATGGACCGAATGGTCGACCGGTACGGGCTGCGGGCCACTTTCCCGTACCTAGACAATGTCACCATCTATGGCCACGACAGCAGGACCACGACGCCATACTTGCCAAATTTCTCCGCACCGCCACTCTCCTAAACCTCATTTATAACAAGGAGAAGCGCATATTCAGCACAAACCGCTTAGCCATCCTAGGCTATGTGGTCCAGAACGGAGTTTTGGGGCCCGACCCCGACTTCATGCGCCCCCTCATGGAACTCCCACTTCCCCAAGGCCCTCAAACTCTGCCTGGCGTTCTTTTCTTACTACGCCCAGTGGATTCCAAATTATGCGGACAAGGCTCGCCCACTCATCCAGTCCACCCTTTTCCCCCTGACGGCCGAGCCTCAACAGGCCTTCAACCGTATTAGAGCCGACATCGCCAAGGCCGCGATGCACTCAGTCAACAAGACGTTACCCTTTCAAGATGAGAGCGACGCATCAGACGTCTCTCTAGCTGCCACCCTCAACCAGACAGGCAGGCCCGTGGCATTCTTTTCACGAACCCTTCATGCCTCCGAAATTCGGCACTCCTCCGTCGAAAAAGAGGCCCAGGCCATTGTTGAAGCTGTGCAGAATTGGACGCAATACTGGCCGGCAGGAGATTCACTCTCTTCGCTGACCAACGGTCGGTAGCCTTCATGTTTAACAACACACAGCGGGGCAAGATCAAAAATGATAAAATCTTGAGGTGGAGGATCAAGCTCTCCACCTACAACTACGAGATTTTGTATCGCCCCAGTAAGCTCAACGAGCCCCCGATGCCCTATCCCGAGGTACATGTGCCAGCGCACAAGTGGACCGACTCCGGACTCTGCACGACAACCTTTGTCACCCGGGAGTCACACAGTTGTACCACTTCATTAAGGACTGCAATCTACCCTACTCCGTCGAGGAAGTATGGACAGTCACCAGAGACTGCCAGGTCTGTGCGGAGTGCAAAACGCACTTCTACCAGCCGAACCGTGCGCGCCTGGTGAAGGCCTCCCGCCCCTTTGAACGCCTCAGCGTGAACTTCAAAGGGCTCCTCCCCTCCTCTGATCGCAACACGTATTTCCTCAGTGTGGTCGATGAGTACTCCAGATTCCCCTTCGCCATCCCATGCCCGGACATGACGTCTGCCACCGTCATCAAAGCCCTCAACACCGTCTTTGCTCTGTTCGGCTTCCCCGCCTACATCTACAGCGACAGGGGATCCTCATTCATGAGCGATGAGCTGTGTCAGTTCCTGCTCCACAAGGGTATCGCCTCAAGCAGGACGTCCAGCTATAACCGCCGGGGAAACGGACAGGTGGAGAGGGAGAACAGGACAGTCTGGAGGGCCGGCAAATGGCCCTACGGCCCAGAAGTCTCCCGGCCTCCCGCTGGCAAGAGGTTCTCCCCGATGCACTGCACTCCATTCAGTCGCTCCTATGCACTGCGACTAACGGCACACCCCATGAACGTCTCTTTGCCTTCCCCAGGAAGTCCACCTCCGGGGTGTTGCTCCCGACTTGGCTCACAGCTCCAGGACCCGTACTCCTCCATAAGCACGTATGACTCCACAAGGCGGACCCGTTGGTGGAAAGGTTACAGTTACAGGGCAGCACGGTAGCATGGTGGTTAGCATAAATGCTTCACAGCTCCAGGGTCCCAGGTTCGATTCCCGGCTGGGTCACTGTCTGTGCGGAGTCTGCACGTCCTCCCCGTGTGTGCGTGGGTTTCCTCTGGGTGCTCCGGTTTCCTCCCACAGTCCAAAGATGTGCGGGTTAGGTGGATTGGCCATGCTAAATTGCCTGTGGTGTCCTAAAAAGTAAGGGTGGGGGGGGGGGGGTTGTTGGGTTACGGATATAGGGTGGATACGTGGGTTTGAGTAGGGTGATCATGGCTCGGCACAACATCGAGGGCCGAAGGGCCTGTTCTGTGCTGTACTGTTCTGTGCTCTGTACTCCACGCCAACCCCCAGTATGCCTACGTAGCGTACCCCAACGGCCGCCAAGATACTGTCTCTCTCAGGGACCTGGCACCAGCAGGTTCCACACACACACACCACCCTCCCCTCCCCTGGCGCACCCAGCAGCAACCCCCCAGGACCATCCGTCCTCCCCCTGCCCACGCCCGAGGATGAAGAGGATCTCAGCACGCTCCCGGAGTCACCAAGGACCCGACCGACGCCAGAATCGCCGCCACCACTGCGTCGCTCCCAACGTCGGATCAAGGCTCCGGACCGGTTAAACCTGTAATTGGTTCTGGACTCAAAATTTTTTTCTCTGTATATTAAACTTGTGCTGTACATAGTTCTCCACCACCCCAGCCGGACTCAATTTTAACAGGGGGTGAACGTGGTAGTAACCACTGCTGTATATATTAGGGTATGTATGGTAAGGCCCTGTACTACAGTTACTGGGGTAGTCCCTACCTGCTGGCTCCGCCCAGTAGACGGAGTATAAATATGTGTGCTCCCCGTACAGCAGCCATTTCGCCAGCTGCTGTAGGAGGCCACACATCTTAGTGTCATAAAGCCTCAGTTGTATTCAACTCTCGTCTTTGTGCAATTGATCGTGCATTAGGCCCCATTATCTCAGATAACGTTTTGTATAACTCCACCGGATACCCATCTGGCCCCGATTGCATGGCCCTCAAGCCCTCCAATATTTCTTTGGTCCTAATCGGGGCCCCCAGCCCGTCTCTCAACCCCCTACCCACTTTTGGGAAGGTTAGTCTGTCCAATAAGCGCTTCATCCCCTCCAGCACCGCGGGGGGTTCTGAGGTATAAAGCTTACTGTAGAAGTCCCTGAACACCTTGTTCAGCCCTGCCGGATCACCTACCAAGTTTCCCCCCGCCCCCCGCCGTCGACTTCCTTCCCTATTTCCCTAGCCATCTCCCTCTTCCTCAGTTGCTCTGCCAGCATTCTGCTGGCTCTCTCCCCATGCTCATAGATTGCGCCCCTCGCCTTCCTAAGCTGCTTCACCACCTTACCTGTGGACAACACCCCAAACTCCATCTGTAGTCTTTGTCGTTCCCTTAATAGCTCTGCCCTCGGGGTCTCCGCATATCTCCTGTCTATCTGTAAGATCTCCTTTATCAGTCGGTCCGTTTCTGCACTGTCCGTCCGTTCTGTCCCTATGCGCTCAAATCGAGATCAGCTCCCCTCTCACCACTGCCTTCAGCGCCTCCCAGAGCACCGCAGCTGAGACTTCCCCTGTGTCATTGACCTGCAGGTAGTTTTGCATACATTTCCTCACCCTCTCACACACCGCCTTGTCCGCCAACAGACCAACCTCTAGACTCCATTGAGGGTGCGGAAAGCTTTCCTTACAGACCTGCAGATCAACCCAATGTGGAGCATGATCCGAAATAGCGATCGCCGAATATTCTACGTCCGTCAGCCCCGCCTAAAATCCCTGCTCGTGATGAAAAAATCAATTCGGGAATACACCTTATGAACATGTGAATAGAACAAAAATTCCTTCCCCGTCGGCCGACTAGCCCTCCATGGGTCAACCCCCCCCCCCCCCCCCATTTGCTCCATGAACCCCCTCGGTTCCTTTGCCATTGGCTGCACCCTCCCCGTTTTTGAACACGACCGGTCCAGGCCGGTGTCAAGGACTGTGTTAAAATCACCTCCCATAATCAGCCTGTGCGAGTCCAGGTCAGGTATCTTCCCCAGCAGTCTCTTAATAAAATGCACATCATCCCAATTTGGGGCATATACATTGACCAAAACTACCTGCACCCCCTCGAGCATGCCACTCACGGTGACAAATCTACCTCCCCCACCCGAAATTGTGCTACCCACCTCGAATTGCACCCATTTGTTAACCAAAATCGCGACCCCTCTAGCCTTAGTATCCAGCCCCGAGTGGAAGACCTGGCTAATCCAGCACTTCCTTAATCTGACCTGGTCAGCTACTTTCAGAGGAGTCTCCTGTAGCATAATTACGTCCGTCTTCAGATGCGCGTACACACGTGCCCGTTTAACCCTTCCAGGTGATCAGCCTGGTTGAGGGACACCGTGGCCCCCCCCCCCCCCTCCCCCTTCGCCTATCAGCCATCTCCTTTCTTGGGCCCGCCCCTAGCCCCTGTGTCACGCCTCCCCGGCCCCCTCCTGGCAGCCCCTACTTCCGACCTCCATGTTACCAAACCCAAGTCTCTCCCTCATCAGCAGATCAACTACCCCCGCCCCCCAGCAACAACACCCTGCAACCTAACCCCTGCCATAAACGAGCTATATGCACACCCCCCCACCTGGCTTCCATAGGCCAGCTCACCCAGCTAGCCTGGTGACTCTCTACTCTGGCGCCAACAAGTCTCCCACCTATTGTTCCCTCTGACCCATCATCCCGCCCATCGACACCACTTCCCCAAACCAGCCATCCTCGAGCAATTGATCTGTAAAAAAACAAGGAACAAAGAAAACTCCGACACTAGTGCCATTCAAGTAATACAAAGTAAATAATAGGCACTTCCAACCACCCCCATCAGAACACAAAAAGCCCCCAGCACCAAATACCTTAACTTCCCTCTTCTCCAGCAAAAACTCGAATACAGAAGAAAAAAAACAAGAAACAATAAAAACATATAAACATCACTCAATAACTTTGTAGCTTATGTCCAAAAGTCCTCAGTTCGGCATCAGCCCTTCTCTCTTGGCGAAGTCCTCGGGCTCCTCAAAATAATGGTGCTGTCCCTTGTGCGTGACCCAAAGGCGCGCTGGATACAGCAGCCCAAACTTCGCCTGCTTCTTAAACAACTCTTTAACTTGCCTGTAGCCTGCCCTCCTTCTGGCCACCTCCATGCTCAGGTTCTGGTAGATGTGCAAGACACGATTGTTCCAATTGCAGCTCCGTGTGCGCTTGGCCCACTGTAGCACCCGCTCCTTGTCCAGGAACCTGTGGAACCTCACCACATTTGCTCGGGGGGGCTGTCCACCGCCAACGGCCGAGGGAAGACATCATTCCCCAACAGCTTCTGGAACATGTCTGCCACGTACGCGGCAGCATCCATTCCCTCAGCCCCCTCCGGGAGACCAACGATTCGTAAATTCTGCCGATGGGACCTATTTTCCAGGTCCTCCACCTTCTCCAGAAGCCTTTTTGTTGGTCTATTCGCCTCCCCATCTCCACTCCACCACCGTTTGGTGTTCCTCCTGCTCCTCCAGTGCCTTCTCCAACTTCTGGGCATCAAGCCTGTGCTCCAGGCGCTGGATTGATTTCTGGACCGGGTATAAACTGTCCCGTTTCAGCGCGGTGAAGCCCTCTTGGATGACCTTCAACAGATGCTCCGTTGTTGGATGGGCTGTCTGCACCGGAGTCCGGACATCGGCCATCTTCAGCAGCAGCTTCCACGCTGCTCTTGTTTGCCCACTTCTTCAACTGTTTACGATTCTTTCTGCTTCTTAATTCCATACACCTATATCTGGAGTCAGTGCCTGAGTGCCTATGCCTTCAGATCCAGAGCTCAAAAGCACAAAAAACTCAGGGGAAAAGGTCCAAAAGTCCGACCGGAGCGAGAGCCACCAAATGTGCGACTTACTCCCTCATAGCCGCCACCGGAAGTCGAACCAATTTAAGATTATCAGTTGGGCTCACAGTGTGGCTCACTTACACATGTTAGAAGCTGTATATATTCACATATATGGCTCTGTCCTTTGCAGACAGAAGGAATATGTACATTTCTCCTTTTTCAACTAAATAAAATGGGCAACAGCCAGTCCCTGGTTCATTCCCTCAGAAAATGTCTTGCCCAGTCAGAGTCAACCTGCCTCGTTTGAATTTAAACAAAGCTTGCAGGTAAATGGTGCATTCTCCATGACAACGCTTCTACCAATTAGAATTGACTTGCCAGCCAGTCAGCACTCTCTTTGCCTGCAATACAAGTACAATTTGATATTCTTGATAAATGCAAGATGAAAAGCTTTGACAGCATGTGTCTTTTTTCAGCAGTATTAAGATAATTGACAAAATGCTGGGGTAATAGAACATACAGTGCAGAAGGAGGCCATTCGGCCCATCGAATCTGTACCGACCCACTTAAGCCCTATCCCCGTAACCCAATAACCCCTTCTAACCTTTTTGGTCACTAAGGGCAATTTATCATGGCCAATCCACCTAACCTGCACATCTTTGGACTGTGGGAGGAAACAGGAGCACAGGAGGAAACGCACGCAGACACGGGGAGAACATGCAGACTCCGCACAGTGATCCAGCAGGGAATCGAACCTGGGACCCTAGCTTGTGAAGCCACAGTGCTAATCACTTGTGCTACCGTGCTGCCTAATGATGCAAACCTTTCTTATTCGGCATTTTTTTATGATCTGGAATGCACTATTTGATATGAAGGAGGCAGCAGATCCAATAATAATATTCAAAATGAAATTGGATAAATACTAAAAAAAAAAGAACTGCATGGCTATGAGGGAAGAGCAGGACGTGGGTAGAATTAATTGGCAGCTCTTTCAGAGAGTTGTCATAGGCATGGTGGCCAAATGGTCTTCTTCCGTGCTGTATGATTCTATAATACATATTTAAAATGAAATTAAATGAAAATCGCTTATTGTCACAAGTAGGCATCAGATGAAGTTACTGTGAAAAGCCCCTACTTGCCACATTTCATGCCTGTTCGGGGAGGCTGGTACGGGAAGTATTTAAAATATTGTATTCATGTGAAATTTCAAGTTATTAATATTTTATAGACATTCAACGAATGTATCATCAGGTTGTATTTGCTTGTGTGGCATTGTGCAAAAAAGAAGATTGGGGTACGACTGAAGCTCTGGGACTAAAGGTGCACAGGTACTTGGATCCTAAGCTTGGTCTCCACAATGAAGTTTGGGGTTGGGCAGCTTCATGCCTTTGCTGCCCTGACTCTACTGTTTAGAATCTCTTTTGGACATATTCTGAGAGGTTACATCAAATGACTTCTCGCCTCCAACAGCCCCAGCCTCTGTACTTGCCTGTTTCATCTCTAATATTTTTCATCTCTTAATACTGGAGTTCCAAAGAAGTCATATTGGACTTGAACGCTTAACTCTGCTTCTGTCTCCACAGGTGCTGCCAGCCCTGCTGAATTTTTCGACCACTGTTTCTATTTCGGACAATTCTCAGTTTTGCTGAAAGGTCATTGACCTTAGAAAGTTAACTGTTTCTCTTTCCACATTTCCTGCCTTCCCTGATGAGTATTTCCAGAATTTTCTGTTTTTATTTTGGATCTCCAACAATTTTTGTAACTGTAAAATTGGCCGTTTGCTGAGGGCACAAAAGGATACAGTTGCAAAGCGACAGCTTGTTTTTCATCCCATCAGGTTTTGTTTCCCATGATTAATGCCGATCGCACTGCACAAGTATTTGCACCTCCTTTCAGGATCTGGCTTGGCCCGTTTGTTTTGGAGTTTTTATGTGAATATAACCTTTTTACTTCAGGCAGTGCATTTTTGTTTACATTTAAACGGTAACAGAATGTTAAAAGTTCAGTTTTATTTTCCTTGGATGTCGCATGGATATATTTAATAACTTGCACATTTAATTTAAGTTTTAAAATATGCATTTTGTTGTTGACCACATGCCTTTTTGCATGATTTCATCTCGCCCTTCCACCTATATTTAAGTAGACTTTTAAAGCATTTTGCCCTGAATTGCTATTTTCATAACTTGTAGTTTGCCAGCAAATCGGAACTGTTTGTGTGAAAGGACTAGTTTATCATTTTCTACACCTTGCATGTTCTGATCTTGAAATAACATTTTTTCCAAGATGGTGGGTGGAATTTACCGGCTGTTCACGCCGGCGGGATATTCCAGTCCCACCGGCGGCGCATGGGTTTCCCGGTGATAGGGGGTGCCGTCAACGGGAATTCCCGTTGACAGCGGCGGGACCAGAAATCCCACAGGCCTGTTCTGCCGAAAAACATGCGGTGGGGTTGGTCGGTAAATCCCGCCCTTTATATACTGAAGCCACAACACGAGGGGGAGCATATCGCATACGTGCAGATGCAGTCACTGGCATCATAATCAGCGATGTCCTGCCTGACTGGATTAGGGAACTGGCTCCTTAATTCTTTAAAGATAAAAAGTAACTGTGGCACCATTGGGAGAAATAAGAGTTTAAATGGGTTTACGTTTAACAATAAATAATTAAGAAAGAAAGCTATTTATCAATAATAAACCAATCTTGGAACAAATCTAGTTGGACTCAGCTGGTTCTGGCAATGAGGGATATTAGTTCTGTCCCGACTTTCAATTTATCATCACTGATGAGTTGGTAAAAACAAATAAAAACATATTTTGAATATCTTTTAACAAAAAATCTGTCACACAGTGTGGGGCTCAAAACCATGAATTTGCAGCTCAGAGTCCCTTTATCTGCCAATTGAGCTCGTTGGGCTGTGTAGGAACTGCCTGTGTTTCCAATTTGTTCACTGACTTTATAAAGTCCCTTTGGGAGTAGAGCCGATTGGTAGTTTAACCTGAGGATCACCACACCTTAGGCGAGGGGCAAAGTTGAAAAGGCAGGCTGGGAATTGAAGCCACGCTGCTTGCCATGGTCTGCATCATAAAACAGCTGTTTAGCCCACTGAGCTAAACCGGCCCCCACTGGATTTATAAAGCTTTGTACACTTCCACGGTCATATCATAGAATGGTTACAGCACAGAAGGAGACCATTTGGCCCATCATGTCCATGCTAGCTCTCCTCAAGAGCTATTTACTGAGTTTCACTCCCCTGCTTCCCCTCCCCCCACCCCAGCCCTGTAAATCTTTCTTTTTCAGATAATGAACTAATTATGATGATAATCTTTATTAGTGTCACAAGTAAGCTTACATTAACATTGCAATCAAGTTACTGTGAAAATTCCTTCCTGAAAGCCTCTCAAACAGTACATTCCCGATCCTAACCACTCGCTGTGTGAACCAGCCCCCGCCACACAACTCAGAGAGTGCATTCCAGATCCTAACCACTCACTGCATAAAAAACGTTTTCTTCATGTCGCCATTGCTTCTTTTGCCAATTACCTTAAGTCTGTACCCTCTCACTCATGATCTTTCCACCAATGGGAACATTTCTCCCTATCTGCTCTGAACAGCCTCCTCAGCATTTGGAACAGCTCGATCAAATCACATCTCCACCATCTCTTCTCCACTCCATCTGTATAACTGTAGTTCCTTGTCCCTAGAACCATTCTTGTAAATCTTTTCTCTACCTTCTTTAATTCTTTCACATCCTTCCTAAAGTATGGTGCCCAGAGCTGATTGGAATACTCCAGTTAAGGCTAAAGCAGTGTTTATAACAGGTTTATCATTATTTCCTCACTTTTTACCCTCTGCCCCTATTGATAATGCCCAGATCCCATATTATCCTCTGCTTCACTGTCCTGCCACCTTCAATGATTTGTTCACATATATACCCAGCTCTTTCTGGTTCTGCATCTCTTTGAAATTGGCCCCTTTAATTTATGTTGTCACTCCAGATTCTTCCTCACAAAATGGAACACTTCACATTGCTATGCATTAATTTTCATCTGCCACTTGCCCACCCATTCCATCAAATTGTCCGTATACTTTTGAAGCTTAACAATATAATCCTTACAGTTCACAACTCAAATTTTGCGTCATCCACAAATTTTGAGGGCAGGTTGCATAAACTGACCTTGACTGTTGAAGATTAAGGGCTAATCTGATTGAGGTGTTTAACATGTTAAAAAGGATTTGATAGTGTCAATGTAGGGAAATTGGATGGGATTTTCCAGTCCCACTAACGGTGGAAATCAACACGGGCGAGAACCAAAAAGTTGGAGAGTGGCTAAAAGTCCATTGACTTTGAGTGAGAATTTCCCATCCAAATCCCGCCCACTATATCCTCTGGTAATGCGATGGAAAACAAGAGGACACAACCTTAAAATTAAAGCTTAACTCTTTAAGAGCAAAATTACACAAGGAGTAATAGAAATTTGGAATTCCCTCGGCGCACAAGTCTGTGGATACTTAGGGCAATTAAATTATTTTTGTTAGGTAAGGGGATCAAGAGATATGGAAATAAGGTGGTAAAATGGAGTTGTGGTACAGATCAGCCATGAACTAATGAATGCTGGAGCAGACTCGAGAATATAGAACATACAGTGCAGAAGGAGGCCATTTGGCCCATCAAGTCTGCACCGACCCACTTAAGCCCTCACTTCCAGCCTATCCTGTAACCCAATAAACCCTCCTAACCTTTTTGGACACTAAGGGCAATTTATCATGGCCAGTCCACCTAACCTGCACATCTTTGGACTGTGGGAGGAAACCGGAGCACCCGCAAGAACCCCACGCAGACACGGGGAGAACGCGCAGACTCCGCACAGACAGCGACCCAGCGGGGAATCGAACCTGGGACCCTGGCGCTGTGAAGCCACAATGCTATCCACTTGTGCCACCGTGCTGCCCACAAATTTTTAGAAGTCAGTAGGGGGTGAATGTCCTAATCTTGCTATGGTTTGAAGGCACTTTGTGCAAACTTTACAGAGCTGTCTGTACAAGTAATCAAAGTGTAGCAGGAAATTAATGTTTGAAAAATAGCTCAATTAAGAGCTTTTGTCCACTATTCCTAATCTGTATACCAATGATGCAAATGTTTTAAAAGATTTTGAAATCTGTTTCAGTAAAAACATATTTTCAAACTTCTTGCAAAGAAAAAATGCTAAAAATGCAGGCCATTTCCAGCACTTTCTGCCAGTTTCAGTCCATCTATCTCTGCCTGTCCCATTATGTCCAACAGGACGGTGACTTTAACAATGGGGGAGCTTTCCAAAACAATGATTCAGGAAAATGTTCATTGTCACTTGGAAAGATGTGGGTTAATTAAGGAAAGCCAGCACAGATTTATTGAGGGCAAACCATATTTAGCTGTGACGCTCGCTTTAGTTTTTTCATAAAGTAACAGACGGGGTCGATGAGGATAATGCCTTTGATGTGGTGCAAATGGACCTCCAAAAGGCATTCAATAAAGTGTTGCACAACAGACAATTGAACAAAGTTGTGGCTAGTTTCAACCTGTCGATCATGGTCGTAAAAGTCACCTTGATATTTTGCTTTATAACATAAAACTATTACATCTGAATGTTTTAGTGAATGTAACAGTAAATTAAAAAGCAGTGTAAAATTTAATTATTGCTTTAAACTTGGTGCCAGATATACGTAACATGCAGTGGGGCTGACAGAAGTGACAAGATGTAAATTGAATTGTAATAATCGGTGTGATGTCACCCACCTTGAGCTCCACTGTCACCATTAGCTGGCTTTCTGCTGTCTGAAGGACGATACAGGGACTCGATCATTGGAAGCAACTGATCCTAAATTGGCATTAGGGTAAATATCCAAATTTTTAAAATTGCTCCCGATTGTATTCACGCTTTCCACGTATGGATGCCCACATCAATTTCCTTCAGGCTCCCACCACTCCCCACCCCCTTGCCCTCTCAGCTACACAAAAAAGACACGAGACACTATTTGAAGAAGAGCAGGTCTTATCCAGTTTTTATCCCTCAAAGGACATCACTGAAATCGACTATCAGACCATTTTATAGCTGTTTGTGCAACCTGGCTGCGCAGAAATTAGCTGCCATGTTTTCAAACATTACAGAAGTGCCTAATAAAGTCACCATAGTTCCAGATGACCATCAGCTGCTTTCCCCTTTGAGGGGGAGAACTGACTGATTGTGATTTAACCTGAGAATCACTACACCTCAGGCGAGGGGAGAGGTTGAGAAGGCAGGCTTTCGTAAATAACCTCAGCCGGTACAGGATTGAATCTGCCCTGCTGGCCTCTCTCTGCATCACAAACCAACTGTCTAGTCAACTGAGTTAACCGGCAGTGCCTAAATCTTAAATTAAGGACTTTGCAAAAGACACTATACCATTTTTTCCTAACCATAAAGAAAACTTGGAATGCACTGCCTGAGAGTGTGGTGGAGGCAGGTTCAATTGAAGCATTCAAAATTGGAATGTTATTTGAAAAGGAAGAATGTGCAGGGTTATGGCTGGGGTTGGGGGGGGGGGGGGAATGATATAAGGTGAATTGTTCATTCGGAGATATAGTGCGAACACAATGGGCCAAATATCCCTCCCTCCTGCACCGTAACAATTCTGTGATACAAGCATAGGTTTTCTAACAATGGGATTATCATCACATCTATGTATAGCCCATAACATTACCTTGAGCTTTGGTAAAGAAATGATTTGCACTGATTGTACAAGCCAACTAAAATTAGCATATACTTTTCACAGGAGACTATTTTGGAGTCTTGATGGAGGCCAAGGTACTGACATTTCCTTTTAATGTAATGGACAACCCTATGTATTGGGGGAGCACATTAGTCTACTTGGGCTGGGCTGTCATGTGAGTATGTAAATTTAAAATCATCATGCAGTTCTTTCTGTCTCTTGCCTTCCTCCCTCACTCTTCAGTTAAATTTTCCTTTTGTAACTCAGAGGCCTTGATATTATTGTGAGAAGATGAAATACTTGACAATTATAGTCTACTCTTTTAATGCTTGAGTTAAAATAGTTAACACTTTTATTAAAGGAGAACATTAATAATGGAATTTTTAAAAAAGTCATCTTAAAATTAAACGGAAAGAGAAGTTGACCAAGGAACACAAATGGAGGAGTAGCGCATAATGGCTGTTTTTGGACTGGCCGCACATTTAGATTTAGATTTAGAATTTAGAACAGTACAGCACAGAACAGGTCCTTCGGCCCTCGATGTTGTGCCGAGCAATGATCACCCTACTCAAACTCACGTATCCACCCTATACCCGTAACCCAACAACTCCCCCTTAACCTTACTTTTTAGGACACTACGGGCAATTTAGCATGGCCAATCCACCTAACCCGCACATCTTTGGACTGTGGGTGGAAACCGGAGCACCCGGAGGAAACCCACGCACACACGGGGAGGACGTGCAGACTCCGCACAGACAGTGACCCAGCCGGGAACCGAACCTGGGACCCTGGAGCTGTGAAGCATTGATGCTAACCACTATGCTACCGTGCTGCCCACAATAATTCAAAAAGCAAAAGAGAAAGGTTTTAAAAAAACCTTTGGAATTTGACCATCACTCACAACATGGCATGTACCCATCCCAAATTGCCTTGAACTGCTGCGGCCCATGTGGTGAAGATGCTTCTACATTGCTGGCTAGTTGGGAGTTCCAGGCTTTTGATTGAGCGACATGAAGGAATGCTGAACTATATCGAGGTCTGGATGCTGTGAATTGGAGCAGAACATGAAGGTGATAATGTTCTCAAGCACCTGCTGTTCTTGTCCTTCAAGGCAGGGGAAATTACAGGTTTGTGAGCTGTTGTCAAGGAAGCTTTGGTGAAATGTTGCAGTAGACGATGCATGCTACAGCCACGAGAGGGAGAGAGGGTTCAAGTTGGATGCACTGCCAATCGTTCTGGTTGGTGTTAGAACATAGAACATAGAACAGTACAGCACAGAACAGGCCCTTCGGCCCTCGATGTTGTGCCGAGCAATGATCACCCTACTCAAACCCACGTATCCACCCTATACCCGTAACCCAACCAGGTGTATTGCGCTTCTTGTGTGATGTTGGGGCTGATAAGGGGCTGGTTTAGCCCACTGAGCTAAATCGCTGGCTTTTAAAGCAGGCCAGCAGCACGGTTCGATTCCCGTATCAGCCTCCCCGGACAGGCGCCGGAATGTGGCAACTAGGGGCTTTTCATAGTAACTTCATTGAAGCCTACTCGTGACAATAAGCGATTTTCATTTCATTTCATGTTGCTCCTGCACTCATTGAGGCAAGTGGAGAATATTCCATCAGATTCCTGGCTTGTGCCTTACAGGTGATGGCATGGCCTTCGGAGGTCAGCACATGAAGCACTCACTACAATACCCAGCCTCTGACCTGCTCCAGTGCAGGTTCTAAAAGTGTGAGTGGTTCCATCACTGAATAACTGGTGGTTCGTGATTCAGGTGATCCATGGTTCAGAATGAGTCTCTGGCATGCAATGCCACGACAGAGACCATACAAGAGAACAGACTCATCCCCACCACTTCCGTGATGTCACATAACCAGATAGGCTCCCAGATTGAATGTTGGTTCCACAAAATACCCAATTATCCTGGACTTGCCAACACCGCTCTCAAGCACCAACTGCCATTGCCAGCAACAAAAAACTGTGTGATTGCATTGTCAACACTTGCGGAACAGAATGTCGAAACTGACATGAGCATAAAACTCTGCAGCTTTGAACCAGGCAATTGTCATTGGTACTTGTCAAAAGCAGTGCTATTCTTCCTATTAATTCTGATGAGTGTATTTGTAATGGCATGCAAGTACTGATAGGGTAGGCCTAGTAGGTACTGCCGAGGTTGTCAGTAGATGAAAAAGGATGTGAACTCCTTGCCCTATTTATGTTGTCATAATCATAGATCATAGCACCCTACCTAAGCCCACACCCCTACCCTCTCTCCATTACCCAATAACCCCATCTAACCATAATCTCACCTAACCTTTTGGACATTAAGGGTAATTTAGCACAGCCAATCCACCTAAATTGCACGGGCGTGATTCTCCGCCCCCCCACGCCAGGTGGGAGAATAGCGTGAGGGCCTCCTGACATTTTTCACGCCCTCCCGCTATTCTCCCGCCCGACCCACGCCACGAATCGCCACTCACCGTTTTTTCCGAGGCCAAGCGGCCGGGCCTTCACGCCCGTTTCAACACGGCAGCAAACACACCTGGTCGCTGCCGTCGTGAAACGGGCACTAGATGCCTATTTGGGGCATCTGGGGGCCCGATTGGCACGGCAGTACCACGGCCCTGCCAAGGGGGTCGTGCGTAACGGACGCACTCTTTTCCCTCCGCTGCCCCGCAAGATCAAGCCGCCACGTCTTGCGGGGCGACTGAGGGAAAAGACGGCAACTGCGCATGTGCGGGTTGGCGTTGTCCAACCTGCGCATGCGCGGCTGACGTCATCGGCCACGTCAGCCGCCGTGACGCTTGACGTGCGGCCTTGACGATCATTGTCAAGGCCGCGCCGCTGTGACGCATTGGGCCGCGCTCCTAGCCCCGCCCGGGGGGGAGAATCGGCCCCGGAAGTGGGCGTGAAGGCTGCCGTGAGTCACGGCCTGTCCGACGGCAGCCTTTACGATTCTCCGCATTTGCGGAGAATCTCGCCCCACATCTTTGGACTATGGGAGGAAACAGGAGGAAATCCACACAGGCGGGGAGAACGTACAAGCTCCACACAGACAGTGACCCAAGGCTGGAATTGAACCCGGGTCGCTGGCGCTGATTTAATCAGGTGGGGTGAGAAAGACATCCACCTCCTGCCGCCTCTCAGCCTCCTCCCAGAAGTGTGGGGGGGGGGGGGGGCAGGTGGGCATTAAGGTCCACCCCACCCTTAGTGTGCACTGGGGGACATAAAGGCCCGTGAGGAGCGCATTTAGCAGGTGTTTTTCAGTGCTCGCAGTGCCGAAAAACATGATGCTACCTGATGGGACTTTGTTGCAATTTGGGACCTCAGCTAGGAACGTCCTGCCGAGGCCACACTTAGTCCCATTTTTAAATGGCATCCTGAATACTCGAACCTTCCGCTCCTAAAGCCCCTATCCACCTATAAGGGGGTCCTTGGGCCACCTCCACATCCCACCTCACATGGGCAGAGCATCCCCAGGCCCAATCACCTGTTTGAGAAAAAGGCCAGCCTGGCACTGCAAGCTTGACACCTTGACAGTGCCTGACCAGCACCTCCTGGGCACCTTGGCAGGCTGGCACCCAGGTGGCACTGCTGTGGTGCCAGGTTGGCAGTGCCCAGGTGCCAGCCTGCCCAGAACTTATGGGACCAGCAGTGAATGGCACTCAGCAGAGGTCTCTGAGGTACAGGGTGTAGTTCCAAGGCCTTGGTAGATCAGGCAATGGCACATTAGAATGAGACTAGCTGTCTCCCTCTAATATGCAGATTTGCCAAATAATGAGCCCGCCCACAATGGTGGTGATTGCAGCAGTTCTCAATGTACAAACAGTCGAAAGTAGGAGGACAAGTAGATGATGACAAATTTTTGCACAAAAATAAAACAAAGCAATGTTTTATCCACACAGAATTTTGATAAGACCACAGTTAAGACACAATGTCTATTTTGGACAGTCTGATTTAGGAGGATATCGAAGCCCTGAAGTGGGTACAGAAGAGATTCTCCGAGATGATATGAAGGATGAGAGACTTTTGTTAGGTGAAGCAACATGAGAAAATGAGGCTGGGTTCAATAGAATATAGTTGATTAGCATTAAAAATTGAAAGTTTTGTTGTAAGAATAATCAGTTCTTGGTGCTTGACATATTGGTAACTATAGGGCACACATTTAAGGTAATCACCAATGGAATGAAAACTGAGCTTTGATTTGCTATGTCCTACTTGTAAAGTGATGGAAGTCGACCACTCCTACATCTACAATAATGTTTAAGTGCATAAGTGTTCGCATACAAAAGAAACATGTTGGATTGGATTTGTTTATTGTCACTTGTACCGAGGTACAGTGAAAAGTATTTTTCTGCAAGCAGCTCAACAGATCATTCAGTATGAATGACAAAAATATGAATTCAGACAAAAATTTGTCATGTATGACAAAAGGCAGGCTAATGAGACTAAATGGACTCGGTCAGAAGCTATCCCAAATGTGATGGACCAAATGGCTCCCTACTGTGTGATATCATTTTATGATTTTGTTAAATAATGAAAATGGAATGCATTGTTTATCATTTCAAGCTTAACAGTCATTTTAGAGTTTTGACATTCCCGCTCCCAGGCAACATGAGATCTTGAGGATGTTCAGAAAAAGTTTTATTTATCATTTATTATTTATCATTTTATGATTTTGTTAAATAATGAAAATGGAATGCATTGTTTATCATTTCAAGCTTAACAGTCATTTTAGAGTTTTGACATTCCCGCTCCCAGGCAACATGAGATCTTGAGGATGTTCAGAAAAAGTTATATATTTCCCAGAACCGCTTTACAATTTAGCACAGATCATTTACAGACTGGAAAGAGTAAATGTGACGCACCAGTATTAGTAAAGTTAAACTTTCCATGTTCAATTTATTGTGGCAACTCAGCTCATGCTAGACACCGGTTAAGAAAGTGTTTGAATGTCTGCTCATGTACTTCAATACATTTTCGCAAATCTAGTGAACAAAACCTTACAAGTTTCTTCAACAGAAATTATGAGACTCACTATATTGTTTACATTTACAGCAAGTTGTTAGCATTGTCTTTAACCATTTATAGTTTAGCTCATCGGATTTTGTATAATGCTGTTAATTCCAATTCTCTTCCCACACCTAATGGTGCACTACGGCAGGCTTTTGTCTGTTTCCATAGCTCGTAATTTCTGGAACAGATCGCTAGTCTGACGCCAAAGGCTTTTATGGTTTGATAGGTGCCTCTCCACATCAGGAGTGACTGACAGGAGTCTCTCCCACTCTTATTGCCAGCCACTGGTGTGTTTCAGAGGATTTGGAGGTTGACACACAACCTATTTGGCCGCGTTGTCAATGCACCTTCTTTGGTCATTAAATACTAGAGTGGGACCCAAACCCAGAGCTTCTGGGACAGAGGTAGGGACGCTACCCACTCCGCCACAAAACCTCCACACAATGCTGTTAATGGTATCTCATAATTGTTAGAAATATGTTTTGATCCTGGGTAGCGTGCTTTGAAATCCAATATTTTGTTTTATTACAACATGCTACTTTGTTGTGCAGTACTTCTAGTTCTCGTCTTTAAAGATAATGAAATTATAACTGAACAAATTGATAGTATTCCAGTCTGGTATGCTGATCAAATAGTAATAAATTAGAATTTTAATTTTGTTCATTATCTACAATAATTGACAATTTCAGATTTCAGTGCAGCATGAAACATGTAGATCTGCTTCTAGAGTTTATGGGCCTTTTTGTAATATCCATAATAAATGCATGGTCATATAATTTAAAATTTTGTACAAAATCACTTATTAAGACTTTAAGTATTTGGAATGAAATTAATGTCCTTGCACGGGATATTGTACACCTGTATAATACATTTGTTATGTACTTAATGTCCAAAGTCTATGCAGTTAATACTTGAAAACAACCTGGATCAGTCTTATTAGATTTAGATGATTATTTGGTTAAATAATTATCTGACTTTATTTGAGATAATATATTTTTGCACTGTTTTGATTATTGTTTAATGCTTTTAAAAATACTTTTTATTGTATTTCCAAAAAGATACATCTACAAGATGCTAGTTTTTTTACTTGAATGATATTCAATGGATGCTAATCCAGAACCAGTAATATTGAAAATACAGAAATCCATTCCTTGGCATCACAATGTCCCCTTTGTATGTGACTTTTACCATTGCAAAAACAGACAGGTAGGAAACATCTCCTGCATTGAGTTGTGTTTTGGATGCCAGGTCAGATCCCAAGATACTAAGATACTGGACCAGAACTGCAAAGTTTTTTTAATTGTAAGACTGTGCGGAAAGATCGATTCGGTCCAGGAGTGATTGCATAAGAAATAAGGTTAGGTTATTTTTATAAACAAAACAAAAGAAAAACAATATTTAAGCTTTTAAACTTCAAAGCTTACCTGTATTGTCTAACCCTAACACACAATTTCCCATTAAACAACAGGTACAACTAACAAACAGCTCTGAACTCCACTTATGCAGGCAGGCAAAAATGATACTTGCATTTCCTGTTACAAATTTCCAGGAAAAATTCCTGCTGTTAGTGCAACTCCTTTAGACCCCTTTCTGAAAGCCTGTCTCTGTGGCAGTTTTTCATTACCTCTCCTGGTGGCTTTCAAAATCCTTCTGCTCCACCTATTTGAATAGGATTCTTTTATCTCTCTAAGCTCCACCCAGCCCCTCAAAAATGGCTCTGTCCAGGCATGTTCAGACGTGAACTCATCATCGCAATCTGGACTTTTGTTTGCCCATTCCCAATGACACAAACGAACAGGGCCAAGCTATGAATATGCAAATAACCTCCAATTTACAGACAAAAGAGGCCATCAGACTCTGTAATGGGCTAATGGCTAGTCAGACCAGAATGTTCTGGACGACAATGGATCTTGAGTGAATCATCCTGGCTGAACAGGTGTATCCCATTAGTGAGTTTAAGTCCGAATTGGACAATGTAACTCAGGCCAGATGTGGGCATGTACCGCTGACTCAGTGCTAACAGTTTTACCCTCAGTCTGTTAACCCCTAAATTGCCCTCTACGTCTTTGATCCAATTTCCTAACATCTCCCTATCGTAACTTTGTAATTAATTTAGTAATAAGACTGTAGATGTTGCAGGCGTTAGAAGAGAATGATTTATTTTCATTTGCAAAATAAGCCAATTACCCCTCTTGGCTGTCTCACAACAGCTTCATTATGTCTTCCTTACAGCTTACATTCTAATCTAGCTTTTATCCTCAGCAAGCATTACTCTTGCTCTTTAAGTCTGTCACTATCCACCTCAAAGATCACCAATACAATACGTTTTGTATCATGCAGAATTTTATATTTGTACCTGGCACTCCGAGCCTACATCACTAATAAAGATCAAGAAAAGCATAATACTGACCGCTGGGAACCTCTCTATATACCTTCCTCTTGTCTGAAAAACAACTGTTTACCACTACACTATGTTTTCTGTCTTTCAGCCAGTTTTGTATCCATATTATCACTCTTTCTTTTATTGCATGATCTTCAACTTCACTGATAAGCCTGTTATGTGGCACTTTACTATTGCCTTTTGGGACTTTATGTACACCACATCAACCACATTACCCTGATCAACACTCTCAGTTTATCAAAAATCACAAATGAAATTATTTAAACACACCTTGTCCTTGTCAAATCTGGATTGATTTCCCTTAATTAATCCACACTTTTCCAAGTATCTTAATTTTGTCCTGGATTCTTCTTTATCAAAGCTTTCCAACCACTGATGTTAAACTGTGGATTCTTATTGAGAGTGGGCTTATAATAGGGATTTCCACTCCTGGGACAGGGTTTTACAGCCCCTTCTGCCCAGGATAATATGGGGCTCCCGAACTGAATGGAGATTTAAATGGCTTGACACTTCCAACCAGTGAGTAGATAAATCTGCACCCAGGCCGAAAACCCCTAGCCCTGGTATGCTTCAGCAGTGAAGGGATACAATTCTATTTCAACCAGCTCATATACTGCCCCAGTTTAAAGAGTCAGGGCACGATTATTTAATTAGGGGGAGACAGCGGTATGGAGCGAGGGGCCAAGTTACAATTCCAGTGGCAGAAGGGAGCAGCAACGAAGATCCACGTTAGCTAACCTTGCCACCTTCCCCACCACTGAAGCTGCAATGGAAGTCATGACGAAACAGATAATGGCACTGAGGAAAGGAAGGCCCAGAAATAGGAAGTTCAGACATTTTGAAAGGAGATGGTTCAGGTAGTCACTGTTGGCACAACCATTCACCAATTGCTGTGTGATGCAGTGAACATTTGACTGACCTTCCCAGATTGTTCAAGGTAAGTAAACAAGAACCCCACTCTGAAATACTATTGGAAGCATAACTCATATCCACACCATCCAGGACAGTCATTAAGCACGACAGAACCTCACTAACTACCTGGGCCTTCTACACACATCTTCCTTCTACTATTTAACCCCTCCAAATCACAATTCCTGTTGTGTGGAAATGAAAAGTGGAGATTGCTGTAATACGTGCACCAGAAATCATGATTAAAATTGCGTTTGAACGATCCTGAAAAGAAAGCCACGGCGAAGAAAAGCATCAAGAAATCAGTGAGTAAAATCGCAACACGTTCTGCATGGAAGCAGAGAAGATCAAAGAAGGAGAATTTTTACATGTACAAAGTGACAAAGCAGGTTCGTCAGATGGCATCTGTTTCGAAGCGATGATCATCATGAACTCCTATGTAAACAATATTATTGAATGTATCACGGGTTACGAATCCCGCTTGGGAGATTCAGAACACTGTATGTCTGCTACTACCTAGGTCAGAAGAGACAAAGACTGTGACCGCAAGAACACCAGCTCCACGTAAAACTCCACAACTTACTGAAAACATGATCGCAGTGGAATATCCGCAGACATCTGTGTGAAAGGAAATTCTGAAGTAGAATCATAGAATTTGCAGTGCAGAAGGAGGCCACTCGGCTCATCGAGTCTGCACTAGCCCCCGGAAAGAGCACCCCACCCAAGGTCCACCCCTCCACCCCATCCCTACAACCCAGCAACCCCACCCAACACTAAGGGCAATTTTGGACACTAAGGGCAATTTAGCCTGGGTAAGTAGTCTGGAGATTTTCTACATCACAATGTTCCTTGCAACAGAGAAAGAAATGCACAATCAAAATAAAGGTGTATCACTGGTCCCAGAATCAACATAGGAAAATTCTTTAGCAGATACCTCAGGGAGACAGTGAGAAATGAAGAAGTTGGAGAGGGTTTCTCAGTTACCGATTGGAATTGTTTGGGTAAAGCACAGGTAAAGTCGCCATAATCCTCAATAACTATAGACTGTTTTCCCCTTTTGAGGGGAAAAGCTGATTGGTGGTGGTTTAATCTGAGGATCACCACACCTCAGGCAAGGGGCAAAGTTGAGAAGGCGGGGCCTTCATGAATAACCTCAGCCAGTACGGGAATTGAAACCATGCTGCTGGCCTTGTTCTGCATCACAAATCAGCTGTCTCGCCCACTGAGCTAAACCAGCCTCAAAGCACAACACTGTAAAGCACAGCAATGTGTGCATTTGCTGTTTTCAAACATGAAAGCTCTCTGTCGTTGCTTGTCACAGCTTCAGATTCACAAATCACAGGATGTTCTCCCAAATTGAATATCCCTCACAGCTGCCAGAGCTTTGGAGAAACAATATCTGTCAAGCAGACAAGCAGCCCACATTCCTGCACTTGATTTACCAATTAGTTTCATGGCACGTTACTAAAAGAATCAGCAGGCCGGATACTCCCATTGATTCATGGAATGGAAGGAATTTCACGGGGGAAATCATAGAACATCAATGAGTGGGGAAAGCTCAGAGTGACTAATAAGGAGAGAGGTGCGTTTCCTGTAGAATGCAAAAACAGCCACCCTCAGCAGATCTTTGATTTGTAAACAGTGCCCATGCCAGGTCGGAGAATCGTCAGGGTGGGAGCAATTCGCGCGACACCGCCCCAAAGCCGGTCCGCCGATTCTCTGGAGTGTCATGATATGCAGGCATGCACATAATGAGATACAGACAGGCAGCTAATGAACACAGAGAACAGGACATAACCAATCAGCAGGCTGAACACTTGGGGGTGGTTTCCCACTATAAAAGGCACGAGGCACTCACACTGCGTCTCTTTCCACTAGGGACATGTGCAGAGTGAGTCCGGTGTATATATCACGTAACGCATACAGCACATGGCTAAGAGCTAGTCTGGTTCAGTCAGACAGAGAGATCACACTTGGGTCAACTAACAGAGTCGAACTAACAGAGAACTGTGCGAACTATGTGACAGGTCCAATAAATCAAATTGAACTAACTTCAAGGTCTGGAGTCTATGTCAGTCATAGCTACATCCAGTTGCAGCCCGTGTTATCTCAGTGTGCTTAACACGACATGGAGAATCAGCGCCAATGGCGTTGGTGGTACCAGTAGACTGCTATCCTCAGGTGGTTTACCTCAATCTGTTCCGTGACAACCAGCAAATACATCCCGGCACCATGGAAAAGATCCAGCTTCCTCAACTGCTGCGGACCTCCGGCAATCTCAGTGCCAACTGGCAGACTGTCAAGCAAACGTTTCTGCAGTGCATCGAAGCCTCTGACCTCGAGGATGCGTCTGATACAAGAACGATCTGATACAGAGAATGGCGTGCAGTGATGCAAGTAAATCAGTGCTCTATCCAGTTCAAGCTGGACACAGGTGCTTCTGCCAATCTCCTTTCACAAGCAGATTTCAACCGCATTAAGAAGCCAGCAAGCTCCTTCCAGCAGCCTGCCAGCTCCTGAACTATCACGGCAATGCCATCACAGCACTGGGATCCTGCCATCTGCTTGACTCCAAGAGGAGCATTCACGCAAGGCTTAGGTTTGAAATCGTCAAGCCAGACAGAGCCTCCCTGCTCGGCACACATGCATGCCAGCAGCTAAACCTTGTGCAGCAGGTCTACGCAATGACCTCCCCCAACGTGGATCTTCAAGCCGGCATTGACAACATCCTCGCTCAGTATCCGGATGTGTTTGACGGGATGGGCGCTCTGCCATATCGGTATAAGATCCTGCTGCGGCCTGATGCCACGCCTGCGGTCCACGCTCCACGCTGGGTCCCGGCTTCACTGAAGGAGCGCCTGAAGGCACAGTTGAAGGATCTTCAGGACCAGGGCATCATTTCCAAAGTCACAGAACCGAATGTCAATGTCAGTCATAGCTGCATCCAGTTGCAGCCCGTGTTATGTCAGTGTGCTTAACACGACATGGAGAATCAGCGGCAATGGCGTTGGTGCGTCGCCGGTCGGAGGCCGCTCTATGCGCCCCCCCCCCCCCCCGGCGATTCTCTGCCCGGGATGGGCCACGTGGCCGCCCAAAAAAGCCCAAGTCCCACCAACACCGTTCAGATCTGGTCTTACCCGGCGGGACCTCGGCGTCTATCCTGTCGGGGCATCCTGGTGGTGGTCCGACCCGGGGGTGTCCTCCACCATGGCGGCCCGCGATCGAGGCCTACAGATCAGCGGACCGGCCTCTCTTGGTGGAGGCCTCTTCTGTTTCGCACTGGCCCCTGTAGCCCTACGCCATGGTGCGCCGGGGCCGGCACGGAGAAGGAGGCTACCGCGCATGCACGCCGGTCACCGTGCGCATCCGCAGATCCGCGGCGCCCATTTGACACCGGTATCGGCAGCTGGAGCGGCGTGGGTTGCTCCAATACCGTGCTGGCCAACTGTAGGGTAGAGGATCGCTACACTTAGCGGTCGATAACACCGTTGTTAAACTCTCCAGTTTTTACGACGGCGTCAGCACTCTGCCTTCAGATGGGAGAATCTCGCCCATAGATCCTACATGCAGGCAGTAGAGCTAACCTCCCCTCAGTATTACAGATTGTAGCTAAGTTGGACAACCATAACACACATCTGCAGCATCATGAAGGTGGAATGACATGACACCTTGGTGAATGTGGCAGCCAAGGAGATCTCTGTAGCTTCAACGAAGTCAGCAGGTGCTCTTAAGGCAATTCTAGAGCTCTCTTGGATGGCTTTTAAACAGGTCCCTCACCCTCTCTTCCTCACGTACAGTCCCTCACACAACCCAAATCATCTTGTTCTATATCAGATACATATCTATCCAATATTTCCCTTTTAAAATCCTGCAAGTTTTCCATCAGCACTCCTTGTGAGAAAGCATTGCATGGTCCATAAAACATTTCTGCCAGTTTAGTATGATAGCTTATGTCAAGCTACTAAAAATGAGCTTAGCTGAGTTCCAGAGAAGCCAAACACTTCATGTTCAGGAAAGGGCTTACTGGTCTCCTGCGCCAAGATTTCTCTTTCTAAACCGTTCTGCCAGTCTGCCTACTAATTTCTGATGATTATTTAATGGTGCCAGTATTATATCCACCATAAAAACAGAAGGCTCAAGGGACCCATGAAGTACATTTATCCGGAACAACCTAAGTTATTTACAACTTGTCCTTTATTCTTTATGAGTCAGTAATTTTAGATCCTCTATCTTTGAATAGTGGGCCCCGAGCAATCTTATTTCTATATGCTTTGTCTCCTTGCAATTTGTTTTGACAACAGGGGCCTTAATATTTCTAATAAACCAAATGGTTTATAATTGCTTTGTTAGAAATCTAGCAACATAACACAGTTCCTCAGTTTCTCCAACAAATTACCAGCCAATAAGTGGAGTGAAGTATAAAATGTTCTGATCCATGTGGAATGAATTAAATGTTAGCAGAACTGCATTTTTATTGGCCTATACTCAGGGCTGTTCTGAGTTATTAGCTTCTTAATAACTGTTGGTCGGCATTTGCTAGATTTAGATTTTGTGATGTATAATTATTAAATTAGTTTGGACCACCTGGAATTTCTGCCTGCCTGTAGTTGCTGGGTGCTGAGAATGAAAATCCTTGGTTTGGGGAAAGAAGAAAGTGAGACCATTGCTCTGTTTGCAAGATAGGGATGCAACATGATAACTAACGGAGCATGCAGAGTGGAGCATCAGATACAAGTTATATCCAAGACAGTGTATCTTATCATGGAAAAATGATTTGAGAAATTGACTTGCTTCCTGAATAATATTTTGCTGCTAGTACCCAATGATTTTATCCTGTAATTTGCTGAAGTATAAAAACTGATGCTGCATTTATTTCCTGATGGATGGATAAACTGCCGTCTTTAGAATAAAAACACAAAATGCTAAAAAATGTGCAGCAACCCAGCAGCATCAGTAAAGAGAGACACAGAGTTAACGGTTATCTTTCATCAAAATACCAAGTCACGGATCTGGAATATTGGGCCTGAATTTCTCACCGCATTGCGCCCGCCTCCGCTCTCATTGCGCCGAGAGCATCGCGGGAGAGGGCCAAATCGGCCTTCCCGCCGGGTGCAGTACTGTGTCCAAGTCACCCAACTCTCAGCGCCCAGCACGATCACTCCCTCGCTGGGTATGATCCAGGTAATCATATTTAAATGACTCATTTAAATATGCATGGCCTATTTGAGGCCACATTCACCAGGCACCCGGAAGCCACCAGCTTCACAGGCGAGGTATCACCTGGGCGCAGATTAATACTGGTCTCCACAAACGGAAAACCAGGCATGGTGGGCACTCCAGGGTCTCGGAGGGTATTCCCATTGTCACTCCCATTGTCACCCTGGCAGTGCCAACCTGGCACCCAGGGTGCCAAGTTGGCATTGTCAGGGTGCTAGGTTGGTACTGCCAGGGTGTCATGTTAGTACTGCCAGGGGTGTCGGGGCAGTGCTGGTGCCAGGCTGGCATTGTCAGCGTGCCAAGTTAGCACTGTCCAGATGACAGGTTGGGATCTGTGGGGGGCCATGCCCTTGAAAGGGGGATATGAAGGGGCTTTATAAAGTTTGAAGGGGGGTTTAAGAAAGAGGAGGGGTCCGAAAAGGGGGGGCCTGATAGAGGGATGCTCTCAGTGGCCCCATAGCGTGGTGTACTCAGTGAGGGGGGGTAATGCCCATGTCTGTGTGTGGGATGGTATTGTCCATGGGTGAGGAGTGTGGGGGTCCCTCAAATTTACGTTGAGATCGTGGCACCCGTTCAAATGGCATCGTGACCTTTGAGGATCAGGTCTTGCCGGCGAGTTCCGCTCCCCCCTACTGAAAACATTTTGAAGTGCAGACTAGACAGGTGAGAAATCCACAAGGCCTAAAAAATGAAGAAATGAGGGTGAAGTGTGGGTGTGGAGCTCACCCAAAAGGCCAGTGGGAAACACCACATCAATCCCGGCCAAAACGGCACCCAGACTGCAAATCTCCAGCCACTGGGATTCTTTTTTCCTGCTAGCAGCGCATTTCCGCCCACGGATTTCCTGGCTACGTGGGGTGGCTTTGATGGGTAATTCCATTGACAAGCAGTGGGAAGAGAAAATCACACCATCAGAGAACGGCGCGCCATCGATAAATACACAGCTGGGGAACCGGAGAATCCAGCCCTTCGTCATTTTTGGATGAATTGTGCCCGTTAATTCTGTTTCTGTCTCCACAGATGCTGCCTGACCTGCTCTGTATTCCCAATGCTTTCTCTAGTTCAGATTTCCAGCAGTTGTGATATTTGCTTTTGTATTGTTCTTTGCTATGAAATTGTTTTTATCAAGTACCTAAATTCAGAGACCTGTGAGTTATCTGCAAATAATAGCTTCCTTGTTTTACTTTTTTCCTTCTGCTGGTATAAATCAACAGGAACGCGAGTCCCACAGGACTGGTCCTCACTGTTTGGGTAGCAGCTGTGTACAAGATTGCAATTCTGATTGAAAGGTGAGTATTGTATTGTCTGTTTTGGATTAATCTCCATAGTTGGTCTTCCCAAAGGGGAGACTTTTGCAAATGCCTCTTATACGCGCAGTTAGTTTTTTATTTAAGTGTACAGTGGAATAAAATAATAATGCTAAATATGTTAATTAACTCATATATAAGGTACCGTATATACTCAATTTTCTGATCCCAAATCTTGAGGCAAAAGGTAGGGGGTGGGTTTCTCCGTCCTGGTGCGGCACGCAGTCGATTTCTCCATTTTGCCGGCTGGTCAATGGGGTTTCCTATTGTGGGGCAGTCCCACACCGTCAGGAAACCACTGGGTTGCTGGTGAAACGGAGAACCCAACGGCGGAGAATTTATGCATGAGTAATATTTTTGAGGGATTGAAATCCAAGCATGTTCTTGGGTATGTTGACATATTTTGAGATTTTGGCTCCACTATTGCTTTGCACTGGGACCTGCATGGCCCAATCAGCGCCATTTTGAAAAGGCCTGCTCTGCTCCCAGAGACTGTCCCACTCCCAACTCCTTTCACTCACTTCCTCTTCCTTGACACCCCTCTCCTGACCCCTGACTTGCAGTGGGGGTTCTGGAGAAAGAACAGTGAGCAGGAGGGGTAGGAGAGGGAGAGAGAGAGAGAGCCAGTGGAAGAGGCAGTGACCAAGAGAATCAGCAAGAAGAAGAAGAATCAGCCTGCGGAATATGTGGCGAGTAGGTGGTAAGTAGAAAGAGTTAGGATTTTTTTGCTGAAGGTTGCTAAAAGTATTTTACACCTTTGCCTTACTCTAATGATAATGCTGTTCAGTTATGTGCCAGCTGCCTTCCCAAGGTGATTTTTTAAAGTATTCTTTCAGGGGACAGGGGCGTTGTTGGCAAGGCTAGCACTTGTTGCCCTTTCTAATTGCTCCTGAGAAGGTGGTGGTGAGCTACCTTCTTGAACCACTTAGTCCATGTGGTGTAAATACACCCATAGTGCTGTTAGGAAATGGTTTCCAGGAATTTGGCCCAGCAACTGTGAGAGGAAGGCAATATATTTCCAAATCAGGGAGGTGTGTGGCTCAAAGGGGAACTTGCAGATGATGGTGTTGCCATGCATCTCCTGTGAGTTTGGAAGGTGCTGTCGAAGGAGGCTTTGTGAGTTTTTGCAGTGCATCTTGTATATGATACACACTGCTGCCACCGTGCATTGGTGGTGAAAGCAGTGAATGTCTAAGGTAGTGGATGGGTGCCAATAAAGTGGGCTGCTTTGTCCTGGTTAGTGTCAATCTTACTGAGTGCTGATGGAGATGCAATCGTATAGACAAGTGGAGAGAATTCCATCACACTCCTGACTTGTGCCTTTTATATGATAGGCAGAAATCAGGGAGACTGGAGCTCAGTTACTCACCACAGAATTCTAGACTTCTGACCTGCTCTTGTAGCCAGAGTCTTTGTATGGCTGGTTCAGTTCAGTTTCTTTACAATGGTAACCTTCAGGGTGACTTCAGTGATGATAATGTAATTGACAGTCAAGGGGAGACAGTTCAATTCTCTCTTGGAGATGATCATTCCTGTCACCTGTATGGCACGAATGTTACGTGCTACTTATCTTCTATGTATCTGGGAATACATTCTTGTTGGTTCTGCATCATATGATGTATAGTGACATCAGTGTTTGTGCAGGCTTTGAGAAGATCACTATCTTCATTGTATGAGAAACAACCTTAATAAACCTCTCATCGTGTTTTACGAGGATCCAGAGTGTGGGCACCTCCAAACCTTTTCTCTTTGCTAAAACAAAGAAATATAGCAGAATAGAAAACTGGCGACGAGGATTGAGGCAGCAAAATGGCTGTAAAGAGGATTTTCATCAACTAATTGTGGGATGGCAACGGGAGCATGAGAATCATGAAACATGGAATTCATATGAAGAAAGATTCCAATTGTTTTTAATAGTTAATCAGACACCGGAGACCCTAGAGATAGCAACATTTCTCAGCTTAGTTAACTGTAAAACGTTAATGCTGCTACGGAATGTTGTTAACCCAGCAAAACAGGAATCAAGCCCTTCAATGAATTAATGAAAATCTTATAAGGACGTTTCTCTCCTAAACCGTTATTGATTGCAGAAAGGTTCCGATTCCACTGCCATAGTAAGGAAACCGTTTTAGAGTTTATAGCATCATGAAGAAGATTAGCTAGATATTGTGAATTTTGTACAACACTTGATGATACTCTTTGGGATAGGCTGATTTGTGGGTTAAGCGGTGAAGCAAATCGTAGGAAGTTGCTTACTGTAAGTGCTGCTGTGGAAGTTGCCACATCTATGGACTTGCAAAGAGAGAAACTTTGAAGATAGAGGTTGGACCGAAGAGCCACAAAATGGATACCTCAAGGAACAGGGCTGCAAAGATGCAACCATGTCACTGTTGTACCCCGTTGGACACTCGGTGAGGGAATGCTGGAGTAAATCAAATACATACAAGAACTGTGGCCCACATTGCCAAAACATATTGGGCTCGGAAAATGTCTTCGCCAAGGGAGTGTAAGAAGAACAACACAAACAATCTAGCTGTGTCTACAAATTAATGGATGAAGCTCAAGATCACTTAAGAGACAGCGAAAGCGAGCAACTGAAAGAGCTTCAGGTGTCTTATCAATCAATGCAGGGCAATCAACAATGTTTTGGGCCATATCCAAAACTTGAAGGTCATAAAATTAAAATGGAAATGGATAGGGTGAAGAACAGTATCACGAATGCCTGAAACAATTTATCATCAAAAGCTGAAGCATCTGCCTTTAAAAACCATCAAAGGTAATCCTAAGGATATATACTGACGAGGTTTTATCAGTAAAAGGATGTATTATGGCGAAAGTAGAAGAAAATTGGCAGAGCTAAGATTAGGCTTAACTGGGAAACAGTCAATCAATTAGTTGATTCAAAGAGCAATTTGCAACAACTTCTGAGTAAGTATGCGAAAGTGTTTGAAGATTCACCAGGCTCTGTGACTGAAGTTGAGCTACACCTAAAAATCAAGCCAGACAGCACACTCAAATGTCTCCAAGCTAGAACCGTACCGTACACCATCAAGACTAAAATTGAAGAACTATACAGATTAGTAAGGACAGGAGTCATTGAACCTGTTGCTACAAGTGATTAGGTGACACCAATTGTTCCTGTATTAAAACGGGATGGCTCAGTGAGAATGTGTGGAGAGCTTAGAACTACCGTTAACCCGGTTTTGTGCGTAGATCATTATTCACTGCCGCTGATTGACGACTTGTTTGCTAGACTTTCTAGAGAGCAGAAATTCAATAAAATTGAACTTTCACAGGCATATCTGCACATGAATATGGCTGTCGAATCACTGCCAGTACTCACCATTGTGACGCACAAATGTCTGTTTAGTTACAGAAAACTTCCTTTTGGAATAACATCTGAGCCTGCACTTTTTCAAAGATCCATGGGTCAAATTCTAAGTGGGTTGAATGGAGTACAATGTTACTTAGACAACATACTCATCACCGGTTTGAGTGAACAGGAACACTTGATGAATTTGGAAACTACCCTGAAGCAGTTACACAGCCACAACCTGAGAGTTAAGGAAAAGTATGACTTTCATGTCATCCATAAATTACTTTGGTCATATCGTAGACAAAGATGGTTTACACAAAGAACCAAAGAAAATGCCAGCAATCTTAGAAGCACCCCGCCCTCAAAATGTGTCACAATTAAGGAGGTTTTAAGGATTGATCAATTATTATGATAAATTTGTGCCGAATTTAGCAACACGATTTAAGCCTTCACACACGTTGCAATGTGTCAAACAGGCATGGCACTGGTCAGAAGAATGGGAATGCAGACAATGAAGTGAAAGAGGTTTTACTGAAGTCAAAGCTGTTGATTCATTATAATCCCAAAATGAAGTTGTAATTAGCTTGCGATTCCTCACCCTATGGCAGGGGTGGGCAAACTACGGCCCGCAGGCCGCATGTCTTTATGCGGCCCACCAAGATAAAGTCATAAAAAAAAGAATTTTTTTAAATTTTCTTTTTAAATTTAAAAAAAAAAAAAAAATTTTTTGTTTTTATAAGGTTAATGTGGGGGGCTGTTGGGTTACTGGTATACGTGGATACGTTGACTTGAGTAGGGTGATCATTGCTCGGCACAACATCGAGGGCCGAAGGGCCTGTTCTGTGCTGTACTGTTCTATGTTCTATATGAGGCGCCCAGAATCATAACCGGGTGAAGCGCCATTTTTGAAAAGTAGAGATAAAGAGGGCAGGATGCCGCCGGGGGATGCGCTGAGGTATATGCCGCACGCTAATTGGTTACAACCGGGACTATTAATACTATGCGGCCCTTTAAAATTGTGAATTTCTGAATGTGGACCTTGCACGGAAAAGTTTGCCCACCCCTGCCCTATGGGGTTCATGCAATCGTCTCACACATTGTGCCTTCAGGAGAGGAACAACCGATAGCATTTTCTTCATGCACTCTTACTAGCACAGAAATGAATTAGCACTCAGCTAGAAAAGGAAGCTTTGAGCATCATTTTTGGTGGGAGAAGGTTCCACCATTACCTTTATGGGCGTCCTTTTAGCCTTTTGATGGATCATCAACCCTTGACTACAATCTTTGGGCCGTTTAAAGGGCCATCATTCTTTGGCAGCTAGTGGATTGATATTGTCAGCACACACTTATAATATTCAGTATCGCAAGTCCAAGCAACATGCAAATACTGATGCTTCATCACGATTGCCATTACAGGTCAAGCATCACCAAGAAGAATATTTTGTCAATATTTTGTATTTCTCACTCGTGGATAGTATACCCGTGACTTCATCTCAAGTTGAAGGATATACAGGAGTCAATCCAGTGATGGGGATGGTGATGGACTTGGTCCAAAAAGGAAAGCTGTCAGGCATTCATAAGAAAAATCCAGACCTCAAGCATTACATCACACAGGGACTTGAGTTAATGGTACAGAATGGAGTTCTGTTGTGGGGATCCATGTGATTATTCCTCCATGCTTGCGTGGTCGAGTCCTTGACCAACTCCATCAGGGACATCCTGGTGTGGTAAGGATGAAGGAATTGAATGCAGTTATTTTTGGTGGCCAGGATGAGATGTTCAAATTGAAGAGGAAGTTGGGCAATGCCAATTGTTATAACCCCCCATGAGATCCACTGGAATGATCGACGTATGAGCTCCCCTGCTCAGCGGGGGAGGGTGAATACACATCGATTCTGCTGATCCACTGGATGGATACATGTTTTTAATAATTGTGGACACGCACTCAAAGTGATCAGATGTTGCGATAATGAAGTTAATGATGACTGAGCACACCATTGAAAATCTATATTTGCAAGATTTGGACCACAGGAGCAAATTGTCAGTGGTAATGGTAAGCAGATTACTTCAAAGGAGTTTGAGGACTACTTGAAAGAGAACGGTAGACACCATATCACCAACAAATGGATTGGCTGAATGTTTTGTGCCATCATTAAAATATTCTATCAAAGCATTGACGGACCAGGAGACATTATCAAGAAGAGTAAACAAATTTCTAATATTTTATCACAACATTGTACATGCTAGCACACAATGTTCACTGGCAATGCTGTTATTCAAGAGGAAGCTATGAACACAGTTTGATTTGTTAACTCCACCTGATACTTTAGAGATTGTCAAACGACAACAAGAAGCACAAATTGCTAGGAGGGAGAAAATCTCTAAGACAAAAACCAAGTATTCACCCAGCAATAGAGAGTGTTAGCTCGGATTAACAACACCAACGAGAAATGGGTACCAGCTATGATCCTCGCAAAGCCAGGTCCAATATCACGAAATATACAGATGGATGATGAAACAGTTTTGCAACATCATGCCGATCAGTTACTTGCTGCACAAAGTGAATTTGCAGAAACTCCTCAAGAGGATCTAGAGAGTCAAACTTTGGAATAGAGACCAGAGACAGTGACAAGTTCAGATTCTGTTTCTGAGGACTTTTCAATGCCTATAGTGACAGATAATGAAATAACTCAAGAAGTACCATCTACAGAAAGGAATGAGGACACTTGGTCGTAAGTAGTTGTGTTCAAGAACTCCGAATTCTACCAAAAAGGAATCGACGTCCACCACAGAGACTATCTCATTGAATTGTATAGAAATAACATATCAGGGGTGGCACAATCGTTAGCACTGCTCCCTCACGGCATCGAAGATCCGGGTTCGATCCCGGCTTTAGGTCACTGTCCGTGTGGAGTTTGCACATTCTCCCCATGTCACCCCCACAACCCAAAGATGTGCAGGGTGGGTGGATTGGCCATGCTAAATTGCCCCTTAATTGGAAAAAAAAGAATTGGGCACTGTAAAAAAATTTTAAGAATTAAAAAAGAAATAACATATCAGGGGATCTGTTGTATAAATGTTAATTATTGTCGTTGCACTAATGAAGTAAATAGGGAGGGGATGTTGCGTATGTGGGAACACATTCGTGCTGATTCTGCATCATGTGATGTGTAGTGACATCAGCAGAATGTTTGCATGGCCTTTGAGCAGATCACCATCTTGATTGTATGAGCAACACCTTTAATAAACCTCTCATTGTGCTATACAACAATCCAGAGTGTGGACAGCTCCATACCTTTTCTCATTGTGGCAACAAATAAATATAACATCATCCCAAACCTGAATGTTGTTTTGGCTTTCTGCACATGGCGATTAACTGTTTCAGTATCTGAGGAGTCACAACTGGTGCTAAACATTCATCAGCAAACATCCCCACTTCTGACTTTTTGATGGAGGAAAGGTCATTGATGAAACAGCTGAAGATGGTTGGGCAGAGGACACTGCCCTTTAATGATGTCCTGGGACTGAGATGTTTGACTTGCAACAACCACTCAATAATGGGCCTGATCTGAGCTTTTCACATCAGTCTTGCAGTAAAGCCAAAAAGGGGAGATCTCCATTTAAATAATGGATCACTGATGGTCTCATAAGGGACCTTGGAACAGCAAAGCTGAAAAAAGAGTCTCTTGGCCTAAGTGTGCTACTCTCTCTCTTTATCTGGTACCCACTGCTCCTAATCAAGAGGCTGAATTCCACTATTTCCATAACTAGATGAAGAGAGGTTGTTTTAGGTGGAGGCCTGTCATTGGATCTCTGTGAATCTGGACCTTTCCGTTGCTTTGCAGAATACTGATGTCAACAGTATTATGTGGCGGTGAGTTGAGTTGCCAACGCTGGCTGACGGTAATCCTGAACATTTCAACACATGTAATCCTGCCACCAATTATCCCATTCAGTGAATCACAATTGTTCACATCTTTCTTGTTATAAATAATTATCAAAAATATTCAGTGGAAAAATTTAAATAATTTATACAATTCTTTTAATTCTCCCTGAGATTTTTGTCTTGGGTTGTTTATAGTAGTCCAATTTATAGTGTCCAGGAAACTAATCTTTATTCCTCGGCCAATCCTGGAGGGCATGCAACACGTTTACAGTGAAAGTGCTTTCACATTGCTTTCAAAGGCATGTTCCATATGAAAAGATTAACTTTTGAAAAAAGAAACATATCTAATCTGCTGTGGCTTTTAAAAAAAACTCATTTATGGGATGTGGATATCACAGACTAGGGACGCATTTATTGTCCATCCCTCATTGCTCTTGAGAAGGTGATATTGGGCTGCTTTCGTGAACCGCCATGTGTAGATTCTGGCGCTGGACTGGGTTGGGCACAGTAAGAAGTTTCACAACACCAGGTTAAAGTCCTACAGGTTTATTTCTTCACCCGATGAAGGAGCAGCATTCCGAAAGCTTGCCATTTCAAATAAACTTGTTGGACTTTAACCTGGTGTTGAGTCTTCTTCCTGAACCACTACATCCCATGTGGTTGAGGAATACTCCTGGTGCTGCTAGAAAGTGAGTTCCAGGATTTTGACACAGAGACAGTGAAGGAATGGCGATATATTTCCAAGTCAGGATGGTGTGACTTCAAGGGGAACTTGTAGGTGGTGCTGTTCCAAGGTGGTGAACGTCACAGGTTTGGGAGGTGCTGTCAAAGGAGCCTTGGTGAGTTGCGGCAGGGTATCATATAGATGGTACATTTTACTGCCATTGTGCGTCGGTGATGGATGGGGAGGATGTTGCACGTGGTGGATGGAATGCCAATCAAGTGGGTTGCTTTGTCCTGGATGGTGGTGAGCTTCTTGAGTGGTACTAGAGCTACACCAAGGACTGTACAGTGATCACTACTACCAATACTGTCATGGAAGGTGAATCTGCCACAGGTAGATTGGGGGAGATGAGGTCAAGGAGGATCTTCCCTCTTTTTTAAGATTCATTTACAGCATGTGGGCATCACTGGCTAGTCCAGCGTTTATTGGGCATCTCTAGCTGCCCTTGAAATGGTGAGCTGCCTTCTTGAAATGCTGCAGTCCCTGAGATGTAGAACACCCACAGTGCTATTGGTAATGGTGGTGGGGGGGGTAATTCCAGGACTTTCACCCAGTGGCAGAGAAGAAATGGCAAAATATTTCCAAGTCAGGATGGTGAACCTCTTGGTGGTGGTGTTCACAGATACTACTGCCCTCATCCTTCTAGATGGTGATAGCCATGGGTTTGGAAGGTACTGCCTATGGAACTTTGAGAGTTCCTGCAGTGCATCTTGTAGATGGTACTCACTGCTGCCACTGTGCATCACTGGTGGAGGGATTGAATGTTTGTGGAAGGAGAAGAAATCAAGCGGGTTGCTTTGTCCTGGATGGTGGCGAGCTTCTTGAGAGTTGTTGGAGCTGCACTGCATCCAGGCAGGTGAAGAGTATTCCATTACACTCCTGACTTGTGCCTTGTAGATTGTGGACAGACCCTTGTCAGGTGCCTCACCAACTGCTGAAGACCCAGTCTAACGGTTATGTCCTTTCAGATTCGGCCGGCTCATACAGTGGTGGAGCTACCGAGCCACTCTTGGTGATGGACATTGAAATCACCCACTCAGAGTACATTCTGTGCCTTTGCCACCTTCATTGCTTCCTCGCAGTGGTGTTTAGCATGGAGGAGTATTGATTCATCAGCTGAGAGGGGACAGGAGGTGGTAACCAGTAGAAGTTTCCTTTCCCACGTTTGACCTGATGCCTTGAGACTTCATGGGGTCCAGGGTCGATGTTGAGGACTCTCTCCTGACTATATACCCCTGTGTCACTGCCTCTGGTGGGTCTGTCCTGTCAGTGGAAAGGACCTGCTCAGGATGGTGATTGTGGTATCTGGAACATTATCAGTAAGGTATGATTCCATGAGTATGATAATGACAGGTTGTTGCTTGACTAGTCTGTGGGATGGCTCTCCCAATCTTGGCACATGTTCTAGGTGTTAGTAAGGAGAACATTGCAGGGTTGACAGGGCTGAGTGTGCCATTGTCGTTTCCAGTGCCAAGTCTGTGACGGGCGGCCCATCCGGCTTCATTCATTTTAGGCATTGTAGCCATTTGATACAACTGAGTGGCTTGCTTGGCAATTTTAGAGGGACTTTAAGAGTCAACCACAAAGAGTCCGGAGTCACATGTAGGCCAGACCAGTTAAGGAGAGCAGATTTAATTCATTAACTGACATTAGTGAACCAAACGGACTTTTACGACAGTTGACAATGGTTTGTGGTCACCATTAGTAAAGCTTTCAAGTCCAGATTTATTCATTGAATTTAAATTTTACCAGCTGTTTTGGTGGGATTTGAACCCATGTCCTCAGGGCCTTAGCCTGGGCCTCTGGATTACTTGTCCACTGACGAGCTTTTGAAGTACATCATCATTGTGTTTCAGTCACTTTGGCCTTCATAACCTTTGACCAAAGAACTAGTACGCTTTTAGAATTTAAAACAAACACTCTGTCCAATTGCCCCGGACCATCAACACATTTCTCCAGTCAGTGGGTACACAGCAGAAAGGTAACTGGATTTAGCTGGACATTAGCATAGCCTGAGTTAAGGAGGGGGAATTTGGCCAGAGTTCTTGTTATACAGCAACCCCTGCTGAAAACATTGGTCTATGGTTATCAATCAAGGCCAGGACCATGTTGAACTCACCAAGGCGAATAGCCTGCTAACATTGATAGTTTAGGTGCACATATGAATAATGGCTATTTGGCCAGGTTACAAAATGACAACTCACATTCAGGAAGTTATAATTCAGCAACTAGTCAATGCATTCAGGAAAAAAAGAGGAAAGAAAATTGGCAAGTGATAAAATGTTGCAGAGCGATATAAAAAATTAAATTGTTCGTCTTTTATTTTCCATTTCTGAATGATTTTGTTGACTGTTTCAACATGGCCAGAATAGGGATTGATAGTGTTAATACAAAATCCATAAACGTATTCTGGGGAAAAAAATTAAACAGCTGATTATAGAAAACCAACTCAGTCCATCATTGAGAGAGTGGAATTTTGGGTGGGATCCTCCAGTCCTGCCGACAGCACACCCCAGCCACCAGGAAACCCGCGGCATGGGATGGATTGAATGAAAAACCCCATTGACAGTAGCGGGACCACAAGATCCCGCGGTAACCAATGGCGGGCCACATCCCGCCTCTGAGAAATATGCCACGGGGAGGCCAGAGATTCTCAGTATATTTGGGGAAGCCTCTGATTTTCTTGGTCACTTTTGTATATATATTAACATTTAGGGAGTATTGACAAAGTATTTTGTTCAAAATGTGAGAGTAGAGCTGCATTAAAGCATTTTCAGTTACAGACGCACTTTATTCTGACAGCCTTTGTGATACTTCTCTCTTTCTTGTAAATGGCAGCCCATTCACAGATGAAGTATATCGTCAAAAAGAAAAGGCTATGAAGGAGAACTGAATGGCTGGTACATTCGATAAGAGGACACGATTTAATTGGATTCAATTGGATTCCTCACTTTGGTTCATTTTGGAATTACACTAATTTATGAATGGATTCTAATATTTAATAACTATTAATTAGTTACGATGTGATGCTCTACTAATTATGGTCCATTTAAATATAGTTAACTGGTGATTGAAGGGTGATACTTCGTATACGTTATGCCTGATGACGAGAGTTTTAAAATGTTTCATACAATTCAAAGTAATGATGGGCTCATTCATATAGCTAATGGAGAAGCACCAAATTGTTTGGTACAACCTCGCTGTAAATGCAAATATAAATGGAACCAATACTAACATCAGTCTGTTCAGACCTGGACAGGTTATTAAGCCAAAAATATCAGATCATGTTATTCACGTTCGCTAAACTAAACTTATACTCTCAATTTTGCTGCATCAGCGATAGATTTACCCAAACATTTCTTGCTGCCTTATCAGTGATCTCTTTAATTCCTTCCAAACCTAGTGTTACCTTCACATCTAATGACATAACGATTACATTGTAAGTCTGATTTTAAATATATATATTCTTTTGAATCTGGTGAGAGTTGAATCTTTCATAGAAATTGGACTTGTCATTCCCATTAATCTATCATGAGTCTTGATGTGGGACAGTGAGAATAGTATTATCAATCCTTGCTGACACAGTACAAAAAACATTAGATTACCTGCTGAAATCCCTGTATTTTTACATTAGAACACAGTAATAATAGAAAATATTACACAGATAGCATTTCTGGTCTTTCATTTGCATATTCTTGTATGCTACTGGATATTGTGCAAACCTTCTAGGTGTAAAAATATTGCAGTATTACAAAAAATGCATTCTGATAAAGAGAGCATGTTGTGAACAATACTATTTCAAATATACACTAAATTGTATTTTATATTAATGGATAAATAAGAAAAATATGTATTTTTATATACAGTGGAACCTGTTCCCATTATCTTTGGTAAGAAAAACTTTGATGCCATATAGACTGGAAAGTTCCAAGTTAAATTTCTGGTCTGTCCTTGTTTAGTTGATATCAACTGGGTTGGGAACAGCAAATTGGACCCAGTGTCTCTAAGCAAGGGCAGGCAAAATCAACTCAGGTTCCTGTTCCTGATTACTATCAGTGGCCCTCTGATGGAATATATACAAGTATTGTTCTGTATGAGGACAAGATTCAATGGCTCAAGTCTACTTGGGCAATGCACCACAACGGGCACTGCTCCATTGTCATTCATGGGATGTGGGCGCCATGGCCCTTGTTGTGCTGAGCTGTCTTCTTGAACCCCTGCAATCCCATAAACTTTCTAGGGATTGTGAGTGGCTTGCGAGGCCATTTAAGAGTCAACCACATGGCTGTGGGTCTGGAGTCACATGGAGGCCATAAAGGGCATTCGTGAACCAGATGGGTTTTTTGTTTACAACAATAGTTTCATGGTCATCATTAGACTTTTAATTCCAGATTTTTTTCTGAATCCAAATTCCACCTTTGCCATGAGTATTATTTTCACTGGAGGTCTGAACAAGGAACACTGAGGCTCTCCCACATTGCCAAGCCTGTCAGGATTCAGACCCAGGAACCGAGCAGGCCCAAGTAGTCGATATTTAAAGTTTTTTTTTGATGGTTTCCTTGTGAAGCAGGATTGCTCCTCTGGGCTTCATGAGGATTCTCCTGCCCCAGGTCTCCCCCGCTACAGACCGTGATTCCTGCCCCTGAACCTACCTATGCACTTGCTTTGCCCGAGAGACCAGGTCTAGGTCCCCTGGCGCAGTGTTCGAGCAGCCAGATTTTAACAGGCACTTCTGTTTGTGGAATCTTATAACTGGATTGTAGCCAACCTGCCCAAGTTTCTACTTCTGCAGAAAGTATAAGATATCTTCAGTGTATTAGCAACTTTATGCAAGTTGCATCATATCATATTTCATCAACACAACACGAGGTTTAAAATTTATTTCCATCTTGAGAACTCCTCTGTTTGTTTCTGGCAAGTGTAGCAGACTGCTGGAGTGGTGTAGGCAAGGACCTCTGACTTCAGAGCATCTGCTGTATAAAATCTAAGGAGGTCAATCCAGTCCCTGTAAACACCATTGTAGCTTGCCAGTTTTTTGGTTGCTACAGGCTCTGATACATACTTAGAAACACTTGCAGCTGATGACAAAAAAAGACTTACCATTTAAAATATATCTTTTATATCTTTCACTTTATAATATTTTAAAATGTCAAAATTGATGTTGTAAAAGGTTAAAGATAATTTGTACCAGAATAACTGATGTTATATGTTTTATCTGGGATATCGATTTCACATTGTAAATCCAAGCGTTCAAGTTACTGCCTCTGCAATTCTTCAGGTCAGAAACAGCAGTGCTACGTTATAGCAGATTTTACTATTTAATTTATCCATAACTTTGATTACATACACAAAACACATTAAATACCAAATGCTGCATCTTCCATAAAAGGGAACTAAACTTTTCAGTTTTTCATCCATTACCACTGCATTGGAAATATACTACCAGGAAGGATTTGCTGTAATTTGAATAACCTCAAAGCTTCCCCTCCCTCACTGATGTGAAAAGCGGAGGAAACCTCACTTGACCTTGTCTGACCACCAGTTGCACTCGAGAGCAAGGACATCATTAGCGACTTCTATGTTATAAAAGCAGATTTTCTGTGTATTCTATGATTGTGAATTTGAAACATTGGGTACAGTAAAATGTTTTCTGCTAAGTTCTTCATGACCATGTTTGTGATTTGTTATCTTGCACAAAAATATTAATTGTTCTTTTTTGGATGATTTGTATAATTAAATAATAGACTCTCCTCTTCTCGTGTTCCACCTCTTTTTGTGTTACCGTGTTAGTGGCGATAATTGGATGTATCTGTTCCAGCCAATTTGCTCCCCAACAGAGAGTGGTGAACCTGTGGGATTCACTACCACAGAAAGTAGGTGAGGCGGAAACATTATGTAATTTCAAGAAGGAATTAGATATAGCTCTTGGGGCTAAAGGGATCAGAAGTATGGGGGGGGGGGGGGGGGGGGGGTGGGACCAGTGTATTGAACTTGATGATCAGTCATGCTCATACTGAATGGCGGAGCAGGCTTGAAGGGCCGAATGGCCTCCTGCTTCTATTTTCTATGTATGTTTCTATGTATGTATGTATGATGAAGGGTGCAAATACTCACCAATAACCTATTCAACAATGCTCAGTTTAGGTTCTGCCAGGACGACTTTGCTCCAGAGCTCATTACAGCTTTGATTCAAACATTATCAAAATAATTGAATTCCAGATGTAAGGTGACAGTGCCTGCCCTTCATATCGAGGCAACATTTGACTGAGTGTGGCTTCAAAGAGCACTAGCAAATTTGAAGTCAATGGGAATCAGGAGAAAACTTTCCACTGGCTGGAGTCATACTGAGCACATAGGAATATCGCTTTTGGAGTCATGTATCCAATTGTACCAATCATCAAATGCCCACAACTAAAGTTGGCATCACAATGATACTGACGTATCCTTTCAAATGCGTTGAAAATATATGCTATTCCCAAAACTTTGTGCAAATATAATAGGTCCATTTCTGAGCTTCACAAGTTTATACATTTTTATTTGTTCATGGAGCATGGGTGTCACTAGGAATGCCAGCATGCCTTGCCATCCAAAAATAGCTACCATGGTGGGATTTGCCCCTGTGGTAGAACAAAGCTATTAGCCCAGTGACATTACCATTATGATACAACCTGAACATAGAACATACAGTGCAGAAGGAAGCCATTCGGCCCATCGAGTCTGCACCGACCCACTTAAGCCCACACTTCCACCCTATCCCCATAATCCAGTAACCCCTCCTAACCTTTTTTGGTCACTAAGGGCAATTTATCACGGCCAATCCACCTAACCTGCACGTCTTTGGACTGTGGGAGGAAACCCACGCAGACACGGGGAGAAAGTGCAGACTCCGCACAGACAGCGACCCAGCAGGGAATCAGACCTGGGACCCTGGCACTGTGAAGTCACAGTGCTAATCATTTGTGCTACCGTGCTGCCCTTCTTCAAAGACAAATTGAGTCTGGCAGGAGCAGCACTTTCCCAGCTTCACCTGTGCTATTTCTGATTGAGAAATTAATTGGGATGGCACAGTGGTCAGCACTGTTGCCTGACAGCGGCAGGGACCCAGGTTCAATTCCGGCCTTGGGTGACTGTGTGGAGTTTGCACGTTCTCCCCGTGTCTGTTTGAGTTTCCTCCAGGTGCTCCGGTTTCCTCCCCAGTCCAAAGATGTGCAGGTTAGGTGGATCGGCCATGATGAAATTGCCCCGTAGTGTCCAAAGATGTACTGGTGAGGTGGAGTTAGGGACTACAGGGATAAGCCAGAGGAGTAGGCCTGGGTAGAGTACTCTTTCAGAAGGTTGTTGCAGACTCGATGGGCCAAATAGCTTTTTTCTGCACTGTTAGAATTCTATAAGAATTCCTCCTGAGATGCTACTGTTTAAAACATTTGGCTACACTGTTGATATTTTATGGACATGAATGCTTTGCTGCTGATAGCAAAGCCTTCACCCAGAGTCAGTCTGGCAATAGAGATGTACTGGTAACTGACCTATGAGCCTGTAGTAATCCACGGGAGGCAGGAGTTCCGTCACCACACCAATATTTATTTACAATAACAATATTACAGGAGCAGCTACAAACAGTGCTGCTAGCAGTCCAGTCAATTTAAGACTGGCTCACAAAGTCTACACAGGTGCTTATATGGGCCCCCTCAATGAGCTATCATTGAGGGAGCTCATACTCCAATTGGCCAACCAATAAAGCCAATTGGAGTTCATTACACCCCTCCGCGCCAAGGTCCAAGGAATTCCTGCCAGCTGGCATTCCTCTGAACTTCTTCCTGCTCCTCATGTCTGGGTCTGTCACCTCTGTGTCGTCCGCCGGGTCGTTCTCCGAAGTGGATGGGGTGTACCTTATAGGTGCCCGTCTTTTCCTTGATGACCTCCTTGGAAGTTGTTCTTCCTCCTCCTTGGGGAGAGGTGTCGCGGCGGCCTCGTCGAACGTGTCCATCTCCGACTCTGACGACTGGATGACGGGGTCTGGAGAAATTGCTCGGGGCTGGGGTGTGGGTATCTTTTCCGTCTGAGCTATCCCAGCTTGAGGTGGTCCTGCTTCGCCTGCCTCCAGGTGTGGTTCCGCTGCCCTTATTTGGTCTAGGTGTTTCTTCAGCACCTCGCCTCCTATCGAAACCTCATAGGATATGGGCTCTGTTTGGGATTCTACCGTGCCTTTGACCCACGTTGGTCCATTCCCATAATTCTTGACCCAAACCGGTGCCCCCACCTGGAAATGCCTCTGCTGCCGACTATTATCATGCCCCCTGTGTTGGGCCTCCTGTTGTTTCTCCACTTTCGCCGTTAAATCTGGGAAAAGGAGACTCGGCCTCGTTCGCAGCCGCCTTCCCATTAAGAGTTCAGCTGGCGGTATGCCCGTTGTGGAATGCGGTGTGGTCCTGTAATCAAACAGCCAGCGGGAGAGCTTTGTGTCCATTGAAGCTGCCGGCTGCTTCTTGAGTCCCGCTTTAAGTGTCTGGACCCCTCTCTCTGCCAGGCCGTTGGTCGCTGGATGGTAAGGGGCCGTTTTGATGTGATGGACTCCGTTATCTTTCAGGAATTTTTCAAATTCCCCACTTGTGAATGCCGTTCCGTTGTCCGACACCAATACCTCCGGAAGTCCATGTGTTGCAAACGAGGCCCTGAGCTTTTCAATTGTCGATGCTGTGCTTGCCGCGTTTACCCGGTGGACGTCCAACCATTTGGAGTGGGCGTCCACTATCACCAAAAACATTGAGCCCATGAAAGGGCTGGCGTGGTCAATATGCAGGCGGGTCCACAGTCTGCCTGGCCATTCCCACGGGTGCAATGGTGCCGCTGGTGGCACTCTTTGCCCCTGTTGGCACTCCTGGCACCGACGTACCAAGGCTGCTATGTCTGTGTCCAAACCTGGCCACCAAACATAGCTTTGAGCTAGCATCTTCATTTTAGACACCCTTGGGTGTCCGTGATGTAACTCAGTTAAGATTGCCTGACGGCCCTGAGCTGGGATGATTACCCGGGCTCCCCATAATAGGATACCGTCTTCTACGGTTATTTGGTCCCTTCTGCTCCAGTATGGGTTCATCTGGGGCTCCACTGGTCTTTCCAGTTCCCCTGTTAGCAGTAAATGCTTCATCTTGGCTAAAACTGGGTCTTTTTGCGTCCACAACCGAATATGTTGTGCGTCTACTGGTAGGGCGTCCAAAAAATTTAGAGTCATTACTGTCTCCTCTACTTTTGGTATTTGCGGCGGAGTGTCCGGGAGGGGAAATCTGCTCAAAGCATCTGCATTTGCTACTCGCGTTCCCGGTCTGTGCTCCAGAACGTATCTATACGCCACCAGTAGCAACGCCCAGCGTTGGATTCTAGCTGATGCAATCGGAGGTATTGACTTGTCTTTTAATAACCCTAATAACGGCTTATGGTCCGTCACTATGGTGAATTTCCGCCCGTACAGATACTGGTGAAATTTTTTTACTGCGAATATCACCGCCAGTCCTTCCTTCTCGATTTGGGCGTACTTCCTCTCAGCCATCGCCAAGGTCCTCGAAGCATAGGCTATTGGCCGTTCTTCCCCATTCCTTCCTCTATGGGCGAAGACGGCTCCTACCCTGTAGGGGGATGCATCACAAGTGACCACCAACTCCTTCCTTGGGTCATAATGCTCTGGGACATTTTCGGATGACAGCTGTTCCTTAATGTCCCTAAATGCTCGGTTTTGGCGGGCAGACCATTTCCATTCTTGCCCTTTTTTAGTAGCTGGTGGAGGGATTCTAGGATGGATGCCCTATTTTCAATAAATTTTCCATAATAGATTACCGACCCTAGAAATGATCATAACTCCTGGACCGTGGTGGGAGCTGGGGCTTCTTTTATTGCCCCTACTCTGTCTTCTAATGGGTGTAAGCCTGACTCGTCTACTTTATATCCCAGGTACGTCACTTGCGGGGCCAGAAAAACACATTTTTTAGCCGTACGCCTGCCTTTGCGAAATGCCTGAGCACTTCCTCCAGGTTCCTTAAGTGTTCCCTGTTTGTCCTACCCGTGATTAAGACATCGTCCAAATAAATCGCCACCTGCGGTAGTCCCTGCAGAATATTTTCCATCGTACGCTGGAATATAGCGCATGCTGATGACACTCCTAAAGGTAGCCTAATATAACGAAAAAGGCCCTTCAGGGTGTTGATCGTAGCGAACTTCTGGGAGCCCTTGTCCAGTTTAAACTGCAGGTAGGCGTGGCTCATGTCCAGTTTCGTGAACAAAAGCCCACCTGCCAATTTGGCATAGGTCGTCTATTTTCGGGATTGGGTATTTGTCCAGCAGTGCGTATTTGTTTACCGTCTGTTTGAAATCTCCACAGAGACGTATCATAAGAACATAAGAACTAGGAGCAGGAGTACGCCATTGGCCCCTCGAGCCTGCTCCGCCATTCAATTAGATCATGGCTGATCTTTTGTGGACTCAGCTCCACTTTCCGGCCCGAACACCATAACCCTTAATCCCTTTATTCTTCAAAAAACTATCTATCTTTACCTTAAAAACATGTAATGAAGGAGCCTCAACTGCTTCACTGGGCAAGGAATTCCATAGATTCACAACCCTTTGGGTGAAGAAGTTCCTCCTAAACTCAGTCCTAAATCTACTTCCCCTTATTTTGAGGCTATGCCCCCTAGTTCTGCTGTCACCCGCCAGTGGAAACAACCTGCCCGCATCTATCCTATCTATTCCCTTCATAATTTTAAATGTTTCTATAAGATCCCCCCTCATCCTTCTAAATTCCAACGAGTACAGTCCCAGTCTACTCAACCTCTCCTCATAATCCAACCCCTTCAGCTCTGGGATTAACCTAGTGAATCTCCTCTGCACACCCTCCAGCGTCAGTACGTCCTTTCTCAAGTAAGGAGACCAAAACTGAACACAATACTCCAGGTGTGGCCGCACTAACACCTTATACAATTGCAACATAACCTCCCTAGTCTTAAACTCCATCCCTCTAGCAATGAAGGACAAAATTCCATTTGCCTTCTTAATCACCTGTTGCACTTGTAAACCAACCTTCTGTGACTCATGCACTAGCACACCCAAGTCTCTCTGAACAGCGGCATGCTTTAATATTTTATCGTTTAAATAATAATCCCGTTTGCTGTTATTCCTACCAAAATGGATAACCTCACATTTGTCAACATTATATTCCATCTGCCAGACCCGAGCCCATTCACTTAACCTATCCAAATCCCTCTGCAGACTTCCAGTATCCTCTGCACTTTTCGCTTTACCACTCATCTTAGTGTCATCTGCAAACTTGGACACATTGCCCTTGGTCCCCAACTCCAAATCATCAATGTAAATTGTGAACAATTGTGGGCCCAACACGGATCCCTGAGGGACACCACTAGCTACTGATTGCCAACCAGAGAAACACCCATTGATCCCAACTCTTTGCTTTCTATTAATTAACCAATCCTCTATCCATGCTACTACTTTACCCTTAATGCCATGCATCTTTATCTTATGCAGCAACCTTTTGTGTGGCACCTTGTCAAAGGCTTTCTGGAAATCCAGATATACCACATCCATCGGCTCCCCGTTATCTACTGCACTGGTAATGTCCTCAAAAAATTCCACTAAATTAGTTAGGCATGACCTGCCTTTTACGAACCCATGCTGCGTCTGCCCAATGGGACAATTTCTATCCAGATGCCTCGCAATTTCTTCCTTGATGATAGATTCCAGCATCTTCCCTATTACCGAAGTTAAACTCACTGGCCTATAATTTCCTGCTTTCTGCCTACCTCCTTTTTTAAACAGTGGCGTCACGTTTGCTAATTTCCAATCCACCGGGACCACCCCAGAGTCTAGTGAATTTCGGTAAATTATCACTAGTGCATCTGCAATTTCCCTAGCCATCTCTTTTAGCACTCTGGGATGCATTCCATCAGGGCCAGGAGACTTGTCTACCTTTAGCCCCATTAGCTTGCCCATCACTCCCTCCTTAGTGATAACAATCCTCTCACCTGTCATAGCCTCATTTCTATCAGTCGCTGGCATGTTATTTGTGTCTTCCACTGTGAAGACCGACCCAAAAAACCTGTTCAGTTCCTCAGCCATTTCCTCATTTCCCATTATTAAAACTCCCTTCTCATCCTCTAAAGGACCAATATTTACCTTAGCCACTCTTTTTTGTCTTATATATTTGTAAAAACTTTTACTGTCTGTTTTTATATTCTGAGCAAGTTTACTCTCATACTCTATCTTACTCTTCTTTATAGCTTTTTTAGTAGCTTTCTGTTGCCCCCTAAAGATTTCCCAGTCCTCTAATCTCCCAGCAATCTTTGCCACTTTATATGCTTTTTCCTTCAATTTGATACTCTCCCTTATTTCCTTAGATATCCACGGTCGATTTTCCCTCTTTCTTCCGTCCTTCCTTTTTGTTGGTATAAACCTTTGCTGAGCACTGTGAAAAATCGCTTGGAAGGTTCTCCACTGTTCCTCAACTGTTCCACCATAAAGTCTTAGCTCCCAGTCTACCTTAGCTAGTTCTTCTCTCATCCCCTTGTAATCTCCTTTGTTTAAACACAAAACACTAGTATTTGATTTTACTTTCTCACCCTCCATCTGTATTTTAAATTCCACCATATTGTGATCGCTCCTTCCGAGAGGATCCCTAACTATGAGATCGTGAATCAATCCTGTCTCATTACACAGGACAAGATCTAGGACCGCTTGTTCCCTCGTAGGTTCCATTACATACTGTTCTAGGAAACTCGCGGATACATTCTATAAACTCCTCACGGTTGCCTTGACCGACCTGGTTAAACCAATCGACATGTAGATTAAAATCCCCCATGATAACTGCTGTACCATTTCTACATGCATCAGTTATTTCTTTGTTTATTGCCTGCCCCACCATATCGTTACTATTTGTTGGCCGATAGACTACTCCTATCAGTGACTTTTTCGCCTTACTATTCCTGATTTCCACCCAAATGGATTCAACCTTATCCTCCATAGCACCGATGTCATCCTTTACTATTGCCCGGATGTCATCCTTAAATAACAGAGCAACACCACCTCCCTTACCATCCACTCTGTCCTTCCGAATAGTTTGATACCCTCGGATATTTAACTCCCAGTCGTGACCATCCTTTAACCATGTTTCAGTAATGGCCACTAAATCATAGTCATTTACGATGATTTGTGCCACCAACTCATTTACTTTATTCCGAATACTACGAGCATTCAGGTAAAGTACACTTATGTTGGTTTTTTTACCTCTGTTTTGAATCTTAACATCTCCAGTTTTATTCCTTTTGTTGTTACTGGGCCTATTCACTGTGCTCCCCTCAGTCACTGTACCTTGTACTGTCGCCCTTATGGATTTCTGACTATGTCTTCTCTGCCTTGCACTTTTCCCCTTACTTCCTTTTGTTTCTGTCCCTGTTTTACTACCTTCCAACTTCCAGCATTGGTTCCCATCCCCCTGCCACATTAGTTTAAACCCTCCCCAACAGCTCTAGAAAACACCCCCCCTAGGACATCGGTTCCAGTCCTGCCCAAGTGCAGACCATCCGGTTTGTACTGGTCCCACCTCCCCCAGAACCGGTCCCAATGCCCCAGGAATTTGAATCCCTCCCTCTTGCACTATCTCTCAAGCCACGCATTCATCCTATCTATCCTGACATTCCTACTCTGACTAGCTCGTGGCACTGGTAGCAATCCTGAGATTACTACCTTTGAGGTCCTACTTTTTAGTTTAACTCCTAACTCCCTGAATTCCGCTTGTAGGACCTCATCCCGTTTTTTACCTATATCGTTGGTGCCTATGTGCACCACGACAGCTGGCTGTTCACCCTCCCCCCCCCCCCCCCCCCCCCCCCCCCCCAGAATGTCCTGCAGCCGCTCCGAGACATCCTTGACCCTTGCACCAGGGAGGCAACATACCATCCTGGAGTCTCGATTGCGTCCACAGAACTGCCTGTCTATTCCCCTTACGATCGAGTCCCCTATCACTATAGCCCTGCCATTTTTCTTCCTGCCCTGCTGTGCAGCAGAGCCAGCCACGGTGCCATGAACCTGGCTGCTGCTGCCTTCCCCTGGTGAGCCATCTTCCTCAACAGTATCCAAAGCGGTATATCTGTTTTGCAGGGAGATGACCGCAGGGGACACCTGCACTGCCTTCCTACTCTTGCTCTTTCTTTTGGTCACCCATTTTCTATCTCCCTCAGTAACCTTCACCTGCGGTGTGACCAACTCGCTAAATGTGCTATCCACGACCTCCTCAGCATCGCGGATGCTCCAAAGTGAGTCCATCCGCAGCTCCAGAGCCGTCAAGCGGTCTAACAAGAGCTGCAACTGAACACACTTCTTGCACGTGAAGGAGCCAGGGACAGTGGACGTGTCCCTGAGCTCCCACATCGCACACGAGGAGCATGACACGGGTCTGGGATCTCCTGCCATGTCTTAAACCCTTGGTAAACTTAAACAACTAGAATTTCAAAATAAAAATAAATAAATTAGACAATGAAAAGAAAAAGAGAGACTACTTACCAGTCACTTACCAGGTTTAAAAAGCACCTCCTCACACTCTGCACCGAATTACCTCACTGCACCAAATGACCAAGTTTCAATCCCCACTCTGTAGGAGTCTCACTCCGGATGGGTCTCCTGGAAAAGTGCTCGCTTACTGCGTGCGCTCTCTGTCTGTCTTTTATACAGACCTCAGCTAACCGATGACTCAAAAAAAACCTTAACTTCAAAGAGAAGAATACAATGTGCCCCTAAACAGGCCTCAACAGGCCTCACTTGATTGACAGATAACTGCCTCTCAGCAATTAGGGTGGGGGCAGCTTCAACCAATCAGACACTAAGCTCCACACTGCACTTTTAACTGAAAAACAGCAGAATTATATTTTCCACTTACCTTTGCTGATTTACCTCACTGCACCAAATTACCAAGTTTCAATCCCCACTCTGTATGAGTCTCACTCCGGATGAGTCTCCTGGAAAAGTGCTCGCTTCCTGGAAAAGTGCTTGCTTGGCTGGCTGGCTTCAAAATTGGTACCACCGGTGCTGCCCATTCAGAGAACTGTACTGGTCTGATAATGCCGTCGCACCGTAACCTTTCTATTTCGTCATCTACTTTCTTCCTTAATGCAAAAGGTACCGGCCTGGCCTTACAAAATTTCGGAAGGGCTTCTGGGTCCACGTGCAAAGTTGCTTTGGCACCTCTGATTTCCCCCAAGCCTTCCTGGAAGACCTCCGGGTATTTTTGGAGTACTCCACTCAGCTGTCCGCTTCCACTCTGGAAAATTTTCATCCAATCTAATTTTAGGTCTTTCAGCCAGTTTCGTCCAATTAAGCTCGGTCCGGAGCCCTCTACTATCGTCAACGGTAATCTGAGCAATTGTTTCTAATATTCCACGGGTACATGAGTCGTGCCTAGAACTTGCAGGGGTTCCCCCGTGTAGGTTTTAAGTTTCGTCGATGTTTTTGTTAGGGTTAGTGGCTGGAGTCCATCTTTGATTTTTCTAAATGCTGCCACTCCCATTACTGATACGGCCGCACCCGTGACCATTTCCATTATTGTCAGCCGCCCGTTCACCCGTGGGGTAATCTTAATGGGTTCTGCTTTCTTCATCGCAATATTATATAATTATTCCCCCTCGGAGGAGGATGGGGCGTCTAGGTTGTGTACTTCCCTGCGTCCCCACCTGCTATTCCTCTTTTGCCACCTCCTTCTAGGGTTTCTGTCGTTGTTACCCCACTCTGTCTGGTGCCAGAAACGGTCCTTCTCTGTTGGGGGAACCTCAGCCGGTACTTCCCTCTGTCTCCAGTTAGTCCTGGCAGACTTGGGGGCAGTTCTGGGGTTTTCCTTTTTCCCTCTATTCCTCAGGCTTTTCCTGAGAGCAGCTATCTGGTAGCAGGACCCATTGTGGTAGTCCCTCTCACAGGTATCTACCTCCATTGGCGTGCCCTGTAGTTCCTGCGCCTCACTTGCTGCCTTTTCTAGGGACAGTGCGAGCTGTAACGCCTGCCTGCAGTCTAGCTCCGTTTCCGCCAACAGGCGTTTCTGTGTTGTGAGGTCGTTTATACCAGACACTAACCGGTCCCAAAGCATTTCATTTAGCGTCGGACCGAACTCACATTTTTCCGCCAGCCTTCTCAGGCGGGTCAAGAAATTCGTGACTGACTCCCTGTCTTCCCGCTTCGCTGTGTAGGATCTGTACCTACACAAAATGAGGGGTGGTTTTGGGTCGTAGTGCTCTTTCACCAATTCCGTTACTTCTTGGAAAGTTTTTGTGTCCGGCGCATCAGGGTAAGTCAGACTACGTATAATGGCGAAAGCTGAGGGTCCACACGCCGACAGCAGGATAAGCCGTCTCCTTTCGTCCGTCAGTATATCATTTGCCCGGAAGTAGTAACAGATTCTCTCCACATACTGGGACCAGTCCTCAATAGCCGGGTTGAATGCCTCTAACCTCCCAAAAAACGGCATTTTTAAAATGGCAAGGCTTACCCTCCGAGTGCGGCAGCTGGTCTCCGCAAAATTCTTAGTTTACCTCGTCGCCACTGTAGTAATCCAGGGAGGCAGGAGTTCCGTCACCACACCAATATTTGTTTACAATAACGATATTACAGGAGCAGCTACAAACAGTACTGCTAGCAGTCCAGTCAATTTAAGACTGGCTCACAAAGCCTACACAGGTGCTTACATGGGCCCCCTCAATGAGCTGTCATTGAGGGAGCTCATACTCCAATTGGCCAACCAATAAAGCCAATTGGAGTTCATTACAGAGCCCTTGATGTTGACTAACAGTAACGCCTTTCATCGTACGGCTTCTGTATAAACAGGTCATCCCTTGATCAATTAATTTCTCATAGTGTCTTCTTTAATGGTGGATTCACCTGTAAAGTAATTATGATTGTGAGTTTTATTTAGTTATTTTCTAACATGCAGTCCGGGGGTGGGAGGTTGCTTTGCGGTGCCAGAAAGGGGAGGGGGGGGAGGGGTAGTTGGAGGAGGGGGTAGCCAGCTGCAGGAGTTCATTATCGGGCCACACACTCGAAATGACGGCCAGATAGCGGACACCCTTGGGAATCCCTTGTATTTCTCAACATGTATAAATATGCACGGCAAGGGATTGGAATTGCTTCCCAACTTGAGTTCCCAGGGGAAACATAAATAGGTTGCAGTTCTTGTCCAGAGAACGAAGAAATATCAGCGAGGCGCCAGCACCAATCGTCACAAAATAAACGGAGGAGAATTGCCAGGACCATGGCCACACACATACGCACAGTGACGACCTGCAGCGGTCGCCCAGTGCAACATGGCACCGGCCACCGCAGATCCGACCTACAAGATAGTGCCCCCCTGGACCCCCCTCACCATCCACGGGCCACGCCCCCCCCCCACACCAGTCCCCCCAGCCCTCGCTGAAGCCTCCCCAGCCAGCAGCACGGCTCCCTCCCCCGACTGCGCGCAGCCGCCACACCAGGTTCCCGAAAACAGAGCAAACATGCCCCGCGCCATCGGGAACTCTGCCCATCGGGGGTGGGCCTTCAGGTAACGTCACGCACAGGCCTCAGGACGTCACCTGAAGGCCCTCCCCCGATGCCCCGCCCCCGATGGGCCAAGTTTCTGACCACGTGGGAGATGTGTGGTCTCAGCGGTCGGGAACCCGACCTGTCTGGTTGGTCAAAGCCGCTCACGGTTGGCAGCATGTTGTACCACGTGACCGCTGCAGGTCGCCACCATGCGAATACGTGACCATGGACCCTGCAATTCTCCGGCCGTTTTTGTCGTGGAGGCCGAGCGTTTTATGTGGCGCAGCTGCAAGCCCCTCACCAGTCGGAGGATCGATGCTGGGGCGCTGCCGATCTTTGTGACGTAAAATGCAACGGATCCCCCGGACAGAGCCCGGAAATCAGAGAATCCAGCCCATCGTGATTTCCCACCGACAATACCAGCAGGATTCTCTCCGGTTTTCTCTCTGAAACCAACACCTAGAAGAAGCATTGGGAAATTCTGCCCATTAACCCTTTTAACAACTGAATTGTAATCCCTCCACAACCATTTTGTTCACTTGCACTGAAAGAGTTAAACCTAGAACAGAAACCAAGGGGCCATGGGAAATAATTTCGCCTCTGGAGGAAACAGGAGGCCTTGGGAGGCTAGAATGAACTTTTCCAGGCAACGGTCCAATCGGATCAGATAGTGAAAGTACACACTGATCTATCAATGATTTTTACTGGTTAGGCAATGTACAGTTTTGTAAAAGCAAGCTGCTTATCTACGCAATGAACGGACATCATCAGAGAGTCAAATTAGTCACAGTTCAGTGGACAAGCGCTTAATATTGAAACTTCCTTGATTCAAAGCCAAGGCATGTTAAAAAAACATGAAACTGAGATAGAAAAAGGAGTGCCACACATATACTGTACAAATGTTCTAAGGTTGGACGGTGGGGCACTTTGCTGGATCAATGTAAAGATCCACTTACTGTGCATGTAACCCATGATCTACTTTTTTAAAATAAATTTAGAATACCCAATTCATTTTTTGCAATTAAGGGGCAATTTAGCGTGGCAAATCCACCTAGCCTGCACACCTTTGGGTTATGGGGGTGAAACCCACGCAAACACAGGAAGAATGTGCAAACTCCAAAGGACAGTGACCCAGAGCCAGGATCGAACCTGGGACCTCGGCGCCATGAGGCAATAGGGCTAACCCACTGCGCCACCGTGCTGCCCACCCATGATCTACTGGTCCAAAAAGGTACATTTTCCATGCCTCAGTAAAGACATCTTGATCAGTACAGATTTCAAGCACAATATAAACACATCGTTGGTAACATCTTTGTGTTCAGGGAAAGGTTTCATAATCAGTAACCTCGCCAATTCATCCACCTTTATTAAATTAGCAATTAGAAACAAATGGATGATTAGCACACAGTGGAATTTGCTGCAAACACATCAATCGCACACAGGACTTTGATTTGGAAATATGAATAGCACACAGGAAATCCAATCTGAACAGATAAGCATGCACAAGCATTTGAGGAGGTATTTCAACAACTCCGCTGGATTTAACTCTAAGACAATCTAAGGGCCACTCTGCTGCTTGGGAATAGCAACTTTTCAAAACAAAATTCCAATTAAGGAGCAATTTAGCGTGGTCAATTCACCCACCCTGCACATCTTTAGGTTGCGGAGGTGAGACCCACGCAGCCACGGGGCGAATGTGCAAACTCCACAGGGACAGCGACCCAGAGCCGAATTGAACCCAGGTCCTCATCGCCGTGCGGCAGCAGTGCTAACCACTGCACAACCGTGCCGCCCTGGGAATAGCAACTTTTAAATTATCACCATTTAAAATACATAGTTTCTCATGAGAATTCACCTCAAGCATCGCAAACATATGAATATTTAAGGGTGGAATTTTCCCCATCCCGTTACAGGTTTGGTGGCAAGCAGACGCGGAGAATATAACGGGAGCCAAAAAGTCAGAAGTCTGGCCAATTCTTCCAATGGCGGGGTAATAGTGGATCCGTCTTCCCAATGACTCGGGGTGTGAATGCCATTTGTACTCATTTGCATCTCATCAATTCTCATAAACACAGCTGGCCACCTGCTGCCAGAATCCAGTCAGGACGTCCAATCTTGTATCGCGCCAGCATATAGTATTGGTGAGATCGCGGCCCATATCTAACGTCACTTGGTGCCAGAAATGAGCCCCACAAGCTTCTCACCAGTACTGGCTGTCTCATCGTCTGATTCACCAGACTCGCGCCTCAGCACCTCGCTGCTAATAAGCAGGAGCTGCTTTTAAACGCTCCCTCACCACTCACTCCAGTCAACACGCAAGCATGGCTGCGCGCAAACCTGCTCCACGCTTTGGGGATGCCAACCTGGACAGGGTTCTCGACACTGGATGCGGGACGGGGCCATCCTGTTCCCCCGAGGGAGTCATAGGACCAGCAGCAGGGTCAGCAATGCTGCCTGGATGGCAGTGGCATCAGCTGTCAGTGTGGGCAGCAGGGCCGCCATCCAGTGTCGGAAGAAGACCAACGACCTCCACTGGGCCTCAAGGGTGAGTTACCACCTCTCTCCTGGCATCAGTTCTGCCTGCCACCACGCAAGTTCCCAACAGCCCCACCACCCCAACCCCACAAATCACTTGTTGACGCCTCACACTCTCCCCACAGCTGATCTTTGTGCTTGTTCCTTAGCATTCTCTGGCACCCACCAGCACAACCCATTCATGTCCAGTTGCAGTGCCCACACATGACACCTGCTATAGATCCCCCCTGATACATCAAGTGTGCAGCTCACAATGCCTATCTTTTTCCCTGGAGGAAAAGATAGACCATAATAAGGAGGGATGGGCTGAGATGGGGGTGGTGGAGTACCAGAGATCAACTTTGAGGAAACCACCAATGAGGCATTGTAGCTACCACCCCCACCTTCCACCAGCGCAAAGTCACACATCTCGGTGGGCGACATCAGTGGACAAGCTTCTGGGGCAAAATCTGGTGAGCACCACACTGTTGCTGATACATATCAAGTGGAGGCAGGAATATCGAAGGGAGACTATAATCGGAGGTCGGCTAGATCCCAGGACTCTGCTGAGTCCCAATCAGATGCCGAGCCTCTGGACAAGTTTATTCCAGAACTGATGCAGATGCTAGGACCCGCCCATGAGATTTAGGAGGGAATGTCAGCGGCATTCCAGCAAATACATAGCCGATTGGAGAAGCCCCAAATGCAAGGACTCGGTGCCGACAATGCATTGCACCGAGGCCAACACTGCTAGGATGGTGACCACAGCAGAAAGCCTGGAGCATGAGGTCAGCGTCTTGAGTGATGGTGCCCAGGTCTGTGATGACCATGACTGAGGGTCTTGCCATCATGTCCCAGTCACTGAGGGACATGTCCCATACGCAGGTGGACATCGCCGGGGCACTGTCACTGAGCGTTTTCGAAACCATGGTGCAGACAATGGGGTGGTGAGAGAACTGGCAGAGCCAGATGATGGAGGCCTAGAGAACTCACTCCAACTCCCCCTCCATCCCATGGAGACTCCCAGAGCCATCCAAGAGCTGTCAGGTAGAAGGAAGCGCTGGAGGCCAAACCGGGACCTGCCACAATGGAGACGATGGCGATCTCCAGTTCGTCCTCCCTCCTGACACCGGCGCATCTCAAGGGCAGTGGGCAGAACAGGATGGCAGGGTGAAACCAGTAAGTCACCTGGGACCATCTGGCTCCAGGCCCTCCAGAGGACATCCGCCAAAAGCATCATAGGCCACAGGGCACAGAAAGCAGCAGGCTTCCCCATCTCTGGTGTGCATCCTGGGGGCACATCTAGAAATAGCAGTTGGGCACAATACATCAAGAAGATCGAGGATCACTGAGTGGGCATTGGAGTGTGGGGGTGGGACAATCTGCAGCTAGGAGGTGTAGTGATATGCATCACTGTATATACACATGGGGTTAATGTAAATACACGACAACTAAGTAACCACTAGAGGGAGCAGCAGAGATGTATATATACAAAGACAAACAGGAAGTCAAGACTCTTCATAGGAACGGCAGCTGGTGAGCAGGACACAGATAGGCAGCTCTGATGTAACAGAGTAAGCGCTAGAGAGAGAAGAACTCATAGAAATAAAGCATCTACTTCAACTGTATGACTATGAGCTTTATTCAAACACAGGAAACTTCAGGACGCTTACTAGAAGGTTATACTAGATGCAGACAAAGCAAGATCGAAAACAGAAGAAAACTTGTAAGTGGGAGACTTTGCTGAATCTATGAAACTTGGAACTCTACCGCAGCTGAAAACAACCAGTAATTTAAGTCATAGATGGAAAATGTTTAAACAAATGTTTGAACTACATAGCGTAGCTAATGAGTTGAGCAGGGCCTCAGAAGAAATGAAAGTAGCACTTCTACTAGTAGGACATGAAGCTAGAGATATCTATAACTGCTTTAATTACTTGAAAGGTGAAGACAACACAAAATTAGAAGTAATACTTAAAAATTTTGAAGATTACTGTAACACCAGTAACAATGCTGCTTTAAGAGCTGCTTTAATGCTACTTGGGCAGCAGGGTAGCATGGTGGTTAGCATAAATGCTTCACAGCTCCAGGGTCCCAGGTTCGATTCCCGGCTGGGTCACTGTCTGTGTGGAGTCTGCACGTCCTCCCCCTGTGTGCGTGGGTTTCCTCCGGGTGCTCCGGTTTCCTCCCACAGTCCAAAGATGTGCGGGTTAGGTGGATTGGCCATGCTAAATTGCCCGTAGTGTCCTTAAAAGTAAGGTTAAGGGGGGGGTTGTTGGGTTACGGGTATAGGGTGGATTTGTGGGTTTGAGTAGGGTGATCATGGCTCGGCACAACATTGAGGGCCGAAGGGACATTCAATGCTCAGAGACCAAATTGCACAGGGAATGATGGTTGCGAAACTCAAACAATCATCAGAACAGAAAAGTTTAATGCTGGAAATCATGATTGACAAGTGCAGATTGCAAGAAAAAAATAACTTAAAGTTTTTAACAATAAAAAAAGTTTTTTTTCACGGGTCTGAAGAAGTTAAAATCTGAGCACATTTTAAACTGCCCGGGGAACAAAAGACGCAAATCTGGGTCTGTGCATGCGCAGGAAACTGCAACCATGCATGTGCAATTGAAATATGAAGTTTTTGATTCAGATCGTTTTGCGCATGCGCAAGCCGAGCATGCACAATTGAAAAAAAGAAGTTTTGGGCACAGATCATTCTGCGCATGCGCAAGCCACACATGTGCAGCCAAAAGAAGATCGAACACTGTTTGCCAATGGATCTGTGCATGCGCAAGCCCAAGGAATAATACAGGGGGAATGGAAATGTTCAATTTTCTTATTAAAACACATTACACCCGATACATGTGAAGCCTCTGTCATGTTAATAGCAGGCCTGCCTGCACCCCCACAACATGCCGCTCTCTGCTCCCCCTACCCACTGTCATCCTGGGCACAGTAGTCCAAGCTCAAATGTTCCCGATTAAGGCCCTGTTCAGAGGATGTGAACGTGCTGTCTGCAGAAAGACAGGGGATACACTTTGGCATACACGGAGGAGCATCAGAGGTTACCACACATTATTTAGATGTGCACTTGCGATCCCAGGGCATACAAGACTATGGACCAAGTTCTGGAAAATGGGATTAGAATGGTGAGATGGTTGTTTTTGACTGGTGCAGACACCATGGGCCGATTCTATGACCCTATAACATCGAGTGATCATCACTCTCCTGCCTTGTACATTGACCTACTGACAGTGCCAACAAAGGCAAATCACGTTGGGGTGATGTTACAGAGACCCTGGCAGGATGGAACAGGAGGACTGGGGTGGGAGGGGAGGGCGCGAAGGTGGGGAACGGGGGGAAGTAGGGGAATGGTAGGAAAAGGAGGGGAATTGGCGGGAGGATGGGGGAGCTGATGGACAAAGCCTCATCCTATGAGAAGCGGGCGAGGATCAGGGCCACCCTTGTCCTCCGGGCATACTGGACCCTTGCCACGGCCTTTTCTCCATCCCCCGGTTGCTCCTGTGCTCGTCCAGCATCCCCTACTGATCGGTCCCGCCTCCGACAACGACGAGGATGTATGTACCCCCTCCTCCTTCAGCATGTTGCGCCACTGCTGTGCCAGGGTGTGCAGGACACAGCAGACCACCACAAAGCGGGAGACCCTCTGGGTGGTGTATTGCTGTGCACCACCAGGTAAGGCCCGACATCAGAACCACATTTTGAGTGGTCTTGTGCACCGCTCAATGACAGCATGGGTGGCAACATGGGCCCCATTATATCGGACACAGCAGGAGCCCTGAGATCGCAGACCCCAGACCGTGCTCAGGTGCCCTCCCTGATCCACACACTTATCCAATGGTGAGGATATCCCCAGTGCTGAAGCCCAGCTCTTGAGTGTTTGATTGTTGGCTGCTGCCTCTCTGGTGCTGACACTTCTCGAGTTCAAGTAAACTGTTCAGGCTTCAAAGTTTGATTGAAATGCAATGCAATAATCACCATCTGAGACATGGCACATGTACCCACGAGAAACTTGAGAATATTTTGTTCAGATTCAGATTTATTGTCGCGTGTATCGAGTTACTGTGAAAAGTATTGTTCTGCATACAGTTCAGGCAGATCTTTCCATACATGAAAATACATAGGACATATGATAAATACACAATGTAAATGCATGGACATAGACTGAAGCATACAAGAGTATCATACAGAGTATCGTGCTACAACAGTAGAGAAGTTGCGTAGAGACATCAGTTCAGTCCATAAGAGGGTCATTCAGGAGTCTGGTAACAGCGGGGAAGAAGCTGTTTTTGAATATGTTAGTGCATATTCTCAGACTTTTGTATCTTCTGTCCAATGGAAGAGGTTGGAAGAGAGAATAACCCGGTTGTGAGGGGTCTTTGATTATGCTGCCCGCTTTCCAAAGGCAGCGGGAGGTGTAGACAGAGTCAATGGATGGGAGGCGGCTTTGCGTGATGGACTGGGCTGTGTTCACAACTCTGTAGTTTCTTACAGTCTTGGGCCACGCAGTTGCCATACCAGGCTGTGATGCAGCCGGATAGGATGCTTTTTATGGTGCATCTATAAAAATTAGTAAGAGTCAATATGGATATGCTGAATTTCCTTAGTTTCCTGAGGAAGTATAGGTGCTGTTGTACTTTCTTGGTTGTAGCATGGGCGTAGATGGAATAGGACAGATAGTTGGTGATGTGCACACCAAGGAATTTGAAGCTGTCAACCATCTGGTTGGCACATGGGGGCAGCACAGCAGCACAGTGGTTAGCACAGTTGCTTCACAGATCCAGGGTCCCAGGTTCAATTCCCGGTTTGGGTCACTGTCTGCGCGGAGTCTGCATGTTCTCCCCTGTCTGTGTGGGTTTCCTCCAGGTGCTCCGGTTTCCTTCCACAGTCCAAAGATGTGTAGGTTAGGTGGATTGGCCATGCCCTTAGTGTCCAAAAAGATTAGGTGGGGTAACTGGGTAATGGGGATAGGTTAGCAGTGTGGACTTATGTGGGGTGGTCTTTCCAAGGGCTGGTGCAGACTCATTGGGCCGAATGACCTCCTTCTGCACTGTAAATTCTATGTCTATATCCACTTTGCACCACAGATGCAGACAGGGGTATGTACAACACTTTGCTTCGTGACGTCGATGACCAGCTCCTTAGTTTTGCTGACATTGAGGGAGAGATTGTTGGCGTTGCACCATGCCACTAGGTTCTCTATCTCTCTTCTGTACTCTTAACTCATCAATGTTTGAGATCCAACCCCCTAAGGTCGTGCCATCAGCAAACTTGTGGATGAAGTTGGAGCCGAATTTTGCCACAGTCGTGTATGTAAAGAGTATAGTAGGGGGCTAAGTACATAGCCTTCCTGGGCCCTGGTATTGAGGACTATCGTGGAGGAGATGTTGATATTTAACCTTTTCATTTCATTTTTTTCATTTTTAATGATTGTGGTCTATCGATCAGGAAGTCGAGGATCCATTTGCAGAGTGAGGAGCCAAGTCCTAGGTTTTGGAGCTTGGCTGGGATTATTGTGTTGAAGGCAGAGCTGTAGTCAATAAATAGAAGAAATGATGTAGGAGTCCGAGATGCCCCCGGGATGTGTGTAGGGCCAGGGAGATACTGCCTGTCGTGGACCGGTTACGACGGTATGCGAATTGCAGTGGATCAAGGCAGTCTGGAAGTATGAGGTTGATGTGTCTCATAACCAACCTCTCGAAGGAATCAGGATGTCAAGGCAACCGGATGGTGGCCATTGAAGCATGTCGCCTGGTTCTTCTTTAGCACCAGTATGTAGTGGTCTTCTTGAAGCAGGTGGGAACCTCGGAACGGAGGAGGTAGAGGTTGAAGATGTCTGCAAACACACCCGCACAGGATCTGAGTGCACGTCCAGGGACTCTGTCAGGAACCGTTGCTTTCCGAGGGTTCACTTTCAAGAAGGCCGATATGTTTATTAAACGGCCAACAATAACAAGGATTTGAAAATCAGCTACGTTACAGCCCACGTTTCACACTAACGAGTAATCAACTGGAAATGTCACCATTCCATATTGGTACCAATACAAAGCAATATCAGCTCATTTTCACAAAAAAACACACGGTATCACCCCTTGCAACAGAAAAAGAGGATAAGCCTGAGAATGTGTTATCAAGTCCAGAACCTTGTTGTCGAAATTATCTGTCCATCAATGTGTGGTTTGTTCCCTGTATTAGTGCCATTCTCTGTCCAGGAGTCACAGCTTTGCAGCCCCTCCCACACTAGAACCCTCTTGACATCCACATATTCCACTGTTGCTCAAGGCACAGTTGAATACCCTTGACTTCCAGCGTGTTTAACCTGCGGTGATGTGTCAGTTACATGCAACACTCACCACACCAGCAACGAAAGCATCAGCAATCTGCAAACACATTTCTTCAACGGTGTCATCAGGTGGCCCATTTGGATCAATGTTGCACACCATAGGACCATAAGAATTAGGCTATTTGGCCCATTGAGTCTACTCTGCCATTCAATAATGACTGATATTTTTCTCATCCCCATTCTCTTGCCTTCTCCCCATAACCCCATATCCCTTGTTAATCAAGAATACCAGATATGTGCTTGAGGTGCTGTTACCTACAGGTCTACAGACCAAGAGCTGGAAGGTGAAATTAGACAGAATAGTTCTTTCTTAGAACAAAAGAACTTGGAGCAGGAGTAGGTAAGTTAGCCTTTTGAGCCTGCTCCACCATTCAAAGCGATCATGGCTGATCTCATCCTGGCCTCAACTCCACCATCCTGCCCATTTTCCGTAACCCTTCAACCCATTACTCGTTAAAAATCTGTCTAACTCCTTAACTCCACCGCACTCTGGTGTAGTGAATTCCACAGATTCATGACCCTTTGGGAGAAGTAGTTTCTCCTCATCTCAATTTGTTACCTCTTATCCTGAGACCTCTCGTTCTAGAGTGCCCCACCAGAGGAGGCATCCGCTCCATGTTTACTTTATCCATACCTTTTATCATCTTATATATTTCAATTTGATCTCCCCTCATTCTTCTAAATTCTCGAGAGTATTGGCCTAAACTGCACAATCTCTCTTCAGAAGACAACCCCTCATCTCTGGAATCAATCTAGTGAACCTCCTTTGAACTGCCTCCAATGCTACTATATCTTTCCTCAAATAAGGGGAACAAAACTGTGCAAAGTGCTCCACGTTCGGTCTTACCAATACCTTGTACAGTTGCAACCACACTTCCTTACCTTTATGCTCAATTCCTTTTGCTATAAATGCCAACATTTCATTTGCTTTCTTTATTACCGCTTTACTTGCATGCTTATTTTCTGTGACTCATGCACAAGGACACCCAGATCCCTCTGCATGGAGCACCCCAAAGTCTCTCCCCATTTAGATAATAAGTTGCCTTTCAATTCTTTCGGCCAAAATGGATGACCTCAAACTTATCCACGTTAAACTCCATCTGCCACATTTTGGCCCACTCTATATCTAACCTATATATTAACCTATCTATATCCATTTGTAAGGTTCTTATTTACTCATTGCAACTTACTGTCCCACCTGTTTTAGTATCAAACAGCAAATTTGGCTCCAGATCCTTCTATCTCTGGATCCAAGATTGTAAATAGTTGGGGTCCATGGACTGAACCCTGTGGCACCCCACTAGTTACATTTTGCCAATCAGAAAAAGACCCATTTATCCCAAATCTATCTTCTGTTTGTCAGCCAAACTTCTCCCCAAGATAATAAATTCCCCCTAATCCCATGTGATCTCACCTTGTGTATTAACCTTCTGTGTGGCACTTTATCAAATGCCTTCTGGAAGTCCAGATAAACTACATCTACAGGATCCCCATTATCCACTTGGCTTGTGACAGCTTCGAAGAACGCTAGCAAATTAGCCAAACATGATTTACCTGTCATAAAACCATGCTGACTCTGATGAATTGCGTTTTGACTTTCCAAGTGTCTACCTTCAATCCAATAGTTTTCTGAGTACGGTTTCTCTATTGATGCTGATTGTTCCAAGTTCCACCCTTTGTATTACCTCTGAATTACCTGTTGCTGTAGGTATGGTACTAGTGCCCTCCACCGTGAAAACTGAGGCAAAATACTGATTTAGCATCTCCACCATTTCTGTGTTCCCCACTATTAACTCTCCGGTTTCCTCTTCCAATCGATCAACATTCACTTTAGCAACTCTCTTTCCTTTTGTGTACTTATAAAGCTTTTGTTATCCTTTTTGATACTTTGCACTAACTTTTTTTCATAATTTAACTCAGCTCTTTTTATTACTTTTTTAGTAACCCATTGTTGACGCTTGAAAGTTTCCCAACCTTCTAGCCTGCCACTGGCCTTTGCAATATGATATACCTTAGTCTTTATATTGTCCTTAATCTCCTTGTTGTTTTTTTCCCCTCTTACCATTTTTCTTCCTCACTGGGATATATTTTAGTTGTGAGGAATTGAGTATCTCCATAAACAACTGCCACTCATCTTTTAGCCTTCCTGCCCACTCTACTCGAGTCAAATTTGTCCTCAAGCCTATGGAATTTCCTTTGTTTAATTCCAGGCGCCATTGTATCAATAAAGTATGTGCATTGTCAGTGTGCGTGTGCCCATTGGTGCCACAGATGGCTAATGTATTAAATATGTTAGACGTCATCAATTAATCCCTCCTCATTACACAATATCAAATCCAGAGTAGCCTGCTCCCTGGTTGCTTCCAAGAAACAATCTCAAATACATTCAATGGACTCTCCCTCAAGGCTACCATTGCTAATTTGATTCAGCCAGTCTATGTACATATTAAAATAACCCATGATTATTGCCATATCTTTCTTATAAGCCCTCAGTACTTCCCGGTTTATACTGTGCCCCAATGAGGAACTACTGTTTGGGGAGCTATAGATTACTCCTGCTAGGAACCTTTTCCCTTTGCTATTTCTTATTTCTACCCAGACTGATTCCACAACTTGATCTTCGGTGCTTATCTCATTTTTGCATTACAGCACTGATCCCTTTCTTCACCAGCAAAGCTACAGCACCTCCTTTTCCTTTTAGTCCATCTTTCTGAAATACTGAGTACCCTTGGATATTCAATTCCCAGACCTGGGCGGAATTCCCCGGGGGGTCGGAGAATGGCCCGGGGCCGATGTCAATCCCGCCCCCTCCGTGTCCCGAATTCTCCGCCCCCCCCCCGAGATTCAGCGGGGCCGGGAATCGCGCCATGCTGGTTGGCAGGCCCCCCGAGCCAGTCGGCGGGCCCCCCGTGGCCAAAGTCCCACCGCTGACAGGCCTCTCCCGCCGGCGTGGATTAAACCACCTACCTGACCGGCGGGATTGGCGGCGCGGGTGGGCTCAGTGGTCCTGGGGGGGGGGGGGTCGCAGGGCGATCTGACCCCGGGGGGGTGCCTTCACGGTGGCCTGGTCAGCGATCGGGGCCCACCAATCGGCGGGCGGGCCTGTGCCGTGGGGGCACTCTTTCTCTTCCGCCCCCGCCAGGCCTTCACCATGGTGGAGGCGGAAGAGACCCCCTCCCCTGCGCATACGCCAATATGACGTCAGCAGCTGCTGACGCTCCGGCGCATGCGCGGACTTACGCCGGCCGGTAAAGTCCTTTCGGCCCCGGCTGGCGTGGTGCCAAAGGCCGCTCATGCCAGCCGGCGGAGTGGGAACCACTCTGGTGCGGGCCTATCCCCTCAATGTGAGGGCTTGGCCCCTAAAGGTACGGCCCGCGCCGGAGTGGTTCACGCCACTCCAACACGCCAGGATCCCCACCCTGCCGGGTAGGGGATAATCCCGGCCCTGGTCTCCTTGGAAACATGTCTCAGTTATCGCCACAAATCATACCCACCATGCCAGTGAGCCCGCAATCGCCAATAAGGGTCTTGAGGGCCTTAGCAGTGAAAGCCTGTACTGCTTTTTTATTCTGGCTTCCTGACATGTTGGAGGTGGTGAAGACAGGTGGGCTTGAGAGAGTGATATGAGTGTGCTGGACTGTTGTTCAAGTATGGCGCCGAGACCTTTGAACCCACCAGCCGATGGCGGGCAGACAAGTCAGCTGCAGACACACTAAAATGGGATGAGGCTTAACGCTACTGCAGCTGACCCAGCCACAATAGGCCAGATGTCTCAATACTGGAGAATTCCTTAACTATCGGCCTAGAAAATGAATTGAAAGTGTGCACTTTAGCTGTGCATTCTAATTAACAACAATGATGATCCAACATGATGAAAACTTTCTTGTAGATATAAATTAAAATGGCAGGCAGAAATTATTTGGTTGTCGATTTTATTACGGGGAATGATTATCTATCCATCAATAATAATAATATTTTACAGTCAGCTAATCAATCGCCAAGCTGCTGTAGGAGATGAAAACATCATTAATTTAATTGAACAAAATGTTGGGAAATTGGCACAGCATCGTTCTAGAAAACACTGAAGACACCGTACTAATACATTTAATACATTAGCCTTTGTGGCACCGATGGGTACACGCACACTGACAATGCACATACTTTATGGATAATGTAATAACATAAATCTATGTGTATGCTTGTCTATTCACAGAGGGTGAATTCCTGCAGGGAGTCTCAGAACATAAGAACAGCTACAGAACATCACGGACCCCCCACCCCGCATTCATTCGGTTATGTTAAATCAAGATTGATTTGGCTCTCAATCCTTCTACCCAACCTGGCTCTGTAATTCTCAAGACAAAAATCTATCAATGTTCATTTTGAAATCCTCCTGTTCACTCCAGCTACTATACAGAGAGAAAGTGCAAGAAGAGGAAATTTTGAGACAGCAGCTTGTCCAAACTTCAATTGTCTGTAGTGTCCTGAGCTATTTGCAGCAGAACCTTCCGGGTTCTGAAAAACAACCTAAACTTCAGAGAAACATGGAAAAGTTCACAGCAGTTTTTTTCAAACTTTTTTTCCGGGGACTCATTTTTGCCAACCGGCCAACCCTCGGGACACATGGCGGCCAACATTCGCGACCCACTTTTCTCTTACCTTTAATGTGAGCACAGTAAGAAGTCTTACAACACCAGGTTAAAGTCCAACAGGTTTGTTTCAAACACGAGCTTTCGGAGCGCAGCTCCTTCCTCAGGTGAGTCACCAGATGGCTTCCTCAGATCACTTCCTCAGATGTCTCCGCGACCCACCCGACACCCGCCCGCGACCCACCCGCAGGGCGCGACCCCCACTTTGAAAATGCCTGTAGCATCCCAGCTTCCAGCTCTTGCTCCATAGCCCTGTAGATAATAGCATTTCAAGTGCTATTATGCTATTATGGGCAGCACGGTAGCATGGTGGTTAGCATAAATGCTTCACAGCTCTAGGGTCCCAGGTTCGATTCCCGGCTGGGTCGCTGTCTGTGCGGAGTCTGCACGTCCTCCCCGTGTCTGCGTGGGTTTCCTCCGGGTGCTCCGGTTTCATCCCACAGTCCAAAAGATGTGCGGGTTAGGTAGATTGGCCATGCTAAATTGCCCGTAGTGTCCTAAAAAGTAAGGTGGGGGGGGGGGGGTTGTTGGGTTACGGGTATAGGGTGGATACGTGGGTTTGAGTAGGGTGATCATGGCTCGGCACAACATCGAGGGCCGAAGGGCCTGTTCTGTGCTGTACTGTTCTATGTTCTATGTTCTATAAGTGCACATCCAAGTTTTTATTTTAATGCACTGCGGAATTCTGCCTTTTTCACCTTTTCAGGCATTAAGTTCCTGATCCCCACCATCACTGGGATAAAAATGTTTCACCTCCATTCCCCTCTAACTATTCTGCCAACTACCTCAAATGTTTGCCCCCTGTTTGTTGACTTATCTGCTTAAGGAAATAGGTTGTTCCTATGCACTCTATAGTTACCTCACAGGGAAGTGTGTATGTGTGTGTGTTGCAATAATGAGTTCGGAAGGACATGCCAGGAACAACGCTAGCCTGGCACAGCTGCAACACAGGACTCCCTGCGTGCCAGGCAACATAAAGAACAAGTGGTAGACTGAGCTATGCGATCCTACAACCACTGGATCAGAACTAAGCTCTGCAGTCCTGCTACATCCAGTTGTGAATGGTGGCGGGAAATTAAACAACTAACCGGAGGAGAAAGCTTTACAAATATCCCCACCTTCATTGATGAGAGAACCCAACACAACAGTAATAATTTGCAACAATCTTCAGCCGGAAGGGCAGTGTGGATGAAGGTCCTCAGCATCACTTCAATTCACTCCAAGTGATATCAAGTATAAAATCTCAGGAGATTAGTGAAATGAAGTTAACTTCATCGACGCACTCCACTGGATCTATACTACACTTGGCCGGGATTCACCCCTACCCGGCGGGGCGGGGGGTCCCGGCGTAGCAGAGTGGCGCCAACCACTCCGGCGTCGGGCGTCCCCAAAGGTGCGGAATTCTCCGCACCTTTGGGGGCTAGACCCGCGCCGGAGTGGTTGGCGCCACGTCGACTGGCGCTAACACCGGCGCCAACGGCCTTTGACGCCTGCCCCCTGGCGTCGAGGCTGGCGAAAGGCCTTCGCCGGTTCACGCATGCGCCGGTGCGTAAGCGGCGCTGATGTCACCAACAGCGCATGCGCGGTAGGGGGGGTCTCTTCCGCCTCCGCCATGGTGGAGGCCGTGGCGGCGGCAGAAGAAAAAGAGTGCCCCCACGGCATTGGCCCGCCGGCCGATCGGTGGGCCCCGATCGCGGGCCAGGCCACCGTGGGGGCACCCCGGGGTTCGATCGCCTGGCGCCCCCCCCCAGGACCCCGGGGGCCCGCTCACGCCGCCAATCCCGCTGCCACCAGAGGTGGTTAAAACCACGTCGGCTGGATTGGCCTCTCAGTGGTGGGACTTCAGTCCATCGCGGGCCGGAGAATTGCCGTGGGGGGCACGCCAATCGGCGCGGTGCGATTCCCGCCCCTGCCAATTCCCGGGTGGCGGAGAATTCCGGCCACGGCGGGGGTGGGATTTACGCCAGCCCCGGGCGATTCTCCGACCCTGCAGGGGGTCGGACAATTCCGCCCTTTGTTTACAGGAGGTGGGATTCGTTCCCACTGGAGCCGGAGAATCGCCAGGATGGGCGTGAATCGTGCAATGCTGCCCTGACGCTAGTCCGCTAAGTCTCCAGAGAGCGGGGAATCGGCGCCATTGGTCGGTGCCGGTCGGGGGCCGCTCTCCACGGCCCTCCGGCAATTCTCCACCCGGGATGGGCCATGCGGCCACGCAAAAAACCCAAGTCCCACCGGTGCCGTTCACACCTGCTCTTACCCGCCATGCATGCATCCGGGGGCAGCCTGGTGATGGGGGAGGGTGGGGGGGGGGGGGGGGTGATGGGGGGGGGGGGGGGGGGGGGGTGAGGGGGGAGTTCCGACCCGGGGGGGCTGCCTCCGCTGTGGCCTGGCCTGCGCTCGGGGTCTACCGATCAGCGTGCCGGCCTCTCGAGCTGGGGGCCTCTTTTGTTCCGCGCCAACCCTGTAGCCCTACTCCATGTTGCGTCGAAAGAAGGGAGCCACTATGCATGCGCACATTGGCGCCGGTCCCAATGCGCATGCGCAGACCCGCGGCGCCCATCTGACACCGGGGATTGGCAGCTGGAGCGGCGTGGGACACCGGTGTTTACGACGGCGTCAACACTTAGCCTCAGGATCAGAGAATCCCGCCCTATATTCTGGAACCAAAGAGGGCTGTCCAAAGTGTAATGTGTAATGAGCTAAACTTAGTTAACATTCTAACAGTAAGGGATCACCTATCTAGCAGTGGCCATTTGATCAAATTCAATGTTAGGTTTGTAAAGGAGAAATATAACACAGTTATACATGTTTGCAAGTGTCCCAGATGTTGGTGAGTCTTCTCATCCATTGCCAGTCACTACTGGAGCTAAATGGGGCTATGTGCTAGCGCCAACCCTCTTCGCATGGTTTTGTCTGCTGTGTTCTCTAATGATGGTGATTCTGGCTGTTAATGGTGATGTTGAGACACATGTAAGAATTGTCAAAACAAGTGTAGCCTTTGTCAGACTTTGAACATCAGTCTGGTAGTAAGTCTGCCTGCCAAACTGAACATCTAAACAGCAATAGCCCTTCCGATTTGTTCCAGGCATGCAAGACTTGGAGTGTGTATCAGCCACGTGGCAAGAAGCTCAACCACTTTAACTTGAGCTTCGGAGGTTTCTGGGAATCAGATGGCAGGAGCAAAATACCTGACGCTGAGATGCTCACCCGAGCTGGCATTGCCAGGAATCCATACCGTATTGAGACAGTCACAACTGAGTTGGGCTGGTCATGTAGCCAGATAGCTTAACACTCGATTACCAAAGCGAATCTTCTGTGGAGGAATCGAGCCTGGGGTGAACTTTCATGCAGTCAAAGGAAGCACTACAAGGACACTCCGAAAGCTTCACTTCGGAGTTTTGATATTGATTTTGAACCCTGGGAGACGTTCTCCCAGGATCACTGCACCTGGCATAAATAAAAAACAGTCAGCCTTCATTGGAAAGCAAGCACCCATCAGAGGCAGAGGGAAAACTCAGGAAGAGGAAATCCCGAGTCAACAACTTGCCCAAATCTCAACCGAATGGTGCTATCCTTTCCTACATGCACCAGAATCTTCCGGGTCACCTACATATCCACCGGAATCCCACCAAAGACCTAAGGCTGTATCTTACATGCCTTCGTCGAGTGTGTTTTCAGCAGAGAGAAGGAGATGGAAAATAGAGCGGATCCCACCACGTTCCATCCAGCCTGAGCTCACATGTTTGATATGAGGGAGGAGGTGGGCGCTTGCTAGATTCAGCAGCCCAGCCGCCATATTTAAATAAATAATCAATTGGGCTTGTTAAAGGGCAGGAGGGGGTAGACTTCTTTTTTTTATTTCAAAGAGTGGGAACGATGTGGGGAATGGGGTTCAAATCTTTAAGGGCTCCCCTTGTGGATTGGGGGCATTCCCTCCCTAAGATAAAGCCCCACCTTTCTTCCTACCCGTCTGCTCTATTAAACACACCAATCCCCACCCCATTATACTCTGCTTCCCAGGTGATGAACTTCTTCACCTCGAAGGATGAAGGAGACTGCATCACCAGGGTAGACTGCAGCTTCACTGAGGAATGCTATTTCCCAACCATAGCCATCAACCTCCAAATCTCCAAGGTGCATGTGTTATCAGATGTGGCCTTTCTGACTGAGACAGAACAAATAGTTTTTTTTTTAAATGCAAATTTTGATCTCAAGGTGAAGGATATCCAACAGTCCTGGAAAGTAGAGCAGTTTGATCAGCATCAGGCACGTGTCAGCCACACACAGCCAGCTGGAAGATACAACTGTCTGCACTCTTCCCAGTGATAGTGTGCATTCGCCTAATCCGGCACCTGATTGAATTGTCTGGGCTGGAGGACGTTCACAGTAGGAAGCCGGGGTGGCTGGCTGGGAGGGTTTTTAACTCAAGGACACTTGTTAAATAGTTTGTGTTAAGCAACACTTCCATATTTTCTGTGGGCTATGTTAAAAAAATATAACTCATTCAGGTGATACCTTCCTTAATTGCCAACCCAACTCCCACTGGCAGCCTTAAGGAATGTTTATGACTCACACATATTTACTTCAGAAGTCATTTAAAAAATAAATTAGTTTTATTTATGGCTCTCCTGATATGGGAACAGGGTGACCCTCCACGGTACTGGGGCGGTGTCCAGTCACGGACCGCCATTGCCGCGACTTGTAAGGCAGCCATCTTGATGCGCACCCCACTGCCTTGGCCCCTGGTTCTGGAGAGTGACACTGGATATATGGGTGTCCCCACCCCCGCACGCCAGCCCCACTCTACCAGCCCACCACCCGCGCACCCCACCCTCGAACCGACCATCACCCGCCGGCAAGGCATCACACGGCCCACCCAAAGGCAACGGCCACAGTGGCCCCGACAGGGGGGAGCCAGAAGGAGTGTACTGCTGGCAAGGGCAAGGGCTGTTCCAGCCAACAGTATCCCTGTCAGCAGGGTGGGCCCAGGGCCAGAGACCCCATGGTGCCAGGCACCTACGGGGCCAGGGATGTGGGTGGGGTGCATGCAGGAACAGGGTCTGCTGTGCCAACCGAGCCATTGTGTAGCCCATTGTATCTGGTTGGGCACGGGGGTGCGCACCATGCTAACATGATGACCTTTCACCCCCTGCAGGCAATGGATATTGGAATTCAACCAAAAATACCACCCCTAGGGGATGCCCTGCGGCTGTACGAGCTGGAGCTGTTTGAGGAGGAGGAAGCTGCAGCAGCGGAGTATGCCCCAGAGGAACAGGAGGCAGCCACGTATGATGAAGGGCCGAGGAGGAGGAGGAGACGCAAAGAGTCACCGCATGAGGCCTCGTGTGTATTGGCACCGTCTGTCATTCGAGGACCTGCCGGACCGGGCATGCTGTCGAAGATTCCGGATGAGCAGGTGGACAGTGCAATATATTTGCCATATGATGGCACACCTGGCACCGTAGGGGTATGGGGGAGGGCACCCGCTCCCGGTGACCATCTAGGTGACGGTCGCCCTGAACCTTTGCGTCACAGGCTCCTTCTAGGCACCGAGTGGGGACCTGTCCAGGATCTCACAGAGCTCGGTGCACAGGTGCTGATATCCCCATTCAGCACAATAAATCAATTTCAATGTGGACCAAGCACACCAACATGCCTGGGCAGCAGGGTTCGCTACCACCGCTGTTATCCCTTGGGTCCAGGGAGTGATCGATGAGATGCATGTCCCCCTACCGAGCACCTGCCAGGTCACTCTGCACAAACCGAAAGGGGTTCCACTCATTGAACGTGCAGCTGGTGTGTGACCATCAGATGCACATCATGCACATCTGTGCCTGATACCCGGGCAGTGTGCACGACGCCTTCATCCTGGCACAATCGATGCTTACCGGCCTCTTTAAGGAGCACCCCCGACTGAGGGGTTGGCTCCTGGGTGACGGGGGTTATCCGCTGCGGCCGTGGTTAGTGACGCCTATCTGGAGGCCATAGACCAACGTTGACCCGCTACAATGATGGCCATGCTTGAGCAGTGTTTCAGCCTCCTGAAGATGCGGATCACTCTAGAGGGGCCCTCCAGTATGGCGCTGAGAGGACTGCCTGCATTGTGGTGGCCTGTTGAGCCTATCACAATATCATGCAGCAAAGGGGTGGAGGGGGAGGTTGAAAACCAGGCATCTGGGGGAGGGCAAGGATCTACAGGTCATTGAGCCCAGGCAGGGACAGGAGGTCGCAAAACATGTGCGCCAGGGCCAACACATAGTAGGAGGCTCTGATCGCCTCCAGGTTCACTGACTCGGGGAGGGGGGGTTACTGGGTCAGGGGCATGGGCACTGCATCCCCACCCCCCCCTCACCTGCAACCCCGCTCCCTGATTCATACCTGCTGTATTACAGGGTGTGGGCCCTGGGTTGGGAGTAACAGCGGTGTGTTGTTTTCTGCTTTGCTTTACCCGGATAGTAGTGTTGATCAAAGAACAACAAGCTTTGTTAACAAACTGATGTGCCATCGTTGAACACAAGACGAGTAGTGAATGTAACTGAGGCTTTAATAAGCTAAACAGAAAGCCTCCTGGCCTCTGATCCCAAACTGGGGCCGGGGCGGAGATCAGCCACATTTATACCGAGCCTGAGGGGAGGCGGAGCCATCAGGCAGTGGTTTACCACATTACATGTAATACAGTAGCCGTTTACCACAATACACATATAATACTCGACAGTGGTTTACCACATTCATCGCCTGTTAAAAGAAGAGTCCAGCGGGGGTGAAGTGGACTTAAAGATCAAGTCTGTCGGGGGCCTTGATCTTCCGCCGTGATCGCCTCAGTCCCGGCTGTGGTGTGTGCACTGGTGTCGAGACCTGCGCGTCCGGGAGCATGTTGTCGTGTTCTTCACCCAGTGGTTAAGTCGGTGGGGAGGGGGGGGGGGGGGGGGGGGTGATGGTTGCCGGTGGGCCTGCGGGTGCCAGACCTTGAAGTAGCTGGGTGGTGGTGGAGGGAGACGGTGTAGGGTCGGGGGTGGTGGTGATGGTCGCTGGGGAACCTGCAGGTGCCAAATCCCAGAGGGAGACTGTGTCCTGCCGCCCGTCATGTGGTGCCACGTAGGCATATTGTGGGTTGGCATGGAGGAGCATGACCTTCTCGACGAGGGGATCTGATTTATGACTCCTTGCATGTTTCCGGAGGAGGACGGGCCCTGGAACTGTCAGACAGGACGGGAGCGAGACCTTGGAGGTGGACTTCCTGGGGAAGGCAAACATACGTTCGTGAGGGGTCTCATTGGTGGCAGTGCACAGGAGCGACCGGATGGAGTGGAGTGCATTGGAGCCAGCAGGAGACTGGGAGGCTTCTAGACCATAGGGCCAGGAGGACAGCCTTCCAGACCGTTGCGTTCTCCCTCTCCATCTGTCTGTTGCCCTGGGGGTTGTAGCTAGTCGTCCTGCTGGAGGTGATGCCCTTACTAAGCAGGAACTGACGCAACTCGTCGCTCATGAAGGTGGAACCTCGATCGCTATGGATGGAGATGGGGAACCCGAACAAGGTGAAGAGACTGTGCAGGGCCTTGATGACAGTGGCAGAGGTCATGTCAGAGGTCATGGCAAAGGGGAATCTTGAGTATTTGTCAACAATGTTGAGGAAGTACGCGTTATGGTCAGTAGAGGGGAGGGGCCCTTTGAAATTGATGCTGAGGCGCTCAAAGGGGCGAGAGGCCTTTACCAGGTGCACTCTCTCTGGTCGATAGAAATGCGATTTGCACTCCGCGCAGAGCTGGCAGTCCCTGGTCACGGTCCTGACCTTCTCGATGGAGTATGGCAGGTTGCAAGCCTTGATAAAGTGAAAAAAACGGGTGATTCCCGGGTGACAGAGGTCATTGTGGAGGACCCGAAGTCGGTCTACTTGTGCGTTGGCACATGTACCGCGGGATAGGGCATCAGGGGGATTATTGAGCTTCCCTGGTTGGTGCAAGATCTCGTAGTTGTAGATAGAGAGCTCGATCCTCCACCTCAAGATCTTGTCGTTCTTGATTTTGATCCGCTGTGTATTGTTAAACATGAAGGCAACCGACCATTGGTCAGTGAGGAGAGTGAATCGCCTGCCGGCCAGGTAATGCCTCCAATGTCTCAAAGCTTCTACAATGGCTTGGGCTTCCTTTTCGACAGAGGAGTGTCGAATTTCGGAGGCATGGAGGGTACGGGAGAAGAAAGCCGGGGCCTGTCCATCTGGTTGAGGTTAGCGGCCAGCGCAAAGTCTGGCGCATCACCCTCCACCTGGAACGGAATGGACTCGTCCACAGCGTGCATCGTGGCTTTGGCAATATCTGCCTTGATGCAGTTGAAGACCAGGCGGGCCTCAGCCGTCTGGGGAAAAATGGTGGATTTAATAAGTGGACGGGCCTTGTCCGCATAATTGGGGACCCCCTGGTCATTGAAAGAGAAGAACCGCAGGCATCTCTGCAGGGCCTTGGGGCAGTGGGGGAGGGGGAGTTCCAGGAGGGGGCGCATGCGGTCGGGGTCGGGCCCTAGGACTCCGTTTTCCACAACGTAGCCAAAGATGGCTAGGCGGGTTGTGGAGAAAACACATTTCTCATTATTGTCGGTGAGGTTCAGGAATTTAGCGGTGTGGAGAAAGTGCCGGAGGTTTTCGTCATGGTTCTGCTGGTCATGGCTGCAGATGGTGACATTATCTAAGTACGGGGGGCAGCACGGTGGCCTAGTGGTTAGCACAACTGCCTCACGGCTCTGAGGTCCCAGGTTCGATCCCGGCTCTGGGTCACTGTCCGTGTGGAGTTTGCACATTCTCCCCGTGTCTGCGTGGGTTTCGCCCCCACAACCCAAAAATGTGCAGAGTAGGTGGATTGGCCACGCTAAATTGCCCCTTAATTGGAAAAAATAATTGGGTAATCTAAATTTTTAGCAGCCCGTACTGCTCAACCATTTGGTCCATTTCCTGTTGGATGACCGAGACCCCATTGGTGACGCCGAAGGGGACCCTGAGGAAGTGGTAGAGGCGGCCATCTTGGCGGGGTTCTGGGCGGACAGGGAGCTGGTGGTACGGGGACTTCAAGTCAACTGTGGAGAAGACTCGATACTGCGCAATCTGATTGACTATGTCAGATATGCGGGGAAGGGGGTACGCATCGAACTGCGTGTACCGGTTGATGGTCTGACTGTAGTCGATGACCATCCAGTGCTTCTCCCCAGTCTTGACGACCACCACTTGGGCTCTCCAGGGGCTGGTACTAGCCTCAATGATCCCCTCTCGAGGAGCCGCTGGACCTACGACCTGATAAAGGCCCTGTCCTGGGCACTGTATCATCTGCTCCTAATAGCGACGGGCTTACAGTCCGGGGTGAGGTCAGCGAAGAGCGAGGGTGTGGTGACCTTAAGAGTCACGAGGCTACAGACGGTGAGGGGGGGCAGGGGTCCACCGAACTTTAAGGTAAGGCTTTGGAGGTGGCACTGGAAGTCGAGCCACAGTAATAGGGCAGCGCAGAGATGGGGAAGGATGTTGAGCTTAAAGTTAGTGTACTCTACGCCTTGTACAGTAAGGGTTACGACACAGTACCCCCGGATTTCTACTGAATGTAATCCGGAAGCCAGGGAGATTTTCTGGGTTGTGGATAGGATTGGGAGGGAGCAGCGTCTTACCGTATCTGGGTGTATGAAGCAGTCTGCGCTGTTGGAGTTGAAAAGGCAGGCCGTCTCATGCCCGTTGAGCCAGACGGTCATAGTAGATTTTATGAGGTGATGAGGCCGGAACTGGTCGAGCGTGATGGGGGCCAGCTTCGGAAGGTGATGGGTAGGCCGGTCAGAGGTAGCGGCGGCCAGCGTATGACCGGGTGAGCAAGGCTCCCGGGAGGCTGCGGAGTGGTCCCAAGATGGCGGCCCCCATGGGTCGCGCGTGGCGGGTGGCATCGGTGGTGGTGGCAAAGATGGCGGCCCCCATGGGTTGCACATGGTGGGTGGTGGCAAAGATGGCGGCGCCAACGGGTCACACATGGCAGGTGGCGCAGCAGTTGGGGGCGGCCCCGACAGGCAGCAGGCAGCACTGTTGGGCCTAGGAGTTTCAGGGAGAGATCGGGCCTGGCAGCCTTTCGCAAAGTGGCCCTTCCTCCCACACCCGTTGCAAGTTGCGTTCCATGCAGGGCAGCGTTGTCTGGGATGATTCCCCTGGCCGCAAAAGTAGCACTTCGGGCTTCCGGCGTTGGCGGGCTGTTGCGCGGCACAAGCCTGCGCTGCACTCGAGTCAGATGATGGCGGCACCCACGAGGGTACCGCACGGTTGGAGGTGTAGGCCTCCATGTGCTGGAAAGCCACCTCCAGTGAGTTTGAGAGCTGCACTGTCTCTGGGAGGCTGATTGTACCCCCTTCTAGCAATTGCTGGTGGATGTAGTTCGATTTCATGCCTGCAACATAGGCATCCCTGATCAACAGATCTGTGTGTTGGGTAGCCGATACCGCCTGGCAAGCACAGTTCCGGCCAAGTACCTGCAAGGCACGCAGGAATTCAGCTTGTGATTCCCCAGAGCGTTGTTGCCTCATGGCAAGATGGTGCCTAGCATACATCTCTTTACAGTCTTTACATATTGTCCCTTCAGCAGCATTATCGCTTCCGTACACGAGGGGGCGTCTCTGATGAGAAGGAAAACTTGCTGGCTCACCCGTTCATTGAGTATTTGCTGCTGTTGGAGGTCGGTGACGTCTTGGGTGGAGGATCCGAGGTAAGCTACGAAGCAGCTTAGCCAGTGCTCAAATGTTGCAGTAGCGTCAGCTGCCTGTGGGTCCAGCTCCAGGCAATCAGGCTTGAGTGATGAATTCATCTTAGAATTTTAGCTCATTAAATTGATGTGCCATCAATGAACGCAAGACGAGTAGTGAACGTAACTGAGGCTTTAATAAGCTAAACAGAAAGCCTCCTGGCCTCTGATCCCGAACTGGGGCAGAGGCGGAAATCAGCCACCTCTATACCGAGCCTGAGGGGAGGCGGAGCCATCAGGCAGTGGTTTACCACATTACATGTAATACAGTAGCCGTTTACCACAATACACATATAATACACTACAATGGTTTACCACACACACAAAACTAATTTATTTAACATTACTAACTGGATTCAACACTTATCCCACAGGAACATACAGTTGATAGATAACACATAAACTACTCTCATCCACGTCAAAACTCACTACCAGTTTAAGCTACTATCTGCTCTCTCTCACTATCTGCCTTCAGACTGTCTCTAGCTAACTCCTCACTCCTTTTGCTACAACCTTCGCCAACCTTCCGTCCCACAAGGCTCAGCGTCATCCCTTGTATACTCATAGGACTAACTCCCTCTAGTGGCTCTCTGTAAACATTTCATTAACCCTTGCATTGCCTTCATGTATGATAATACCACATCCCCCTTTCTTTCTAAAGAAAAAGTATTACACTTTGTTTCAGATATTTTTCTTTCACTCTTATGTCATGCAGTATTAATTATAAATGCAGTATCCTGTTCCATTACTAATGACTGATAATATCCCCTTTCTTCCTGTTTCTTAGCTGTAAGATAATTGGAGATTGTGACAAACATATATCAAAATCATTGTCTGTACATTACAAGTAATTGAGTAATAGTTAACAATTTTTGTTTAAACTTTTTTTTGAAACTTTTTACAGTCCACAAATGTGAGTATGCACTCAGTCTTCACTGTGGTAGTGTGTTACAGTACCAACAAGTCATCAGTCCAAGCCATCAAACGTTCGAAAGGTTGAACCATGTTCGTTACGTGACGTGGTCTCTTTCTTGTGATGTGGGTTTTGTGTTTCCTTTGCCTTCAAAACCTGTTTGGTATTTGGTTTTTCAGCAAGAATCACCACTTCCAGACCATTGGAAAGGTGACACACAAAAGGCGATTCCGATATCACGTCCGTGTCTGCATTGTTCCAGTGTGCCAGGGATCAAATTCTAAGCGGACTAGAAGAAGATTAGAGTACTCTAAATTTATTTTAAAAAGAAGAAAAAATTTCCTTCAGAAGTAAAAGCCATAACTGAGACACCTGCAGCTCAAAACATAACTCAACTTTGATTGTTTTTGGGCTTATTAAACTGTGGTGGAAAGTTTGTCCCTAATCGAGCAACTATTCTCAAGCGTTTACACAACTTATTGTGTGAAAAGGTACTCGTACAACATAAAGAGGCATTACTAAAGTCAGAAGGCCTGACACACTTTGATCCGAAGTTCCAATTTGAACCGGCTTGCAATACATCACATTATGGGTTGGGAACTGCGGTTTCTCATGGTGAAGAGAAGCCAACCGTGTTCTCATCAATATCCTAGAACAAAACAGAAATGAATTATGCACAGATAGAGAAGGAAGCTCCAGCAATAATTTTCAGAATCAAACCTTTTTACCAATACTTATAAGGACAGAAATTTACTTTACTAGCGATCACTGACACCAACACCTCGGTCACACACCGGTAATCCATCTCTAGCAACGAGTCGGATACAGAGATGGACATTGCTGTTGTCAGCATATACATGTACAATAAAATATCATCAATCAAATCTCCATGGTTACGCTGGCGGTCTCTAGATTACCTTTATCTGACGAGTCATCAATTAATAGTTTGTGTGGTAATATTTTCTATTTCGAAGAAGTCAGTAGTACTCTTGTAACCACAGGACAAGTTGAGAAGTATACCAGAAATAATCCACTATGGTCACAAGTTATGGACATGGTACTTCGTGGCAAGTCCACAGGAGAAAACCCAGAGTTGAAGCTATATGTTAACCGAATACTCAAACTATCGGTGCAGACTGGGTGTCTCCTCTGGAGAATAAGGGTCATCATTGTTAAGGATAGTGGGATAGTAATAATGAAGGAGATAACCAGAAACTATTATTGGTGGCCAGGGCTCAATAGCAAAATCGAAAAGAAGGCGGGCAATGTTCGTCTTGTGCAAAGGTTCAATTACGAGCACCATTACACCCATGGGAAAGGCCAGTTTCACGAGAGGGAGATATCAGAAATATAGGCCTGGATTCTCCGATTTTGAGACTATGTCCGGAGGATCCGTCGTGTTTTACGTGGGAAAGATCGGCGGCACCCCAGCACCAATCCTTCGACCGGTGAGGGGCTAGCAGCCGCGCCACGTAAAGCGCACAGCCTCTACGAAATAAACGGCCAGAGAAGTTCTGGGTCTCTGGCCGCACATGCCTTATATTGTCCCCCTGGACACCCCCCCCCCCCCCCGCCCGCCACTCCCTGGCCACCCCCACCAGTCCGCCGTGCCCTTGCCGAAGTCTCCCCGGTCAGCAGCACGCCTTCCACCCGACTGTGGTGGCACTGGACACAGTCCGCAGCCGCCACACCGGGTTCCCTATCACTGAGACCACATGTCAACCGGGCGGTCAGGACCTTGGCCCATCGAGGCGGAGCATTGGAGGGGGGGCTTCAGGTGACGTCCTTCGGCAATCCCAACGGTATGTGGCGAGCGCTGCAATGATGCCGTTTTGGAGGGGGCGGAGCATGCACAACCTGTGCAAAACAGGCGCTGCTCCTGATTCGGTTGTAAAAATGGATTCTCAGCCCAATCGGCGATTATGAAATCGGCGTCGGGAAACGGAGAATACCACCCATGGGTTCCGAAATGGGGTCCATAAAAAAATGGAGCAGACAATTTAAAAGTTTAAGCTGAATGGAAAACTGCTAACAGCAGACGCATATAGGCAGCACGGTAGCACAGTGGTTAGCACTGTCGTTTCACAGTGCCAGGGACCCGGGTTCGATTCCCGGCTTGGGTCACTGTCTGTGCGGAGTCTGCACGTTCTCTCTGTGTCTGCGTGGGTTTCCTCCAGGCGCTCTGGTTTCCTCCCACATGTCCCGGAGGATGTGCTATTAGGTAATTCGGACATTCTGAATTCTCCCTCCATGCACCCGAAGAGGCGCCGGAATGTGGCGATTAGGTGAGATTGGATTTGTTTATTGCCACGTGTACCGAGGTACAGTGAAAAGTATTTTTCAGTGAGCTGCTCAACAGATCATTCAGTACATGGGAAGAAAAGGGAATAAAAGAAAATACATAATAGGGAAACACAAGGTATACAATGTAACTACATAAGCACCAGCATACAGGGTGTAGTGTTAATGAGGTCAGTCCATAAGAGGGTCATTCAGGAGTCTGATAACAGCGGAGAAGAAGCTGTTTTTGAGTCTGTTTGTGCGTGTTCTCAGACTTCTGTATCTCCTGCCCAATGGAAGAAGTTGGAAGAGTGAGTAAGCCCGATGGGAGGGGTCTTTGATTATGCTGCCCGCTTTCCCCAGGCAACGGGAGGTGTAAATGGAGTCAATGGATAGGAGGCAGGTTCGTGTGATGGAATGGGCGGTATTCACGACTCTCTGAAGTTTCTTGCACCCTCGGCCAAGCAGTTGCTATCCCAGGCTGTGATGTAGCCAGATAGGATGCTTTCTATGGTACATCTGTAAAAGTTGGTAAGGGTTAATGTGGACGTGCCAAATGTCCTTAGTTTCCTGAGGAAGTATAGGCACTGTTGTGCTTTCTTGGTGGTAGCGTCGGCGTGGGTGGACCAGGACAGATTTTTGGAGATGTGCACCCCTAGGAATTTGAAACTGCTAACCATCTCCACCTCGGCCCATTGATGCTGACAGGGGTGTGTACAGTACTTTGCTTCCTGAAGTCAATGACCAGGTCTTTAGTTTTGCTGGCATTGAGGGAGAGATTGTTGTCGCTGCACCACTCCACTAGGTTCTATCTCCCTCCTGTATTCTGACTCGTCGTTATTCGAGATCCGGCCCACTATGGTCGTATTGTCTGCAAACTAGGTGCTTTTCACAGTAACTTCATTGCAGTGTTAATGTATGCCTACTTGTGACAACAAAGATTATTATTTTTAAAAAGGGATCGGCCCGTACCTAGTGAGTCACAGGCTTCCATTTGAGCCTAACCTCATTCGGGAATGCATAATATGAATCAGCAAATGTTCTTCAGGACATTCCTACAGGATCATTCATCCTCCCATTAACAGTCTGAGAACCTAATGGTCTAGTCATGGAAATCTTGGAATGGCCTAGCTCTGGCCGTTTGTGCAAATAGGAATGGGCTGTCAGCCAAATAATGGGAATAGATTCAGTCTTGACCACCTCAATGGAGAAGCTTTGTTTGAAGAGCTGGGCAAAGCTTAGAGAGAGAGAGAAATATTTTTGGGAACAATGGCAGGCAGGAGCAGGTAAGCAGTCAGTGGAAGCAGTCACGAAAAACTGCCAGAGAGAGATGTTGTGTTCTGTATCTTTGTCTTTGCAATGAATCATACAGAACTGCTGGTGACTTAAGTAGAATGACCATTTATTGATGTACATGTGATAAGGTAACAATCCGAATGCTATACAGACTAAGTTACTGATTGAGTTACGTGGACTGTTCTGGAACTACCCACATGTGCGACTGTCCTGGTGTATGCATTACAACCTTGTGGCGATAGCCGGATGTCACATGACCAATGTGTGACACCACCTGCTGGTGGGAGGTCACAAAGCTGAGTGTATACAATATTATTCACAGGCATATCACCACAAGAGAGAAAGCTTTGACAAAGAATTCTGAAAGACGTGTTCCTAACAGAAGGAAGATTGCTGCTCAAATCAAAGTGCTGCCTTTGCAAGGATGAGTAAGTGAAACAAGAGCTGAGTTTAAGGCCAAGTGTTGTTTGATGGGAATTTGTGTTAAAGTTAAACTGTATATAATCTCTTAGTGTTAGAACTGTGAAGTTTGAAAGTTAAATAGTGTTTTCTTTTCCTTTGTTTTAATAAAGTTTATTTATAAAAATGACAATGCCCAATTTCTTATATTATCACTCCCGGAATAAATCTATCTTTCCTGAACAATCTTAAAACTTAAAAACGTTATGTGTTTGGTTCAGTATCTTGACCTTTGTTGAGGTCTGACTAGGTGTATATATCACCATAAACACCTGTTCACTAACATTCTGAACTAACTCCGTCCTCTCTCTGAAGGATGTGAGGGACATGCTGAGAGAAGATGGTGTCCTGGGAAGGAGGCCGGTGCTGTGGAGCGTGGGTGTTGGAGATGGACAGGGGCCAGGATCCCCTGGGCAGTCGGAGATCACTCTCGGTGTTGCCCTTGGAGGTGGCAGGAACGGGGCCAGATCTGTGGGGCCGCCATGGGGCAGGGCGTACCCAGTGAGTGATCCATCTTTGCACATTGCCCTGATACCCAACTCCACCCCGGCATGACCGCACCAGACCCAGTCCCTACCCCCGCCACCCCAAGGTTGCGATGGGACTGTGAGATGGAATGGCCAGAATGCATGCAGGGATCGCCCAGGCGGATGGTGGAAAGTGCTGCTGAGGGCAGGTGGCAGATGTTATCAAACGATGTAGAGCACCAGAGTTCATCGCGGAGCTGGTCGTCATCATCCTCCACCCCACATACCAGACCTGCTGATAATGCCGACCCAGGGCCATCACCTGTAGGGGGGCAGGTGCGGGGGGATGGTGGAGTTCAGGGAGGGGGTAGTTGGCGGGCGGGGGGGGGGGGGGGGAGCAGGGGTGGTAGTGTGTGGGTGAGATGTTTGAGCTCCCTAGTCGGCAAACCTGGAGGCGATTGTCCCGTGTGGGGCCACCCTATCACGCATGTTGTGCGGCCTCCTGTGGCTGCTCATGCCCTGCCCATGCTGACCCTCCTCCAGCATGTCACCCCTCTGCCGCGCAATGTTGTGAATGGCACATTACGCTGCATGTGGAAGACACTCCTATGGCTGTACTGGAGGACCCCATCAGAGCAGTTCAGGCACCCGAACTGCATCTTGAGCACGCCGATGCACCGCTCGATTATGCTCCAGGTTGCTGCATGAAAATGAAAAAATGAAAATGAAAATCGCTTATTGTCACGAGTAGGCTTCAATGAAGTTACTGTGAAAAGCCCCTAGTCGCCACATTCCGGCGCCTGTCCGGGGAGGCTGGTACGGGAATCGAACCGTGCTGCTGGCCTGCCATGGGTATCATTGTAGTTTGTCTCCGCATTGGTCTGAGACCTCCGGATAAGCGTCATCAGCCACGACCCCAGCGGATAACCCCTGTCGCCGAAGAGCCAACCCCTCACCCAAAGGAGCACCTCGAAGGTGTCAGGTACTGTCGAGTGCACCAGGATGAAGGCGTCGTGCATGATGCCTGGGTGTCAGACTGGTGCCCACACACCAACTGCACACTGAGGGAGTGGAATCCGTGTCTGTTTGTGAAGGCACCCCCTCATGCAGCAGTGCTCATAGGGGCACATATAAAATATCCTCTTGATCACCTTCGAACCTGATGGCGGTGAATCCCGCTGCCCGGGAAACCTGGTTGGCTCGGTCATTATTCAGGTGGATATATTGTGCTGCTCGGGCCTCCATTATGGAACAGATGCATCTGTGCATGGAGATCAGGACAGGTCCCCACTTGACGGCCGGTAGGACCCCGTGGCATAACTGTTCAGGTCATCCGTCACATTGACTATCACCATGAGCGGGTATCCTCCCCCATACCTCCACTGTTCCTGATGCGCCAGGGTGCAGCAGATATGCCATACGGTCTCCTTGGTAAGCTGGAGTTTTTGGTGACACTCTCCATCCTGCAGGTCCTCAAAAAGGCGCTGCCAGTATAGACGAGGGCTGATGCAATGCCTCTGTCCCACCTCCTCCTTGGCCTGTTGCGTGGCCAATCTGCTCCGTTGGCCAGTTGGCCTCTGCTCCGGTTTTTCCAGGCCCTCCCTGAGCAGCTCCTGCTCATACAGCCTGTGTGTCCGCTCGGGCTGCGGTGGCTAGGCAGATGCCAACCATTCCTGGTTAGATACCAAACTCTATTATTTGCGTGGGGTGTGTTGTGAATGTAATCCACACTGCATTGTATTGTATGGCATTGTGTCCTTGTAGGCTCTGTCTGTGAGCCGTTGCGTGGCTCTGCCAATAGGGGGAGATGAGGAGCTTGTACAGGGCTCCACCCTCGGCTCCGCCCATGGTCCCGCCCATGGCCCCTCCTACTCCCAGAAGTATAAAGTGCTGCAGCCGTGTGAGCCTGCCCTCAGTTCTTCTGGTCGCAGGCAGGCTCAGTTGTAAGACTATTAAAACCACAGTTTACTTCCAATCGTGTTCCGAGTGAATTGATGGTCACATCAGAAATAGAAGAAATAGCAAATCGCTTATTGTCATGAGTAGGCTTCAATTAAGTTACTGTGAAAAGTCCCTAGTCGCCACATTCCGGCGCCTGTCCGGGGAGGCTGGTACGGGAATCTGGTATGGGAGGCTGGTACATCAGGGTGAAAGGCAGACATGTTAACATGATGACTACTCGGTGCCCAACCAGTTCCAAGGGACCCTGTCTTGCACTGCAACCCCTGCCTGCACATGTCCCCATCTCCCTTCTATTCTCACCCCTACTCCCATCCATCCCCTCTGACACTTTGCGCTCCACACTGTTTCATGATGTTAAATACTACAAGTGAACCGTGCCATCATCACTTCTGCCATGAAGAGACAGAGCATCATGGGAGGCCGGTGACTACCAGGTCAGGCCCTTTAATGAGATATTAGTGCATGCTACTGTACATTTTGCAGGCCCATGCCAGCATGGGGTGTGGAACACATTCACGCCGCTATCGAGGCCCCGGAACATGATATACCTTTGGGTGCCCAGCGTGACCTCATTTTCCGACTGACGCCTGATTCTCCGCCCGAATGCGATTCGCGATTCCAGTGTCGCTGGATTGGGCAGCATGGGAGCATAGTGGTTATCACAGTTGCTTCACAGCTCCAGGGTCCTAGGTTCGATTCCTGGCTTGAGTCACTGTGTGTGCGGAGTCTGCACGTTCCCCCTGTGTCTGCGTGGGTTTCCTCCGGGTGCTCCAGTTTCCTCTCACAGTCACAAAGATGCGCGGGTTAGGTGGATTGGCCATGCAAAATTTCCCTTACTGTCCAAAACAAAAGGTTAGATGGGGTTACGGGGATAGGGTGGAGGTGTGGCCTTAGGTAGGGTGCTCTTTCCAAGGGCCGGTGCAGACTCGATAGGCTGAATGGCCTCCTTTGGCACTGTAAATTCTATGAATCTACATGTCTCAATAAGGTCGCTTCTCATTCTTGTAAACTCCAATGAGCACAGGCCCAACCTAATTAACCCCTCCTCATAAAAAAATTCCTTCAGACCCGAGATCAATCTAGTGAACCGTCTCTGGACTGCCTCTTTGACCCTCCACGGTGGACTTTTTCAGTGCTTTCCTAGCCCACCTCACATGTGGTACCCTCCATAATTTTGAGTTCATCCACAATTCTGCTGTCCATACCCTAACTGGCACCAAGTCCTATTCACCCGTCACTCTGTGCTCATCAACCTACATTGATTTTCAGCCTCAGTTTTAACATTCTCACCGTTGTGTTCAAACCCATCCATGATATTACCCCTCCCTATCTCTGTAACCTCCTCCAGCTCCACAGCCCACTGGGATCACCAATGCTGCTGCTCCAATTCTGGTCTCATGTGAATCTCTGATTTTCATCACTCCACCATTGGTAACAGCACCGTCTGCTGATTGAGCCCTAACCTCTCCTCAAACCACTCAGTCTCCCGAACACGCTCGCTAATTGTTAAAATGCCCCACAAAACCCACATCGGGCCTATTATCTCCATGTGTCTCCATATCAAATTTTTTTTTATAATTCTCTTTGGGATGTTGTTCTAGGTTTTAGATGCTATATAAATGAAAGTTGGGCAGCACGGTAGCACAGTGATTTGCACACTTGCTTCACAGCTCCAGGGCCCCATGTTCGATTCCCGGCTTGGGTCACTGTCTGCGTGGAGTCTGCACGTTCACCCTGTGTCTGCGTGGGTTTCCTCCAGGTGCTCCGGTTTCCCCCACAGTCCAAAGATGTGCTGTTAGGTGGATTGGCCATTATAAATTGCCCTTAGTGTCCAAAAAGGTTAGGTGGGGTTACTGGGTTTGAGTTGAAAGCAATCAAATGTGAAGGAATGATGAGGGGAGGACAAGGTAATCATTTCCTGCCGTGTTTCACTCCAATGACGTTTAGGAGATGGTTTTCAGTTCGACAAGCCAGAATGCTGTCTTTCTCCCTCTTCTCCTGGCTACATTGTGTATTAAACGCAGCAGAAAGGTAAGACACTTGTGTCCAATGCAACTTGCATATTTACCAACTCGATTAAAATACCCTGTAGCCAATGATGTGTTGGGTAAGCTGGGTCTATGTGGACTGCGTTTGATGCAGTGTAGAGAGAGACAGGCCTCCAACACTTGATGAGACGCAACACGATTTTATTTAACATCTAACTATGATGTGGGTTAACACTATGCTGAATTGACTGGAGACCTGAGGCTAACCTGACCAGACTAACTGACTACCACATGGTGTTTGCACTGGCTGCTTTTCGGCGATTTTCTGACGAGATGGCGGAGGGCTGTGGTGTGGGACGCCATGTTGGGAATGAACTTCCCAAGGAAGTTGACCATCCCGAGAAAGCGGAGGACTGCCTTCTTGTCCTCTGGGGCCTTCATGGCGTTGATTGCTGAAACCTTGTCGGCATCCGGCTGCACGCCTTTCTGAGAGATGTGGTCGCCAAGGAATTGACCGAACGAGCATTTGGCTCTGTTGAGTCGGAGGCCATGCTCATAGATCCTGTGGAATATCCGCTTGAGGCGATCGATGTGTTCTTGAGGAGTTGTGGACCAGATTATGACATCGTCGACGTACACTCGCACCCCCTCGATGCCCTCCATCATTTGTTCTATTATGCGGTGAAATACCTCTGAGGCAGAGATGATGCCAAAAGGCATCCGGTTGTAGCAGTAGCGACCGAACGGGGTATTGAATGTGCACAGCTTGCGACTGGACGCGTCCAGCTGTATTTGCCAGAACATGCAGAATTAGCATGGTGGTTAGCATAAATGCTTCACAGCTCCAGGGTCCCAGGTTCCAGGTTCGATTCCCGGCTGGGTCACTGTCTGTGCGGAGTCTGCACGTCCTCCCCATGTGTGCGTGGGTTTCCTCCGGGTGCTCCGGTTTCCTCCCACAGTCCAAAGATGTGCGGGTTAGGTGGATTAGCTATGCTAAATTGCCCGTAGTGTCCTAAAAAGTAAGGTTAAGGGGGGGGGGGGGGTTGTTGGGTTACGAGTATAGGGTGGATACGTGGGTTTGAGTAGGGTGATCATGGCTCGGCACAACATCGAGGGCCGAACGGCCTGTTCTGTGCTGTACTGTTTTATGTTCTATGTTCTATAACTCCTTGGAGGCGTCCAGCTTCGTAAAGAATTTGGCATGAGCCATCTCGCTGGTTAATTCTTCTCGTTTTGGTATCGGGTAATGTTCCCTCATGATGGTGCGGTTTAAACCTTTGGGGTCGATACAGATTCGAAGCTCCCCTGACGGCTTCTTGGCGCAAACCATGGAGCGAACCCAGACCGTGGGTTCCGTGACCTTTGATATGATGCCCTGGTCCTGGAGGTCTTGCAACTGCTGCTTGAGGCGGTTCTTGGGGGTGCTGGCACCCAATGCGGTGCGTGAACCACAGGGGTGGTGTTAGGTTTCAGCAGGAATTTGTATCGGTATGGGAGTGTGCCCATACCTTCGAACACGTTATGGTCTTGCGCTATGATGTCATCAATTTGAGCCTGGAAGTTTTCAACAGGGGAGGCCGTCGCCTGTGTGGATGACATGGTGTGGACTCTTTGAACCAGGTTCAGGAGTTTGCAGGCCCGAGCACTGAGCAGGGAAGTTCTGTCAGGTCCTATGATCTCGAATTGCAGCGTCGCTTTCAATGACCTATTGGATACTCCAAGTTGGCATGAGCCACTGGCAGCAATGGCATTGCCATTGTAGTCGAGGAGCTGGCAGGCCGGTGGAAGAATGCGTGGTCTGACGCGGATGGTGTCGAGGTCAGACTTTGAAATGAGCTTTGCTGAAGCGCCAGTGTCCAGCTTGAGACGTATGCGAGCCTTGTTAACTGTAAGTGTAGCACACCACTCATCGTCCGGATCAACACTCAGGATTGGGAGGTGTTTCACCATCTTTGAGAGAGGCAGCGCATGCTTAGTAATGATGCCCACCCGGAATGGGGATTTGAGGCACTCGGCGTCAGGAGTCTGTCACGGCCTGCTGCACCGAACGGACACTTCTGCACCGTGGCTGGGATCGCTGGATGCTGGGCAGTGGAGCAGATCTGCAAAGGGCTGCGTAGTGGCCAAGCTTGCCTCACTGGAGACAGCGTCGTGATTTTGCCGGACATTGCCGCTTTAAATGGGTGGAGCCACAATTCGGACACGTCATGATGCCGACGTTAGCGCGTTCCGTGCGCCAACACGCATGCGCAGTGCAGTCGAATGATGTATGCACCTGCGCAGGCTGGTCGTCGGTCCCGCCGTCCCCTCGGTTGTGGCGCGCATGCGCTGGAGCCCTGGAAAAGCGCGCAAAATGGCCACTCTCATCAAGACGCATTTGTATGATGGCCTGCACCCATTCTGCCTCATGGGGGTTTAGCTTTGCCGTTTCTGCTGCCTTGATGTGGGAGTACTGGTTGCTAGCATGCTCGTGGAGAACGCACGTTTTGATGGCGATGGTGAGGGTGAGCTGCTTGACTTTCAGGAGCTGCTGGCAAAGGGAATCAGAGTGGACCCCGAAAACGATCTGATCCCGGATCATGGAATCAGTTGTCGATTCATAGTTACATGACTGCGCGAGGATGCGGAGATGGATCAAAAAGGACTGAAAAGGTTCATCCTCACCCTGAAGCCTCTGCTGGAAAATGTACCGTTCAAAGCTCTCATTCACCTCAATGTCGCAGTGGCTGTCGAACTTCAGCAGGACTGTTTCAAATTTCGTCTTGTCTTCGCCTTCAGCGAATGCAAGGGAGTTGTAGATGTGGATAGCATGGTCCCCGGCTGTAGAAAGGAATAGTGCAATCTTCCTGGCGTCCGATGCGGCCTCGAGGTCGGTGGCTCCAAGATAGAGTTGGAACTTCTGTTTGAAAATCTTCCAGTTTGCACCGAGGTTGCCAGCTATGCGGAGCTACGGAGGAGGGTGGACGCTGACCATGTTATGCTGATCACTGATGCAGATTACCTCAAGGTGAGTCCGTCAATTCTCAACATCCAAACCTGGTACCATGATGTGTTGGGTAAGCTGGGTCTATGTGGACTGCGTTTGATGCAGTGTAGAGAGAGACAGGCTTCCAACATTTGATGAGATGCAACACGATTTTATTTAACATCTAACTATAATACATGTTTAACTATGGGTTGACACTATGCTGACTTGACTGGAGACCTGAGGCTAGCCTGACCAGACTAACTGACTACCACATGGTGTTTTTACTAGCTGCTGCTCACGAGCTCTGACTGTCTCAGAAGCTGGATCCCGAGAGAGCGGGAAAACTGGTGCCCACTGGCTTTATAGTGGTCGTGTCCTGTCTGGTGATTGGCTGCTATGTTCTGTGTGCTCACTGGTCATCCTGTGTGTCAATCACTGCTTGTCTGCACTCCATCATATACATGGATGTATATTATGACAGCCAATACCCTGCACACACCAGTTTGGCATAACTAGAAGATGGTCTTAACGAGTAGCAACTTCCAATCACCATAACCAATGTTTTGAGAGCACGTCACAGTACCAAATACAATTGGAGTTTGGGGTTAGATTTTAATTTTTTGAAAATAAAGTCAGAGGACCCAATTCTTCTTTTTACAATTAAGGCGCAATTTAGTGTGACCATACCTGCATACCCTGCATATCTTTTTCGGTTGTGGGAGTGAGACCCATAAAGACACGGGGAGAATATGAAAACTCCACATGGACAGTGACCTGGAATCGGGATCGAACCTGAGTCATCAGCGCCATGAGGCAGCAGTGCTAACCACTGCACCACCTTGCCGCCCTGGGGTTAAATTCAATAATGCACTGATTTTCACCTGAGGAAGGAGCTGCGCTCCAAAAGCTAGTGATTCGAAACAAACCTGTTAGACTTTAAACTGGTGTTGTAAGACTTCTTAGTGGGCCCAACCCAGTCCAACGCCGACATCTCCACATCAATACAGAATTTAGAAAGACCTTTTGATTCAACAGGCCTTGATCATCCAGCCCGCCTGGCAGTGACTCCAATTAAACTGAATTAAGTTGCTCGACTCCTCGTTGAAGTTCTGGCGACATGGAGATTTTCTGTATTCATGCAGAACATTTGAAGGTTTACAAATGGAGAAGTATTCTCAGGTTGAATTCATTTTTTGGTTCCTGTTTCCTCTTTAAAGTATTCAGAGTCAAGAAATAGCAGTTGATTCACCAATGTCCTGAATTCATTCTCATGATGTTCATTTGATTTTTACGGCTGTAGAATTTGGAAAAATACCAATTGATTAGTGAATGGCAGTGCAATTTCCATTGACGTGAACATGCAGTCTAATTCTTAAAGGAGTTTTGCTACTCCAATCAATCAGAGTGAGTCATCCCCATTCAGAAAGAACACAGCCTCACAATGCGTAGCACAAAGCTACTGACTTACATCAATTTAAAGTTTTGCAACTGATAACAACAAAGATACATTGCCAACCGATTTTGATATTGGCTCACACCTGGAACAGAATCACACCTTCGCAAGCTGGATTACGTGTCTGGACTGCATACCAATCTAATCAGTTGGCAAGTAGGTGTTCCACATGGAGGGAGAGGCTTCAACTCTTGAGCAGCCCTCAGGAACCAGTTTCACAGAGACATTGGTGGAGATCTAATACATGCCTTATCTGACAGTACGCAGGAAACTGATGGTAGGAATGCAAAGAAATAGAAACAATGTAATAAAAGAAAATGCCAATTCCTCAGCATAGGTTTGACCATATGTTTGCCAACAGATAAACTTTGATATCCTGCAGTCCAGAAGCAGCCAAATGCGAAGCAGGTTCAGTCCCATCTACAAAAAGTGCACAGATGTTTGAAAAGACAAAAATCAGCTCTAACCCCAAGTCAGACATTTTTGTTTATTCTTTTATGGATTCTGAGCATTGTTGCAAGATCAGCGTTTATTGGCTATCCCTAATTTCCCTTGAGAAGCTGAAATTGAGTTGCCTTCTTGAAATGCTCCATTCCCTGAGGTGTAAGTACACCCATAGTGCTGTTAGGGAGGATGTTCCAGATTGGTTGATCCAGCAACAGTGAAGGAACGGTGTTGATATTGTTCCAAGTCGGGTTGGTTAGTGATTTGGAGGGAAACTTGCAGGTAGTGGTGTTCCAATGTGTCTGCTGCCCCTGTCCTTCTGGATGGCAGTGGCCATGTGTCTGGAATGCGCTGTCAGAGGAGCCTTAATGAGTTTCTGCAGCGCATCTTGTCAATGGTACACACCCTTGCTACTATGCATCGGTGGTGGAGGGGGTGAAGTGGAAGGAGTGAATGTTTAAGGTGGTGGATGGAGTGCTGATCAAGGGAGCTGCTTTGTCCTGGATGATATCAAAGTCATCCAGATGATTGGAGAGTATTCCATCTCGGTCCTGACTTGTGCTATATAGGTGTCAGACAGCCTTTGGGGAGACAGGATATGAGATATGTACCTTGGAGTTCTCAATCTTTGATCTGCTCTTATAACCACAATATTTAGGTGGTTGGTGCAGTTCAGTTCCTGATCAATGTTAACACCCAGGATGTTGATTTTAATTGAATGTCAAAGGGAGATGGCTAGATTCTCTTGTTTGATATGATTGATGCCCCTGGTTCATGTGTGGCATGAATGTAACTTGCCTCTTATCAGCCCAAGCCTGACTAATGTCCGTGTCTTGCTTATTTATGGACATGGACTGCTTCAGTAACTGAGGAATCATGAACACCCCTACTTCTGACCTTATGATGGAAGGAAGGTAATTGGTGAAGCAGCTGAAGATGGTTGGGTGGAGGACACTACCCTGAAGAGCTCTTGCAGTGATATCCTGGAGCTAAGATGCTTAACCTCTAACAATCACAACCATCTTCCTTTGTGCTAGTTATGACTCCAACCAGTGGAGAGTTTCCCCCTGATTCCCATTGACTTCAATTTTGTTTGGGCTCTTTGATGCTACGCAGATGCAACCTTGATGTGAAGCACAGTGACTCTCAACTCACCTCTTGAGTTCAGTTCTTTCGTCCATGTTTGGACTATAGCTGTAATGGGATTACGAGCTGGTAAAAACCAACCGAATCGCAGATGAGCCGGTTAATGATGAGTAAATGCCACTTGATAGCACTGTCAATGGCACCTTCGATTACTTGACTGACGATTGAGAGTGGACTGCCAGGGCAGTAATTGGCCGGGTTGTATTTGCCCTGTTTTTTTTTTCGTGAACAGGGCAATTTTCCGTATAGTTGGGTGGATGCCAGTGTTTTAGCTGAACTGGAACAGCCTGGCTAATTGCACTTCTGATGCTCACTGTAAAGACTCACACACTTGACCAAGACAGTGGAGGTTGAGTGGTAATTATGGAATCGAAATGCCATGAAAAATTCATACCTTGAGCAGGGGACTTGTGCACAAAGAAAACCATCAGCAAAGAAACAATTGGGAGAAAAGCAATTGCGTCAGCATTTGCAGAAGAATATCTACTTGGCATGAGATGAAATAGCCAGGCGCCCCTCTTAAAACTAATGTCAGGATTCAATCTCAGGCATATTTCGGTGCCAGGTTTGATGTTCTAGCACAGAATGGCAATAAATGAGTACATTATCCAAAAAAGCCTCCAGAATGCTTTAATTATAACCTTCAAGCTGATTTAATGCCAGATATACTGCCGGACTGATTAATGCAGTTACATCAAAGTCACCAGTTAATATGCTGACTGTTCACATGCCTTAAAGAATGTGAGAACATAAAGAGACGGTTCAGCCTCTCAAGGCCACTCTTTCCCCTGACCACATTCTCGTACGGACATTTACCAATCCGTCACATCTCCTGCAAAAATTTGCTGCCAAGTTTCCCTGCCCCTTTCCCCAAAAGATAAATTGCAGCTCCAAATTTGATACACAAATTTCTATCCTGCGTTTTTCGTCCTTGTTTCACTTTACTTGACCTTTCCAAGGTCCTGGCAGCCCTGGCGATATCATGTTCCACAGAAATGATTATCTCTGTCTGCATTTATCCACATTACTCTCAGATGTGTTCCTGGGCAGGTATTCACCCGTCTGCTTCAGAATCAGGTCATTGGGAAATATGAATTGCTTTAGCCCAGATTCTATTCTGCTACTCACTACTTTGAAGGGATAAAATCATTTGTATATCAAGATTTGCCTGAAGTTTGTTCATTTCCTCCGGGTGCTCCCGCTTCCTCCCTCATTGTTAGGTGAATTGGACATTCTGAATTCTCCCTCTATGTATCTGAACATGCATCGGAGTGTGGCAACTAGGGGATTTTCACAGTAACTTCATTGCAGTGTAATGTAAGCCTACTTGTGACACTAATAAAGATTATTATTATTATTATTATTTTATACTTCTCACCTTTAGTTCTGCCCCCACAGTCTCAGTTTACATCCAGACCATCCATTCCTGGGCATTCTATAATGTCACCCCGTTGCATACTGTATTTGCAGGAATTATATAAAAGAAAACATGCAGATTTTGAAAACTGGAAACAGTGTTAAGACACCAATTGAGGAACCTAATGAAAAAACATTAAAATCATTATAATTCTGCTGAAAGGTTATTGACCTGAAACTTTAACTCTGCTTCTCTCTCCACAGATCCTGCAAGACCTGCTGAATGCTTCCAACCTTTTCAGTTTCTGTTTCACATCTCTAGCATTCACAGTAACTTATTGTTGAGTTTGCTTTGCAATTATTCAATCATTACTTAATTCAGCAATATAATTGGGCAGCACGGTATCATTGTGGATAGCACAAATGTTTCACAGCTCCAGGGTCCCAGGTTCAATTCCGGCTTGGGTCACTGTCTGTGCGGAGTCTGCACATCCTCCCCGTGTGTGCGTGGGTTTCCTCCGGGTGCTCCGGTTTCCTCCCACAGTCCAAAGATATATAGGTTAGGTGGATTGGCCATAATAAATTGCCCTTAGTGTCCAAAATTGCCCTTAGTGTTGGGTGGGGTTACTGGGTTATGGGGATAGGGTGGAGGTGTTGATCCTGGGTAGGGTGCTCTTTCCAGGAGCCAGTGCAGACTCGATGGGCCGAATGGCCTCCTTCTGCACTGTAAATTCTATGATGACATCTATGACAATTGCTCATCATGGATTATTCACAATTTAATAGCACGAAAGAAGAAATGATTTGCTGACAAATTACCTGAACTGAACCTGAACTAATCAATTATTTAAAAACAAATCTAATTGGCAAAGTGTTGCTATTAGTTTGATAAGTTTCAGATTCATGTAAAACATTTGGACAACTGTTCTAAATTAAATCCTTTTCTTATCAGTTAATCTAGTCAGTACTGCCATCAATTAGTAGTTGCACGGTAGCACAGTGGTTAGCACTAGAATCATAGAAATCAGAGAAATTTACAGTCCAGAAGGAGGCCCTTTGGCCCATCAAGTCTGCACCGGCCCTTGGAAAGAGCACCCCACTTAAGTCTATCCCATTTGCGTAACCTAGTAACCCCACCTAATTTTATTTGGACACTAAGGACAATTTATCATGGCCAATCCACTTAACCTGCACAACTCTGGACTGTGGAAGGAAACCGGAGCACCCCGAGGAAACCCATGCAGACACGGGGAGAACGTGCAGACTCCTCACCGACAGACCCGTTAGAGGTGAAAATATTCACACAAAGGCCTGGGTATAAGTAAAAAAGCAGTTTATTATATCAGAATTCTGGGAGAAAAGGCCTGAGGCTCCGCAGCCTATTGACAGCACCCTTTTCTCACTTAAGCTAAGGCTCACACGGGTTAATATACAGATTCAATGGGCGGAATTAGTTGTATTCTCATCTACATACAATCAATCAACTATATTCGTGTCACACTTCATTACTTGCAGTCAGTCAATTTTCCTAGCCTCCCAGTTATCACATAAATGGTTAAAGTGGGTGTTGTCTTACCAGCCCCTAACTTCATACAGAAGTCATTCAAAACTAATATAATGATGTCCTGTCTGCAACTGGGGTCCTTGGGCTTATCAAGGACACACAGCATTTCTTGTTCTGTGGAGCTGTTAACAGTGGCTGTTAAAATACTCCCTAGGTTCTCTTGAGGTAGTTTACACTGTTTGTAACTTATAGTTCAGGAAAGTGGCTAGTTCAGCCATTTTGTGTCTTTAGTATTGCTTTAATAACTAACAGCCATTTTGTGTCCTTTCTGATATTAAAAAGCATTGTGTATACACTATCTATTTCTACAAATTGCCTCTTCTAAACAGGCATCTAAGCCAATGAGTACATTTTGTCTCATCAGAACTATTCAAAAGTAATATAGGAGCACAAATATAGTTACAGGGCCACCTATAATTTATATCATAGTCCAGTATCAGAAAATTCCCTCCAACAGACCCAAGCTACTGTGCTGCCCAGTTGCTTCACACCTCCAGGGCCTCAGATTCGACTCCCGGCTTGGGTCATTGTCTGTGCGGAGTCTGCACGTTCCCCCTGTGCCTGCGTGGGTTTCCTCCCGGTGCTCCGGTTTCCTCCCACAAATCCTGAAAGACTGTTAGGTAATTTGGACATTCTGAATTCTCCCTCCGTGTACCCGAACAGGCATCGGAATGTGGCGACTATGGGGATTTTCACAGTAACTTCATTACAGTGTTAATGTAAGCCTACTTGTGACAATAAGGATTATTATTAGCACAATTTCTGTGAACTTTCACAATTCTTAAAGCTGGAGGGATGTTTATTCATTTCTGCAGTTAGCGAATTGCAAATAACAGACCCAATGTAACCAGTTCGGCAGTCACACTGAGCTGAAATGAATTGAATCACTCCTTGCTCTAGTAACATAATGATGCCCTTGTGCGGACGATAAGACATCAGAGATATGGTGGTTCTAATCCTTATCTGCACTTCCATGCTAGGACTTCATAAAATATCTTGTGACAGCTATTTGAATGTCACCCATTCAGCTCACTATGCTTTTTAAACTTGTTTCTGGCAGCAGGGATGATTTTGCAAAATCTTTGCCTTTACTGTTTGACGTTGAGGGAAACCACATCACACAGGATGACAGGAATCAAATTGACAAAAGATAAAATCATTCGGGACGACAGAGAAGCATGTCTGAAATAAGTAGCTAATTTGTATTTCAATTCTCTTCAAACGTTTAGCAAATGTCGATGAATAGGAAGCTTTGGGAATGACATCAGTTGGTAATGACACTGTTGACAGCAATTCATTGTCAGGATGTTTTGTATGAACAGGAGTAGGCCATTGATTCCCTCAAGCCCAAATCCCACCAATCAACTGGATAACCGCTAATCTGAAATTCATTTACCCACCATGGGTTTTGTTAGAGCCTTAAGACTCTTGACACATGGCCAAACAAACATTTATCAATCTCAGTTTGCAATTTTCAGTTGAACGCCCTCAACAGGTTTTTGAGGGAGAGAGATCTAGATGTCCACCACCCAATGAAGCACAAGAAATCTTACCCTAGGGGAATCAAATGTATTTTGTACAATAATGTACATTTTATTTCAGTTTCTGTCTTTAATGGCAATTTTTTGTTAAATTCAAGTTTTATTAAATGTTATTCATTGTCATAATATACACCAGTATATCATGGTGCAGATACACACTGATGGACACAGACAGGGACCAATCAACATGTACAAACACCGCAGCCAATCACCAGTTAGAATACACACACTATAAAGGCAGAGGGCACCACGGTTCCCGCTCATTCTGGGTGCTGCCTCTGAGTGTAATAAGAACTCATCCAGCCCAGCACAGACTCACACCACGTGCTGAGAGAATCAACTGGTTCGGACAAGGCTGAGGTCTCTATTTAAGTTAGCATCATTTAGACCCACAGTCATCGTGTGTTAGTTAGTTAGAAGTAGTTAATAAAATTGAGTTGAACCTTCATCAGTGTTGGAAGTGTCTGTTCATCTCTCAAGTCTACACTAGCCAACACTTCATTCATGCTTTTCTCAAAAGGACGTGCTGACTGGTCAGGCAGGATTGGACAAGGCCCTTGAGGATCTAAAACTCCATAGTCCAGTTCGATTAATTGGCCTGTTTCTGGCGATAGGTTCGATGTAATTCTAAATAACGTTTCCACATGTCACTTAACTTTTTTCATTTTAATATTATTGTCCATGAGTTTCTCCTATATTTATTTCTGACTGAACATCAGTTTATGGAAGAACTAAACATCACAACGGTCCTATGAGGCCTTTCTGATCCTCTGCACCATTAGCTGGGCTTTGCATGGGCAATTGACATTAAAAGGCTACAAGCCCTTTACCTGAAACTCTCCACTCAGTAATGGAAAAGGATGGTTTAATAAGGACAAGGGGAGTCCACATCGAGTAAAATCAAAAAATGTAGTTTTATTTACACAAGATATTTACACTGCCCGGTAGACCCCTACTGGATTCCTTTCTGATCGGTGTCTTACTGGCTGACCTTTTATACAGAGATTAATAGAGATTGCCCATCGCTAGCAGGGGAGCTCGCACTTGGCAAGGACCATGGGAAAGACAATGCAATTATGTCCTCGTAATATGCCATCCACTGTCTGCAAGGCACTGGACATCAGGTTAGACCAATATCTGTCAAGTCCCCGCTTGCTATCCTGTTTATGCTTTATGTTCAAAAGTATCGAGAAGCAGAAATCATGGGCTGGATTCGCCGACCCCTCACCGGGTCGGAGAATCGCTGGGGGCCGGCGTGAATCCCGCCCCCGTTGACCGCCGAATTCTCCGGCACCGGATATTCGGCGGGGCGGGAATCGCGCCGGTCGGCGGCCCCCTCCCCCGGTGATTCTCAGGCCCCCGATGGACCGAAGACCCGCTGCTGTAATGCCGGTCCCGCCGGCGGGAATCAAACCACCTCCCTTACCGGCGGGACCAGGCGGCACGAGCGGGCTCCGGGGGGGGGGGGGGGGGGGGGGGGCGTGGGGCAATCTGGCCCTGGGGGGTGCCCCCACAGTGGCCTGGCCCGCAATCGGGGCCCACCGATCTGCGGGCGGGCCTGTGCCCCATGGGGGCACTCTTTTCCTTCTGCGTCGGGCATCAGCTTCCGCGATGGCCGACGCAGAAGTGACCCCCTCCCCTGCGCATGCGCAGGGATTACGTCAGCAGCCGCAGACGCTCCCGTGCATGTGTGGACTTCCGCCGGCCGGTGAAGGTGAGGGCTTGGGCTCTGAAGGTACGGAGAAATCCGCACCTCTGGGGCGGCCCGACGCCGGAGTGGTTCACGCCACTCCATCCCGCCGGGACCCCCCGCTCCACCGGGTAGGGGAGAATCCAGCCCCATATATCATACTCTCATCCCTGATAACACTGAGGGTTCATTCTTAACCTGAATGTACTTTATAAATGGGGTGGCACAGTGGTTAGCACTGCTGCCTCAGAGAGCCATGGTCCCGGGTTCAATTCCTGCCTCGGGTGACTGTGTGGAGTTTACACATTCTCCCTGTGTCTGCATGGGTTTCCTCCAGGTGCTCAGTTTCCTCCCGCAGTCCAAAATGTACAGGTTAGGTGGATTGGCCATGCTAAATTGCCCCTTGGTGGGTTGCGGAGATAGGGCTGGGGAGTAGGCCTTGGTAGGGTGCTCTTTCAGAATGTCGGTGCAGACTCGATGGGCCGAATGGCCTCCTTCTGTACTGTAGATATTCCATGATTCTATGAAATACAGACATATTGTAAGGGTCCTTCCTGTTGAATCTTTATTTCCCCTTTATTTTTGCTTTTATTATTTTGATGCATGGATGCTTAATGGACATGAATCTTTATGTCGAAGAGGGGAAATGAGGAACTTGAAAGTTGCAACAGAGAATACTCTGCTAGCTCTGGACAGAAACACTCACACTTTTGGGGTGGGACTCGGTTTGACTGCTTGGCTGGTGGCGCATGAATTGGCCAAAAGGTGATGATTGGATCCTGCCTGAGTGGGAATATTTCCGGAGACCTAAGGAAAGCAGAGTTGAAACCGAGAGAAAAGGGCCTGTTCTCCGTCCCTCCTGTTTTCTTCCGAAATGCTGTGAGCTGCTGTATCACTGAAAATGTAGAGACCTGAATGAATCTACAGTGAAAACCATTACAGACTGGAAACAAAAATCTCAACCTGAAAGCATGGTTAGAAGGACATTTTGCGAGAAACAACTGTCTGAAACAAAGACTTTTATCCCTTTCATTGTTATTTTTACATCCCTCTTCCTCCCTCTGTGTTTGTCTGGCATGTATATGTGTAGAGGGTGGGGGCAAGTTAAAGTGGGAGGATTATGAATTAGATAATAGTCAACCAGTTGTATTTGCTGCAGATTTCATTATAGTTCTTATAGATAAAAAGTAATTGTGTTTAAATTTCCAAATCTGGTGACTGTAATTATTGGGCAGTCAAGGGACACAAAATTTGGGTATTTTCCAAAGAATTATTGGTTAATTCAATTCTATTGTGACTCCGGGCCAAGCGGGAGCTGGAATGGACTGCGCCTGAGCCCAGCGTGTTGTAATAATACAGATTATGTGATGTGTCAATTAAGGAGACAAAACCAGAATCAACTTAATCTGACACTGAGCTGTTATCCTCACCACTATTTATCATTTAACCAACATCGAAAAAACAAATTATCTGAACATTATCATGTTGCGGTTTGTGGGATCTGACTGTGGGCAGGTTGACTGCTGCATATCCTACATTAAAACAGTAACAACAGTTCAAATAAGTTCTTAATTAGTTCGAAAGCACTTTATAACATCTTGAGGTCATGGAAGGCGCTGTGTAAATCCAAGCAGCCGGATTCTCCGCTCCTGAGATTAAATGCTGACACCGGGACAGGGTTCATGGAGCAAAACTGGTGTTGCACCTGGACCGATTCAACGACCATTGAGGGGCTAGCACCAGTGCAACGTGGAACACAATTTATTCCAATGGAAAACGGTGTCAGATTCACTGGGGGCAGGGTTGACACTCGAGAGGCTGACAAGCTGCAGCCGCATATCAGCACTCCACTCCTCGCAATAAGATGGTACTGGTTGCACTGGAGCATGCCCATCCTGTTGATGGATCACCTGGGCCAAAGTGTACCTAGGAGGGGTGGCATTGATGGGCACCCACACAACCTGCTGATGCTAGGTTCACAGTGAGCAATCAGCGGCGTGTGCAGCCATATGGCTGCCTGGTAGGCAGTGGCAATGGTGTTTCATGCCCGTCCACTCTGACCCCATGACCCACCTCCTGGCCACCCCCTGCTACTCACCCCGGCCCTGGCAGAACTGTCAGCAAACTATGGCGATATTGGATGCTTTCTGTACCCCCTCTCTCTCCCTCAGCAGCCACAGTGCCTGTTCCACGATTTTTAAAAGCACTAATGACTTTCGCCATCGGTAATTGCCCTGGTGGAGGTAGAGCAGTGCGGAGGCCGCAGAGAACACTGGGTCAGATCCCACTAATGATACGGCAATGGCGTTCACTGTACATGCAGAGTGGAGGCGATGGACAATTGCGATTTGGTGTGATCCCGGCACCGGCCACGTTTTCAGTGTCAAAACTGATTCCCTACCCAATCGCGTTTCCCGATTCCAGCATAGGCCGAGGGGAATCCTGTCCAAAATAATTTTGTTCTTTAAGCTGGTGTTTAATGCATCCATTAATATCCCACTGGATCATTCAGTGTATGCGTCATCAAATACTATACTAAAATGTACAAGATACATGTACGTAATTTCCTTAATGAGTCAATTGGGAACATGTTGTCAAGGCTTCAAGCTTAAGCCCTGACCCCTGTTGAGTAGCAGATCCTATCTTGGGTTGGTGGTAGGATGCATTAAAATTGAGCCAAGTGTGGAGGTCGAGGTGTTGAAGAAATAACCTGGATTCCCACTACCCTATGTGACTTGGTTAAAAAGCAGAATGAGTGGACATCAGTTGATGATAAGATCTGACTTAACTGTGATATCCCTCATCGGCAAATATTGTCAAGGCTGTATAATCAGTAGGTTGAGTGTTAATTTATTACCCTGTGTGAGTCGTGCCTTGATGTCGGCTGTGATTCAGTGTGAAGTACTCTCACTTCTAAGTGAGTACTCAGAACATGAAGTAGTCTATGTTCAAATGCAGCAAGACCTGAACAATATCCAGGCTTGGGCTGACAAGTGGCAAGTTACATTCATGCCACACAAGTGCCAGGCAATAATCATCTCCTACAAGAGAGGAACTAACCATCTCCCCTTGACATTCAATGGCATTACTGATGTACCATCAATTGGACTTGAGTCGTGAAGAAGTTCCATATATCAGGCTTTAATCAACTAGTTGTGTGCCTGGCAGTCGACTTACAGAGAAAGGCCGCCTGCCGGGTCCTACGGGTTCTTATACCCCGCCTCATAGGCGGGACTACTTGCCTCTCGGCCAATGGGTGAGCAGTCACATGACAAGCTTCAACCAATCAGCAGAGAGGCACATGACCGACCTGAGCCAATGGGCAGCGAGTGCTCTGCACCAATGGCATAGGTACCGTAAACCTCCAAGTCATACCACCACAATTACCATCGCTGAATCCCCCATAATCAACATCCTGGGGGTTGCCATTTATCAGAAACTGAACTGGATTGCCATATTAATACTGTGCTGACAAGGGCGGGTTAAAAGCTAGGAATCCTACCACAAGTAACTCACCTCCTGACCCCAAAGCCTATCCATCATCTACAAGACACAGTCAGGAATGTATTGGAATACTCTGCACTTGCCTAGATGAGTGCAGCTCCAACAACACCCAAGAAGCTCGACACCATCCAGGACAAAGCAGCCTGCTTGATTGCTCCTCTTTTCAAAAACATTCAAACCATCTACCACCGACAAACAGTGGCAGTCGTGTGTACCATCTACAAGATGCACTGCAGTAACTCACCAAGGTACCTTAGACAGCACCTTCCAAACCCACGACCACTGCCATCCAGAAGGACAAGAACAGCAGATACCTGTAAACCCCGCCACCTGGAGGTTCCCCTCCAAGTCTCTCACCACCCTGACTTGGAAATATATCGCCATCCCTTCACTGTCACTGGGGCAAAATCCTTAAACTGCCTCCCTGACAGCACAGTGGGTATCAACACCTCAAGGGCTGCAGCAGTTCAACTAGGGATGGACAATAAATGCTGACCTAACCAGTGACTCCCACATCCCGTAAATGAATAAAAAATCAATTTTCAACAAGTCCCGTTGCAGAGACTTGAGCATAAAAGCTATGCTGACACCGAGGGAGTGCTGCACAGTTGGAGGTCTTTCAGGTGAGGCATTAAACCCGGGCCTTGACTGCTCTGCTAGGCAGATGAAAAATATTCCAAGCCCCTATTTGAAGAAGAGAACGGATGTTCTCCCTGTGGTAATTTGATCGATAATTATGCCCCAACCAACATCGAAGGGGCTGGTTTAACACACTGGGCTAAATCGCTGGCTTTTAAAGCAGACCAAGGCAGGCCAGCAGCACAGTTCAATTCCCGTACCAGCCTCCCCGAACAGGCGCCGGAATGTGGCGACTAGGAGCTTTTCACAGTAACTTCATTGAAGCCTGCTCGTGACAATAAGCGATTTTCATTTTCATTTTCATTTCAATGACACAGATAAACTGGTCATTGTCTCATTGCTATATTTTAGGATCATGCTCTACTCACATTGGCAATCACATTTCCAATCTGAAAACAGTACCCAGCTTCAAAACTAGTTCATTGGTTGCAGGGCACTTTGGGATGACCTGAGGTCATGAAGGATGCTATATAAACGCAGGTCTTTATTTTTTTCAGGCGATGAGGGAATAATATGGACACAAAGATGTTTTCTTCCTGTCAGGTTTCCACAAGTCTAATGTGCTGATGCATGTTAAACAGGAAATGTTGAGGTAGCTCACCTTCATTAGACTGAACGTATAACATTAGCACTCTGGTAAAAGTATTGCTGCATAGCAACAGGAAAGAGTGCACTAGCATCAGATAGACAATGAAAGATCTTTGTGATGAAGTTGTTCTGGGTCAGTCACTGCCTTCACCAGAGCAACAAAATCAATCTGAATTTTTATAGCACCCACCAAGTAGGAAAATGGCCCACTGTGCATCAGAGGGTAAGAGACTAAACTAGCTTCCAAAACCAAAGAAGATGTTAGAAGGGAACCGAAACCTTAGTTTAAGAGGGGTTTTTTAAAAAATGATGAAAGTTTGGGATTTGGCGGCCAATGCTTTTACAAATATGATGCAGGCATGAGCTGCTTTAACAAGCATCTGAGTGAGCCGACGCCAGCCATACCCTCCTCTGGTCATGAAAGAAACACCTAGCAGCTTGGTGTTACTAAATTTCTTTGCTCTGGCTTGGAAGAGGGGGAGACTTCGTGAAGAATTAAGTCAGTCAGCAGAAGTCAGGAAAAAGCAGCAGAAAGGCTGCAAATGAGAAGTTAATAGCAGCACTGTCAGCAGCTCCAATAACTGAGTGAATCTGTCTTTCAGTGTTAAATAAAAATTGCCCTCAAGTGGGCTACTGTATGCAGCATAGAGGGTTCACAGCTCGTATGCTCATAGCCAGAGTACATCCTCAGTGATGTCAGATGATGTTAGATCACATGTAACTGGAATCCGAGGGATGGGCTAATGGAGTCCCTGCAAAAGTCTGTCTCTGTATATAGTCAATAAACGTTGACTAGTATGTAAAGTGTGCTTTCCAGCTCTTGTATGGATGACACCTGGGGGCGGGGGGGGGGTGTAGAATTCTTACCCCGGGTTACGCCTGTCGCATTTCCCGCTATTCCCGGAGAAGAGCGGGAGAGGCCCTAAATGGGGTTCACGCCGTGCATCGAACAGAGCACGATGCTCCCAGCTAGCAGCAGCGGATGCTATCCCATTCTGGGAAGCTTTGCATATTTGAATGAGCATTTCTGGGTTTTAGCCGGAGTCTCCCGGCCCCTGGCATTCTCTGCCTTCTGGCGCAGCATGAGGCCGGTGGAAATCACTGCTGGTCTCCCTCAATGGCAAGCAGACAATGAAACAAAGAAATGAGAAGAAATGAAATGAAATGAAATGAAAATCGCTTATAGTGACAAGTAGGCTTCAAATGAAGTTACTGTGAAAAGCCACTAGTCACCACATTCCGGCGCCTGTCCGGGGAGGCTGGTATGGGAATTGAAGGAGGAGGCCATTCAGCCCTTCAATGGTACTCTTCCATTCATTATGATCATGACTGATCATCAAGTTCAATACCCTGATCCCTGCTCTCCCCCCCCCCCCATGCCCCTTGATCCTTTTAGCACCAAGAGCTATATCTAATTCCTTCTTGAAGGTCTGGAGCTCATTGGAGGCCCCGGGTTGTCAGAGACAGGGCAGGGTAGTGCCCTAGCACCCTGACAATGCCAACCTGACATGGCCAGGTTGGCACTGCCAGGGAGCCAAAGGGTGGAGTCTAAGAGGGCAAGGCCATCAAAGAGAGCTTGAAATGGGGGCACGATGGGTGGTGGCCTAAACGGGGACCATGAAGGGAGGGAGGAGGCCTAAAGGTGAGCCCATGGCAGGGTGTTGATTGCTTGGGGGGGGGGGGGGGGTCGTGCTGGTACCAATGACAGGAGGATGGGGGTTTGATGAGGGCTGTAGGATTCTCTGGAGATCACGGCAACCCCTGACTGTAATTGCTGGTATAGGTCCCTCACACCTGCTCTTTCTAGGAAGCACTTGAGTACAAAGGGGCTCTTAAAAAAATTGTCATTGGAAAACCACCTTCTCCCCTGATTTAATGAATCCCTGCAGAGCTCTATAAATAAACAATCTTAATCACCCTTTGAAATCTCCTGGACCTGTCAATCAAAAAGATATTAAGAGCCAATGATGCGTGAAATTGAATGTAAACAATACAGCTCAAATCTTTTAGACTTCTAGGCATACAACCAGGCTGTTATACTTTAAAAGGAAGTGACATTGACTATCAGAAAAGCAGTTTAAAGGTCTCCATCACATTAAAGGGAATACTTTTACCCTCATCTCAAAAATCTTTGAATTGAGCATACTGACAAAGTTTTGGGGTACAGATGGGAACACTTTCACTTTATTATGAAACAGCTTTAATTTTTAGATGCTGACTGAGGGGTGGATTCTCTGCCACCTGCCACTGGGAGAAGAGTTCCCGATGCAGCGGAGAAACATGCATCAGGCAAAAAATGACACCAATCTATTTTCAATGCTCCACTTTCCCACAGACTGGTAGCGAGCTATATGCACTGCATCAGCGAGCAGATGCAAATGGGTCAATTGAATCTATATGCATCTGAATAATGGTCTAGAAACACAATTCTCAACACCTCTGTGATGATCCAGCTCTCTTGGTCGGGATTCACGGACGCAGATATTTCTAAGCATGGGCCCTGACACGGCGGACCTCGCAATGGATCAATGAGGTAAGTATCTAACATAGGTTCCATCAAAGTCCATTGGACGTTTCCCTTCCCCTCACAATGCAAATCCTACCCACCACACCCCCAATCCGCCCTCCTCACCATGTGACTCCCCCACCAGAGACCCCAGCTAGGGACTGCAATGTTTACAAATATCTAGCTTTGATTAACAGATCATGACCGCATCAAAAGCAGTTAAGTGCTTTCAGTTGAGAAAAAGAGGAAATGAAAGCACTTAACTCCTAGATGTTTATAAACGTTGTGGTTAGGTTCAAAGCAGACTACTTGAGATATTGAGATGCATTCAAAAGTGAAGGGAAATGAAAATAAACAATCCAGACATCTGGCAGTCTGGAAGCTGTCAAATACAGCCTACTGCAAGCTATTTCTCTTTGAAGTGAATTAGAAGCCTTGCAAATCAAAGTATCTGAGGGGGTTTAAAGCCTTTTGATGTTTTTTTCTATGAAGTCACAGTACTGCTGTCTAGACATCTGTCTGAGGCAGCAGGTGGAAGGGACAGGTGAATGAAAAAGCAGTGAATTTATTCACTGTTTCTGCCTGGAATGCTATTTAGAGGAAATGATGGGGAGGGGGTCTCTGTCATGGGAGGTCTCTGTTATGGGGGTCTCTGTTATGGTGAGGTTCTCTGTTATGGGAGTCTCTAGTGTGGAACTCTGGTGGCGATCCCTGGTGGGGGGGTCTGGTGGGGGTCTCTGGTGGGGAGTCTAAAGAGGGGTCCAGTGAGTTGGGATATCCAGCCAAGTGGAAGCAGGCTTTCCCCTAAAAGTTACATTGGGTTGCTGGGAGCCCCCTGAGAAAAATGTTGCAGCTCACGCCCAGTTACATTTTCTGCATTTCTTATTCAATAAAGTTTTCAGAACAGACAATCTACACAGACCCCAGCACACTGTAAAATCCAACCCATGATTCTCTATTTTAGAAAGGATGCCTGCATTCTTATTGGCCAGACACAAAAGAAGTGTTTTCAACTTCACTTCAACATAGCAACAAAAACTGGATGATGAATAATTAGTAACCATGAAATTATTGAGATTATTTTGCCTCTATCATCCCAGCTATTTTGCTCCACATGCCAAAACCAAGGGCTGGTGATAAATTGGGGCGATGAAAGTAACAGTTGAAAAATACATGAAAGAATCAAAATGCCTGAAGTTGAAAAATGTGATGGAGCAACTTAAACTCCCTAGAAACTTGTCACTTCTGTGTGTCTCAAATGAGTTAGTTAAATGTTCACTGGTCAGTTAACATCAGGAATGATCCAAAATACATATTAGGTTGGTTCTTGCTGGAGTAGGCAATCACATGACATCGACTATTATTCATGCATAATCTCAAAATGTTTTGTACCATAACTTGCTAAAGCTGCAGACTGGTAACAATGAGCAGCAACAGATCATCTGGGATCTTGGTTAATGACAAAACCAACAATTTGGGTATGATTTAACAGCCTCGTCGCGCTCGAGCAAGAGCGCGTACGGCCGTTAGATCGTGGGAGAGGCCAAAATCGGAAAACGCGGCGGGTACAAATCGGTTTGTGATTTAACCGACCTGTAGGCGAGAACCAAATCCCACCGTGACGAGAAATAATAATCACCAATTAAAGCCAATCCCCATACAATTAATGGAGCGACCCTCTTTCTAAATGCCTCCCATGAGCTAACCGCCTGCCTAGCAAGTGGTCACGCGGGCACCAATTAGCGCACATTGTTAGAAACGTGATTCTGGCGGATTGGTGGCTGTGGAGGTCAGAAGGAGGTGAGTAGCCATCTTCGATCCCGGACAGTGAGCCCGGGGGCACTGGGGTTTCTGCCTCAGTGCTTGGGGGAGCCCCCAGGGAGGAACGGCCTCAGTCGGGAGGGTGGGGTTGGGCCGCCATTGGTGTGGGGGGGGTCGTCCCTGGGCTGGGTGGGGGTGGTGTCTCAGCGCCCGAGGGGCCATATGCCCCTGGATCATGTGTACCCATAATGGGGGCAACTACAGCTCCTGCCTGTTGGTCCCACAGGCCACCCATTGCACCCACTGACCATGGTGGCCTCCTGCCATATGACTCGAGGCTATTGCTAATAGTGAATTCGCGATCATTCCCGTGAGTTGGGATGCTATGTCGCAGGTCCGGCAGGGCAGACTGCCTCCTCCTGACATCAAAGCGCCGTCCCAGGACCAGGGGCGGAATTCTCCCCTAACCGGCGGGGTGGGCCTTACCGGCACCGAGGAGTGGCGTGAACCACTCCAGCGTCGGGCTGCCTGGAAGGTGCGGAATCCTCCACACCTTCAGGGACTAGGCCGGCGCCGGCGAGGTTGGCGCCACGCTAGTCGGTGCCCAAGGGCTTGGTGCCGCGCCAACTGGCCCGAAGGGCCTCCACCAGCCGGCGCGGGTTGGCGCATGCGCAGGAGCGCCAGCGTGTACTGGCGTCATCCAGTGCATGCGCAGGGGTTCTTCTCCGCCGGCCATGGTGGAGGTTGACAGCGGCCGGTGCGGAGGGAAAGAGTGCATCCACGGCACAAGCCCGCCCGCAGATCGGTGGGCCCGATCGCGGGCCAGGACACCGTGGGGGTCCACCCCCGGGGCCAGATCCCCCGCGCCCCCTGAAGACTTTGCAGGCCGCCGGCAGAGCCAGGTCTCGCCGGTACGGACCTGGTTTGATTTACGCCGGCGGGACCGGCTGAAAACGGGCGGCCACTCGGCCCATCGACGAGTGGAGAATCGACGGGGGGGGTGGGGGGGGGGGGGGGGTGGGGGGGGGGGGTGGGGGGAGGGGGGCTGCCAACAGCCCCCGACCTGTGCGACGCGATCCCGTCTCCGCCGAAATAATGGCACCGGAGAATCTGGCAGCCGGTGTCGGGGTGGGATTCACGCTGCCCCCCAGTGATTCTCTGGCCCGGCAGGGGGTCGGAGAATCCCGCACAGATTTTTTTTTAAATCGATGGAGTCTTCCCGTGAGAAGCGGTGGCAGAGAGCATGCCACTGACATCACGTGCTCTGGGTATGAAATCACGGAGGAGAGTTTCCTCCGTTTTGTAGCTGCCAACAAGCAAGCAACAGGATTATGTGACAAACTGAAGATGGATCAATTTGTAATAAAAGAAGAGAGAGGCAAAACCACAATTGAATCTGCGAGAGAAACTCCTTCGGTCAGCCCATGGCAAGACAAAGCAGTGCTGGTGTTAGCTGCATACCGAGTTCCCGGGCCTCTGGTGAACAGACAATTAAAAAGAAACTGAAATCGGCGCCACTTCTGTGATGCTCCGCTCAGTGTGGCAGCTCGGTCGAAGTCCACAGCCGCCACAGTTGGGGTGGGGGGGGGTTGCCGATCTGCGGGCAGAGGAGGCATAGGTGGGGCTGGGGGCACTGGTGGGGTTTGGTCAGGGGTGGCGAACCTGGCCAAAGGGGGCTCACTATTTGGCAGGTCGGGTCTGCGCGCGGCCGCACCATGTTGCACAGCGTGGCTGCTGCAGGCCGCCTCCGTGCGCATGTGCGGCCACGGACCCGGCAATTCTCTGGTTGTATGTGCAGCTAGAGTCGGGTGCTCTGCACTGCGTGCCTGCTAGCCCTCCACCAGACGGAGGATAGGTGGCCGTTTTGTGTCATTTTTTAGGTCGTATAACGCCGCCGTTCCCACGCACTTAGTCTCAGAATCGGAGAATCCAGCCCCATGTGTGTTCTATGCGGGAAGTACTGGTCAATGAAAGTTTTAAACACTCAAAACTTCAAAGGCATTTGAAGACTAATCATGGCAAGTTTGAGGACAAACCTCTTGATTTTATCAAAGGATGCAGCGAAAACTTAAATCGTCCTTAAACTTAAGTCCTTGACAGAAATGTAACATTGAATGACAAAGCAAGTGAGAGCGTGAGGATCTTTTTTTGAAAAATATTTTTATTCTCCTGCTTTTTCACATTTTCTCCCAAATTTATACCTACCAACAATAAACAATAATCAGTAACGAATGCAATGTCAATCCCCATATCAATAACAGCAATCCCATCCTCCCACCAACCCCCCCAAACAGCATTCAACAAGTGAACATAAACAAAAAGGAATCAGGAATCACCCATAGTCACCATTAACACATACAGTTCCCCACCCCCAACCCTCCCAACACCCCTCCCAAATGTTCGATGTGATCCAATTGTTGAAAGTGCATAATGAATAATGCCCGTGCATTGTAGAGCCCCTCCATCCTTCCCCTCAGTTCATATTTGACCCTATCAAGAGTTAAGAATTCCAGCAGATCCCCCCCGCCACGCCAGGGCACAGGGTGGAGAGGTTGATCTCCACCCTAACAGGATCTGCCTTCAGGCGATCAACGAGGCGAAGGCTACAACATCTGCCCCACACCTGTTTCCAACCCCGGCTGCTCCGACACCTGGAACATGGCCTCCCAATGGCCCGGGTCCAGTTTCACGTGCACCACTTTAGAGATTACCCCAATCACCTCCTTCCAGTAATCCTCCAGCTTTGGACTGGACCAAAACATATAAACGTGATTTTCCCCCCCTCCCCCACCCCCACCCCACAACGTTCACACACATCTTCTACTCCTTCAAAGAATCGGCTCATTCTCGCCCTCGTGAGGTGTGCTCTGTATACCACCTTCAGCTGTATCAGCCCCAACCTTGCGCACGACGTGGAGGCGTTCACTCTCTGGAGCACCTCACACCAGAACCCCTCCTCTATGACCTCGCCCAATTCTTCTTCCCACTTTGCCTTGATCCCATCCAGTGGTGCCTTCTCCTCTTCATGCAGGCTCACCTATCACATTAAAGGTGAATGAAAATGGTGTGTCTTGAAGGTCGGCCAGCGTGGGTCACGAAGGTCGACAAGGGTCCCGAAGATCAGCTGGTTGGTAAAAGTGGGTCCTGGGAAAAAAAAGTTTGAAAAACACTGCTCTGGAATGCCCCGGCAAGGTCCACCTGAGACTGGGACATGCTCCACAGTGCCAAAGAAAGGTCCACCTGGGACTGGGACATGCTCCACAGTGCCAAGGAAAGGTCCACCTGGGACTGAGTCATGCTCCACAGTGCCAAAGAAAGGTCCACCTGGGACTGGGTCATGCTCCACAGTGCCAAAGAAAGGTCCACCTGGGACTGGGTCACGTCCCCAGCGACTCAGACATGCTGCTGAGGCCCTCAGCCATGACCGTCACTGATTGAGCCATGCCGTGGAGACCTCCACTCATGCTGCCGACATCACGTAGCAGGCTCTCCACACTGTACCAGGTGCTGACTGTGAGACGTGGTGTTGTCAGCGGGGGGGGTGGAACTCGGGGATTTGGTGAATGTCGTCACCATTCCATAGGATGGGTTTGGGTTGGCATTCAGTGCCCTCTCCTCCCGGTCGGTGCCCATAGGGCCCTGGGGTTCATTTCAGGATGAAGGGGCAGCTGATTTAAGCCCCGGCTGCCCCTGCATCACCTGGCTCTGCCAGTGCTGGCAGCTCCCCAATGTCTGCAGCATTGTGTCAACGCCCTCGGCAACGCTCCTCAGTGATTGGGCAATGCTCTGCAACGTTCCACAATGCCCACCTGCGCCTGGAACAAGCTCCGCAGCACCTTGGCTATTCCCATCTGAGACTGGGACATGTCCCACAGTGCCTCATCGAGGTCAACAGCAAGAGGTTGCCTCGAGGTCTTAACAGGAGAATTGGAGGTGTCCTGCTCTCCAGTTCCCTCAGGGGCTTCTTCTGAAAACCCTAGTTTCCTTGCTTCAGCTTCCATTGAAGAGGCGTTGGTAGTGCCCACTGGATCCACCTATTCAGTTGTTGGAGCCTCTCTGCTTCTTATACGGTCTATGTGCTTCCACACTCGTCTCCCTTGTAAGTCCATCAAGTACGAGACAGGACTATACTTGACCATAATTTTCCCAGGTACTCACGATGGACCACATTCAAAGTCCCTGACGAAAACTAGGTCGCCGGTTTTAAACAATCAGTTGCCTTTCGCCGAGTTATGATACTTTTTTTGGGAGGCTTGCCTCACCCTCACCCTCCCCGCCAAACTGGGGAACACTAGGTCTAACCAAGTATGAAGGTGCCGACTCATTAACAGCTCGGCTGGTGTGACCCCGGTTATAATGTGAGGGGAGGTATTGTGCAAACGGAGGAAATTGGCCAATGTGAGGCCCAGATTTAAAAGTTTGCATTGCTCTTTCTGCCAGGCCATTCGAGGCCGGGTGATAAGGGGCCGAGGGGGGGGGGGGGGGGGGGGGCGAGTGGGGGGGAGGGCCGACGGGGGGGGGGGCGAGGGGGGAGGGGGGGGCCGGGGGGGGGGGGCGAGGGGGGGCGGGGACGAGGGGGGGACGGGGCCGAGGGGGGGGCGGGGCCGGGTGGGGGCCGAGGCGGGGGGGGCCGAGGTGGGGGGGCGTGGCCGAGGCGGGGGCGGGGCGAGGCGGGGGGGGGCCGGGGGGCGGAGCCGGGGGGGCGGACGGAGGGGCGGACGGGGGGGAGGGGCGGACGGAGGGGGGGGGCGGACGGAGGGGGGGGGGCGGACGGAGGGGGGGGCGGACGGAGGGGGGGGCGGACGGAGGGGGGGCAGACGGAGGGGGGGGCGGAGGGGGCCGCCCTGGGGGAGGGCGGCCACCGCGCATGCGCTGGTTGGCACCGGCCCAACTGCGCATGCGCGGGACCCGAGTCTCTGGCGCCCCCTAACACATGGCGCCCCGGGCGACTGCCCGAGTTGCCGGTACCTTGGGCCGGCCCTGATTTGACGCCAAATTGGGATGCTCAGCACCCCGTAAATGGCGTAAATGCGTTTCTCACTGCACGGGGTGAAAGTACAGTAGGCATATGACTAGCGGGTATGACACCCTATGCTCCGGGGCCTCCGAGACTGCCTCCGATGGGTCGAGTTCCCGACAACGTTGTTCACTTCTGGTTTTAGAAATCGTGAACCTGGCGTCATGGCTGTTTAGCGAGAGAGAAGGTAGGAAATTTTGTGGGCTGCTGAGGGGGAGGGGGGGTGGCCCTGCCAGGGGTGGGGGAGGGGAGATGGGGAGGGGGAGGAGGGGGTAAGGGGGGCCGTGCCAAGCAGCCAGAGTGTCCCCCCACGGGACTGGGGCAGTGCCCGGGCACCGACCGCAATTACAGCAGCCATCTTGCTACGTACCAACTGACCACCCATCCTATTCCCTGGCTCTACAAAGTGGCACCAACCGTATGGGTGAGCCCACCCCCTCACCCCACTACCCCCCCCCCCCCCCCCCCCACAATGCACCCCTCCCCCTGGCTACAAAACGCCCCTCCCAACCGGCAACCACCCACCGGGGGACCACCCAGGGCCACACTCAAGGCAGCCCCCAATGAGGGCAGTGCCAACCAGTGCCTCTGTGTAGCCCGTGGAATCTGGCCGGGCACGGGATTATACACCATGCTAATATGTTGGCCTTCCACCCCTGCAGACAATGGCATTTGGACATTAACCTGCAATGTTGGCCACTACAGTAATGGCTCAGCCCTGCGAGGTGCTCTGCGGTCGCGTGAGCGGCGGCCGCTCAGAGAGGAGGGGGAAGCTGCAGCAGCAGAACGATTAGCAGAGGGGCAGGTGGCTGCCGCACAGGCTGTAGGCCCGGCCGCCCAATAGGCCAAGGAGGAGGAGGAGGTGCCAAGGAGGCGCCGCATGAGGCCTGCGTGTACCCGCACCGCCTGTCAATCGAGGACCTGTCGGACCGGGCATGCAAATGGAGACTGCAGATGAACAGAGAGACAGTGTGACACATCTGCCAGATGATGGCACACCTGGCACCGCAGGGGTATGGGGCAGGATCCCCGCTCCCGATGACCGTCAAAGTGACGGTCGGCAAAACTTTTTATCCCACGGGGTCCTTCCAGTCGCCAAGTGGGGACCTGTCCGGGATCTCACGGACCTCAGTGCATAAGTGCACCATGCCGTAACAGAGGCCGTCTATGCTCAGCGCCTTAATACATCCAGTTCCATGTGGACCGAACACATCAGGATGCCCGGGCAGTGGGGTTCGCTGCCAGCGCCGGGATACCCTGGGCCCAGGGGACGATAGATGGGATACATGGATACATGTCACCCAATGGGCAACGGCGGATAACAGACCGCTCTACACCAACCAAAAAGGGTACCACTCGATGAACATCCAGCTGGTATGTGACCATCAGCTGTGCATCATTCACATCTGGGCCCGATACCCGGGCAGTGTGCACGATTCCTTCATCCAAGCACACTCAGTGATCCCTGACATGTTTGAGTGGCACCCCCCCCCCCCCCCCCCCCCGGGCCTGGCTGAGGATTTGGCTTCTGGGCGGCAGGGGTTCCCCGCTGCGGAAGTAGATGATGGCACCTATTTGCCTGCCACAGGCCGGTGCAAGACCCGCTACAATGATGCCCATACAGCGACCAGGAGTATGGTAGAACGGTGCTTCAGCCTCCTGAAGATGCGCTTCAGGTGCCTGGACAGTTCTGGAGGGGACCTTCAGTACAAGGCTGAGAGGGTCGCCTGCATCGTGGTGGCCTGCTGCACCCTCCACAACATCGCGCAACAGTGGGGCAATGTGCTGAAGGAAGATGAGAAGGGCAGGCCTCATCCGAAGAGGAGGATGTGGAGGAGCGGGATGATGAGCAGGACCTGGGGCCCAGGCAGGCAGGGGAGGCCACGTGATGTTATCGCCAAGGCCAACGCACACATGACGCTCTGATGGTGTCAAGGTTCACCGACTAGGAGGGAGGGGGTGGGGTGGCGGGGGGGGGGTTGTTGGCCAGGGGCACGGACACCACATCCCACACCCACATCCACTCACCTCCCACTCTGCCAAACCGCCCGCATGCACACCCCTCCGTTATACATACCTACAGCGCTACGAGCTCGGGGCCCTGGATTGTCAGTGACAGCGGGTCTGGTCCATGGGATGGAGGACGATGACAACCTGCTCTGCGATGTGCTCCGTGCTCCACATCGTTAGACAATGTCTGAATAATGCCCACAGTAGCATCTTCACCTGGGTGATCCCTGCATGCGAGCTGGCCAGTCCGTCACACGGCACCATTGAATCCTTGCGGTGGGTATGCTGGGGACGGTCGGGCCACAGGGAGAAGACGACCCACAGGGCCTGCACTGGTCCCCTGCACCCCCACCTGGCCAAACCTGACCAGTCCACCCCCACAAACAGAGACAGAGCACCGAGGCAGGTTTTGGCGGTGGTTACAGGTGTTTATTGTGCGGAAATATATACACAGTCTGCGCCCTAGCCCCTATCACTAAACTGTGCCTTGCATCCGTGCCAACTTAACTGATGTTTAACTTTCTGGCCTTCCGGGCCCTAACACTGCACCTAGGTCGTTCCCCAGACATTACAGCAGGAGTGGAGGACGGCCTGCTGTGCACGTCTTCTGGGGTGACCCGACCTGGGTGGGCACGGCCACTGCTTGGGCGTCCCAGGTGGCATGGTGCTGCCCTGTCTGCCTGCTGCCCACCAGATGCATCGGGGGGGGGGGGGGGGGGGGGGGGGGAGTCCGAGGTGCTGCAGTGTTCAAGCACCTCCGTGCCTGCAGGAGTCACCGGCATGGGATGTTCCAGAAGCCTGGGACCCGTCTGGAAGGCAGCTGGTTCCTGGGCCTGCCTGCCCTCCAACCGTCCGGCCCCTTGGCTGCTCCTACCTCCACCTGCTGTACCAGATGCGATGTGTGGTGCACACCAGAAAGTGTCCCAGGAGCCTCTTCACTAATGTATCTGGCCGAGTTGATAGTTTCTGGGTTGCTGCAGCATGTTGGAGACAGCTGTGATGGAAAGTTAGTGTCATCCTTTGAACCGAGCTCCGGGGTGTCCTGAGTCTCGAGCGGAGGGCTGGTGTTCGGGCTGCTTTCCCCATCAGTGTTCGGCCATCTGGGGAGCACCGGCTCTGGCACTGGCGGGGGGTGGGCAACTCTGGATGGACTGGCCCCATCTCCGGCAGGTCCTGTAAGACACAAGACGGTGGTCGAACTGTCCACTGTGATCTGCGGAGCAGCGGGGTTGCAGCCTCTTGCGGTGGCTGGATGGGTGTTGTGTGCTGGGGTACGATGGCGGACTCCAGGGAGGGTTGTGTCCGAGCTTCATACTCTTCTGGTTCGACCGGGGACTGGGGGCGCTGGGGGCTGGCCGGCGTGGGTGAACTGAACTGGTGGAGCGAGCTCATGGGCTCGGGAGCGCGAGGGGGCAGCAGCATGAAGTGCAGGGTGAGTGGTCCTTCTGTGGGGGTAGAGGGGGCGCTGGATCCGGCGGGTGCCAGATCTTGGAGGGATACTGTGTCCTGACGGCCGTCAGGGAACTCGACGAAGGCGTACTGGGGGTTGGAGTGGAGCAGGCGCACCTTCTCAACAAGGGGGTCGGTTTTGTGTGCCCTGACGTGTTTCCTCAGGAGTACCGGGCCCTGTGTCCTCAGCCATGCCGGAAGTGAGACCCCCGTGGTAGTGCCCCTGGAAAATATGAAGAGCCTCTCGTGAGGGGTATGATTGGTCGCTGTGTATAAGAGGGACCTAATAGCGTGGAGTGCGTCTGGGAGGACTTCCTGCCACTGGGAGACTTGGAGCTTTCTAGACCGGAGGGTCAGTAGGACGGTCTTCCAGACCGTTGCGTTCTCCCTCTCCACCTGCCCATTCCCCCTGGGGTTGTAGCTGGTAGTCCTGCTCAAGGCAATGCCCTTGTCGAGCAGGTACTGACGCAGCTCGTCGCTCATGAAGTACGAACCCCGGTTGCTGTGCACGTAGCTGGGGAAACCAAACAGGGTGAAGATGCTATGCAGGGCCCTAATGACTGTGTGGGAGGTCATGTCGGGGCACTGGATAGCAAATGGGAAATGGGAGAACTCGTCTACGACGTTTAGAAAGTAAACGTTCTTGTTAGTTGAGGGGAGTGGGTCTTTGAAATCAATCGCGAGGCGTTCAAAGGGCCTAGAAGCCTTGACCAGGTGGGCCCTGTCTGGTCTATAGAAGTGCGGTTTGCACTACGTACAGATTGAGCAGTCCCTGGTGATCGCTTTTACCTCCTCGTTGGAGAAAGGCATGTTTCGGGCCCTGATGTAGTGGGCGCGCCGGGTGACCCCCGGGTGGCAGGGGTCGTGGTGGATGACTTTCAGTCGGTCAATCCGCGCTGGTGCATGTCCCGCGGGATAGGGCATCCGGAGGCTCGTTGAGCTTCCCGGGTCGATACTTAATATCGTAGCTATACGTGGAGAGTTCGATCTTCCACCGAAGAATTTTATCATTTTTTATTTTGCCCCTTTGCGAGTTATCAAACATAAAGGCAACCGATCTTTGGTCGGTGATGAGGGTGAACCTCCTACCTGCGAGGTAGTGCCTCCAGTAACGAATAGCCTCCACAATGGCTTGTGCTTCCTTCTCGACTGAGGAGTGTCGGAGTTCTGAAGCAGAGAGGGTACGGGAGAAAAATGCGACTGCTCTCCCTGCCTGATTTAGTGTGGCTGCTAGAGCTACCTCTGAGGCGTCGCTCTCTACCTGAAATGGAGTGGATTCATCCATGGCCGCTTTGGCGATGTCCTCCTTGATGCAGTTGAAGGCCTGGCGTGCCTCAGCTGACAGGGGAAATCGTGTGGCCTTAAAGAGTGGGCGGGCTTTGTCCGCATATTGGGGGACCCACTGGGCGAAGTAAGAGAAGGAGCTCAAGCGCCGTTTGAGGGCCTTGGGGCAATGGGGGAGGGGGAGTTCTAAGAGGGGGCGCATACGGTTCGGGTCTGGGCCCAGGACTCCGTTTTCCACGACATAGCCGAGGATGGCTAGTCTGGTTGTGCGGAAAACGCATTTCTCCTTGTTATAAGTAAGGTTTAATTTCTGTGCCGTCTGGAGAAAATGGTGGAGGTTGGCGTCGTGGTCCTGCTGGTCATATCCGCATATGGTGACATTGTCCAAGTACGGAAACGTGGCCCGCAGCCCGTACTGGTCCACCATTTGGTCCATTGCTCGTTGGAACACCGAGACCCCATTAGTGACGCCGAAGGGGACCCGGAGGAAATGGAAGAGGCGGCCATCGGCCTCGAATGCCGTGTAGTGGCGGTCCTCCGGGCGGATTGGGAGCTGGTGGTATGCAGACTTCAGATCCACTGTGGAAAATAGCTGATATTGGGCGATCTGATTTACCATGTCTGCAATCCTGGGGAGGGGATACGCGTCGAGGAGCATAAATCTATTTATGGTCTGACTATAGTCGACAACCATGTGAAATTTTTCCCCGGTCTTAACGACCACCACCTGAGCTCTCCAGGGACTATTGCTGGCCTCTATAATCCCCTCACTGAGAAGCCTTCGGACCTCTGATCTGATAAATACCCTATCCTGCAGGCTGTATCGCCTGCTGCGAGTGGCTACGGGTTTACAGTCCTGTGTGAGATTGGCGAAGAGAGGAGGGGGGGAGATTCGCAGCGTAGCGAGGCTGCAGATTGTGAGTGGGGGCAGGGGCTTGCCGAAGCCGAGGGTGAGGCTCTTAAGGTTACACTGGAAGTCGAGGCCTAATAAGAGTGGCGCGCAGAGGTCGGGCAAAACGTAGAGTTGAAATTTTGAGTAACTAGCGCCTCGGATTGTGAGTGTCGCGGTGGTGCGCCCCTGGATCTGGACAGAATGGGAGCCTGAAGCGAGCGAGATAGTTTGCCGCACGGGGAAAACGGGGAACGAACAGCATCTTACCATGTCTGGGTGTATGAAGCTCTCAGTGCTCCCGGAGTCGAAAAGGCATGGCGCGTTGTACCCGTTGATTTGGACCTCTGCCATCGGATTTCGCAGATGCTTCGGGCGTGATTGGTCCAGAGAGACTGCGCTGAGTTGCGGGAAGTCGGCGGCTCGATCAGCTGTGCTGGAGTGGCCCCGTGATGACTGCCCTCTGGGTTCGTAGTCGTACTCTTCCGATGAGTTGTCCGAGCGTGGAGATGCAGGTCGGGCCCGTGGATCGCACATGGCGGGCGGCGAGGAAGATGGCATCCAAGATGGCGGCCCGCATGAGTCGCACGTGGCCGTCCGCGTGGTGGAGGTTTGCCAAGATGGCGGCCCCATGGATCGCACGTGGCCGGAGGGGGCGGGGTCGGGGCATAGGCCACAGCGTTTCGAGCCCCGCGAGCCTGCGGGTGTGGGGAGTGATTACTTCATGCCGCTGGGGAGTTGGAAGCTGGGGCTCTTTTTGCGAAGCACACTCTCACATAGTGGCCTTTCCGCCCGCAGCTGCTGCAGGTCGCGTTGCGGGCCGGGCAGTGCTGCCGCGGGTGCTGATTCTGGCCGCAGAAATGGCAGGCTGGAGCAGCATAGTGGCTGGCTGGAGCAGCATGGCACAGGCCTGGGGGAGCCGCTGGTCGGGGGCCCATGATTGGGTCGCGGGGTCCGCGGGGAACGAGGTGAGGCTGCGGAAGGAGACCTCCATCGTGGTAGCAATTTCCGCCGTTGTTTCTAAGTCTTGGGCCCCCTTTTCCAGCAGTCGTTGGCGCACATAATTAGACCTGAGGCCCGCTACAAAAACATCGCGTACAGCAAGTTTTCTGTGTTCAGCCGCGGTAACCGCTTGATAGTTACAGTCATTTGATAGATTATTGAGTTCTCTTAAAAATTCAGCGAGTGATTCTGTAGGCCGCTGGCGGTGAGTTGTGAGCACATGGCGTGCGTAAACTTCGTTAATGGGCCTTACATACATCTTATCGAGTATCGCTAGCGCCGTATGAACCGGCCGAGTTTAGTTGCGTAGAGATTCTGTGGCTCACCCTCGCGTGCAGTAGACTTAATTTCTGTTCCTCTGTAGTTTTGGCTGTGCTCGCTTCTGCCAGGTAGGCCTTAAAGCACCGCAGCCAGTGGGAGAAGATTTCTTTTGCCTCTGCATCCTGTGGGTCGAGTTCCAGGTGTCCAGGCTTGAGGGCTGATTCCATAATCGATCCTGACTGTTCTTAAGTAGATTAAATTGATGGAACCATCAATTCACTAGACGCGTGCTTTGAGATATGAACAGTGGTATTAATTTACTTACTACAGAGCCAGCCTGTTATCCGTTGAACTCTCGATGAACTGCAGGCTGGCTCTGGACAAGGGTATTTATACAGCAAGTCCCGGGGGAGGAGTCGTGGGCAGAGCCAAGGGTGGAGCCCTGTACAAACTCCTGAGCATTCCCAGAGCTACTCCCCCTAGTGGTCGGATAACGCGCTTACGATGTACTGCGCTTACAATGGTATTGGTAAATACAGTGTGAATTACTAAGTTACATTCACCACACACAGCCCACCACTCGCTCACTCAACCACTGACAACAACAACAATGGTGATACGTGCACCAGCCAAGGAGGGGACCATCCACGCCATCTACAGAGGGACCAGAGCCGAGGACAGAGATGACCAGCGACAGACATCCAGCACTGCCAGACAACGGATTCCAGATAAGGCCATATCTGCTCTGTACTTGCCAGTCACCTGGACGTGAAGTTAGGAACATTCTTGTGTGTTAGTTTACAGTTCAACTTGTATGTGTGTGTTAACTCTGAGAGTGTGTAATAAACTGTTGTCAGGACACACGAGAACGCAGAATCGGCAAGCAGAAACTGATAGCCAAGTTCCGCACACGAGTACGGCCTCAACTGGGATCTTGGTTCATGTCTCACTACATTTAACCTTCCACCATCTGGCCTGGGCCTGCAAAATCCTGCCAACTGTCCTGGCTTGAGACAATTCCTACCTCTTTAACCTGAACCTGCGATAGTCCCTCTCTCCAGTCGCACCGTCTGGACCTGTAAAGACTTAATTACCTGCAATGTTTGCATTCAAAGTATCATCTTGTATCATTGGCTTTGTCTTTATATGCTGAATTTGTGTAGCCTACCTCTTCACTCACCTGATGAAGGAGCTACGCTCCGAAAGCCAGTGATTCCAAAAAAACCTATTGGGACTTTAACCTGGTGTTGTAAGACTTCTTACTATGCCCACCCCAGTCCAACGCCAGCATCTCCACGTGAAAGAAATCTAAAAAGCCCTTCGGATGATTACAGTTTGGGAGGAACTTACTACTACTATTGGTTATAATTGTTAAGATATCATTCTGTGATTCTTTTGTTTGTAAAAAGTATATTCTATAATAACAAAGAGCGGAGATGAAGGGCACTAGTTAATATTTTTTGATATTAAAAGGATTAATTTAACTTAAAGGGGTAAGATATGGCTTGAGAGCTCAAAGCTGTGCTCTGCTCTTCTTGCTCCAAGAGGGAAACCAGGAACGTTCCCAGTTCCCAGGACCAGCATGTGTGCAGGAAATGTCTCTAGCTGCAGCTCCTGGAAGCCCAAGTTTCAGAGCCAGAGCAGCATCTGTGGACACAGTGGAGCATGCGCACGGCGGAGAGTATTGTATAGAAAGGTGGTCACACCGCAGGCTCAGACTCCACAGGCAAGAAGGGAATGGGTGACCAGCAGCAGGACTAGGCAGGCAGAGCAGGAATCACCTGTGGCTATTCCCTTGCAAAACAAATAAACCGGTTTGGATGCTGTTGAGGGGAATGGCCTCTCAGGAGCTAACAGCAGCAGCCAAATTCATTCCACCACAGTTGGCTCTGCTGCACAGAGGAGGAGCAAAATGTGTAGAAATGCAATAGTCATAGAGGATTCAACTGTGAGGGGAATAGACAGACGTCCCTGTGGCTGGAAAAGAGACTACAGGATAGTATGTTGCCTCCTTGGTGCTCCTGTCAAGGATGTCTCGAAGTGGTTGCAGGACATTCTGAAGGTGGAGGGTGAACAGACAGCTGTCATGGTATGCATTGGTACAAACAACATAGGTTAAAAAACGATGTGGTCCTAAAAGCCGAATATAAGGAGCCAGGAGGCAAGTTGAAAAGCAGGATCTCAAAGGTAGTTATCTCAGGATTACTGGCAGTGTGTCATGTGCTAGTCAGAGTAGAAATAGCAGGATATATAGGATGAATGCATGGCTGAAAAAATGGTGGGTTTCAGATTCCTGAGTCATTGGGGATGGTTCTCGGGGAGCCTGTACAAACTGGACAGGTTACGCCTGGGCAGGACCAGGACTGATGTCCTGAAGGTGATACTTGCGAGAGTGGTTGGGGAGGGTTTAACCTAATTTGGCAAGGGGGGGCGGGGGGGGGGGGGGGGGGGGGGGGCGGTGGGAACCTATGTAAGTATTCAGAGCAGGGAGAATCAAGAACAAGAGAAAAAGACGGCAAGGAGAATTAATGACAGGCAGAGAAATCAAGGACCAGAATCAGATAAGGACACAGTAAAAAAGAGTAAGAATGGGACAGGAAACATGAAAAGAACCAGCCTTAAGATTTTGTACCAGAATGCTGGGAGTATTTGAAATAAAATGGATGAATTAGCTGTGTAGATCGATGTAAAGGGGTACGAGAAAGTTGGGGTTATGGAGACATGGCTCCAAGGTGACCAAGAATAGGAACTAAACATTGAGGGCTATTCAGGGTTTGGAAAGACAGACAGAAAGGAAAAGGTGGAGGAATTGCATTGTTGATTAACAGTAAGAAGTCTTACAACACCAGGTTAAAGTCCAACATGTTTGTTTCAAACACTAGCTCTCGGAGCACTGCTCCTTCCTCAGGTGAATGAAAAGGTATGTTTTACCTGAGGAAGGAGCAGTGCTCCGAAAGCTAGTGTTTGAAACAAACATGTTGGACTTTAACCTGGTGTTGTAAGACTTCTTACTGTGCTCACCGCAGTCCAACGCCGGCATCTCCACATCATTGTTGATTAAAGAAGATATTGATGCAAGATTGAGGAAAGATGATGTAGAATCTGCATGGGTCAAGTTAAGACACAGTAAGGGACAAAAAACATTTCTGGGGATGGTGTACAGACAACCAAACTATTGTTGTAATGTTGGGAATAGTATTAGACAGGAAATCAGTGATACATGTGATAAAGGGACATCTGCGATTATGGGTGACTTTAATCTGCATATAGATTGGGTAAATCAAATTGGTCACAGTACAATAGAGAAGGAATTTCTGGAGTGTATACGGGATAGTTTTCTGGACCAATATGTTGAGGAACCAACAAGGGAACAGGCCCTCTTGGACTGGGTGTTGGACAATGAGAAAGGATTAGTTGACAATCGAGTTGTAAGCGAACCCTTGGGATGAGTGACCAGAATATGATAGAATTCTTTATCAAGGTCCTGAATCTCAATAGAGGTAATTGTGATTGTATGATGCATGAGCTGGTAATGATGGACTGGGAAACATTTCTGAAAGAAAGGACAGTGGATAGGCTATGGCAGGCATTCAAGGAACAAACAGGTTAACTGCAAAAGTTGTTTATTCCTATTTGGCACTAGAGTAAATTGGAGATAGTATTAGATTCAAAGAAGAAGCATACAAATTAGAAAGAAAAAGCAATAGAGCTGAGGATTGGGAGCAGTTTAAAATTCAGCCAAGGCAGACTGAGGGATTGATTAAAAAGGGTAAAATAGAGTGTGAAAGTAAACTAGCGAGGAACATAAAAACTGACTGTAAAAGTTTCTGACGGTATGTAAAGAGAAAAAGATTGACAAAAACAAATTTAGGCCCCTTACAGTCAGAAATGGGGGAATTCATAACAAAGGGAACATGAAATGGCTGAGGAACTAAATTCAAACTTCACAAAGGAAGACGTGAATAATTTACTGGAAGTTCTGAGAAACGCATGTTTTAGTGAGGAGTTGAAGGAAATTAGTACTAGTAGAGAAATGGTTTTGGGGAAATTAATCAGATTAATTAGACGGACAAATCTCTCGGGCCTGATAATCTTCATCCCAGAGTACCGTAGCACAGTGGTTAGCACTGTTGCTTCACAGCTCCCAGGGTCCCAGGTTCGATTCCCGGCTCCAGTTTACTCCCACAAGTCCCGAAAGATGTGCTGTTAGGTAATTTGGACATTCTGATTCTCCCTCTGTGTATCCGAACAGGTGCCGGAATATGGCGACTAGGGGCTTTTCACAGTAACTTAATTGCAGTATTAATGTAAGCCTACTTGTGACATTAAAGATTATTATAAGGAAGTGACCATAAGAATACTAGATCCATTGATTTGAATAGAGATGTTTTACTGCCATTGTATAGGGCATTGGTGAGGTCAAACCTGGAGTATTGTGTGCAGTTTTGATGTCCTTATATGAGGAAGGATGTGCTGGCCTAGGGGGAGTCCAGGACTAGGGGTTATAGTTTGAGGACAAGGGGTAAATCTTTCAGGACTGAAGTGAGGAGCAATATTTTCACTCAGAGAGTGGTGGAATTCACTACCCCAGAAAGTAATTGAGGACAAAACGTTGTGTGATTTTAAGGAGTTAGATCTAGCTCTTGTGGCTAAGGGAATCAAAGAATATGGGGAGATGGCAGGATCAGAGTATTGAATTTGATGATCATAATGAATGGCCAAGACTCAAGCTTTTAAACGAACCAATTTAACCAGGCTTTCTTGACCTGAAGAAAGAGTGAGTTTATTAACAATCAAAAATGAGAAAATGGTAAAACACATGTATATAAGTTCATACAGATTCAAAATGGGAATTCAGACCAAAGTAAGTAAGTTTTTTAAAAAAGGAAAACAGTCTTCGACTTTTCTGTGAGGAGTAGATGATCAATCGTTGCAGCCGTTGCAATTTGTGATTCGAGGAGCACTGCCTTCAGCAGGTAAAGAGTCAGTTTTGAGGGATCCAATGTTCTGTAGTTTGGCTGAGAGGTGGTCCTCTTTTCTTTCCAGCTGTGGCTTGGCTGGCTTGGCTTACTTCACCAATCAGAGTGAGAGTTACCTGCAAAACGTTTGCAAGAGGCTGTTGCTGACAGGCTTACTGCTTCTGTGTCACGCCTGCACACTGGCATGCCAGCACTCGTCCACACCTGACAAAGCTTTACAGCTGGACTTTATCCCAGCCATTGTATATTCTTGGCAGGCAAAACCCACAAATCCATCTGGGACATTGCTCACAGGATCATTCTTGCTGAGATGGTACGCATCTCCCATTATCTCCCCTGGTCTCCACAGGGGATGGAATTTCGTTTCTGGATGACCTTTGTGTTTTTGATAATGTACCTCTGCCTGGAGACAGGGTGTGATTCCACTGTCACTCTCTTCGTATCACTGAGTTTACATCCTCAGCCACCTTTGCCTTATGTTTTTAAAATCCACAATTAAAGTTCAATATTGTGGTGTGTGATTCAGCGTTCTCTTTTCTCCCTCATTGTGATACTGAGTACAAATGAGCTGTTGAGTTTCCAACATTGCAACAGTGATTTCGTCTTCAGTTCTCTGCCTGTAGAAAAATCCTTGCCTGTGTCACTGTGATTTCTTTACTAGGGGTAGAGTGTAGCGGCAGGCCATGAGTCTGCCTTCATGGAGATTGAACCCTGTGCTGTTGAAATTAATCTGATCCACATGCTAGCTGTCTAGTCAAATAAGAACATAAGAACATAAGAATTAGGAGCAGGAGTAGGCCATCTGGCCCCTCGAGCCTGCTCCGCCATTCAATTAGATCATGGCTGATCTTTTGTGGACTCAGCTCCACTTTCCGGCCCGAACACCATAACCCTTAATCCCTTTATTCTTCAAAAAACCATCTATCTTTACCTTAAAAACATGTAATGAAGGAGCCTCAACTGCTTCACTGGGCAAGGAATTCCATAGATTCACAACCCTTTGGGTGAAGAAGTTCCTCCTAAATTCAGTCCTAAATCTACTTCCCCTTATTTTGAGGCTATGTCCCCTAGTTCTGCTGTCACCCGCCAGTGGAAACAACCTGCCCGCATCTATCCTATCTATTCCCTTCATAATTTTAAATGTTTCTATAAGATCCCCCCTCATCCTTCTAAATTCCAACAAGTACAGTCCCAGTCTACTCAACCTCTCCTCATAATCCAACCCCTTCAGCTCTGGGATTAACCTAGTGAATCTCCTCTGCACACCCTCCAGCGCCAGTACGTCCTTTCTCAAGTAAGGAGACCAAAACTGAACACAATACTCCAGGTGTGGCCGCACTAACACCTTATACAATTGCAACATAACCTCCCTAGTCTTAAACTCCATCCCTCTAGCAATGAAGGACAAAATTCCATTTGCCTTCTTAATCACCTGTTGCACTTGTAAACCAACCTTCTGTGACTCATGCATTAGCACACCCAAGTTTCTCTGAACAGCGGCATGCTTTAATATTTTATCGTTTAAATAATAATCCCGTTTGCTGTTATTCCTACCAAAATGGATAACCTCACATTTGTCAATATTGTATTCCATCTGCCAGACCCGAGCCCATTCACTTAACCTATCCAAATCCCTCTGCAGACTTCCAGTATCCTCTGCACTTTTCGCTTTACCACTCATCTTAGTGTCATCTGCAAACTTGGACACATTGCCCTTAGTCCCCAACTCCAAATCATCTATGTAAATTGTGAACAATTGTGGGCCCAACGCGGATCCCTGAGGGACACCACTAGCTACTAGAAACACCCATTTATCCCAACTCTTTGCTTTCTATTAATTAACCAATCCTCTATCCATGCTACTACTTTACCCTTAATGCCATGCATCTTTATCTTATGCAGCAACCTTTTGTGTGGCACCTTGTCAAAGGCTTTCTGGAAATCCAGATATACCACATCCATCGGCTCCCCGTTATCTACTGCACTGGTAATGTCCTCAAAAAATTCCACTAAATTAGTTAGGCATGACCTGCCTTTTACAAACCCATGCTGCGTCTGCCCAATGGGACAATTTCTATCCAGATGCCTCGCAATTTCTTCCTTGATGATAGATTCCAGCATCTTCCCTACTACCGAAGTTAAGCTCACTGGCCTATAATTTCCTGCTTTCTGCCTACCTCCTTTTTTAAACAGTGGCGTCACGTTTGCTAATTTCCAATCCACCGGGACCACCCCAGAGTCTAGTGAATTTCGGTAAATTATCTAACTACATCCCCACAACTGCAGTGACTACACTTTGCAAAAAAAAGTACTTACGTGGCTCTTAGATGCTTTGAGACTCCGATGGTTGTGGAAGCCTTTTACAAATGCAAGTCTTTCTTTTTGATTGAACCCTTGGAGGCCTGTTAACATTCCAGTGAATCTGTACCGCACTCCTTCCAAGGCCAACATATCCTTTCTAAGATGCTATGCACAGAACTGTGCACAACCATAGCTGACAGGGTGATCGCCCCAAACGACATGGCTGCAAACATCAAGCAAGGTGGAAGACCTAAGGAAAGGTCAAGCTCGCAGATGATTGTTGGAGCCAGTGTCAATCTCAGGTATGCACGACACTAAATGCCTCTTTAGAACCAATTACTTTTAAACTGTCTCCAATGCTTTGATGCAATATTAAACTGCAATTGGCATTGTGTTGGTATGTACGAAGGAAATGAAATAGACCAAAGGATCCTCCACACGTGAATCTGTTATAATTACTCCCAGGGAGATAGAAGAGTAAACAAAGTTGGATCCAAATGTTGGTGTATAGAAACATGAGTAAAATAAAAGCAAAAATGGCCCAACATATCATGAAATTATATAATATGTACAGTTTGCAGAGATACAGCCAACTGAAACAGACATTTTAAGCCTGTAATGTCTAACTTGTGGTTGCTCCCCTGAGGGAATTCTGGCCCTCACAGTCAGATCAAATTATTTACTTGTATTTTCTAATTCACTAGTTTGACTTGAGCCTTGTGAGACTGGAGGCTTGGGAATCACTGTTATCAATGCATTGAGAACAGTTTGATAGAAAAATGTTAAACCAGCATGACATCAAAAACTTGAGATCTATGTAAAGTCACATAATGAATTTAAATGTTATATGTGACCCCTGAGGTATCATAGTGACTGCAATCATCAATGAAAGATGCATGGGAACCTTTGACTGGCATTCTTTGAAAATAACACAAAACAACATGAACTGAAGCCAAATGTGTTATGAAACTCAACCAACAGTGTAGGGCTAGCTCCTTTTACGGACGTTGTCTGAGGGAGGGGGCCATGTGACTCGCTAGTTCAATCAGTGACAAGAGTTGGCAATTCACTGGGACGGTATTGGGTCTTGTCCCAACAGCTGGATCCTCGAGCTGAGTAAGAAAAGACTATTTTAAAGCACTGTGTAAATAGTTGTTCATAGTTGGAATAAATTGCTGTTTATTCTGTTAACTGGTGGAGTCAATTCTTGTAGTTATTACGTTGGCAATGAGGTACAGATTGGCGACTTAGATTGCAAGAATTTGTGGGAAAAGTCCAATTGCAAGAGTTGCGGAACAAGTCCAGATAAATCCAGTCTGCAAGAAAGAGAACAATCAAAATGCCTTTTCACGAAACTAGAGCCGTTCGATCTGGCTACAGAAAATTGGATACAATACATGGAACACTTAAAATTGTTTTTCCATGTGAATGAAATAGAGGGGGGAAAGAAGACTAGAATGATGTTATTAACTGCGTGTGGGGCACTGACATGCAGTTTGATTCTAAGCTTAATGTCCCCAGATGCCCTGGTAACAAAACATTGGTAGAGATTGTAGAGTTACGCAAAGGGGATTACCACCCCAAACCACCAGGTACAAGTTTAATTCAACTGGGAGAGCCTCAGGGGAGACTATTGCGTTCTTCATGGTGAGGCTCAAGAAGATTGCAGAGCATTGCGCATTTGGGAGTACATAAATGAGATGCTAAGAGATCGTTTAATATGTGGCATTAACAATGAAGCCATACAAAAGAAGCTTTTGGCATAATTGGAAGTAGATTTTATTTTTAAAAGCTGCTGGAGATTGCTTTAGCAATGGAGGGTGTGGAGATGGGCACCTAGGAGTCCACAAGTTAGGGCGGGAAACTGCAAACAGCAATGGCCCTGGAGTGAATGCGCTGGTCCAAACAAGGAAATTAATATAGGAAATGAAAGAGTCAGAAGAAAATTAAATCCAAGCCGAGGATGGACCCGGATTGTGCAGAGTGTTACAGGTCTGGGGGAAGCCACCATGCGATATGTGCAGACTTAAAGAAGCTGAATGTTTCAGGTGTGGGGAAAAAGAACATTTGAGACATAAGCAAAAGTATAAGCAGAGCCTGCCTAACACTAGTAGATTGAACAGTACAAAACCATGGTTGTGGGGAGAGCAGACCTACCAATACTTTCAAGAAGGGGTCCACTCCCTGAGGTTGATCAATACTGGGACCAGGCTGACAACCTGCACCAGGGAGGCCATAAAGATAATAGGCACAATGATGACCCCAGAGAGATATCAACAGCAATCTGATCAGCTGCCTTTAGTTGTGGTGGCTGGTAAGAGGCCGAGCTTAATGGGGCGTGACTGGCTCCAGGAGATCAAATTAAATTGGCTAGATATTTTTAGCATTAAAAAAGAGGGCCTGCTCAAGATCAAAGTACGACGATGTTTTCCAGGAAGGAAAAATAAAAGGAGTCAAAGCGAGAATTCATTTAAACCCAGAAGCCACCTCAAGAGTTTTGAGTGCTAGACCTGTGCCCTATGCATTATTGAAGAAGATTGAAACAGAGTTTAAAAGGCTTGAAGACCTAGGCATCATTCAACCAGTGCGATTTGCAGAATGGGCAGCACCCATTGTGCCAGGAGTGAAACCAGATAAAACCATTCGCATCTGCAGAAATAGTCGCTAATAGTAGAAATCAGTCATGGTTTCTGGTAAGGTAATGGGTGGTACCAGTTCTTGAAGTTATTACAGTAGGAATAATGTTAAATATTCTATAAACTATGCTGAATTATGCACCGAGGAAGCACGACAAAAAACAGATAACTTTCCAGTTAAATAAACGTTAGATCTAAAAGCTAAAGGACACTGAAATTGAGGCAACTGCCATAAAGCAAACAGTAAGACACAGACATTTTCACTATCATTAGGAGCTATGACAAACTCACCCATTCTAAAATACCCGACATAGCCTCCCAGAAATATCCAAACAGAAGGATATCTATCATGGCACAACTGAAACCAGAGCAAAAGTGCTGGCATTAAACCATGTGGTGCGGTACACATGTTGTTTGCAAGTTTGTGGTGTCAGGGAATTCATATTATCACTCATCATCTGATGAGTCAGTTGGTTCCGGCACTTCTGCTCTCTCTCCTCTGATAAAATTTGTTAAGGATTAATTACTTGTAAGTTTCTGGAAATTACTGTAAATGTCTATGTCATTTTATACGTATGAAGAGAACATTGACATGTGTTATAGCAACTCACAGCTATGTCTGCCACCTTAAAGCAGAGTGGTCAATTCAATGCCCCTCCAGCTCCTACAGACAGTAACAAGGGTGCTCACACACACACACACACACACACATGCAGCAGTTATCATGCACACTGAATATCTTTGATTTATTTGACCAAAGTTGGCAATGAGTTTATTTCTGATTTTTTTTTAAAACTCGCCGTCAAAACAACTTCAGTAGTGTGTTAACTGCATATTTTTGACACACCATTCAGAAATGGTCTCTCTCATTGGGTTGAGGTCTTTGGTGTGATTCTAACTCCTACCAAACGGCAAAAATAAGTTGATGGCTGTGATAACCTGCATGTGACATGCGTAAGGTTCATCCAGCTGGTGATGACTGTTTCCTTGCCCTGATTGGACTGGGAATTAACCAGCATTTGAACAATAGTTCAGCCTCTGTAGGAACTGAGAGAAAGGAGTAAGAACCAGGTAATGTGGCCCGATGTATGTGCTGTTGTAAAGCTGAATAAACGTCCCCCTGTGAACTTACCAAACTCCCATTATCGTTACTATAGTGGCCAGGTAAACTGGCCTGGGAAACCCCTCTGCTAATGTTCCACTCTCTTCCTACTGGTTACAAATCAAACTTGCTCTTCAGGGCAGGCAAGAAGACATAGATGGAGGCCCAATTTTTAATGTAACTGTGAGTCTATAAGGAGATGTGTTGGGAGTTATCTTTATGGCCTCCCTGGTGCATGTCACCCAGAGAAGCTGGAACTAGAGGTGGCTTAAAAAATAATGATGTGGAGATGCCAGCGTTGGACTGGGGTGAGCACAGTAAGAAGCCTTACAATACCAGGTTAAAGTCCAACAGGTTTGTTTCAAACACTAGCTTTCGGAGCACTGCTCCTTCCTCAGGTGAATGAAGAGGTATGTTCCAGAAACATATATATAGACAAATTCAAAGATGCCAGACAATGCTTAGAATATTCCCAGGTTAAAGAGGTGTGAATTGTCTCAAGCCAGGACAGTTGGTAGGATTCTACAAGCCCAGGCCAGATGGTGGGGGATGAATGTAATGCGACATGAATCCCAGGTCCCGGGCTGAGGCCACACTCATGTGTAGAACTTGGCTATAAGTTTCTGCTTGGCGATTCTGCATTGTCGCGTGTCCTGAAAGCCGCCTTGGAGAACGCTTACCCGGAGATCAGAGGCTGAATGCCCTTGACTCCCCGACTGGAAGGGAACATTCCTGCCTGGTGATTGTCGCGTGATGTCGGTTAATTCGTTGTCGCAGCGTCTGCATGGTCTCGCCAATGTACCACGCTTCGGGACATCCTTTCCTGCAGTGTATGAGGTAGACAACGTTGGCCGAGTCGCACAAGTATGTACCACGTACCTGGTGGGTGGTGTTCTCGAGTGCAATGGCGGTATCCATGCCGATGATCTGGCACGTCTTGCAGGGATTGCCATGGCAGGGTTGTGTGGTGCCGTGGTCGCTGTTCTGAAGACTGGGCAGTTTGCTGCAAACAATGGTTTGTTTGAGGTTGCGCGGTTGTTTGAAGGCCAGTAGTGGGGGTGTGAGGATGACCTTGGCAAGATGTTCATCTTCATCGATAACGTGTTGAAGTCTGCGAGGAAGATGTCGTAGTTTCTCCTCTCCGGGAAAGTACTGGACGTGTTTGTCTTCTGAGGATGTCGGTGTGGTTTTTTGCTGTGGCACGTTGGAAGTGTCGATCGATGAGTCGAGCGCCATATTCCATTCGTACAAGAGCATCTTTCAGCGTCTGTAGATGTCTGTTACATTCCTCCTCGTCTGAGCAGATCCTGCATATACGGAGGGCTTGTCCATAGGGGATGGCTTCTTTAATGTGTTTAGGGTGGAAGCTGGAGAAGTGGGCTTGCGGTAAAGCAAAGTGCTGAGGTGACCGTCCTTAATGGAGATGAGTGTGTCCAAGAATGCAACTGATTTTGGAGAGTAGTCCATGATGAGTCTGATGGTGGGATGGATCTTTTTGATGTCGTCGTGTAGTTGTTTCAGTGATTCTTCGCCGTGGGTCCAATGGAAAAAAATGTAATTAGTATATCTGGTGTATAACGTCGGTTGAAGGTCCTGTGTGGTGAGGACGTCTTGTTCAAACTTGTACATGAAGATGTTGGCATATTGAGGTGGCTTTCAGGACACGCGCCAACGCAGAATTGCCGAGCAGAAACTCATAGCCAAGTTCCGCACAGATGAGTGCGGCCTCAACCGGGACCTGGGATTCATGTCGCATTACATTCATCCCCCACCATCTGGCCTGGGCTTGCGAAATCCTATCAACTGTCCTGGCTTGAGACAATTCACACCTCTTTAACCTGGGATTGTCCCTATCTCTGGATCCGTAAAGACTTAATCACCTGCAAATGCTCACATTATAAGCATTGTCTGGCAAATTTGTCTATATATATGTTTCTGGAACATACCTCTTCATTCACCTGAGGAAGGAGCAGTGCTCCAAAAGCTAGTCCTGTTGGACTTTAACCTGGTAGAACATAGAACAGTACAGCACAGAACAGGCCCTTCGGCCCTCAATGTTGTGCCGAGCCATGATCACCCTACTCAAACCCACGTATCCACCCTATACCCTTAACCCAACAACCCCCCCCCCTTAACCTTACTTTTTTTTATTAGGACACTACGGGCAATTTAGCATGGCCAATCCACCTAACCCGCACATCTTTGGACTGTGGGAGGAAACCGGAGCTCCCGGAGGAAACCCACGCACACAGGGGGAGGACGTGCAGACTCCACATAGACAGTGACCCAGCCGGGAATCGAACCTGGGACCCTGGTGCTGTGAAGCATTTATGCTAACCACCATGCTACCCTGCTGCTGTAAGACATCTTACTGTTATTAATTGGGATACCTTTACATGACTCTGCTGCTTTGACGTGGTGTACCTGTTGAAAATATGTGTTTTTTTACAATTCTATATGATGCCATTGTTTCCTACAAGGTGCAATTGTCCTGTCTTTGGCTAATTATCTATTTGATTAGCAGCTGACTCAGACAAGCAAGTACGTTAAGTTAGTATTGTAGTGGTAATTCAATTTCTTAGAAATGCGGTTATTATGAACAATGTACTGGACGTTGAGATGAAAAAAGCTGAATGATTTTGATTGGTATTCGTGTTTTGTTCAATTTTCGCTCATTGTGTGATGTTCTCATGCTTGTTGAGAACTATTACTGTTCATCCTGAAATTACATTCTTGAATCATTTCAGAAGAGATGCTTCTTTATGACTGTAGGATATCTTGTATCTTTGATCCACTTTGTACTTGTTCTTCCATCTAATTTATCATAGATGCAAAAATAGATAGACTGGAAATTTTAGTTTGTCAATCTTAAGCACATGTCACTAGCTTCATTTGTCAGTTGCACCAGCGGTATGGCATGATTCAATAATGAATCAGCAGCAAATTTCTCATTGTACTCAATCTTTTTTCTATTGAAGTTCACAAGATAATGATTCAAACTCTCCTCAGAGACCTGTTTCCTACTCTGGCTATTACTTTTACTTGGTCTGAAATGAAATATCTTGCCGACATTTTCTGAATCAATGAAAAATAAAACATGGAGTGTGGCGATTTGTTGAGAGCCTGTTTAAGGCTGCTGGTTTACAAACCAATTTCACCCTCCTACGCCTACCATACTTTTGATAAATTCCTTTGTGCTGCCTAATGAATCGTGGATCTGAAGTTATTGTTTTAGTTGCTCTTTACACATAAGGTGGTAGGGCGGTACGACAGCACAATGGTTGGCACAGTTGCTTCACAGTTCCAGGGTCCCAGGTTCGATTACTGGCCTGGGTCATTGCCTGTAATGCACGTTCTCCCTGTGTCTGCATGGGTTTCCTCCGGGTGCTCTGGTTTCCTCCCACAGTCCAAAGACGTGCAGGTTAGGTGGATTGGCCATGATAAATTGCCCTTTAGTGTCAAAAAAAAGGTTGGGTGGGGTTACTGGGATAGGTAGAGGTGTGGGCTTAAGTGAACTGCCCTTTCCAAGAGCCGGTGCAGACTCGATGGGCCGAATGGCCTCCTTTTGCACTGCAAATTCTATGATTGCCTTAACATTACATGTTAGATCCTCCAGCCCCACAACACGTCAAGATGTCTGCATTCAACACACACACACACACAGTTAGAACAGGGGCTGAGTGCATGACAGAGATGGGGCTGGGGGTGAGTACGTGACAGAGAGGGGGGTGAGCGTATGAGAGAGAGGTAGACGTGTGTGTGAGAGGGAGACATGTCTGTGAGAGAGGGGTTCTTTGTCAAAGATCTGAGAAAGAGTCACTCAGACTCGAAATGTTAGCTCCCTTCTCTCTCCACGGATGCTGTCGGCCCTGCTGAGATTGTCCAGTATTTCCTATTTTTATAACGAGAAAAGACTTGCTTACATTTGATTTCTGTGCTCGCACCTATTTCGCGGCAAAGAGGGGGCTGTCGACTTATGAGAAAGTTTGTGGTTCCCTAATGCACTAGCACAGTGGTTAGCACTGTTGCTTCACAGCGCCAGGGTCCCAGGTTTGATTCCCAGCTTGGGTCACTGTGCGGAGTCTGCACGTCCCCGCTGAGTCTGCGTGGTAATTTGGACGTTCTTAATTCTCCCTCTGAACCAGAACAGGCACCGGAATGTGGCGACGAGGGACTTTTCACAGTAACTTCATTGCAGTATTAATGTAAGCCTACTTGTAACAACAAAGATTATTATTATTATAATACTTGGGAAGTCACGAGGAGTTCTGCAGCTCTATAAGTTTGGGAAACTTTGAGTTAGATAATTTCAGTGGACTTTGGAGTTGTGCAATCTACTGGAAACATTTGCTGCTTGTCCCCAGAGGGAGAGATGACCTGGGTGTCTCTGCAGGATTAACTGAAGATGCTATCCTTTTCCATTCTGCTCATACTTGCTCAACAACTTGCTTGCTTCCAGAAAGAGAGAGGGACAGCGAGGTCCTTCCTGATTCTTGGTTCTTTGCCTTCTCACTAGTCATAAGCCAGTTTTAACCCATATTCCCCATTTATTCCTGGGAAGGGAAATAATCATGTCTTGTATTCACATCAGACCATTTTACATATTCAAAAGGATAAATCCATGGGACATGGGTGTTTTTGGAGGTCCAAGGAGGTGACCTCACAAACCCCGGAGATTAGCCTAGCTATATTCATTTTCCATAACTTTCTTTCATGTATCTCTGGTTGAAGTGGGCCTTGACACCACTTCAGGTGTGAATTTCCATGTCCGCCCAGAAAGGTCTGTCAACAGTGTCTTTATTTATTCCCTTAAAAGGAAACAAGTCTTTCTTAATAAGTTCGATATACCCATAACTAGTTGGGAAAGGGTACTTTCATGACAGACCACATTCTAAACTCTGGAATTCCCTTCATAAACCTCTCCTTCTTTCTACCTTTCTCATTTCCCTTAGCCTCCTTAAAACCTGCTTCCGTCGTCAAGTGTTTTGATACTTTGTTCCAATATCTCCATATGTAGCTTTATGGTATATTTTGTTTGATAATGTTTCGGTGAGCTATGTTGCAACATTATACTTCATTGGGACATTCTCTGCATGAAAGAAGTTGTTAAATTGTCATGAGCAATTCAGGCTCCTGTTGGGTTTGGAAGGAGACAGGCCTATACACTGATCACCCACAGAAAACGAGCCCTTCTGAGTCCTCCTTCATCTCTGGCAATGGTATGCTTGCAGGGGAATTTGGGATGGCGAGAGTGACTGCCCTCGATCCCAAGTATGGCATCAAAGAGCCCGAGCAAAACTAATCGGGGGGGAAAACTCTCCACAGGTTGTAGTCATACCTGACACAAACGAAGATGGCTGTGGGGAGTTGGAGACCAATTACCTCAGTCCAAGACATCACTGCAGGGGTTCCTCAGGGTAGTGTCCTGGGCCCAACCACCTTCGCTGCTTCATCAATGACCTTCCTTCCATCTTAAGGTCAGAAATGAGGATGTTTGCTGGGGGTGGCACAATGTCCAGCACAATTCACAACATCCCAGATACAGACACATGTCCATGTCAACATGCAAGACCTGGACAACAATCAGGCTTGGGCTAATAAATCTAAAGTAACATTTGTGCCACACAAGTGCCAGGCAATGACAACCTCCAACAACCATTTCCCCTTGATATTCAATGCCGCATTAGCAACATCCTGGGAGTTACCATTGACCAAAAACTGAATTGGACCAGCCACATAAATACTGTGGCTACAAGAGCCAGTTAGAGGCAAATAACGCCTGACTCCCTAAATTCTGTCCACATCTATATGGCACAAATTAAGAGTGTAATGGAATACTCTCCACTCGCCTGGGAGAGTGCAAGTCTAAGAAAGCCAACACCGTCCAGGACAAAGCCGCCCATTTGATCTTTAGTCCATCCTGCAACTGAAATGTGGAATCCCTCCAACACCGATGCACAGTGGCAGCTACATTGTATACAATCTACACAATTCAATGCATCAACTTGCCTAGGCTCCTTCAACAGCACCTTTCAAGCAGCGAGAGGGACAAGACAGCAGATACATGGGAACACCACTGATTTCTAGTTCCCCTCTATATGCCAGACGCGATCCTGATTTGGAAATATATTGCTGTTCCTTCACTTTTGTAGAATCAATATCCTGGAACTCCTCCCGAACAGCACTGTGGGTGTACCTTCACCAAATGGGCTACAACAGTTCAATAAGGCAGCTAACTACCGTACCAGCCTCTCCGAACAGGCGCCGGAATGTGGCGACTAGGGGCTTTTCACAGTAACTTCATTTGAAGCCTACTTGTGACAATAAGCGACTTTCATTTCATTTCATTCATTTTCAACTTCTGAAGAGCAATCATGGATGGGGAATAAATTCTGCTCTCGCCAGCAATGCTCACATCCTATGGAAGAATAAATCAGGTATGGGGCGGGTAGAGACTATGCACTGTACAAGCCTATAAGCGTTGGCAGCACATGTCTGAGCCATGGGTACTGCATGTTCCCCTACAATACTGCTGTTGAAGGGACCGTCCTGCCCAATAGCATCACATCACATGTTGCTAGGTGAGACAGGCAACAGGGTGGCTCAAAAGGATCCTCCGACTAGCAGAGGAGCTTTATTTATAAGTTATTAATTCCTTTAAATAGTTCTGGCATGCACTCTGGTTGCTTATAGAGGAACCCAGCCAATCTGGTTAGCTGCATACATCATTCTCCTATGTAGTGTCTATTTCCTCTCTGCCCATATTGGACAGCTTTGTGCCCAAATAGTGCCCAAGGAAAGGACATGACACAGTAACCTTTCTTCTGAACACCTGAAAGACTTCTTCAGATTTCAAAATTGAAGCTGATTTTCTCTCAAGACCAATTTTCTGCACATTTTGTGAATTGCAAAGCTATCTTGGCTGTGGAAAGGTTTGGATGATAAATGGGCCATGGATCATTGGACTGTCTGAGGAAGTGACTAATGCCATTCTACAAGGTCCTCTTCATGGTCTCTGCTACTCAGTCTATGATACGGAGGAAATATGTCTGATAATATTCTTAAGGTTAACAGTGATGATAAACCGCCAACTGACTCGTGTGGGGGAGACTGGTGTTCAAACAAATTCAAATAGATCAGCTGAGGATGTTGGAAAGAAGCGAATGTAAAATGTGCACACAGTGGATATTCAACAGAAAAGGGAAACAACGTCAATCTATCGCAACAATTTATATTGTGTCGGGTTGGCATTTACGTTCTCCTGGGGGTAGTTCTGAAAATGGGGCGGGGGAGGCATGTAAAATACACCAGGCAGCCTGCCACCACCTACCCACATGCTCATGCCCCCACCACAATTATACAAGTGGTTGGGATGGCATCAAGATTGCCCACCCACCATAGGGGCAATGGAGGCCCTTAAGTGGGCATTGAATGGTGGCTGGCTGTTAAATTACCCCCGGGGTAGTTGTGCTTCTCCTGGCCGGGCTCCCCACTGTTGAGTGTTTTCTTTCTTATTCATATTTTTACGTGATGTGGGCGTCGCTGGTTAGGCCAGCATTTATTGCTCATCTCTAATTGCCCTTCAGAAGGTGGTGTTGAGCTGCCTTCTTGAACCACTGCAGTCCCTGAGATATAGTCACATCTATGGTGCTATTCGGGAGGGAATTTCAGGTTTTTGACCCAGTGATAGTGAAGGAACGGTCATATGGCGCGGGATTCTCCGACCGACCCCCCCCCCACCCCCCCGGACGGGTCAGAGAATCGCCGGGAGGCTGTGTGAATCCCGCCCCCGCCGGCCGCCGAATTCTCCGGCATCGGAAATTTGGCGAGGGCAGGATTCGCGCTGCGCCAGTTGGCGGGCCCCCCCTGGCGATTCCCCGGCCCGCAATGGGCCGAAATCCCGCTGCTGTAATGCCGGTCCCGCCGGCGTGAATTAAACCACCTCCCTGACCGGCGGGACCAGGAGGCGCGGGCGGTCTCCAGGGTCCTGGGAGTGCCCCCACAGTGGCCTGGCCCACGTTCGGGGCCCACCAATCCGCGGGCGGGCCTGTGCTGTGGGGGCACTCTTTTCCCTCCGCGCCGACCGTGTCAGCCTCCGCGACGGTCGACGTGGAGGTGACCCCTCCGCGCATGTGCGGGGATGGCGTCAGCAGCCGCTGACGCTCCCGCGCATGCGCGGACTTCCGCTGGCCGGCGCAGAGTCCCTTCGGCCCCAGCTGGCGTGGTGCCAAAGGCCTTCCACGCTGGCCGGCGGGGCGCAAACCACTCCGGTGCGGGCCTAGCCCCTAAAGGAGAGGGCTTGGTCCCTAAAGGTGCAGAGGATTCCGCACCTTTGGGGCGGCCCGATGCCTGAGTCGTTCATGCCACTCCATCCTGCCGGGACCCCCCAGCCGCGCCGCGTAGGGGAGAATCCCGCCTATGTTTCCTAGTCAGGGTGGTGAGTGACTTGGAGGGGAAGCTCTAGGTGGTGGGGTTCCCACGTATCTGCTGTCCTTGTCCTTCTCGGTGGTAGTGGTCATGAGCTTGGAAGGTGCTGCCTTGGTGAGTTCCTGCAGTGCATCTTGTAGACGGTACACATGGAAAGAATGGATGCTTGTGGATGGAATGCCAATCAAATGGGCTACTTTGTCCTGGATGGCAATGACAGTTGTTGGAACTGCACTCATCCAGGCAAGTGGGGAGTAGTCCATTACACTCCTGACTTGTAGATAGTGGATAAGCTTTGGGGTCAGTCGGTAAATTACTCACTTCAGAATATCTAGTCTTTGACCTGCTCTGGTAGTCACAGTATTTGTATGACTAGTCCAGTTCAGTTTCTGGTCACTGGTAACCCCCAGGATAATGACAATGGGGGATTCAGTGATGGTAATGCCATTACATGCAAAGGGGCAATGGTTAGATAATAATAATAATCGCTTATTGTCACAAGTAGGCTTCAATGAAGTTACTGTGTAAAGCCCCTAGTCACCACATTTTGGCACCTGTTCAGGGAGGCTGGTATGGGAATTGAACCCGCACTGCTGGCCTTGTTCTGCATTACAATCCAGCTGTTTAGTCTACTGTGCTAAACCAGCCCCTAGATCTTCTCTTGTTGGAGATGGTCATTGCCTGGCACAAATATTACTTGCCACTTGTCAGCCCAAGCCTGGACATTGCTCAGATCTTGCTGCATTTGACATGCGCTGCGTCAGTATTTGAGGAGTTGTGCAATGATATTGAACAATGAGCAGTCATCAGCGAGCATTCCCACGTCTGACCTTATGATGGAAGGAAGGATGATGAAGGAGCTGAAGATAGTTGGGCCTAGGACACTACCCAGAGGAACTCCTGCAGTGATGTACTGGAGCTGAGATGATTCACCTCCAACCATCACAATCATCTTCCTTTGTGCCAGGTATGACTCCAATCAGCAGAGAGTTTCCTCCCTGGTTCCCATTGACTCCAGTTTTGCTTGGGCACCTCCGAATAAGGAGAGATATAAAAAAAGTTATAAAATAAAAATGTAAATTAAAAACCAAATAATAAATTAATTAAACAAAATAGAGATGGAGGGTCAAGTGATGTGTTGTTCCTGCATGATATGGGAGTCAGTGGACCTCATTGTGGTTCCCAGTGACCACATCTGTTGGTTGCTTGAGGAACTCTGGTTCAGAGTTGATGAGCTGTATTCTGAGCTTTGGACACTGTGACACATCAGGGAAGGGGAGAGGTACCTGGATACTGAGTTCCAGAAGGCAGTCACACCCCTTAGAATGACTAACTTAAATTCGGCCAGTGGTCAGGGCAGGAGGGTGTGGCTGCGAATGAGGCAGTTAGAGGGATGCAGGAGGTAAGGTTGCAGGAGCGTCAGCCCTTGTCCTTGTCCAACAAGTTTTAGATTCTTGCTCCCTGTGTAGACGGGAACGGGGACTCTGGGGAGGATGAGCAAACTGACCCTGGTACAAGGAGCCATTCAAGTGGATGGGAAAGACAGGAAATGTAGTCGTAACTGGGGATAGTATAGTTACGGGCGTTGACACTGTTCTCTGTGACCAGGATCGAGAATCCCGAAGATTGTGTTGCCTGCCTGGTGCTCGGGTTCGGGATATCTCATCTGGGCTGCAGAGGAACGTGGAATGGGAGGGTAAAGATCCAGTTGTTGTGGTCCATGTAGGTACCAGCGACATAGATAGAACAAGGACAGAGGTTCTGCTCTGGGAGTATGAACAGCTAGGATCTAAATTAAAAGGCAGAACCAAAAAGGTAATAATCTCTGCATTACTACCTGAACCATGAGCTAATTGGCACAGGGTCAATAAGATTAGAACAAAGAACAAAGAACAAAGAAAATTACAGCACAGGAACAGGCCCTTCGGACCTCCCAGCCTGCGCCGATCCAGATCCTTTATCTAAACCTGTCTCCTATTTTCCAAGGTCTACTTCCCTCTGTTCCCGCCCATTCATATACCTGTCTAGATTCCTCTTAAATGATGCTATCGTGCCCGCCTCTACCACCTCCGCTGGTAAAGCGTTCCAGGCACCCATCACCCTCTGCGTAAAAAACTTTCCACGCACATCTCCCTTAAACTTTCCCCCTCTCACCTTGAAATCGTGACCCCTTGTAACTGACACCCCCACTCTTGGGAAAAGCTTGTTGCTATCCACCCTGTCCATACCTCTCATAATTTTGTAGACCTCAATCAGGTCCCCCCTCAACTTCCGTCTTTCCAACGAAAACAATCCTAATCTACTCAACCTTTCTTCATAGCTAGCACCCTCCATACTAGGCAACATCCTGGTGAACCTCCTCTGCACCCTCTCCAAGGCATCCACATCCTTCTGGTAATGTGGCGACCAGAACTGCACGCAGTATTCCAAATGTGGCCGAACCAAAGTCCTATACAACTGTAACATGACCTGCCAACTCTTGTACTCAATACCCCGGCCGATGAAGGCAAGCATGCTGTATGCCTTCTTGACCACTCTATTGACCTGCGTTGCCACCTTCAGGGTACAATGGACCTGAAATCCCAGATCTCTCTGCACATCAATTTTCCCCAAGACCCTTCCATTGACCATATAGTCCGCTCTTGAATTTGATCTTCCAAAATGCATCACCTCGCATTTGCCTGGATTGAACTCCATCTGCCATTTCTCTGCCCAACTCTCCAATCTATCTATATTTTGTTGTATTCTCTGACAGTCCTCCTCGCTATCTGCAACTCCACCAATCTTAGTATCATCTGCAAACTTGCTAATCAGACCACCTGTACCTTCCTCCAGGTCATTTATGTAGATCACAAACAACAGTGGTCCGAGCACGGATCCCTGTGGAACACCACTAGTCACCCTTCTCCATTTTGAGACACATGTAAACATGTAGCTCAAATATTGGTATGGGAGAAATGGGTTTTGAATTCATGGGGCACCAGCACTCGAGAAGGGGGGACCTGTTCCGAATGGATGGTCTTCATCTGAATCATGCTGGGATCAGAGTCCTGGCGAATCGTATAACTAGAGCTGTAGATAGGGCTTTAAACTAAATAGTGGGGGGGAACGGTTCAGTTGTCTGGAGAATTAGAAAATCCAAGTTGAAGGAGAAGGTAGAAGTGCAGGTTAATGATGAGGACTTTAAACTAGTAAAAGGGGCCGGGGGCTCAGGAGAGGTTAGTAAAGTTTCCCGACCACATAATAGAACAGAGAGTATAGAAGGTGGCAGGAATCTAACTTCCGGCAGAGCAGATAAGGGGACAACTATGAGAAGTGGGGCGGTCAATGCAGAACTGAGGGTGCTGTACCTAAATGCGAGCAGTATACAAAACAAGGTACATAAGCTTGTTGCGCACATTGAAATTGGCAGGTACGATGTTGTGGGCATCACAGAGATGTGGCTGCAAGGGGATCAGGGCTGGAATCTGAATATTCAAGGATTTGTGTCCTATCGAAAGGACAGGCAGATGGACAAAGGGGGCTGGGTTGCATTGTTAGTAAGGAATGAAGTTAAATCGATACCAAGAAGCGATACAGGATCGGAAGACTCAAGGGTCGGGATTCTCCGACCCCCCCCCCCCAAACCGGCCGGGTCAGAGACTCCCCTGGGGGAGGCGCAAATTCACCCCACTGCCCTGATGCCGGCTGCCATATTCTCCAGCGTCATTTTTTGGGTAGTGGCGGCATTCCCACCACACCAGTCGGGGGCCATTGACAGCGGCCCCCCCGGCGATTCTCCAGGCCCCAATGGGCCGAGTGGCCTTCCATTTTTGGCAGTGCCGCCAGCGTGAATTACTCATCTCACGCACGGCGGGACCTGGCAGGTGAGTACGCGGGGCAGTCCTCGGGGGGGGGGGGGGGGGGGGGGGGGGGGGGGGGATCCAACCTCAGGGGGCCTGGCCCGCGATCGGGGCCCACCAATTTGCGGGCGGGCTTGTTCCATGGGGGCACATCCTTCCTCCGCGCCGGGCCCCTGTAGGGCTCTGCCATATTGCCCGGGGGCCGTTGCGCGGAAGAGAACCGCGAATCACGAAGGAAAAAAGACCCTGAGTTATGCACAGGCCCTCTAATAGTCAGGACGCGGGGCAGAAAATGAATCAGGAGATAAAAAAGGCAGAAAAGAAAGGTAATATGACAATAATCATGGGAGACTTCAATATGCAGGTGGACTGGGAAAATCAGGTTGGTAGCGGATCCCAAAAAAAGGAATTTGTGGAATGTCTAAGATGTTTTATGGAGCAGCTTGTGGTAGAGCCCATTAGGGAACAGGCAGTTCTGGATTTGGTAATGTGTAATGAGGCAGACTTGATTAGGGAATTTAAGATGAAGGAACCCTGAGGGGCCAGTGACCATAATATGTCAGAATTTACCCTGTAGTTTGAGAGGGAGAAGCTGGAATCAGATGTAACGGTATTACAATTAAATAAAGGTAACTACAAAGACATGAGGGAGGAGCTGGCCAGAGTTGATAGGAAGGGAAGCCTACCAGGGTGGAACAGCAGCGGCAGGAGTTTTGGAGGTTATTTGGGAGGTACAGAAATTTATCCCAAGGAGGAGGAAACATGCTAAGAGGAGGACAAGGCATCCATGACTAATTAGGGAAGTCAAAAGGACAGCTGAAAAGCAAAAGGAAAAGCACACAAGGTGGTGAGGATTAGTGGGAAGTCAGAGGATTAGGAAGCCTTTAAAAGTGAGCAGAGGACAACTAAAACAGCAATATGGTGGGAGAAGATGAAAATGAGTGCAAGCTAGCTAGTAATATAAAGGAAGATAGCAAGAGCTTTTTTCAATATAAAAAAGGTAAAAGAGAGGCAAAAATAGACATTGGACCATGAGGCTAGAGAAGGAGTAATAGGAAACAAAGAAATGGCAGAGGAACTAAATAGTTACTTTGCATCAGTCTTCACGGTGGGAGACGCAAGTGGGATACTTGAACTTCAGGAGAACCAGGGTGAGTGTAGTGGCCATCACATTGAAGGTTCTGGGGAAACTGAAAGGTCTGAAGGCGAATAAATCACCTGGACTGGATGGACTACACCCTAGCGTTATAAAAGAGATAGCTGAGGAGATTATGGAGGCATTGGTGGTGATCTTTCAGGAATAAATGGAAGCAAGGAGTGTCCCAGAGGACTGGCAATGTGTAACCCCTGTTTAAGAAGGATGGAGGCAAAAGACGGGAAATTATAGGCTGGTTAGCCTAACTTCGGTCAGTGGTAAGATTTTAGAGTCCATTATTAAAGATCAGGAGCTGGATTCTCCGATTTTGCGGCTAAGTGCCGACACTGGCGTGGGAACAGTGGCGTTTTACAACGCCAGAATTGGCGCTGAACCCTCACCGATTCTGGGACTGGTGACGGGCTAGCAGCAGCGCCGGGTAAAACCCCTGGCTCCTACACTAAACGGCCAGGGAATGGCCGGGTCCTTCGCCGTGCATGCGCACGGTGATGACCTGCAGCGGTCGTGCCGTACAACAAGGCGATGGCTGCGTGCAGACCCGATCTGCCAGATAGTTCCCCCTGTACCCCCTTCGCCACCCTCGGACCACCCCCCACCAATCCCACCAGCTACTGCCCAAGCCCCATGGCCAACAGAACGGCTCCCCCCCCCCCCCCCGGACTGTGGCGTGGCTGGACACAGTCCGCAGCCGCCACGCGGGGTTGACGAAAACTCAGAGCACATGTGTCCCGCGCTGTTGGGAAGTCAGCCCATCAGGAGCGGAGCATCGGGGGGGGGGGGGGGGGGGGGGCCTTCAGGTGACATCCTAAGGCATGCGGCGTACTCCCCGATGATGCCAGTTTGGGGCGGGCAGAGCATCCGAAAACTGGCACCGGCCCCGATTTCGGCATCAAAAGGGATTCTCCACTCGATCGCCGTTTACCATATCTGCGTCGGGCAACGGAAAATCCAGCCCCAGATTGTGGAGTACTTGGAAGTGGATGATAAAACAGGACTGAGTCAGCACGGCTTCGTCAAGGGGACGTCATGTCTGACAAATCTGTTAGAATTCGTTGAGGAGGTAACAAGGAAGTTAGACAAAGGAGAACCAGTGGACGTGATTTATTTTGATTTCCAGATGGCTTTTGACAATGTGCCGCAGAGGAGACTGTTAAATAAGTTAAAAGCCCACGGTGTTAAGGGTAAGATCCTGGCAAGGATAGAGAATTGGCTGACTGGCACAAGGCAGAGAGTGGGGATAAAGGGGTCTTTTTCAGCATTAGTCAGTGACTAAGCGGTGTGCCTCAGGTGTTGGTATTGGGACTACTATTTTTCACAATACTAATTAACGATTTGGAAGAAGGAACTGAGGGCACTGTTGCTACGTTTGCAGATGATACAAAGAATCATCTGGATTCTTCATCTGGAAAGATTGGTTGAGGAATGTGTACTTTTAAGATGTCACGCCTGTTCCTTCTAATCAATCCACCTTCAGCAGTTTTGATTATGTAGGAGCGTGGTGAGATTTGCCTAATAACCATAGCAGTATCAGACCATCCTCCAACAGGATATCTGATTCTTACATCATCTGTTGTGAGAAGTTTTAGTGGTTTTGCGTGTCTGTCATAGTAACTTTGTTGTTTTCCACGTTGCTGTTGAATTCTTTTCAAAACACCCAATTGATCTGGATCATCAACATGAATTTTCAGTAGAGTTGTTCTAATTTCACGATTGTACAACATTTGAGATGGAAATAAGCCTGAATTCAATGGAGAGGCTCTGCAGGATAGTAAACCCAAGTAGAAATCCCATTGCAAATCTTTTGCTTTGCTCAACAATTGCTTCACAATATGTACACCTATTTCCATTCTTCCATTTGATTGAGGAAAATGAGGACTTGAAGTATTGTGATTGAAGTTATATGTTCTTGAAACTTCCGTCTACTCTCAGCTTGAAAAGCACGGACCATTATCTGACATAACAGTTTGCGAAATGCCATGACTCGCAAAAATTTCTTTCCACGCTTTGATCACAGCTGTAGAGATGAGATCAGGTAGTCTCATTACTTCTGGAATGTTGGAATAATAATCAATTACAAGAACAGTCTTTTCCACTTGAATGGAACAAGCCAATGTCTACTTTTACCCATGATGGCGTAGCAATGTCATGTTGTTGTAACGTTTCTTTGCTTTGAGTTGGTTGATGTCTTTGACATGTTGAACACAAAATAATCATTTCTGCAATGTCTTCGTTGATACCCGGCCAGTACACAGCTTGCCTAGCCCTTTGTTTGCACTTCTCAATGCCGAGATGACTACAAAACACAAACTCCTTGTCCATTAGCAGGCTATTGCTAAGTAAGTGCCACTTCCAATACTTTGCTGATGATAGAGAGTAGGCTGATGGGACAGTAATTGGCTGTGTTGGATTTTTCCTGTTTCTTGTGTACAGGACACACCTGAGCGATTTTCTACATTGCCGGGTAGTTGCCAGTGTCATAGCTGTACTGGAACAGCTTGGCTCGAGGCACGGCAAGTTCTGGAACACATGCCTTCAAAACTATTGCCGGAATATTGTCACGGCTCATAGCCTTTGCAGTATCCCGTACCTTCAGCAGTTTCTTAATATCACGTGGAGTGAATCGAATTGGCTGAAAACTGACCTCTGTGATGCTGGGGATCTCTGGAGGAGACCAAGATGGAAGGAACATGTTGGGGATTTTGTTCCCAATTATGTAGTGACTGTTGTTTTGTGCTTTGCCTGCTGAACATTGATACCTATGGCTATCTTTCTGCTTTTGTTTGATGCAAATATTTTATAAAACATTGAAAATCCCAATAAACAACCATTTAAAAAAAGACATGGAGAGTACTGATTTATCAGCTGGGGAGGGATGGTACGTGGCAATCAACAGGAAGTTTCCTTGCCCATGTTTGACTTAGTGCCAAGAGACTTACTTCATGGGGTCCAGAGTCAATGTTAAGGACTCTCAGGGCAACTTCCGCCTGACTGTATACCACTGTGCTATCACAGGTGTAGCCATGCTGGCCACGCAAAATGGACACTGAGCCAAACTAAAATGGAGGACAGCAGGGAAAGCCTGTTTAGTGAGAACAGACAGCCTGCTCTCAACTAATTAGCATTTTGCAAGCAGCAAACCAGTTTTCTGGCCAGGTGCAGATCTCCAAGCCAAAGGTGTTAATGGCAAAGCGCTTAACATTCTGATGAGGCGGCCCAGATCCAGGCACACACAATGGCAACATTTCCATCTCAATGTAGCACTTAATTGGTGGAGCAGACAGGATGGCACCAGAGTAACGAATATCGAAACCACCCCCCAACATCGAGGGAAGCCCCGCATTGGAGGATTTCGAAGGTAGCCGTTTGGAAACGTTCCAATCGGTACCGAAAGGTAGAGCCCGCCTAGAAGGGGGCAAGGACATTAGAGAGGGGTATAAAAGCAAATTCCCCACAGAGCCCGGTCTGTTAAACTCGTGCTCCGGCTCTGACTGACATCTTGCATCCTGACTCCAGCCGTTGAGCACCAGCCGCCGAAACCGTAAGTTCAACGCTCGCTACGCGATCCAAGCCCACTAGACTCCCAAGTACCAGAACGCTTGCTGAAGGCTGCAGTACCAAACCAGGACGAAGGCCTCTTTCTCTGACCTTGCCTGTTCCTGTTAGATAAGTATTCTGTTTGCTTAAGTTTAGTTATAGCTTGGTTTATTAGTGTGCATGAGTATTTATTATAACTGTATAATAAATATTGATCGTTTGAACTTTACTAATCGGTGTATCGTCTTTATTACTTTGAACTTGACCTTGAGATACTTGTGACGTTGCCTATACGGCAACTGGCGACTCCAGAGCTAAATAATTACATAGAACAGAGCCTAGTAGTGTTAAGCACACGTCGAACTCGGAGGCGTGTTAATACACTCCAATAAACGCGTTTTACGCCCATAGTAAAACGTGCAACACAGGGCAGCACGGTAGCATTGTGGATAGCACAATTGCTTCACAGCTCCAGGGTCTCAGGTTCGATTCCCGGCTTGGGTCACTGTCTGTGCGGAGTCTGCACACCCTCCCCATGTGTGCGTGGGTTTCCTCCGGGTGCTCCGGTTTCCTCCCACAGTCCAAAGATGTGCAGGTTAGGTGGATTGGCCATGATAAATTGCCCTTGGTGTTGGGTGGGGTTACTGGGTTATGGGGATAGGGAGGAGGTGTTGACCTCGGGTAGGGTGCTCTTTCCAAGAGCCGGTGCAGACTTGATGGGCCAAGTGGCCTCCTTCTGCACTGTAAATTCTATGATACCTCTGGAGAGGACATACCCAGGAATAGTGATGGTCGTGTCTGGGACATTGTAAGGTATGATTCTATGTCAGGCTGTTGCTTGACCAGTGTGTGGGACAGCTCTCCCAACTTTGGCACAAGCCTCCAGATGTTAGTAAGGCAGACTTTGTAGGATCGATAGGACTGGGTTTGCCTTTGTCGTTTCCGGTGCCTAGGTCAATCCAGTTTCATTTCTTTCTATTTTCTAAGTAGCGATTTAATACAACCGCGCTTTGTTATTTCAGAGGGCATTTAAGAGTAAACAACATTGTTGTGGGCCTGGAGTAACATGTAGGCCAGACCAAGTAAGGATGGCATTAGTGAACCAGATGGGCTTTTACGACAATCAACAAATGGTTTCATGGTCATCATTTGACTTTTAATTACAGATTTTTATTGAGTTTACATTCCACCATCTGCCATGGTGGGATTCGAACCCAGGTCCCCAGAGGATTAACCTGGGTCTCTGGATTACTAGTCCAGTGACAATACCATTGTGTCACTGCCTAGCCATGTGGGGGATGGTGGGGGTTTGAGGGGAGAACCATGGTACCCTGTAAATTCCATCCCTTAAGAACATATTAAGTCATATTTGGTCAAAGTGATGAGTTTTAATAAGTATCTTGAAGGCAGATAGAAAGTTTGAGAGGCAAAGCTGTGTCCAAAGCTTGGCCACCAGTGTAGGCATGAGTAAAATAAGCCTGACATGAAAGAGGGAGTTAAGAAGATAGTTTGCAGTAGAAACAGAAGCATGTTGTTTATCTTTGCATTCTAGGATGATACTGGAATAGTTGAACAGTTTTAACAGACGAGGGCATAGTGCTTTGTGTGGTTCAGCCAGATGTGATGGCGCATGTTTCAAACAGCTGTCTGCTATATCTTTCAAGTCTGCATCCCTTGCACTTAAGGGGGGCAGAGGTGTGTGCCATTCGGGGGAACCACCAAGAAACTTATCTACCATTCACTGAAAATATTTGGCGAACGCAAGGTTACTGTCAACACACTAATCAAACCGTGGGATGCGTCACAAGGATGTTTGATTACAAGGCAAAACAGATAATTATAATCCTTGTTTTCAAATTCTTCCATGACCTTGTTTCCCTATCTCTGTAAATCTGCTCCAACCCAACAATCCACTTGAGATCTCTGTGCTCCTTCAATTCCAGCCTTTTGCCTAAGTGCAATTTTAACCATTTCACTATTCGGAGCCGTGCCTTCAACTGCCAAGGCTCCAAGTGCGGAATTCTCTCCCTAAATCTTTCAGCCTCTCGAGTTCTTTCCTCATTCAAGGTGCTCTTTAAAACCAATCTATCTGACCAATCTTTTGCTCATCTGTCCTAATATCTTCTTAAATGGCACAGCATCAGATTTTGTTGATGATGCTGTGAACAGACACTTTACTAATATAAATGCTATATAAATCCAAGTTGTTGTTGTACCAGAATTTATTGGGAAAGCCATCTTTGGGCTATATAGGGTCAGAAATGTCAAACACTTTATTTAGATCGTGCCTTAGGGGAGGCGGTGGGGTAGTGGTATTGTCACTGGACTAGTAATCCAGAGACGCAAGGTAATGATCTGGGGTCCCAGGTTCGAATCCCACTACGACAGGTGGTGGAAGTTAAACTCAATAAAATATCTGGAATTAAAAGTCTAATGATGACCGTGAAACCATTGTCGATTGTCATAAAAACCTATCTGGTTCACTAATGACTTTTAGAGAAGCAAATCTGCCGCCCTTACCTGGTCTGACCTACATGTGACTCCAGACTCCAGCAATGTGGTTGACTCTGAAATGCCCTCTGACATGGCCTAACAAGCCACTCAGTTCTTTTCAACCACAACAAAACACAAAAAAGAAATTAAACCGCACGGACTCATAGTGGGTATACCTACACCTGAAGGACTGCAGTGTTTCAAGCAGGCAACTCACCACCACCTTCTGAAGGGCAACTAGGGATGGGCAATAAATGCTGGCCTAACCAGCGACACCCACATCCTCGAAATGAATTTTAAAAAAATTAGGGTATCCCAAATGTTTTGCAGCCAATGAAGGTGTTTTGAAGTGTAATCACTATTGTAATATAAGAATTGTGGCAGCCAGTTTGTGCATAGGAAGCTTCCAAAACAACGATGTGATAATAACAAAGGGGAGAAATTCAATTGTATCGCACCATTTCTAGAATCTCAGAATGAACTTTTCTCCCCAGATGTTTTAATGATGTTGGGCGAGATGTGAATGTTGGCCAGGACACTGATTTGGAATAGGACTAAAGGATGGGGTCCAGCAGTGGACCCAGAAATAGGTAGCACTACTGCTTATAGCGGGAAAGGGTGGCTGACCATAATCAGCAGGAGGTTTGCTTGTCCGTGTTTGATTTGATGTCATGAGACATCATGGTTCCAGGCTAAATGTTATGAACTCCCAGAGATCTCCCTCCTGACTGTATTCCCATTTCTGGTGAGTCTGTCCTTCTGATGAGACAGGCCTTACCCATGGATGGTGATGGGAAATCAGACCATAAGACTGTGCTCCTTCTCCCGGCTTACAAGCAGAAACTCAAGCGGGAGAATCCAGCTAAGAAGGTTGTGCAGTGCTGGTCCGAGGAGACAGAAGAGCTCTTACGTGACTGCTTGGAGACAGTGGACTGGTCCATATTTAAGAACTCAGCGACTAACTTAAATGAGTATGTCACCACCGTCACAGACTTCATCAGCAAATGTGTGGACGACTGCGTGCCAAAGAAAGCAGTACGTATGTTCCCCAACCGGAAACCATGGCTCAACCGCAAGATTGACTCCCTACTGAAGGACAGATCTGAGGAGTTCCAGGCAGACGACCCTGTCCTATACAAGAAATCCAGGTACGACCTCCGCAAAGCCATCCGAGATGCCAAGAGAGAATTTCAAACTAAGCTAGAGTCACAGACAGACTCTCGGCGGTTGTGGCAAGGACTAAGCAACATAACGGGCTACAAAGCGAAGCCGAGCAGTATCTCTGGCAGCAGTGCACCCCTCCCCGATGAACTTAATGCATTCTATGCTTGGTTTGAGCAGGTAACCAACAATCCGCTATCGAGTGCCCCAGCAACCCATAATTCACCCATACCCACCATCACAGTTTCCGAAGTCAGATCGGCCTTCCTAAAAGTGAACCCACGGAAGGCGATGGGCCCGGACGGGATCCCTGGTCGTGCACTCAGAGCCTGCACGAACCAGCTGGCAGAGGTTTTCACAGACATCTTTAACCTATCCCTACTCCACTCCGAGGTCCCCACCTGCTTCAAGAAGACCACCATCCTACCGGTACCAAAGAAGAACCAGGCAACGTGCCTCAATGACTACCGCCCGGTGGCCCTGACGTCAGTTGTAATGAAGTGCTTCGAGAGGCTGATCATGAAGCGCATCACCCCCATACTCCCGGAACACCTTGACCCACTTCAATTTGCATACCGTCGCAACCGGTCCACATCAGACGCCATTTCCCTGGCCCTACACTCATCCCTAGAGCATCTCGAAAACAAGGACTCCTACATCAGACTCCTATTTATTGACTACAGCTCTGCCTTCAACACCGTAATCCCAGCCAAGCTCATATCAAAGCTCCAAAACCTAGGACTTGGCTCTCCACTCTGCAACTGGATCCTTGACTTTCTGACCATCAACGGAGCCGAGGTAGAGATGGTGAGCAGTTTCAAATTCCTAGGGGTGCACATCACCAAAAATCTATCCTGGTCCACTCATGTCGACGCTATCTCCAAGAAAGCACAACAGCGCCTTTACTTCCTCAGGAAACTAAGGAAATTCGGCATGTCCACATTAACCCTTACCAACTTTTACAGATGCACTATAGAGAGCATCCTCTCGGGCTGCATCACAGCCTGGTATGGCAACTGCTCGGCCCAGGACCGCAAGGAACTTCAGAAAGTCGTGAATACCGCCCAGTCCATCACACGAACCTGCCTCCCATCCATTGATTCCATCTACACCTCCCGCTGCCGGGGGAAAGCAGGCAGCATAATCAAGGATCCCTCCCACCCGGCTTACTCACTTTTCCAACTTCTTCCATCAGGCAGGAGATTCAGAAGTCTGAGAACACGGACGAACAGACTCAAAAACAGCTTCTTCCCCACTGTCACCAGACTCCTAAATGACCCTCTTATGGACTGACCTCATTAACAATACACCCATGTCTGCTTCATCCGATGCCAATGCTTATGTAGTACATTGTATATATTGTGTTGCCCTATTATGTATTCTCATGTATTTTCTTGAATTCTGTTAATTCCCTTTTCTTCCCATGTACTGAATGATCTGTTGAGCTGCTTGCAGAAAAATACTTTTCACTGTACCTCGGTACACGTGACAATAAACAAATCCAATCCAATTCAATCCAATGATGGAGGTGACTGGGAATATTCACTGTATGATATATTTTGGTGAGTGAGAGAAATGTCCTGTATCCATAGTGGGGAAAGAGGTCCTCCAGACAAGTCAGAGGGGCACGAATCAAGATAGCCAATAAGATCAATATGAACAATGTAATCCAGAGGACTTTGCTGCAGTGCCACAAGAAGTTTAACAGTCTCATGCAAGCAGTCAAGGCTTAGTAAATGTACCTTCAAATGCAAAATCCCACTAACTGAATCACATGCCCCACACACTGATCCAACCACCAAACTCCTCCACCTCCCAACAACCTCTATCAACCAGGATTCATTCATAATTTCACCCTCGTACACTTAGCTGCAATCTTCACACCCACACCTCACAGCTCGCACGGACTCACCCTCTGCTCAAGCATGATAGCCAATGTTCCTTTTAAAATGTTGTCTGTTATGTGTGGCATGTCTTTTCAGTGCACGTGGTCACATATATTCATATTTATCATGGAACCCACGTGATACCTTTCAGGCAACTGCGTGCCAGTGCGTACGTGCAGTTTAGTGGAAACAGACATTGCACCACATTCACTGACACAGTCCTGACTCTCCCGTAGGACATGGTGGCACAAAATCAGTGGTGGCAGCAAACAACTAGCGGAAGACAGGCATTACTGCACATCCTTACCTACTTGGAGGAGATGTGGTTGCCATGGAATGGCTGTGATTGAGGATTGAGGTCATGCCCAGCATCAGGCTAAGATCATAGGGAGGATGATGCTGTATTACTGATGATAAAGAAGCATTGGCCTCCAATCTCACACTCGCAGATGCAAGCTCAGATGCTGGCACTGGTTTTTAAAAATTCATTTATGGGATGTGGGTGTCGTTGACTAGTCCAGCATTTAATGCACATCCCTAGTTACCCTTGAGAAGGTGGTGTTGAGCTGCCTTCTTGAACTGCTGCAGTCCATGTGGTGTAGGTGCATCCACAGTGCTGTTAGGAAGGTAGTTCCAGGATCCAGTGACAGTGAAGGAACAGCGATATACTTCGAAGTCAGGCTGGTGAGTGGCTTGGAGGGGAACTTGCAGGTGTTGGTGTACCCAGGTATCTGCTGCCCATGTCCATCTTAATGGTAGAGGTTGTGGGTTTGTAAGGTGTACCAAAGGTGCAGTACATCTTGTAAATGCTCAACACTGCTGCCAATGTGATCGGTGGTGGAGGGTGTGAATGTTTGTGGAAGGAATGTCAATCAAGCGGGTTGCTTTGTCGTGAATGGTGTCAAGCTCCTTGAATGTTGTTGGAGCTGTGTGCCACACAACATGATGGAGGGTATCCTCAATGGGAAGACAGGGCTTCATCTCCACAAGGGCACCACTGCCATGGACAGGTGCTCTGGCAGCAGGCAAGTTGATGAGGATGAGGTCAAGTATGTTTCTCCTCTCCCCAGTACCTGCCTCAGTCCCAGTCTCGCAGCTATGTCCTTTAGGACTTGGCCACCTCGGTCTGTGGTGGTGATATCAAGCCACTCATGATCATGGACATTGAAGACCCCCACCCACCCTGCCCTTGCCACTCAGTGGCATTCAGAAAAAAGCGAGTGGACATCCACATCAAAATGCTTGATTCATCAGTAGAGAAGGAGGGCAGCATATAGTAATCTGCAGGAGGTTTCCTTACCCAAGTTTGACCTGATGCAAGATATTTCATAGGAGCCAGAGTTGATGTTGAGGGCTCCAGAAGCAATTCCCTCCCAACTCTATACTACTATGCTGCCCACAACCTCTGGTGGGTCTGGCCTGCGGTGGGATAACACATACCCAGGAATGTTGATGGTGGTGTCTGGGACATTATCTGTAAGGCATAATTCCGTGAATATGACTATGTTATGCTGTTGCTTGTCTAGTCTGTGACACAGCTCTGCTAATTCTGGCACAAGCCCTCAGACTTTAGTAAGGAGGATTTTGCAGAGTCAATGGAGCTGGGTTTGTCTTTGTCATTTCCAGTGCCTCGGTCCATGTTGGGTGGTCTGTCAGTTTCATTCCTTTTTATTGACTTTGTAGCGGTTTTGATGCAACACAGTGACTTGCTAGGCTCGAGAGCAATTAAAAGTCACCCACATTACGAAGGATTTGGATTCACATGTAAGCCAGATGGGGCGAGAATGACAGATTTCCTTCCCTAAAGATATGCCTGCAATGGAACAAATTTTGCAGCCCTTGTCCCAAACTGAAAAGGCGATGAAAAACACATTTATGTTAACGGATTTGTCCAACTCCAGCCGATGGGATTTAATCCATTTCTCAGATGCAAATGAACTACTATGAGTGGTATTTAACTAAATTGCAACATCATCACATTAATTAACCTAAAATCCTTCCTAGATCGACAAAGGAAAGAAAATCTTAATATGCAGCTCCAGAATCCCAATAGATACAGATCAGACTGTACATACATCTGCCGTGAGTGAGTGAAAGCACTTTTGTTGGCTGCATATGGATTAACCCAAGCAGGAATTGAAAGGGTATTCCATCCAAGAAGGATTGATTGTTGTTTGATTCAACATGGCCGACGGGGACACAGAAGATAAGAATGAAAAATCACCTTTTACCTCTGCCTCACTGGCCTGGTGCTCCATCTATCAGCAGAACAATTGCTCGGGGAGCAGGAATTGGTTTTGCCTGGCAGGGTTCCAGCGGTATGAGGATTGAGACCTACGTGTTGAAAGTTGACAAGATTAGCTTCTGCGAAACTGGCAGGAAAGGAAGGTCAACAAGAATGGTGGACAGCAGATTGGGTTTCCATGTGCAGAATCTCCCCATCTAAATTCCTGCAGGAGTCCCTTACAGTTATTTTCATACAGGTGATTCCATAGTTTGCAATCTATAAATGAAACTAATGGGTCTGTAGTTCCCAGGTTTGCATTGTTGCCTTTATTGAAAATCTACCATCTTTTTTCATTTCCAATTCAACAGGGATACTTCATCGTGTTCATTAACTCACTTTCTGGTCTCATTTAATGCACAACAAACAGTAGGTCATATATCAATAAGCAAAGGATATGAACCAGTGCGACAGCTGGTAGCCTCCAGATCAGATATTTTAATAAACTCAGCTGAATAAGATTAAAATAATTTTTGATTTGGTTTTAACACTGGAGTAATCTTCAAGTCAATAATCTACTTATGGGGTCCGGTTGACTGTAAATCACTTGAGACTATGCGATGGTTCAATTCAAACATGGCAGCTTCATTCCTAGCATATAATCATTGACACTACCAAGTAGGAACATCGATGCTCATGATCGAATGCCACACTTGTCACAGTTGCACATTCCGAGCTAGTGAATCACCACAAAAATTATTTATTTGCTACATTGCAGCCCTAGATTAGTGCTCACGTGTGATTTGAAAACTGCAATAAAAGAGGTTGATTTCTCCTTTAAATCATGATGAAAAGGATTCTCGAATGTGCGTAACCCTTATACACAATCAAGAACAGTTTGTTCCAAAACATTAACACCTCCACATTGGCTGTCAGATGTCCTTGCCAAAAGGTGATGGTGTGCAACACATATTTCCAGAAGACCTATCCTACCTGCCAGGTATTCTCCGCAGTGCTTGCTGATGCGGTACGGCACACACGCTGCTTACCTTGGTCACACAGGTTTAGGAAAGAAAAAAAAGAGCAGAAAGTGGTCACGAAATCAGGACAGCTAAGTCACCCTGCGCTTATCCAAAACTCTCCCGCCCGTATCCTAACTCCGACAAGGTTCCATTCACCCTTCAGTTCCGGATCAAAACTGTCTCCCGGTACAACAACACCTCCATTTTACATTCCCACCTTTGTGTCCAAATGCCACTATGGCCTTGCTATTCCTATTTCCGTAATGTGAAGTCCCACAACCTTCTGAGAGATATTACGATCCTGGACCAGGCCCCAACTGGAATTAGGGACAGAAACCCCAATATTTTATTTTAATTTTTTAAGACCGTGAGGAAAGGATACCTCGCCCAAGATAGGGATATGGTGCATTTGTTGCTCTATTTATTTATCTCGGTGAACCTCAAGCCTTTCCCTTATATCAATCAAATTACCACACAACTAGTTAGTCAGTTCAAACGATGGTTTATTTACATACACAAGAGTTATCTCTACATGCAAACACAATATCTGCTATGAGTTAAACTACACCTATCAGCTACAATAACCTCTACTTAACTTCAGGGCGACCGGCACTGTGCAAATGGATAAGGCCTTTATCTGGATTTCACTTGGCTGGTTCGAAGAAAGTGGCTCTGTCTCTGCTGGGCTCATCCATCAGATAGCGCTCGTTGGTCTTGAACTTAGCTGGCTGTTCCTGCTGCAATTGGGTGGCACAGGCCAGATCCAAATGAGACAGAACACATGGCTGTGTCCTCTTTTATCCCCCTGGGATTTCACGCTCTTTGGGGCAGTCCTTAACCTTGGACCCAATAGTTTGACAGGGCCTCTGATCACTGTCTTCGATTTCGGCCAATAAAGGGATGGGTGCCTTGGGAGCTGGGTGGGTCCTCAACAGTCATTGACCTTGGCAGTTATGCTTTCTGAGCAAGGGAGTGGTGCCGATCAGTCTGTGGCTGTACCGGTTGCTTGGTTGGAGTTCTATTGTCCTGGGAAAATGGGCCATTGAAATGTAAACGAGCGGGGGTTTCGGTCAGGTTTGGTTACCTGTGTTTTAGATACACATAGGCTGTGTATCTGTTTGAGTCCTGGGTTGACCATAATTCCCATGGTCCTATGCAGGTGGCCATCTTAGATGGCTATACATTAAAACAACATTTATTACAAACACGGTATTAAAATATCTTTAACATCACACAAGAAAAATACCTTACAATTATCCCTTAAACAATGCTAATCAATACAGTAACACAATAACCTTAACTGCTATCTTTATTTCCAGTCAAACAACTTTCAGATCTCAATCCACTGTTAAGTGCAGTTGGCACTCAGGAATGCTTGCTGTGTACAGATGTCTTGGATTCCCCAAATTGAGAAGGGGATTTTCACAGTAACATCATTGCGGTGTTAATGTAAGCCTACCTGTGACACTAATAAAGATTAAAAAGAGAACCTTTTGAAACTGCTTAAAGGAAAAGACCTAGCACCCTGTCAGAATAATGCAGAATATCTGGCTATATTTCTTCAGAAACCTTCTGAGCTCACCTTCCAGCCAAAAGCTAAAACTCACTGAAAACCTTTAACACCTGACAGCTTCAACCCTGGCGCCTCCCGTTAACTACATCATCTTACTAAACTGTCTCTAGTGAACAACTCCGCAGGGAACCCGTTTAATATAAATAAAAGTCCATTGGCCCAAACTTTTACAATGCTTTAATTGCACCTCAGGCTCCAAAAAGTCTTGCAAAGTCTTCACAAACCAGGATTTTTAGAAACATGGCTGCAGCAGTCAAACACACATTAACCTAGGTTTTTAACCCCTCCTGCACCAAATACATATTACAATATGTCTGAAATTTCTACATTCATCACAGACATCTGACCTCTACTAATTCTGTGCCACCCCCTCCTCCCACACATCACCAAATATCTTCCCTCCACCAGTGGCGGCTGTTCCTTCAGCTGCCTAGATGCTCAGCTATGGAACTTTCTTCCTGGACCTCTCGGCCGCTCTATCCCATTTAAATCAATCCTTCGAACCTACATCTTTGACCAAGCTTCTGGTCACGTGTCCTCTTATCACTTTCTGACGCTCAATGCCAGACGTAGGTAGGTAGATTCTTGATAAAGAAGGGTGTGAAAGGTTATTGGGGGTAGGCAAGTTAGTCAGATTAGCCATGATCTTATTGAGTGGTGGAGCAGACTCGAGGGGTTAGTGGCCTCCTCCTAATTCATACGTACGTAGTTGGTCTAATAACACTCTAGTGAAGCACCTCAGGACATCTTACTATGTTAAAGGTGCTATATAAATGCAAGCTGTTGTTGCAAAGAAACCCGGGACCATAAAAGAGAAAGAAGAATCAGAGAAGCAGACAGAGAGAGAGAGAGAGAGGAAGGGAATTGGAAGAATAGCAGAAAAAGGAAATATTCAAAGAAGTGACAGAACGAGAAGAGCCAAGAAAATATCCCAGTGGTAAAAAAAACCTGTGTGAACGACAAGCAGAGAGAAAAGAACCTGGAGAAAAAGCAGGAAGAGAGAAGGAGTGAAAAGAATCATGGAAATAAAAAGTATAGAAAATATCTGAGTGAGAGAGTAATCAGAGAAAGAGCAAAAGAATCAGGAAAACAGCAGATAAAGAACAGAATGAAAGAAAACAGCATGAGAGCTTTCCCATGGTTGACTTGCCGTCCATTTTAATTGTGTTGAACCTTTCCCGGTGACTCGACCATGGTGGAAAGAATTGCAGCAAAATAATGGAAGATTGTAAGCGTTGGAAGAAACATTACAGGGCTCATTTAGTAACTGCTGATGGGGAGCCCTGCACACTGAGAGGATGCACTAGTAGTTTTGGCCTTGTAGATGATTTTACAGCGATTTAAATTAACGGTTAGAAATTTTGTGCAACATGCGCACAAATTTCCGAATCGCGCTTCAAGTTACTGAGACTCCGTTTTGGCAGCGCAAAGTCAAAAATCATCCCTTATGGGCTCCATTATACAGCTAACGAATACATATTCCTACTTTAGCTGACCTGGTGAGATCTGTATTGCCAGTGGGAAAAGGTAATCGCAACGGCTGGAGAATTTACGGCAATAGTTTTAGAATGAATTTGAGTTAAACAACAAGAAAATGGGGTGGTACGGTGGCACAGTAGTTAGCACTAATGCCTCAGGGTGCTGAGGACCTGGGTTTGATATTGGCCTCGGGTCAGTATCCATGTGGAGTTTGCATATTTTTCCAGTGTCTGCGTGGGACCCATCCCCACAACCCAAAGATGTGTAGGTTAGGACACTAAACTGCCCGTAATTGGAAAAGAAATTCCAAATACAACAACAAAAGCATCTGCTTGCTATTTTCCTTCATTTTTTTTTTCCTAATTGCTGGGATTCTTTAATCCCAGTCTTCCCCACTATCGCTGCTAGCGAGGGCGGGAAATTTGGCACCAGCCTCCCAGCGGCGGGAGGCAGCGCGCTGTTCGCTGGCGGCGGGATTCTCTGTTCCCACCACTGTCAATGAGAATTCCCCATTCAAGCCATCGCATGGCTGCTGGGAAATCCGTGTGGTGCTGCGCTGCTGGAGGAACCAGAGAATCCCCCTGTCAACCAACGGTCGGAGAATTCTGGCCCTGATTTCACATAGAATTCATACACTGTTCATTGTGACAGTTTTAAAAAGAATTGATAAACTTACAAGTAGCATTATTAGTAAATACTAATATTGTAAGCAAACACTGCAGCGTAAGTTAAAGAAAAGGTTCTGTGCCGACTATGCTCGGTGTTGGATTGGTAAAGTCAGTGGGCAGATGTGATATGAAAATCCTTAAATATGCATGTGCAGCGGTCTCTCGGTCTCTCTCCTGGTCACAGAAGTGAAATTTGCAACTTGCAACTTTCACCAAGGAATACAATAAGGAATTGACTTGAAACCTCTTCACCCAGAGAATGGGTAAGGATGTGAGATTCGCTGCCCCAGGGAGCAGTTGAAGTGACCATTATGGATGTAAGGAGATGGAAGGGAAAACCAGACAAATGTATGATGGAGAAAGGGATCGAGGGTTATTATGGTGGATTTTTGTGAGAAAAGATGGGAGGAGACTCAAATGGAGCATAAACACCAACAGGGACGGGTTGGGCCAAACAACCTGTTTTCTGTGCTCTGTATCCTATGTAATCCGATGTGATTCTATATGGAACACAGGGGCTGCCTGCAGTGAACCACAATTTGATCTTCATCTGGAAACGGAGCCTTGAAACAATTGTGTTCAGCTTGTGATCTTAGCTGTGAAATGGATCATTTATGAAATAACATGAAAGAAATATTACCTGATCCTGAGTTTTCATTATTCTTTCACACAATGCGGGCATCGCTGGCTGGGCAAGTATTTAGATTTTCCATCTCTAATTGCCTTTGGGAGGTTGGTGCTGAGCCACTTATTTGAACGGCTGCAGCCCATGTGGTGTGGGGACATGATTATCCTTGTACTCTTGCAACATTCACAACAGCACTCAATAGCTTTGGTGAGACTGCACCTAGAATAACACCTATAACATATTAAAGGTCCAAAGGTGTTTCACCAGAGTGTTTGCAAGCACTATTTCACACCAACATTAGGAGGTCTCTCGGGACATTGTGTACTATACAGTTTGACGGCACCATTTCTAACACTTTCATGGTGAAGAATGGAGTTAAATGGAGCTGTGACCAAACTCCCACTTTGTTTAACACTTTCTTCTCCATGCTCCTGCCATTAGCCCCATTTTTAATTATTCCACTTTAACATCAGTCAGTTAATGGGGACAGTGGCTCAGTGGTTAGCACTGTTGCCTCACAGTGCCAGGGACCCGGGTTCAATTCCAGGGTGGCTGTCTGTGTGGAGTTTGTACTTCCTCCCAGAGTCAACGTGGGTTTCCCCCCGGGTGCTCCGGTTTCCTAACACAGTCCAAAGATGTGCAGGTTAGGTGCATTGGCCATGATAAATTGCCCTTAGTGTCCAAAATTGCCCTTAGTGTTAGGTGGGGTTACTGGGTTATGGGGATAGGGTGGAGGTGTTGACCTTGGGTAGGGTGCGCTTTCCAAGAGCCGGTGCAAACTCGATGGGCCGAATGGCCTCCTTCTGCACTGTAAATTCTATGTAGAAGCACAGATGATCTCATCTGCTTCATTTTGCTGATAAACCAGACCAGCATAAATCACTTATGTTATTAGCAGTATTATAAAGCATCAGCCTTTACTCCAGGTCCAAAAAGTTTGTGAGTTTAAGCCTTCCTCCAGAGACTACAGTACATCAGTCCTGACACTTCAGTAGACTACTGAAGAAGTGAGGTACTGTCACAGGTGATATCTTTCGGATTGAAGCAAGGAGGATGCTACACAACGAGCAGGAGAGTTCACTGGTGTCCTGACCAATATTTATTCTTGAACCCACATGAAAACAGTTTATGGATTAGCTATCTATTTGCCATTCGTACCATCAGGCTGCGTTTAAATTGCTTCCCAGCTTTGCCCACATTGAAACACTTCATTGGGCTATGAGGTACATTGTGACATTCCAAGGATTTGAAAACACTCTATGAATGCAAGTTCTTACTTTATTTTAAATCTTATTAATACCTGGAGGAAAATATTCTCCAAAGCTGAATTCGCTATGCTAAATTTCCCCTTAATATCCAGAAGGATAGATGTGGTTACTGGGTGTTCGGGATTAGGGTGGGGGCATGGGCCTCGGTAGGGTGCTCTTTCAGAGGGACGGTGCAGACTCGATGGGCCGAATGGTCCCCTTCTGCACTATAGGGAATCTATGATTCTGTATGCATCGGGAGTTTAGTTTCAAACTTTTATGTGTCGACTGTCATACTGTTGTGTGACCCTGACCCACCCGTCTCGATTGGTGCCATTTTGGAGTGGACACTGCCACTCCTTGACCCTTCCTTTCTCCAACTCATGGACTCCCTCCTGCAAATCGGAGCTTCCTTTCCTGCCTCTGACACCTTCATTTCCAGTGCCCTCACTCAGAGTAAAGGTTGGGGTTAGTGAGGTGGCAGGCAGGAGAGGTGGGGCAAGACGTTCAGTAAGAGGGGAGGGGGTGGCACGGTAGCACAGTGGTTAGCACTGCTGCTTCGCTGCACCAAGGTCCCAGGTTTGATTCCTGGCTTGGGTCACAGTCTGTGCGGAGTCTGCACGTTCTCCCCGTGTCTGCGTGGGTTTCCTCTGGGTGCTCCGGTTTCCTTCCGTAAGTCCCGAAAGACATGCTTGTTAGGTGAATTGGACATTCTGAATTCTCCCTCTGTGTACCTGAACAGGCGCTGGAATGTGGCGACCTGGGGATTTTCACAGTAACTTCATTGCAGTGTTAATGTAAGCGTACTTGTGACACTAATAAAGATTATTATTAAATTATTATTGACCCCCACTTTGTTCCCCCGTCCCACACATTGGAGGTTGGGTGAGAGGGAGGATCAGTGAGGGAGTTGGGTGTGTGGCGAGCGGGAGACTCAGTGAGTCGGATCAATGATGAGCAGTGAAGTCAGTGAGTGGGAAGTTCGGCAAACAGGAGAGAAGTAAAAACTTTGCTTATTTCTTTTAAATTTTTTCTTAAATTTATATTATTTTTTAAGTTACTTCATCTACAAATACTCAAGAGGAACTACAGCATTATTTTTTTCCCAATTAATGGGCAATTTAGCGTGGCCAATCCACCTACCCTGCACATCTTTGGATTGTGGGGACGAAACCCATGCAAACACGGGGAGAATGTGCAAACTCCATGTGGACAGTGACCTAGAGCCGGGATTGAACCTGGGACATCAGCGCCATGAGGCAGCAGTGTTAACCACTCCGCCACTGTGCTGCCCCGAAATTACAACATTTTAATGTATAGCGCATTGGGCGGAGTTTTGAGCAATCACTGGGAACGCCAACATGTCAGGAAACACGATTCCCGTCAGAAAGGAAGGTCGGGAATCTCATTTAAATACATCAGCATATCATTAATGAGCCTCCCACCAGGATTTCCCCTCACTGATTATTCACCAGGCATGGTTTACAACCTTCTGCACCGACCCTCTGAAAGGGAACCCTACCTTGGGCCCACTCCCCCACCTTACTCCCGTTACCCCATCTAACCTGCACGTCTTTGGACACTGAGGAACAATCTAGTATGGGCAATCCCCTAACTGGCACATCTTTGGACTATGGGAGGAAACCAGAGCATCTGGAGGAAGCCCACGCAAACATGGGAAAAAAGTGCACAAGACAGTCATCTAACGCCAGAATTGAACCCGAGTCCCTGGCGCTGTGCAACAGCAGCGCTAAGCATTGTGCCACCCTTCTCGGCATTTTGATTTGATTTATTATTATCACATGTATTAGTATACAGTGAAAAGTATTGTTTCTTGCATGCTGTACAAACAATGCATACCGTACATAGGGACGGAAGTAGAGACTACAGAATATAATGTTACAGTTATAGCAAGGGGAAGAGAAAAGATCAATTTAATACGAGGTAGCTCCATTCAAAAGTCTGATGGCAGTAGGGAAGAAGCTGTTCTTGAGTCGGTTGGTACGTGACATCAAACTTTGATTTCTTTTTCCTGACGGAAGAAGGTGGAAGAGAGTATGTCCGGGTTGTGTGGGGTCCTTAATTATGCTGGTTGCCTTTCTGAGGCAGCGGGAATTATAGATAGAGTCAATGGATCGGAGGCTGGTTTACACGATAGATGGCTACATTCACGCCCTTTTGTAGTTTCCTGTGGTCTTGGGCAGAGCAGGCTCTATACCAAGCTGTAATACAACCAGAAAGAATGCTTTCTATGGTGCATCTGTAGAGGTTGGTGAGAGTCGCAGCTGACATGCCAAATTTCCTTAGTCTTCTGAGAAAGTAGAGTCGGTGGTGAGCTTTCTTAACTATATTGTTGGCATGGAGGGACCAGGACAGGTTGTTGGTGATCTGTACGCCTAAAAACTTGAAGCTTTCGACCCTTTCTACTTTGTTCCCATTGATGTAGACAGGGGCATGTTCTACACTACGCTTCCTGAAGTCGATGAAAATCTCCTTTGTTTTGTTGACATTGAGGGAGAGATTATTGTCATTGCACCAGTTCACCAGATTCTCTATCTCATTCCTATACTCTGTCTCGTCATTGTTTGAAATCCGACCCACTACGGTGGTGTCATCAGCAAATTTGAAAATCGCGTTGGAGGGGAATTTGGCCACACAGTCATAGGTGTGTAAGGAGTATAGTAGGGGGCTGAGGACACAGCCTTGTGGGGCACCGGTGTTGAGGATGATCGTGGAGGAGGTGTTGTTGCCTATCTTTACTGATTGTGGCCTGTGGGTTAGAAAGTTCAGGATCCAGTCGCAGACGGAGGAGCCGAGGCCAAGGCCACGGAGTTTGGAGATGTGTTCCGTAGGAATTATGGTGTTGAAGGCTGAGCTGTAGTCGATAAATAGGACTCTGACATAGGTGTCTCTGTTATCTAGGTGTTCCAGGGTAGGGTGCAGGGCCATGGAGATGGCGTCTGCTGTGGACCTGTTGCAGTGGTAGACGAACTGTAGTGCATCAAGGCAATCTGGGAGGCTGGAGTTGATTCGTGCCTTGACTAACCTTTTGAAGCACTTCATGAAGATGGATGTCAGAGCCATTGGACGATAGTCATTAAGACACGCTGCTTGACTTTTTTTTGGTACAGGGATGATGGTCGTCTTCTTGAAGCAGACAGGGACCTCAGATTGTTGTAAAGAGAGGTTGAAGATGTCTGCGATTACCCCCGCCAGCTGATCCACGCAAGACCTGAGGGTTCGTCCGGGTACCCCATCCGGGTCAGTGGCTTTCCGTGGGTTGACCTTCGAGAAGGCTGCTCTGACATCTGCAGTGGTGATCTCAGATACAAGTTCATCCGCGGCTTCTGGGGTGGAGGGCTCGCTCTCGCTGACCTCTTGCTCAAAGCGGGCATAGAATGTGTTGAGCTCATCAGGGAGGGGTGCGTTGGAGTCGACGATTTTACGTGACTTCATCTTGTAGCCCGTTATGTCTTGCAGACCTTGCCATAGACGGAGGGGATCCGTGTGGCTAGCCTGGGACTCAAGCTTGGCCCGGTACTGTCTTTTGGCATCTTTGATGGATTTCTTTCGATCATATCTGGCTTTCTTGTAGAGGTCAGGATCGCCTGACTTGAATGACTCAGACCTAGACTTCAGCAAGCAGTGGATATCCCTGTTCATCCAGGGTTTCCAGTTGGGAAACACGCAATTTGCTTCTTTGGCACCCAGTCTTCTTCACACTTACTGTAGTGGTGTACTTGTTCAGGCTGGTCGCAGAGTTTTTAAATACTGACCAGTCTACTGACTGGTAGGAGATCATCCGATTCCACAGACCAACAATGCACAACTTTCTTTGACGGATTCTCCCACTTCAGTTTTTGCTTATAAGCCGGGAGCAGGAGTACAGCCTTGTGGTCAGATTTGCCAAAGTGTGGGTGGGCGATAGATCGATAGGCATGTTTGATATTTGTGTAGCAGTGGTTCAGGATGTTTGGGCCTCTGGTGCAACAGGTGACGTGTTGGTGGTAATTTGGTAGTACGCTCTTGAGCTTGGCCTGATTGAAGTCTCCAGCTACAATGAACAAGGCCCCGGGATGTTTCGTTTCAAGGCTATTTGTGGTGGTGAATATTTCGTCCAGTGCGATTTTCACGTTCGCATGGGGCGGGATGTAAACTATCGTCAGGGTAACAGAGCTGAACTCCCGCAGAAGGTAATAGGGGCAGCATTTTAGCGTCAGGTATTCTAGGTCGGGGGAGCAGAAACTCGCCAGTGTTGCTACATCTAGTCACCAGGAGGTGTTGATTAGGGGGCAGACTCCACCTCCCCTAGCCTTGCCTGAGGCCGCCGTACGGTCCATTCGGTGGATTGAGAAGCCCTCTGGTTGTAGGGCACAGTCCAGTGAAGCAGGAGTGGCACAGGTGTTGAACTCGTTGATGCGGGCACAGGTGTTGACTCCGGAAGCGTGTCTTCTAGAGCTTCATCCCTGTCGGTCGGCGATGGGGGGAGAGGGTGTAGGAGGGGGGGGGGGGGGGGGGGGGGGGGGGGGGGTGGAGGCCATGAAGGGGTGGGGGCGATGTTCGGTGTAGGTGGGGGAGTAGGTGATGGTTGTAGGTGATCCTGCGGGTGCCAGGTCCTGGACGGAGAGCGTATCTTGTCAGCCGTCGGGGTGCGCCACGTAGGCATACTGGGGATTGGCATGAAGGAGCTGGACCCTCTCGACCAGGGGGTCGGACTTATAGCTCCTCACCTGTTTTTGGAGGAGTACAGGCCCCGGTGTCGTCAACCAGGCCGGAAGCGAGACCCTGGAGGTGGATTTCCTGGGGAAACCAAATAGGCGGTCATGAGGGGTCTTGTTCGTGGCTGTGCAAAGGAGTGACCTAATGGAGTGGAGCACGTCAGGGAGGACCTCCTGCCAGTGGGAAACTGGGAGATTCCTAGACCGTAGGGTCAGGAGGACAGCCTTCCATACCGTCGCGTTCTCCCTCCCCAACTGCCCGTTTCCCCGGGGGTAACTGGTAGTCCTGCTCGAGGCGATGCCCTTACCGAACAGGTACTGACGCAGTTCGTCGCTCATAAACGAGGAGCCCCGGTCACTGTAGACATAAGTGGGGAAACCGAACAAGGTGAAGGTACTATGCAGGGCCTTAATGACAGTGGCAGCGGTCATGTTGGGGCAGGGGATTGCAAAGGGGAAGCGGGAGTACTCGTCAACGACGTTGAGAAAATACGCGTTGCGGTTGGTAGAGGGGAGGGGCACTTTGAAGTTGATGCTGAGGCGCTCGAAGGGCTGGGTACCTTCACCAGGTGAACCTTATCTGGTCGATAGATGTGCGCCTTACACTCCACGCAGCTTTGGCAGTCCCTGGTCATGGCCCTGACCTCCTCGGTGGAGTAGGGCAAGTTGCGGGCCTTGATGGAGTGGAGAAGCCGGGTGACCCCCCGGTGGCAGAGGTCGTTGTGGATGGCCCAAAGTCGGTCATCTTGCGCGCTGGTGCATGAGACACGGGACAGGGCATCTGGGGGCTCATTGAAGTTCCCAGGACGATACATGGTATCGTAATTATAGGTGGAGAGTTCGATCCTCCACCTCAAGATTTTATCGTTCTTGATCTTGCCCTGCTGTGTATTGTCGAACGTGAAGGCTACCGACCGTTGGTCAGTAACGAGGGTAAACCTCCTACCACCGAAGTAGTGCCTCCAATGCCGTGCAGCTTCCACGATGGCTTGAGCTTCTTTTTCCACTGAGGAGTGTTGAATCTCGGAGGCGTTGAGGGTACGGGAGAAAAAGGCTGCGGGCATGCCCGCCTGGTTAAGTGTAGCGGCTAGGGCGACCTCTGACGCGTCGCTCTCCACCTGGAAGGGGATGGACTCGTCCACCGCGCGCATCGCAGCCTTGGCAATATCTGCCTTGATGCGGCTGAAGGTCTGGCGGGCCTCAGCCGCCAGTGGGAAGATGGTGGCTTTGATCAGTAGGCGGGCTTTGTCTGCATAGTTGGGGACCCACTGGGCTTAATAGGAAAAGAACCCGAGGCATCTTTGCAGGGCCTTGGGGCAGTGGGGAGGGGGAGTTGTAGGAGGGGGCGCATGCGGTCGGGGTCGGGCACTAGGACTCTGTTTTCCACGACATAGCCGAGGATGGCCAGTCGGGTTGTGCGGAAAACACATTTCTCCTTGTTATAAGTGAGGTTGAGGGCTTGGGCGGTTTGGAGAAACTTCTGAAGGTTGGCATCATAGTCCTGCTGGTCGTGGCCGCAGATGGTGACGTTGTCCAAGTACGGAAATGTGGCCCACAGCCCGTACTGGTCCACCATTCGGTCCATTGTTCTTTGGAAGACCGAGACCCCGTTTGTGACGCCGAAGGGGACCCGGAGGAAGTGGAAGAGGCGGCCATCGGCCTCGAATGCCGTGTAGTGGCGGTCCTCCGGGCGGATTGGGAGCTGATGGTATGCAGACTTCAGATCTACCATGGAGAACACCCGGTAGTGTGCGATCTGATTCACCATGTCCGCTATCCGGGGAAGGGGGTACGCATCGAGGTGCGTGTACCAGTTTATGATTTGGCTGTGGGCAGCACGGTAGCATTGTGGATAGGACAATCGCTTCACAGCTCCAGAGTCCCAGGTTCGATTCCGGCTTGGGTCACTGTCTGTGTTGAGTCTGCACATCCTCCCCGTGTGTGCGGGGTTTCCTCCGGGTGCTCCGGTTTCCTCCCACAGTCCAAAGATGTGCAGGTTAGGTGGATTGGCCATGATAAATTGCCCTTAGTGTCCAAAATTGCCCTTAGTGTTGGGTGGGGTTACTGGGTTATGAGGATAAGGTAGAGGTGTTGACCTTGGGTAGGGTTCTCTTTCCAAGAGCCGGTGCAGACTCGATGGGCCGAATGGCCTCCTTCTGCACTGTAAATTCTATGATATCTATGATCCGGTTCTTCTCCCCAGTCCGGACGACCACCACCTGGGCTCTCCAGGGGCTATTGCTGGCCTCGATGATCCCCTCTCTCAAGAGCCGCTGGACCATGGACTTGATAAAAGTCCTGTCCTGGACACTGTACCGCCTGCTTCTGGTGGTGACGGGTTTACAGTCGGCGGTGAGGTTCGCGAAGAGCGGAGGAGGGTCGGCCTTTAGAGTCACGAGGCTACATACGGTGAGACGGGGTAGAGGCCCACCGAACTTCAGAGTCAGGCTCCTGAGGTTGCACTGGAAGTCCAATCCTAACAGGTGAGGAGCGCAGAGATCGGGGAAGACATATTGTTTAAAATTGGCGTACTCGCCGCCTTGTATCGCGAGGTTCGTGACACAGTACCTCCGGATCTGCACTGAATGCGATCCGGAAGCGAGGGAGATTGTTTGGGATGCGGGGGAAATTGGGAGAGAACAGTGCCTTACCGTGTCTGGGTATACAAAGCTCTCCATGCTTCCGGAGCAAAGCAAGCAGGGCGTTTCGTGCTCATTGACCCGGACGGTTATCATCGGTTCCTGAGGTGCTTCAGGCGTGACTGGTCGAGGGTGACCGCGCCGAGCTGTGGGTAGCCGGCGCGGTCCGAGGTGGTTGGTGGTCCCAAGATGGCTACCCCCGTCGGTCGCATGTGTCATGCGGCGATGAAGATGGCGGCCAAGATGGCGGCCCCCATGAGTCGCACATAGCAGACCATGTGGGAGATGGCAGCCAAGATGGCGCCCCCGTGAGTTGCAGGTGTTGGGTAGAGTCAAAGATGGCTGCCCCCATGGACAACACGAGGCAGATGACGTGTCCGGAGGGGGCAGAGCCAGCAGGCACGCAGCCACGCTGCGGGGTCTGTGAGTCTGAGAGTCGGGCCTGCGATTTGGAGGCTTTGGACCTGGCCAGACAAGCTTTGGCGAAGTGTCCTTTCTTGCCGCAGTCACTGCAGGTCGTGTTCCGAGCCGGGCAACGCTGCCTAGGGTGTTGGTGCTGGCCACAGAAATAGCAGGGCAGCCCCTCGGGTTGGGCGGGCAACCACGCAGCACAGGCCTGGGGCACCCTCTGTTCGGGTGTCCACGAGGGGGTCACGTGGTCGGAGGGGAAAGCGTTGAGGCTCTGAAACGCTACTTCTAGAGAGGTGGCTAATTTTACCGTCTCTTCTAGGTCGAGGGTGCTCTTCTCGAGCAGGCGCTGTCTGATGTAATTGGACTCCCGGACCCCAGCCACGTATGTGTCCCAGATGGCGAGTTCCATGTGTTGGGAGGCTGTGACAGCCTTGTAGTTGCAGTTTCGCAAGAGTACTTTCAGGTCGCGTAGGTACTCCTCCAGCGATTCCCCGGGGCATTGGCGGCGAGTGGTGAGGAGATGCGGCGCAAACACTTCGTTCACCGGCCTCACATATTGCCTTTTTAGGATCGTGACCGCATCTGCATATGTGGTCGCTTCCTCGATTTGCACGGAGATTCTGTGGCTCACCCGGGCGTGGAGGAGGCTCAGTTTCTGTTCATTGGTGACGGAGGGCGAGGAGGAGGTGGAGAGGTAGACCTCAAAACAGCGGAGCCAGTGCGAAAAAATCCCTTTGGCTTCAGCGGCCTGTGGGTCGAGTTCCAGTCGATCAGGTTGGAGGGCTGCTTCCATCGCGATGTTGTAGCTGATTAAATTGATGCAACCATCAATTCACACGAGATGGAGAGTTGAAGTGAACAGTGGTTTTAATCAGCTAGAACTGTGCCTGCCTGCGACTGCTCTGTACTGAGAGCTGCCTGCAGGGCAGCAGCTCTATATACCTCCCCCGAGCGGGCGGAGCCAGGGGCAGAGCCCACAGGGCACCAACATGATACAGTGCGATGTAATGTGATACAATGGTCCATAGGTGGAGCCCACAAGGGCAACAACATAGTACAATGCAATACAGCGGTGAATGGTTGCTGTGACACATTCACCACAGTTTGCTGAGGGATTGCCCTGCTGGAGTGGCAGCTGGAAGTGGCTGGGGGTGGATGAAATCACAGGGTCAGCTCAGGGGACAACTGTGAGATCCCAGGGTGGGGGCTGTCATAATATACACCAGTATATAATGGCGCAGACACACACACTGATGGACATACAGTAGGACTAATCAACATGCATAACACCGCAGTCAATCACCAGTTAGAGCACACTCACTATAAAGACAGAGGGCATTAGTTTTCCCACTCATTCGGGATGCAGCCTCTCAGAAGTACAGAGCTCACAGTTTACAGCACAGACTCTCACCATGTGCTGAGTGATTAGACTGGTTAGGATAGGCACAGGTCTTTAGTTAATCTAACATCGTGTTAACCCACAGTAAGAGTATGTTCAACAGTTTATAGTTTAATAAAATAGTGTTGTACTATTTTGAGTGTTGGTGGCCTGTATGTGTTCCACGGATCCAGAGCACCCAACACATCAGGGGCCTGTGAAAGACCAGGCTGCATGGGCAGAGTGAGGGACACCAACAAAAGGTGGTTACTTCCTACATGAGGGCAGAAGGCCATCACACAGGGGAGAGGACGAATGCAGTCAGAATTATCCCCCACCCTTAAGCCACATAGTGCAGCCTGAGTATTTGAGCTGCCTGGAAGTGCAAACCCACAGGTTATGGAAGTCAGGCTGTCAGGCATTAGTGTATGGGGTTGCTGACTGTTCATGTTGGAAGGCTCATTTAATCCACGGCCCGTGAGAGCAGGGTGAATGAGGATGTCATGTAAGGATGAGGCTGACTGAAAATTGCAGTCTCAACATGATTCAGGTCTGCCTCGGCTGCCACAGGGGGAAGCCAGTTCCCAATCAGCTCCATGACCCTTCCTTAGCAAGTCAATTGTGCCAATTCAGTCAGTATTGCATTGCATTAGTGTGCCCTGATTAGCGCCCAATAGTTAATCCTTTGGGAGTTTGGTCCCAAAGCATTGAACTCCAAGGCTTACACTCATCTCTCCATAACAGAGAGGTGACACAGACGTTGGCCACAATGTAAGGCACTAGGGTAACAGCACTCATTGATCACTCATTCAGGGCATGATGGGTGGCAGCATTTCGTTTCCCTGTGAGATTGAATGCACTCAAAGCCACTCAGTACTCACCCTTGGGGGAGGGGGGAATAGAAAGGGGAGGTCACGCAGCCTGCTGAGATTCTCAAGGGTTGAGATGGTTTATTCATGTGGAGGTAAGAGGGGCAACTGTGAGGAATTGCCCATTTTGTGAGAGTGGAAGAAGTGAGGCTTATTGGAAAGTCACTCACATAGGGGGATGCGCTTGAGTGGGTGTCCCAGATCCTGAGAGGGCGGTGGGTCAGGGCGTTGTCAGGAATCCTCATAGATCACTTTGATGTTCTCTCCCTTTCAGTTATTGATCTGAACCACGGTGCCTGAGGAGCTGCCAGTTCTGTTGATAAATGTGGAGCAGTGATGTCAATGTGCGGCTGCTCGTGGGCAGGACCTGCAGAGGCGGGGGAGGCAGGGCACGCTAATCAACTGGGTGCAGGGCCACTGATGATGGAGGCTCGGAGGAGACACCACCAGTCACGGGTCTACTGTCAGATAGCATCCTACCTCCAAATGTCAGAGGTCTAATGCTGGAGAAGGCTGTGTCTGACCCGGCGACTTCACCTACGTGGGCTGCCATGCAGCACCATGACGGTCAATGGGTACAGTAGCCTGCCAACCAGTGCCAACACCATGATGGTCAGCGGGTACAGTAGCCTCTCAACCAGTGCCAACACCAGGACGGCCAGCGGGTACAGTAGCCTGCTGACCAGTGCCAACATCATGCCGGTCAGTGGGTACAGTAGCCTGCTGACCAGTGCCAACATCATGACAGTCAGTGGGTACAGTAGCCTGCTGACCAGTGCCAACACCAGGACGGCCAGCGGGTACAGTAGCCTGCTGACCAGTGCCAACATCATGACGGTCAGTGGGTACAGTAGCCTGCCGACCAGTGCCAACATCATGACGGTCAGTGGGTACAGTAGCCTGCTGACCAGTGCCAACACCAGGACGGTCAGTGGGTACAGTAGCCTGCTGACCAGTGCCAACATCATGACAGTCAGCGGGTACAGTAGCCTGCTGACCAGTGCCAACACCAGGACGGCCAGCGGGTACAGTAGCCTGCTGACCAGTGCCAACATCATGACGGTCAGTGGGTACAGTAGCCTGCCGACCAGTGGCGACACTATGATGATCAGCGGGTACAGTAGTCTGCTGACCAGTGCCAACTCCATGACGATCAGCGCATATAGCAGCTTGCCGACCAGTGCCAACACTATGACGGTCAGTGGGTACAGTAGCCTGACGACCAGTGGCGACAGCATGAGGGTCAGCAGGCACAGTAGCCTGGTGACCAGTGCCAACACCATGACGGTAAATGGGTACAGTAGCCTGCCAACCAGTGCCAACACCATGACGGTCAGTGGGTACAGTAGCCTGCCGACCAGTTCCAACGCCATGACGGTCAGTGACTATAGTAGCCTGGCAACCAGTGCTGACGCCATGAGTGTAAATGGCTACAATTGCCTGATGACCAGTGCCAGCTCCATGAGGGTCACAGTGGGAACTGACTGGAAATTGCCTGGCGACCAGTGCCAAAACTATGAGGGTCAGCGGTTACAGTAGCCTGCCAACCATTTAATATATGGCACTTCAGCTAACAGCAAAAGGGCACCATATGAATCTATCACATCCCAGTGGACTTGGCTTTTTCCATATCCATCATCTTACCAGAGTTAGAAAGATATCGACAGTGATGTCGGAAGGAAAGAGATATTAGGTCAGGCAAGTCCAAGAAGAAGGTTTTATGAAGCATCTTAAGGGGGAAGTAGAGAAACTAAGGAGTTTCCGGAGCGAATTCCATAGCTTAGGGCTTTGGCAGCTGAAGGAAAGGCCGCAACAATAAAAATCTGCAATACACAAGGGCCTGGAATTAGAGGAACACAGAGATTCAGAGGATTGTAGGGCTGGAAAAGGTTATGGAGTTCGGGAGATAAAAAGTCATGAGGGGAGAGGGGGTGGGGATGTGGGGGTGGGAGGGGGTGGTATTTATAAACAGGAATCTTAAAGTCGAAGCATTGCCAGACCAGGAGCCAATCATAGAATCATCATAGAATTTACAGTGCAGAAGGAGGCCATTCAGCCCATCGTGTCTGCACCGGCCCTTGGAAAGAGCACCCTACCTGAGCCCACACCTCCACTCTAAACCCATAATCCCACCTAACCTTTTTTGTGGACACCAAGGGCACTTTAGCATAGCCAATCGACCTAACCTGCACATCTTTGGACTGTGGGAGGAAACCGGAGCACCCAGAGGAAACCCACACAGACACTGGGAGAACGTGCAGACTCCGCACAGACAGTGACCCAATCCAGGAATCGAACCTTGGACCATGGAGCTGTGAAGCAACTGTGCTAACCAATGTGCTTCGGTGCTACCCTTGCAGATCAACAAGCACAGGGGTGATGGGTGAACAGGTCCTGATGTTAGTTAGGATGTCAAGGTGCCAGGTTTTGATGAGTTCCCCTTTACAGTGGGTGCAGAGTGCAGCTGGGGGAGGGGGGGGGGGGGGGAGGTCAGCCAGGAGTTTGCAAGAGTAATAAAAGCAAAATACTGGGGATGCTGGAAATCTGAAATAAAATCAGAAACGCTGGATAAACTCAGCAGGTCCGGCAGCATCTGTGCAGAGAGGAATAGAGTTAACGTTTCAAGTTTGTACGACTCTTCTTTGGACCATTGCAGTCGTTGAGTCTGGGGGTAACCAAGGCGTTGGAGGGAAGTTTCCGCAGCAGATGAGCTGAATTCACAAGCTCAGAAAAGAGGTACAGGATCTGTAGCAGATAAGTTCACAATTTTTTAAGGCAGGATGCCAATGGCAGGACGAATCTCTGCCATCTTCCTTGCTCATTTACAATGAGATGTCATGACTCAACCACCACGTTCAGAGGACACAGCCGAAGACAGGTTTCCACAGGGCACTTTCCCAGCACTGCTAGTTTTAAATGGCACATTTATCAGCTGAAAATAAATGTGCAACAACATTAAATAATGGGCTTTTGAAGTAAGATGATCAGATTGCTGCGCCACCCTTGCCCCAGAAGAGGTACAACATAGAACATAGAACATAGAACAGTACAGCACAGAACAGGCCATTCGGCCCTCGATGTTGTGCCGAGCAATGATCACCCTACTCAAACCCACGTATCCACCCTATACCCGTAACCCAACAACCCCCCCATAACCTTACTTTTTAGGACACTACGGGCAATTTAGCATGGCCAATCCACCTAACCACGCACACACGGGGAGGACGTGCAGACTCCACACAGACAGTGACCCAGCCGGGAACTTGTCCTCTCATTGCCTCGACCCCTATCCGGTGAGTCACTGGAGGGAATGCCCAGAGCAAACTCTCCCTGATCCCCAAAGAGCTTTCAAGCAGAAATATGCCGTAACAACAACAACCTGCATTTATAATGCACCACTAACTCAGTTCAGTTGCACTTCACAAGAGCAGCATTATTCATCCGTGCTTAATCTCGATCATGTACTTCTTGGTAAGCTCCATCACAGGCAACATTCTCTCCACCCACATTTCCCAGCAACAACTGTGGTGTGGTGAACCATCATGTGGCATGTTTGGCTATCCCGAGGGAGTGCAGTAAATCAATTTGTGAGAGAGACATGGGAGATTTTCACTTTCTGACGAGTGTTGCTAATAAAATTAGATCGACAAAACACGGTCATTCCATGATTTTATGAAAAAAACAAAATTACATTCATGTTAAAGTCCCTTGGCCCGATGGGGGCTGGTAATCAAAAACAGTAACTTGTGTTTGTGCGTTTCTCCAGTTGTAGAGACAACGCCCCCAGGGGTGAGCATGTATGTATGAGGGTGGCGTAGCTGGACAGGCCTTGATTGGATTGTGGGGTTGAGGGTTGTGGTAGTCACCACTGATGTGTATACTGTATATATACTGTATGTACTGTATATATATATGGGTATTACGGTAAGGCCCCTGCACTACAGGTACGGGGGTAGATCCCTGCCTGCTGGCTCCACCCAGTAGGCGGAGTATAAATATGTGTGCAGCCATTTTGTCAGCTGCTGTAGGAGGCACATCTCTGTGTAATAAAGCCTCGATTACATTCTACTCTTGTCTTCTCGTAATTGATAGTGCATCAATTTATTACACTGAGATTTTTCAGAGATGGACCTCCTCATCAAGCCGGATCACCTGCAGCTGCATCTTCAAACAGACAACGCCAAAAAGGACTTTGAACATTGGCTAGCCTGTTTTGAAACGTACATCGGGTCTGTGCCAGACGCAATCCCAGAAGCACAGAAGCTCCAGATTCTGTACACGTGGCTGAGGTCCAATGTCTTTCCCCTCGTCCAGGACGCGCCGACCTACGCAGAGGCCATGGCGCTACTGAAGGAAAACTATGCTCAGCGGACTAACAAAATCTACACCAGGTATCTCCTCTCCACGCGGCGCCAACTTCCCGGTGAGTCAGTGGAAGATTTCTGGCATGCCCTGCCCGCCCGAGTGAGAGACTGTGACTGTCAGGCTGTTTCGGCCACTGAACATTCGAATCTGCTGATGAGAGACGCATTCGTTATGGGCGTAAGGTCTGACTACATCCGCCAGCGCCTCTTAGAAGGGGCCACGCTCGACCTCACGGCGACCATAAAACTAGCGCTCTCACTTACGGTCGCCTCACGCAGCGTTCAGGCCTATGAACCGACCGCGCAGCCCACCCCCCCCTGTGCATCATGGACCCCACCGATGGTCACCCCATCACGGACCCCATCAGCGGCCGCCCCCAGCCAACGCCACGCCTGTGCCGCGCTGCAGCCAACCAACCCCGGGGGACCCAAATGCTACTTCTGTGGGCAATCAAAGCACCCCCAACAGCGCTGCCTGGCGCGGAGCGCCCTCTGCAAGGCCTGTGGCAAGAAGGGACATTTCGCTGCAGTGTGCCAGGCCCGCTCAATCGCTGCGATTGTCCCGGCACCCCCCACGTGCGGCCATTGGTCGCCGCAATCTTCCCCTCCTCAGATCACGTGCGGCCCGTGGGTGCCGTCATCTTGTTCTGCTCACAACACGTGCGGCCTGTGGGTGCCACCATCTTGTCTCTCTCAGAACCAATGGGCGCCGCCATCTTGCCTGCCCCAGGACATGTGCAGCCCGAGGGCGCCGCCATCTTGCCTCCCCAGGACACGTGCGGCCCATGGGCGCCGCCATCTTAGCCGCCTCAGGTGCACCTCGTCAGGTGCCGTCGGGCACCTCATCAGGCCGCTCATTGCCTGCAACCGCCGACGACCAGCCGCGTCTTGCCTCAGTCACGATTGACTAGTCTCGACCACACAACCTCGCGACCGCTTCAACAAGGTTGAAAGTCAACAGGCATAAGATCTCCTGCCTGCTGGACTCCGGGTGCATTGAGAGCTTCATTCAACCCGATACGGTAAGGCGCTGCTCTCTCGCGGTACACCCCGCTGATCAGAGAATCTCCCTGGCCTCCGGATCCCACTCTGTGGCAATCCGGGGGTACTGCATCGTCACCCTCACCGTCCATGATGTGGAGTTCAGCGGCTTCGGCCTCTATGTCCTCCCCAACCTCTGCACTGCCTTGCTACTCGGCATGGACTTCCAGTGCAACCTCCAAAGCCTAACCCTGAAATTTGGCGGGCCCCTCCACCCCTTACCGCTTGCGGGCTCGCGACCCTTAAGGTCGACCCGCCTTCCCTTTTTGCAAATCTAAGCCCGGATTGCAAACCCGTCGCCACCAGGAGCAGGTGGTACAGCGCCCAGGACAGGACCTTTATCAGGTCCGAAGTCCAGCGGCTGCTTCAGGAAGGTATCATCGAGGCCAGCAACAGCCCCTGGAGAGCCCAAGTGGTAGTGGTCAAAACTGGGGAAGAAAACAGGATGGTCATTGACTACAGTCAGACCATCAATCGGTACACGCAGCTCAACGCGTACCCCCTCCCATGCATATCTGATATGGTCAATCAGATTGCATAGTACTGGGTCTTCTCGACAGTGGACCTGAAATCTGCCTACCACCAGCTCTCCATCCATAAGGCGGACCGCCCATACACGTCGTTCGAAGCAGACGGCCGCCTTTACCACTTTCTTAGGGTTCCCTTCGGCGTCACCAAAGGGGTCTCGGTCTTCCAACGGGAGATGGACCGAATGGTTGACCGCTACGGACTGCATGCTACTTTCCCGTACCCAGGCAATGTCACCATCTGCGGCCACGACCAGCAGGACCATGACGCCAACGTTGCCAAATTTCTCCACACGGACACGCTCCTCAACCTCACGTATAACAAGGAGAAGTGCTTGTTCAGCACGAATCGCTTAGCCATCCTCGGCGATGTGGTCCAGAACGGAGTTCTGGGGCCTGACCCCGATCACATGTTCCCCCTCATAGAACTCTCCCTCCCCCTCTGCCCCAAGGCCCTCAAACGATGCCAGGGGCTCTTTTCGTATTACGCTCAGTGGGTCCCAAACTATGCGGACAAGGCCCGTCCACTCATTCAATCCACCGCTTTCCCACTGACGGCCGAGGCTCACCAGGCCTTCAACCGTATCAAGGCCGACATCGCCAAGGACGAGATGCACGCGGTCGACGAGACGCTGCCCTTCCAAGTCGAGAGCGATGCAACAGACGTCACTCTGGCTGCCACCCTCAACCAGGCAGGCAGGCCCATGGCATTCTTTTCCCGCACCCTCCGGCACTCTTCCGTCGAAAAAGAGGCCCAAGCGATCGTGGAAGCTGTAAGACATTGGAGGCATTACCTGGCCGGCAGGTGATTCACTCTCCTCACTGACCAACGGTCGGTTGCCTTCATGTTTAACAACACACAGCGGGGCAAGATCAAAAACGATAAAATCTTGAGGTGGAGGATCGAACTCTCCACCTACAATTATGAGATTTTGTATCGCCCCAGTAAGCTCAACAATCCCCCCGATGCCCTATCCTGAGGTACATGTGCCAGCTCGCAAGTGGACCGACTCCGGACCCTGCACGACCATCTCTGTCACCCAGGGGTTACTCGTTTTTACCACTTCATTAAGTCCCACAATCTGCCCTGCTCCATCGAGGAAGTCAGGGCGATCACCAGAGACAGCCAGGTCTGCGCGGAGTGTAAACCGCACTTCTACCGGCCAGACCGTGCACCCCTGGTAAAGGCCTCCCGCCCCTTTGAACGCTTCAGCGTGGACTTCAAAGGGCCCCTCCCCTCCACCGACCAAAACACGTACTTCCTCAGTGTGGTCGATGAATATTCCCGCTCCCCTTTGCCGTCCCATGCCCCGAGATGACGCCTGCACCGGCATCAAAGTGCTCAACACCATCTTCGCTCTGTTCAGCTTCCCCGCCTACGTCCACAGCAACCGGGGATCCTCATTCATGAGCGATGAGCTGCGCCAGTTCCTGCTTAACAGGGGCATTACCTCGAGCAGGATGACCAGCTACAACCCCAGGGGAAACGGACAGGTGGAACAGGGGAATGGGACAGTCTGGAGGGACGTCCAGCTGGCCCTACAGTCCAGAAACCTCACGGTGGCAGGAGGTCCTCCCCGACGCACTTCACTCCATTCAGTCGCTCCTGTGCACTGTGACTAACGAAACCCCCCATGAAGTCTCTTTGCCTTCCCTAGGAAGTCCACCTCCGGGGTTTCGCTACCAACATGGTTGGCAGCTCTAGGACCCGGTCTCCTCCGTAGACATGTGTGACTCCACAATGCAGACCCATTAGTTGAGAGGGTACAGCTACTCCAACCCGCAGTATGCTTACATAGCGTATCCCGATGGCCGCCAAGACACCCTCAGGGACCTGGCACCAGCTGGTTCCACACACACCCCCCTCTGCCCCGGTGCCACCCTCCCTTCCCCTGGTGCACCCCACTGCAGCCCCCGCTCCAGGACAATCCGTCCTCCCCTTGCTCCAACCCAGGGATGAAGAGGATTTCGACACGCTCCCGGAGACACCGAAGATCAAGACGCCGCCTGAGCCGCCACCAGCACTGCGGCACTCTCGACGGCAGATCAAGGCACCGGACCACCTGAATTTGTAATATTCTCTGTGATTTTAAACACAACTTTTTGTATATAGTTCTCCACCACCCCCACTGGACTCAATTTTTAACAGGGGTGAATGTGGTAGTCACCACTGATGTATATACTGTATATATATGTGTTTTACGGTAAGGCCCCTGTACTATAGGTACAGGGATAGATCCCTGCCTGCTGGCTCCGCCCAGTAGGCGGAGTATAAATATGTGTGTTCCCCGTACAGCAGCCATTCCGTCAGCTGCTGTAGGAGGCCACACATCTCAGTGTAATAAAGCCTCAATTACATTCTACTCTTGTCTTCTCATAATTGATAGTGCTTCAAGGGTAAAATAGTGCTGATGGGGAGCTGCATTTTGGTGGGGGAGGGGGGGGGGGGTGTTCAGTAAGCGGAAGAGGTGACACCATCTGCAAAACAAGTTTCAACCAAAGCCATGACAAGTTCCAAAGTTCCAAAGCAAAGTCATCAAAGCCAGGCTCTTATTCACAAGTGACCAAACACATTACAGCAAAATGCAGAGTAGGACGATAATTGCTGCTCCCCTGTCTGAATCTGAGGTGACAGAGTGGAGAGGGACGCTGGTTAGGAAGGGTGAGGACAATGGAGCAGTTGGGGGTTACTGTTCATAAGGAGGCAACAACAACTTGCATTTATATAGTACCTTTAGTGTAATCAAACATCCAAGGTACCTCACAGGAGCATTGTAAAACAAGATTTGACATAGAGCCACTTGAGGAGATATGAGGGCAGATGCCCAAAGGTGTAGGTTTCAAGGAAGGAAAGAGTGGTAGAGAGATGGAGAGGTTTAGGGAGGGCTCTAATGCTTGGGAGCTAGGCAACTGAAGGTTCGGCCACCAATGGTGGAGCGATTATAATCAGGGATCTGTGCCAATACCTCTGAGGGTTTGGGAAGAGATTACAGACATAAGGAGGAGCAAAGCTTTGGAGCGATTGAAAAACAAAATAAGAATTTGTTTTTAATAGACAATTTTATTGAGGTATGTTTGGCATATAAAACAGCAACATTATGCTGTAGTGTACAAGAAGCAAATAAGACATAATGCAAGCATCGGCTCCCCTCTCGCAAGAACCTGCCTAAGCAACCCCCTACTCTATGCTACCCTACCCCCTTCCCCCGCCCCCTCCCCTGCTGACGATTAATTCTTCGCAAAGAAGTCAACGAATGGCTGCCACCTCCGGGCGAACCCTGACAGCGATCCTCTCAAAGCGAACTTAATTCTCTCCAGCCCGAGAAAGCTCGCCAAATCCGACAGCCATACTTCAGACTCCGGGGGCTTTGAATCCTTCCATGTTCCAACAGTTTTTGTCGCTGGGCTACCAGGGAAGCAAAGGCCAAGACGTCGGCCTCTTTCTCTTCCTGGACTCCCGGGTCCTCCGAAACCCCAAACATTGCCACCTCAGGACGCATTGCTACCCTAGTTTTCAATACCCGGGACATGACATCCGCAAATCCTTGCCAGTACCCCCTTAGTTTAGGACACGCCCAGAACATGTGTACATGGTTCGCTGGTCCTCCGGCACATCTAGCACATTTGTCCTCCAGCCCAAAGAATTTGTTCATCTGGGCCACCGTCATGTGGGCCCGATGTATGACCTTGAACTGAATCAGACTGAGCCTGCAGCATGTTGCAGTCATGTTTACTCTACTCAAAGCGTCTGCCCATATGCCGTCCTCTATCTCCCCCCCGAGCTCCTCCTCCCACTTAAGCTTCAGTTCTTCAGTCTGTGCCTCCTCTGCCCCCATTAGTTCTTTATAAATGTCGGAGACTCTCCTCTCTCCCACCTCTCCTCTGGAAACTACCCTGTCCTGGATCCCCCTTGGTGGGAAGCGTGGGAAGGATGGTACCAACCTGCGTACGAAATGCCGCACCTGCAAGTACCTGAAATCATTCCCTCGCACCAGCCCAAACTTCTCTTCCAACACCCTCATGCTCGGGAAGCTCTCTTCCAGGAACAGATCGCTCATCCTCGCAATCCCCGCCCTCCGCCATAATTGGAATCTACCGTCCATATTCCCCGGGCAAATCAGTGGTTACCACAGATTGGGGACCGAACCAATGCTCTCACTTCCCCTATATCCCTCCTCCACTGGCCCCAGATCCGTAGAGCCGCCACCACTATAGGGCTAGTGGAGTACCTGGCCGGCGGGAGCGGCAGAGGCGCCGTAACCAAGGCTGCCAAACTGGTGCCCCTGCACGAAGCAGCCTCCATCCGCTCCCAAACCGACCCCGTACCCACCATCCATTTCCTTACCATGGCTATGTTAGCTGCCCAGTAGTAGTTGCTAAAGTTCGGCAACGCCAACCCCCCATCCCCTCGGTTCCTCTCGAGCATCGCCTTCCTCACCCGCGGGGACTTTCCCGCCCAAACAAATCCCAGGATAATTTTATCCAGCCTCTTAATGAAGGACCGTGCAATGAAAATAGGGAGACACTGAAATATGAACCAGAATCTCGGGAGAATCAACATCTTCACCGTCTGCACTCTCCCTGCCAATGACAGCGGGAATGCATCCCATCTCCGGAACTCGTACCTCACTTGCTCCATCAACTGGGACAAGTTTAGCTTATGCAACTTACCCCAGTCTCGCGCTACTTGTATTCCTAAATATCTGAAGCTTTCCCTACCAGCCTGAACGGCAGCCGCCCCAGCCTACTCTCCTGGCTTCTCGTCTGCACTACCCACATCTCGCTCTTTGCCATGTTCAATTTATATCCTGAGAACCGACCACATTCCCTCAGAGTCTCCATGATACCGTCCATCCCCGCCATTGGGTCTGACACATATAACAGCAGGTCATCCGCGTATAATGAGACTTTATGTTCCACTCCCCCACCCTGACCAGCCCTTTCCAGTCCCTTGAAGCTCTTAGAGCAATTGCCAGCGGCTCTATAGCTAGCGCAAACCGCAGAGGGGAGAGGGGGCATCCCTGTCTAGTCCCGTGATGCAGTCTGAAGTAGTCAGATGTCATCCTGTTCGTCCTCATGCTAGCCTCTGGGGCCTCATATAGCAGCCTAACCCAGTAAATGAATCCCACCCCGAACCCAAAACGTCCCAGTACCTCCCATAAATAGTCCCACTCAACCCAGTCGAAAGCCTTTTCGGCATCCAATGCTACAACTACCTCTGCCTCCCTGCTCTCCGGGGGCATCATAATCACATTGAGAAGCCTCCTTAGATTTGCCACCAGTTGCCTGCCCTTTACGAACCCAGTTTGGTCCTCCGCAATCACGTCCGGACACAGTCCTCTATTCTAGACGCCAAGATCTTAGCCAGTAACTTAGCGTCTGCATTAATCAAAGAGATCGGCTTATAGGACCCACATGCCTCCGGGTCTTTATCCCATTTCAGTATAAGCGAGATAGTGGCCTGTGAGATAGTCAGGGGTAAGACCCCTCTATCTCTTGCCTCGTTTAACACCCTGACCAGCACCGGCCCCACTACCTTGGAGAACATTTTATAAAACTCCACCGGGTAGCCGTCTGGCCCCGGGGTTTTACCCGACTGCATGGCCTTCAGGCCCCCCAGTACTTCTTCGGTCCCGATCGGGGCCCCAGCCTGTGTACCAACGCCCAACCTACTCTTGGGAAGGTCAGTCCATCCAAAAAGCGCCTCATCCCCTCCGGTCCCATGGGGGGGGGGGGGGGGGGGGGGCGAGGTGTACAGCTTGCTATAGAAGTCCCTAAACACCTTGTTCAGTGTGGTAGTCACCACTGATGTATATATTAGATGATTTGTGGTAAGGCCCTGTACTACAGGTATGGGGGTAGTTCCCTGTCTGCTGGCTCCACCCACTAGGAGGAGTATAAATATATGTGCTCCCTGTACAGCAGCCATTTCGTCAGCTGCTGTAGGAGGCCACACATCTTAGTGTATTAAAGCCTCGATTGCATTCAACTCTTGTCTTTGTGTAATTGATCGTGCATCATTCAGTCCGACCGGGTCCCCACCAGCTTTCCCTCCCCGTCAACTACCTATCCTATTTCCCTAGCTGCTTCTCTCTTTCTTAGATGTTGTGCAAGCATTCTGCTGGCCTTCTCCCCATGCTCATATATTACGCCCTTTGCCCTTCTGAGCTGCTCTATGGCCTTCCCTGCAGATAACACCCCAAACTCGGTCTGCAGCCTCTGTCGTTTCCTAAGTAACTCTGGCCTCGGGGACTCCGCATCGCTCCTTGTCCGTAAAATTTCCTTAACCCAGTCGGTCCGTTTCTGCCCTGTCTGTCCTGTCCCTATGGGCTCGGATTGAAATCAGCTCCCCTCTCACCACTGCCTTCAGCGCCTCCCAGAGCACCGCTGCTGAGACTTCTCCTGTATCATTTACCTGCAGGTAATTATCCATGCATGTCCTCAGCCTCTCACACACCACCTCATCCACAAGCAATCCAACTTCCAGCCTCCATTGTCGGCGCTGAAAGCTATCTTTGAAAATCTGCAGATCAACCCAGGGCGGAGCATGGTCCGAGATGGTAATTGCCGAATATTCTGCACCCGTCATCCCTGTCACCAAGTCCCTGCTCATGATAAAGAAATCGATTCGAGAATACACCTTGTGGATGTGAGAATAGAACGAAAACTCCTTCACCGACGGCCGACTAAATCTCCATGGATCAGCTCCCCCCATTTGCTTCATGAACCCTCTCAGTTCCTTTGTCACGCTGGCACCCAACCCGTTTTTGAACACGACCAGGCCAGGATCAAGAACTGTGTTAAAGTCCCCACCCATGATCAGTTTGTGTGAGTCCAAGTCAGGGATCTTCCCCAGCAACCTCTTAACAAAATCTACGTCATCCCAATTAGGGGCATATACGTTCACCAGGACTATTCTCACCCCCTCGAGCTTACCCCTGACCATAACAAATCTGCCACCCCTGTCCGCAACTGTGCCCTCCACCTCAAATTGGACCCGCTTGTTGATCAAGATCGCAACCCCCCAGGTCTTAGTGTCGACCCCGAATGGAAGACCTGGCTAATCCAGCCCTTCCTTAATCTGACCTGGTCAGCCACTTTCAGATGAGTCTCCTGTAACATGACTACGTCCGCCTTTCAAACCCGTAAATGCGCAAACACACGCGCCCCCTTGACTGGCCTGTTTAGCCCTCTAACATTCCAGGTGATCAGCCTGGTCAGGGGGGGGGCATCGTGCCCCCCCCCTTTGCCGATCAGCCATGCCCTTTCTTTGGCCAGCCCCCAAGCCATGTGTCGCGCTTACTCTGGCCCGCCTCCTGGCTGCCTCCACCCCTGACCTCCTCACTGTTACCTTGCCCAATTTCCAACATCGTCAGCAGACCTACTCACCCCCCCTCTTCTCCCACCCCCCCTCCCCCCCCCGAAACACCACCCTATAACCTAACCCCTGACATGAATTAGCTAAATGAACACCCCCCCACCTGGTTTCCGTTGACTAGCCCACCCAGCTAGCCTGGTGGTTCCCAACTCCGGCACCAGCAGGTCTCTCACCTATTGTTCCCTGGCTCCCCTCCCCCGGCCCATCTACACCACTTCCCCAAATCAGCCCTGCTTGAACAAATACTCAAAACAGGACAGAGACAGCCCCAACAATAGTGCAATTTAAGTCATACAAAACAAAATAGCAGGCATTGTCAACCATTCCTATCTGAACGCAGAAAGAGATCGCAAAAATTCCCTGAAAAACACCCTCCATATCTGAACCATTCTAACTATTCTCTTTTACTCGCAAAACTCAGGCATAAAAGCAAAAAAGAGACATGAAGAGAAAAAAGACAAAAATCACATAATAGCCAAGATTCAAAAGCATGAAAAAACATGCAGGCATCTCTCAGAAACAAGAGAAAAAGAATTAAAAGTTCCAACACGAGTCCAAGAGTCCTCAGCTTGGGACCAGCCCTTGCCTCTTTGCAAAGTCTATCGCCTCCTCGGGTTCCTCGAAATAATGATGCTGGCCCTCGTGCATAACCCACAGTCGCGCCGGATAGAGCAGCCCAAATTTAACCTGCTTCTTATGTAAAATCTCTTTAACTTGCCTGTAGCCTGCCTTCCTTCTGGCCACCTCTGCATTCAGGTCTTGGTAAATGCGCAGGGTGCTATTGTCCCAGTTGCAGCTCGGTGTGCTCTTGGCCCATTGAAGAACCCTCTCCTTATCCAGGAACCTCTGGAACTGAACCACCATCACTCGTGAGGGACCCCCTCGCTGCGGCTGCCTCACCTGCACTCTATGTGCCCTGTCCACCTCCGGCGGGTGAGGGAACACCTCGTTCCCCAGCAGCTTCTGGAACATATCTGCCACATACGCAGCAGCTTCCAGCCCCTCGGCCCCCTCCGGGAGGCAAACGATTCTTAAATTCTGTCGGCGAGACCTGTTTTCCAGGTCCTCCAGCTTTTCCAGCAGCACTTTTTGTTGGTCTCTCAACCTTCGAATCTCCAAGTCCGCCACCGTTTGAAAGTCCACCTGCTCCTCCACTATCTTCTCCAGTTCCTGGGTCTTCTCAGTCTGGGCATCCAGCCTTTCTCCTTTCGGTCAAATGATTTCTGGAGCGGTTCCAAATGATCACTTTTCAGTGCTGGGAAGTTCTCCTCCATAACCTGCAACAGGTGCTCCATTGTCGGCTGAGCTGGCAGCGCCCAGGTCTGGACATCGGCCATATTGGTTTCACTCAAAGCCTCCCCTTTGCCCTTGCTTGTCCACTTCTTCAGCTGTTTGCGCTCCTTCCTACTTCTTAGTTCCATACACCTCTGTATTATTTCAGTGCCTGAGTGCTTTACTTTCCAATCCAGCGTTTAAAAGCGCAAAAACGTTGGGGGAGAAGGACCGAAAGTCCAGAGCAGGAGCCACCAAGTGTGCAACTTACTCCCTCATAGCCACCACCGGATGTCCACAAAATAAGAATTTTAAAAGGAGCCAGTTCAGGTTTGGGAACCCAGGAGGGGTAGGTGAACGAGACCCGGTGCAAATTAGGACAGGGACAGCACTGTTTTGGATGACCTCAGGTTTATGGTGGGTAGTATGTGGGAGGCTGGTCAGGAGCGTGTTGGATTGGTCAGGTCTAGAGGTGGCTTCCTCAGCAGAGGAGCTGAGGCAGGTGAAATCGGGTGGTGTTATAGAGGTAAAAATGGGTGTTGTTGGCGAAGGCGCAAATAGGCGATTGAAAGCTCACCTCAGGGTCAAATAGAACACCAAGGTTCAGCCTCAGATCGTTTTTCCAGGGAGAGGGATGAAATGGTGGCTAGGGAATTAGGTTTGTGGTGGGGTCTGAAGATGTCTTCCCATTATTTCGCTGGAGGTATTCCGACTACTGCAGTACTGGATGTCTATGGAAACTGACACTGCGTTTTCAGGTGATGGTGTCGAGCAGCAACAAGTAACTGAGAAATAGGAGTGGGCCAAGGATACGTATTTGGGGAAAGCCATTCTGGAGGCACAGACGGTTGTTTATTAAGGCTGATTCCAAGCCTGGGATAGCAGCAGAACAGATAGGTGGAAGAGAAGTGCTGGGTTGACTAGGGTTTGGTAATGAATCTCAGGCAGGAGAGATTAAAGGTCAGCTTGACAGTACGACCGACAGGAGAAAAGGGTTCAGAGGAAAAAAAGATAGAAAAATTGTTGTAATATGCCCTTAAGAGATATCTGCTTGATATCACAAGAGGGGAAATGTGTCATGTGATGCAGTCTTAGTTTCAATTTTGCTTTGAGCGGAACACATGCGCACAGCTCTGATGTCTTCAAGCTTTCTCATAATGTACAACTGTTCTCGAGTGCCTGGTCTAAATAAATGAACCCACAACATGTCTATCCCAATCCCTAATGAGTGATTAGTACCTTGTGTCTTGTACAGTAATTAAGACCAAAGTACTATACCATTTCAATAATGATGTGGGGATGCTGGCGTTGGACTCGGGTGGGCACAGTAAGAAGTCTTACACCACCAGATTAAAGTCTGGGGTGGGCATAGTAAGAAGTACTACAACACCAGGTTAAAGTCCAACAGGCTTATTTGGAATCACCAGCTTTTGGAGTATATCAGTGAGTCATTTACAGTGGTTAGAGCAGTTGCTTCACAGCTCCAGGGTCCCAGGTTGGATTCCAGGCTTGAGTCACTGTGGAGTCTGCACGTTCTCCCTGTTTCTACGTGGGTTTCCTCCGGGTGCTCTGGTTTCCTCCCACTAGTCCCGAAAGATGTGCTGTTAGATCATTTGGACATTCTGAATTCTCCCTCTGTCTACCTGACTCGGGGCCGGAATGTGGCGCCTAGGGGATTTTCACAGTAACCTTACTGCAGTGTTAATGTGAGCCTACTTGTGACAATAAAGTTTACTATTATTGTTTTATCAGGTGAGCCATTTTAACACAAGAATCTAAACTTATCATTTATTGGGACAAATTTTCCTGGAAAGCTAATGGTATGCCAATGACACATCATTAATAATGCACAGAACAGTCATCAAACTCAGGGGAGGCAGAGAGTTAAGAAGTTCCAGAAGTTATTATTGGTTTAACGGTTTGCTTTAAACAAAACAGCATCTTGCCTTTGACCTTCCCTTAATGAACTTGCTGGATTTGTATATTAATTGCCAGTTAAATAGCCACGGACAGTTAGGGTTCATAATGAATTCACGCAAATATCCTTTCAATTCAATGAGGATTGTTAATATGCCAAACAATCTCTCTGGTCCTCAAAAGGAACAAAACTGTTGTGTCCCAATCTTGCATGCCATAATTTATTGTTAAAGATATCAAAAATTTCTAATTCTGAGTGTTTTTCCACCGTACACTGCCTTTCTGTTCCCTTTCCCAGTCTACATTTTCTAGCTCAAGGGGACAGAGGACAAGCTAACAGCGCATGCCAGGGAGCGCTAGATTCGGCTTCAATAAGATTTGGCTCCAACAGAGCACACTGGGTAACACTGCCCAAAACAGAAATCCACAATATTGAGTTCCTAATCCCAGTTTTGATGTTCTCAGAATCTCCAAATTGCAGAGTATTGTCTGGGAATTTAAAAAAAATTAATTTACAGGTTGTGGGCGTTGCTGGTTAGGCCAACATTTATTGCCCACCCCTAGTTACCCTTAGTTACCCTTCAGAAAGTGGTGATGAGTTGCCTTCTTGAACCGCTGCAGTCCTTCAAGTGTAGGTACACCCACAGTGTTGTTAGGGAGGGAATCTGTGAAACAGCTCTCCCAACTTTGGCACAAGCCCCCAGAGTTTAGAAAGGAGGATTTTACAGGGTCGACAGGGCTGGGAGACAGGGCTGCAATATCACTGCACCGCTGCCGCCCCCTCCCCTGCTGTGCAGCATCATCATCCTGAGGTGGTGCATCCTCCATGCTGTGTGCTAGATGTCTAGCCATTCATGTTTCCACTTTTTCATGTATATGTTCCCATGTACACTTTTCCAAGTACACTTTTCTATGCATATGTTTCCATGTATGTTTCCGTGCATATGTTCACAAGTATACTTTTCCATGTGTACATTTCCAGGTACACTTTCCCATGTATATGTTTCCATGTACATTTTTCCATGTACACTTTCCCATGTATATGTTTCCATGTACATTTTTCCATGTATACTTTCCCATGTATACATTTCCATGGACATTTTTCCATGTATACTTTCCCATGTATACATTTCCATATATATTTTTCTATGTATACTTCTCCATGTATATGTTTCTATGTATACTTCTCCATGTATATGTTTCTATGTACACTTTTCCATGTATACTTTAAAAACCTGTGAGGTGGTTTGCTTTGCAATATCTGGGGAAGGGTGTTTTAGTCTCATGGCATTTGGTATGAGGTTGTTCAGTTCTGCTTGTGTGTGACATCGGAGAGGCACAAACTGTGTGTGTGTGTCCCTGCTGCATTGGATTGCGAACACCTGGCGGGATAGCAATAACAATTCCGGCTTGGGTCACTGTCTGTGTGGAGTCTGCACGTTCTCCCCGTGTGTGCGTGGGTTTCCTCCGGGTGCTCCGGTTTCCTCCCACAGTCCAAGGATGTGCAGGTTAGGTGAATTGGCCAGGCTAAATTGCCCTCAGGGTCCAAATTGCCCTTAGTGTTAGGTGGGGTTACTGGGTTATAGGGATAGGGTGGAGGTATGGGCCTGGGTAGGGTGCTCTTTCCAAGAGCCGGTGCAGACTCGATGGGCCGAATGGCCTCCTTCTGCACTGTAAATTCTATGAATTCTATGAACAACTTCAGGGTGAGCTGTTTCTGCAAAGCAGTTAAAACCTACTCCCTGTCATGATATGCAGACATGCACATAATGAGATACAAACAGGCAGCTAATGAATACAGAGAACAGGACATAACCAATCAGCAGGCAGAACACTTGGGGGTGGTTTCCCACTATAAAAGGCACGAGGCACTCACACTCCGCCTCTTTCCACTGGTGACATCTACAGTGTGAGTCAGGGTGTACATATCATATAACTCCTACAGCACGTGGCTAAGAGCTGGTCTGGTTAAATCAGACAGATTAATCACACTAGGTTAGCAGAGAGTCGAACTCACAGAGGATTGAGCTAACTGTATGACAGGTTTAATAAATCATATTGAACTCACTTCAAGGTGTGGAGTATCTCTCAGGTAAAGCTGCATCCAGTTGCAGCCCGTGTTATCTTACTGTGCTTAACACGGCATGGTACCAGGAGTGGGGTTTCCCATTGTGGGCAGCCCCACGCTGTCGGGCGTGGGCGCGCTGCCGGCACAACGGAGAATCCCATCAGTGGAGAATCCAGCCCACAGCATTTGGATAAGTAAAACCATGTTATTACTGCTTTATAATGTTGTTGCAATGTCGGCTATTCCAGGGAGTTTAGCTTGGAGATCAGAATAGATATTCCTGCATGGTCACTGAAGACCAACATCCGACCTAGAAGGATAAAAACTGGTGATAAATTACATGAAATATCTTATCTTTAAGGCAACAATTGCATTTCAATGCAGTAAGGTTTGAATTGACAACATGCACACTTATCTCGCCCACTGAGATATGAGGAGGCTTCACTTCTCATCTGAGATTAAATTGAAGCAGGTCTGTTCGTGATGTGATTTCAACGCGGCTCTCTATTTAAATTTCGCAATAAGTTATTTATGGAAACAGAAGCATCTACAGCACACGAGGAGGCCATTCGGCCCATTTTGTCTGTACCAGCTAAATCCAGGCTAAATCCCACTTTCCAGCTCTTGGCGCCTGGCCTCGCAGTGCAAAAACCTCCCCCTAAATGCTGATGAACAAATGACCGTGAAAATCAGTTTCTGTCTTCACTGCACTGACTGCGGTTTTTAAAAAAATAATAAGCAGGTCGGGGTTATATCTCTGACAATTAACGATACATTTCCCTGGGTGGCAGGTGGGAAATTGGTCACTCAAGGATTTGCAGATGTCTCTACCTTCAGCCGGTGGAGATTGCTGCCCTCTGGCGACACAAGGACGGCATTGCCATTCATTCTGTGTTGGGTGTTGCAACGTTTTTAGTGTGAAGTGTAGCTATTTTCTTTGCACGTTTTGCAGAGCGTGTATCCTTTTGACACGTGCTTTTTTTCATGGCACTGACGCTTGGCAATCTAGAGGATATAAATTCATCAATACCGCCCTTTCCTCCCAGGTCAAACAGAAACTGATTTCCAGAAACGTGGCGATGTATAAGCCGGCACGAGGATAAATGGCCATGAACAGCTTCCAGGTTGTCTAAAAAGGCAAACAGCTTTCTTAGCGCCCTTCCCAAAAGGTCCTCACGCCTCTACCCTGTCTGACCTCAAAGTGATCCCAGTCTGACACTTCAATCCCAGCAATGTGCCCACCCCCTTATAAAATAAAAGATTTGAAAATCATATTTAATATGCGCGGTTTTGAAAATTACTCCAGGTTAATTCGGGGAACATGACACTGGAACTGATCCGGATTAAAGCGAGGTGTTTTGTGTGTGTGTGTGTGGACTTTTAAGGTGCGCAAGCAGTTGGGAACAGATAGAATTAATTCCAAATCGGACACTGAACTCCAGAAAAGCCAGTAACAATCGCAGCCACTCAATGCGAGATACCGGCTGGCAAATCAGCTCATGCAATCGGGACCCTTGTGGTGTGCAGATGTAACCTGGAGTTACAAGCAAATTACTGCGGCTGCTGGAATCTGAAATCAAAACAGAAAATGCTGGACAATCTCAACAGGTCTGACAGCATCTGTGGAGAGAGAAGGGAGCTTCGAGTCTGGGTGACTCTTTGACAAGATTCTGCAACTGGAGTTTGACCAACAGAAATTGTAAAGATTGCACTGTTCAGTGTATACCCATCAAGAAATGATTTTAATAATAATCTTTATTAGTGTCACAAGTAGGCATACATTAACACCGCAATGAAGTTACTGTGAAAAGCCCCTAGTCGCCACATACGGGCGCCTGTTTGTGTACACTGATGGAGAATTCCGAATGTCCAAATGACCTAACAAGCACGTCTTTTGGGACATGTGGGAGGAAACCCACTTCGACAGGGGGAGCAGGTGCAGACTCTGCACAGTGACCCAGCAGGGAATCGAACCATTGACTTTGGTGCTGTGAAGCAACAGTGTTAACCACTGTGTCACCATGTCGTCCATATTTTGGAAATGTTGGGACGTGGAGGAGGAGGAGGGGGGGGGGGGAGGGGGGTACACTGTCACATTATCAATTCACCTCATTGATTGTTACAAGGAGAATTGGGTTACTTTCCCTCCCCTCCACTCCAGTGAAATAGATTTGCTCCTATAATATTATCAATGCAGGCCCGGCCACATCACTTGCTCCACAACGTGCAAGGGCCAACAGCAGCCTTCAACAAAAAAAATCCAAGGCCGATTAATCTGGCTAAAAGCGAAGTGGGAAAGTCGCTGTTGTATAAACAGACTGTTGATCATAAACCAATCATTTACAGAGAAACACTCATTGCTGCTGCCAGCCTAACTCCAAAGTCACTTAATTCAAGCTACTTAATTCAGGCTATCCACAATTCAGAATGTTCGCTGCAATCTACATTACTTAATTCACATTTGAGCATAAAATGAGGTCGTTTGGGATGATGGCAGGCTGCGTTTTCTGTCATAAACCACCGCCAGTCCCTGACAAATGCCAATGTGAGTAAGATGAGGCGGCGGAGCCCAGTCAGTGTTGCAGTACTTTTCGCTGGTTTTCTTTAAAGAGTTGGGTTGGTGAGATTGAAGGGACAGAGCAAATGCGAAATGGCGAAACGCCGCTGAGATTAGACATAGTCACTGAACATGCAGAGCAATTCTACTGAGGTTTATCAGACCGTGCAGATACCGTGCGATGCTGAGTTTACCCGGAGCAGCCCATCTCCAACTCTGCCCACGCGTGAACTGAATTCAGCCAGGATGGCATTAACCACAGGGCTCTGCAAATAGGAGATTGGGGGGATTCTTGCTCATAATCACTGTCTAATTACCCCAGGGCATGTATGTCACCATCATGACCCTGGGATACTGCTCACGATCTGCCAATGCTGAAACGCTCTCTATCTCTCCATGATTTCAGTCATAGTGCTAAACCGCTTACAATAATTACGCTAACTCCCTCTAAAAGGTGCTAACTTCAAGCCAACGGCTTCCAACCAGCGATATGAGCCGCCTTTGAAGGCCTCAGAGAGGGAGTTGTGATGCCCCACGCAGCCCAATAGCCGTCAACGCTTATCGGCTCCGATGTGACAAGGGAATCACTATCTCCCCCCCCCCCCCCGGCTCCTCACCCCCCCCCCCGGCCCGGGCTCCTCACCCCCCCCCCCCCGGGCTCCTCACCCCCCCCCCTCCCGGTTCCTCACCCCCCCCCCCACCCGGCTCCTCACCCTCCCCCCCCCGGCTCCTCACCCTCCCCCCCGGGCCCCTAACCCCCCCCCCCAAGGCTCCTCACCCCCCCCCCCCCGGCCCGGGCTCCACACCCCCCCCCCCAGGCTCCTCACCCCCCCCCCCCGGGCTCCTCACCCCCCCCCCCCCCCGGCTCCTCACCCCCCCCCCCGGCTCCTCACCCCCCCCCCCAGGCTCCTCACCCCCCCCCCCCCCGGGCCCCTCACCCCCCCCCCCCCCGGGCCCCTCACCCCCCCCCCCCCGGGCCCCTCACCCCCCTCTCCCCGGGCTCCTCGCCCCCCGGCTCCTCACCCCCGCCCCCCCCCCCCCCCGGACTCCTCACCCACCCTCCGGGCCCCTCACAACCCCCCCCCCCCCGGGCCCTCACCCCCCTCTCCCCGGGCTCCTCGCCCCCCGGCTCCTCACCCCCGCCCCCCCCCCACCCGGACTCCTCACCCACCCTCCGGGCTCCTCACCCCCCCCCCCCCCTCGGGCTCCTCACACCCCCCCCCCCCGGGTTCCTCACACCCCCCCCCCCCCCCCAAGTCAGTGTGGAGTTGAGAAATTGGGAGTTCAAAGCTGACAATGTGGGGTCGCGGTGGTAGGTGGCAGGAGGCTACTTTCTGATTTCACTGAGCTGTGCAGAAACCCGGCGGGGTGGGGCCAGGCCACCCTGGAAGCACAAGTCCGCATTTTACCGAGTGGGAACAGTCAGCCCCAAGTTGTAACTTTTCTCTCGAACTGTCTGACAAGCATCATTTCTTCCACCAGCTGCCTCACGCCCAATTTCGCATTTAGAAAGTAGCCATGTGTGCGGACACACAGTCAGTTGTTTTAATGTGTCCATCTCCGACCTCGGCCATTTCAGAAACAATCCTCAAGCTGCAATTTCCTGGCGCGCAGAAAAAGCCTGGGAGGGTTGGGGTAATGAGTGTGGGTCGTGGTGAAAAACCGTGCGAAAGATGGGAGCGAGGATGGGCTGATGGCCGGTGCAGGCACGAGGGGCCGAAGAGCCTCTTTACGTACTGCCAAGGTCTGGACTCCCCGTGACCCTTCACAGACATTGAATTCAGGGGAGTGGAGGGGAGGGGGGTCAGAGGCTGTACTGGTAATAGTGAGTGAAATAAGGGAGTGTTCATCTCCCCCTCTCTATCTCCCCCTGTATCTATCTCTCCCCTCTCTCACTCTTCCCCTATCTCCCTCTCTATCTCCCCCTCTCTATCTCTCCCTCTATCTATCTCTCCCCTCTCTCACTCTTCCCCTATCTCCCTCTCTATCTCCCCCTCTCTATCTCTCCCTCTATCTATCTCTCCCCTCTCTCACTCTTCCCCTATCTCCCTCTCTATCTCTCCCTCTATCTATCTCTCCCCTCTCTCACTCTTCCCCTATCTCCCTCTCTATCTCCCTCTCTATCTCCCTCTCTCTATCTCCCCCTCTATCTATCTCTCCCCTCTCTCACTCTTCCCCTATCTCCCTCTCTATCTCCCCCTCTCTATCTCTCCCTCTATCTATCTCTCCCCTCTCTCACTCTTCCCCTATCTCCCTCTCTATCTCCCCCTCTCTATCTCTCCCCTCTCTTCCTCTCTCACTCTTCCCCTCTCACTCTCCCCTCTCTTTCTTTCTCTCCCCTCTCTTTCTTTCTTTCCCCTCTCTATCTCTTCCTCTCTCTCCCCCTCTCCTTTTCTCCCTTCTCACTCTCCCCTTTTCCTATCTCTTTCTATCCCTTTTCACTCTCCCCATCTCTTTCTCTCCCCTCTCACTCCCTCTCTCTATCTCTCACTCTCCCTCTCTCGCCCGTCTATCTCTCTAACACTCTCCCCCTCTCTGCCAGTTCCTAACAAGGTTGAGGTTGACAGGAGGTTTGCCTGTGAGCTTTGGCCAGGCTGCTGACGTGCTGCTAATTTTCAGACACACACTGTCCCACTGTTTACCTTCAACACGCGGTTGCGTCTTGCAATGACGCCAGTCCCAGCCCTCTATAAAAGGCACAGACGGCTCTCTAACTCCTGCAGTTGCTACTTGAGTTGCTTTGAGAAACATCAGCAAAAGATCCTCTTCCTCCCTCCTTCCCTCCGCCATCCTCCCTCTAGCTCGGGGTTATCTCTGTCCCTCTCCCCGGTTATGATGAAGATGTCGCCCTGCGAGGCTGAGCTGAACATTCCCGCTAAGAACTGCTACCGGATGGTCATCCTGGGCTCCTCCAAGGTGGGCAAAAGCGCCATCGTGTCCCGCTTCCTCAGCGGCAAGTTCGAAGATCAGTACACGCCGACCATCGAGGATTTCCACCGCAAGTTCTACAGCATCCGGGGCGATGTGTACCAGCTGGACATCCTCGACACGTCGGGGAACCATCCCTTCCCGGCAATGAGGCGCCTCTCTATCCTCACAGGTAAGAATCCCCTCTCCTTCTGAATTTACAGCACCCTTCTCAATTCCACTGTTGGGAACTTGTCATCAATTCTCAGCAACTTCTAAACTTGCGAAGCAACAGGCTGCATCCTAAACTCTGATATGTTTTATCGGGAATTAGATGTTTTAAATGTCTAAAATATTGCATTTAAAATTCAAGCTGAATTTTTTTAACTCGTCTAAAATATTGCATTAAACTTCTGCTGATTTTTTAATATTATATTATATTATATTATTTTAATATTATATTATATATAATAAAATATTATATTTAAAATTCAAGCTGAATTTTGTAACCTCTAAAATATTGCATTAAACTTCCAGCTGATTTTTTAAATGTCTAAAATATTGCATTTAAACTTCAGTTTAAAAACAAACAGCCAACAATCAATCTCCTCCCGTCCGCTCTGTGCCTGGGCTGTAATGATATCAGAAAGTGCTGCAAAAAGTCAGAGCAGCATCTGTGGACGGAATCGAGACTGAATGTTTCGACTCCAGTGCTCAATTCTGAAGAGTCGGGTTGGAAACATTTCTTGTCCACAGATGCTGTTGAGTTTATGCAGCACCTTCTGTTTCTTTTGAAATTCAGATCTCCAGCAGCTGCAGTATTGTTTTGCTTTTGTTTAATTATTGAGTGAGCTGCTTTGTGTCAGAAAGCTGGCAAGATGTTAAACATTGTGATGTGTCTTGCTGAACATTGTTGTGATCTAACCGTTGCTTTCTTTCCCCTCTCTCTCTCTGCAGGCGATGTTTTCATCTTGGTCTTCAGCCTGGACAACCAGGACTCCTTCGAGGAGGTCAAGCGGCTCAAACAACAGATCATGGAGACCAAGTCTTGCCTGAAGAATAAGACCAAGGAGAACATCGATGTCCCCATTGTTATCTGCGGCAACAAGAGCGACCGGGACTTTTATCGGGAGGTGCCCAGGGAGAAGATCCAGCGGCTGCTGGAGGATGACTCCAAGTGCGCTTACTTTGAGATCTCCGCTAAAAGGAACAGCAACGTGGACGAGATGTTCCAGACCCTGTTCACCATGGCCAAGCTGCCCAGTGAGATGAGCCCGGACCTCCACAGGAAGGTGTCGGTGCAGTACTGCGACATCCTGCACCGGAAAACCTTCCGCAGCAGGAAAATCAAAGACGAAGATGCATACGGCATCGTGGCGCCCTTTGCCCGTAGACCGAGTGTGCACAGCGACCTGATGTACATCAAAGAGAAGGCGATCGGCGGCGGCCACAGCAGGGACAAGGACAGATGTGTGATCAGTTAAGTCTTGAGCTCGTTCGTTTTGCGAAGAAGACAATTTAATGGATCCCCCCTCTCCTCCCACCAGGATTTTGGGGGGGGAAACAGGGACTCCCGCCCCATCTCCATGCAGCATGAACCTGGGAAAGTGAGAGAAATGAGGACATTTCCAAAGACCGATCTGGCCTTTGTGTTTTCTACAGAGGGCAGACAGCGCTCCTGTGTCTCTCTAACTGCTGGCCAGCTCTCACACGGGGACAGATCTAGGTGCAAGGACTGAGATTTTTAAAAAAACTATGAACGCACACACACAAAGAGGTTGTTTCGATGCCTCGCCAAAGGAATGTTCATTTTGTCCTATTGACTGTGAAATATTTGTACTTGATTATTTTTTATTTAAAGTCAAAGTATTGTAGTCTTTCATGTGTACAAACTTCTACAAGTAGTGCAGTGAGCATTGAAAGGATTTGTTTACAATTGCCAACAAGTTGTTGTATTTTGGCAGTAAAGTTGTACTTGAACACTGAACAAAGTTTTTAAATAAATGTTTTGAAATGATGTTTGTGTTCTGGTGTAATCTCTACGACTACTTATTTTCAATGGAAACAATAGATCTCTGTCTGAACTCCATCCTCCACTTTGATCCCCCTCACCCCCTCTCAGTGCCAGTCTGCAACGTGTTCCCAAGTTTTGCTTTCACCAAGCACTGGTCCTTGTTCTGCTATTGGCACATTCTGCTGCCTGACCTTTATGCCACTATTACCAGCTGCTTTAGTCTTTAACATTATCACGACCACTCCCTTTGTCTCATGTCCATGACATTTTTGTCATTTCATTTTTCCTGGCCTCCAACCTCTCCTTGATCTTCTATTTCGCTCTACCCCCCCCCCCCCCCCCCCCCCCCCCCCCCCCCCCCCCGCCCAACTCTCGGTGAACAGCATAAAACCCATCACATTTCCACATCTCTTCAGCTCTGAGGAAGAGTCACATGGACTCAAAACGTGAACTCTATTTCTCTCGCCGTAAATGCTGTAAGACCGGTGGAGTGTTTCCAGCATCTACTGTTTTAATTTTAGATTTCATACTTACACATGGGCTCATGAGGTGATTCCGCAGGACTGGATCACTTCATTTAAAATGGTAAGGAGAAAGTTATTGGGTAACGTAACAGCGGTCTTTAAAATTCTGAAAGGTTTTGACAGAGTGGATACTGGGAGAATGTTTCCTGTTGTGGGAAAGAGTAAAACAAAAAAATTATCTGTATAAGATAGTCACTGAAAAAATCCACCAGGTTAAAGTCCAACATGTTTGTTTCAAACACTAGCTTTCAGAGCATTGCTCCTTCCTCAAGTGAATGCTTCACCTGAGGAAGGAGCAGTGCTCCGAAAGCTCGTGTTTGAAACAAACATGTTGGACTTTAACCTGGTGTTGTAAGACTTCTTACTGTGCTCACCCCAGTCCAACGCCGGCATCTCCACATCACTGAAAAATTCCAACAGAAGAATTCAGAAGAAACCTCTTTACCCAGAGAGAATGTGGGACTCAAGTGTGTAGTAGTTTTGAAATTATGGGCAAGCTAAGCAAATATATGAGGGAGAAGGAAAAAGGTGTGCTGGCCTTCATAGCGATCATGGCTGATAATCAGGTTCAATACCCCGATCTCGCCTACCCCCCCATATCCCTTGATCCCTTTAGCCCCAAGAGCTATATCTAATCCCTCTTGAAATTACACAATATTTAGGCCTCAACTATCTTCTGTGGTAGTGAATTCCAGAGATTCACCACTCGTTGGGTGAAAACATTTCTCCTCACCTCAGTCCTAAAAGGTTTACTCTTTATCTTCAAATGATGACCTCTAATTCTGAACTCCCCCACCATCGGAAACATTCTTTCTGAATCTACCCTGTTAGAATTTAGTAAATTTCTATGAGATCCCCTCTCACTCTTCAACCCTTCAATGAATATAATCCTAACCAATTTAGCCTCTCCTCAAATGACAGTCCGCAATCCCAGGAATCAGCCTGATAAATCTTCGCTGCACTCCCTCCATAGGAAGACATCCTTCCTCCGATTAGGACACACAATACTCCCATTGTGGCCTCACCAATGCCCTATACAATTGCAGTAAAACATCTCCATTCCTATGCTATTGCTCTAGAGGGAGTGCAGGGAAGTTTTACCAGACTGATTTCTGGGATGGCGGGACTGACATATGAGGAGAGATTGAGTCGGTTCAGATTATATGGGGCGGCACGACACGTTGGCACAGTGGTTAGCACTGCTGCCTCACAGCACCAGTGACCCAGGTTCAATTCCGGCCTCGGGTGACTGCGTAGGGTTTGCACATTCTCCCTTTGTCGGCGTGGGTTTCCTCCGGGTGCTCCAGTTTCCTCCCACAGTCCAAAGGTGTGCAGTTTAGGTGGATTGGCCATGCTAAATTGCCCCTCAGTGTCCAAAAAAGATGTGTAGGCTATTAGGATAGGGTGGGGAGTGAGCTTGGGTGGAGTACTCTTTCAGCGTGTCGGTGCAGACTCAATGGGCCGAATGGCCTCCTTCTGCACTGCAGGGATTCTATGTTTCTGTAATTGAAAGAAGCTTGAATTTATTTCACACCTTTTCAGACCTCAAAGTGCTTTACAACCAGTTAATTTTTTTAGACAAACCTGCAGCCAAATTGCACATCGTGTGATGTGACAAACAGCAATGAGATAAATGTCCAGCTCATGCTCGTTAAGGGATACATGTTGGGCAGGGATGTTTCTTTCATTCGTTGATATATGTGCAGCTTTCTTCACATGTCCTGACACTTCCAGCTGCCTAATTGAGACAGCTATGCCCCCATCTTTTTTTTTTCTACGTACGATATACAGCTCATAAAATGTCATTTGGCTCAAACATTCATGTTTTACTCAAGCCCCTTTCCATTATTCAGCATCTATAATTGTAGCCTTCTATTCCCTTATAGAAACAAAGGGCATGATCTAACCAAAAAAAATGTCCATTCTGGGCGGGAATCGAAAGGTCGTTCCCGCCGCTACAAGCGATTGTAGCGATACTACCATATTGCAAATGGCTCTCTGATCTCCCAAGCCCCCGACACAACCCCCAACTGACCAACTCACCTGTAAGGGGGTCTTCGGGTCCCCCACCTCACATGGCCAGGGCACCCCTGGTCCCAATCCCCAGCACGGTCAAAATGCCAGCTTGGCAGTCCTCCTGGCAGTGCCACCTGGGCATCCTGGCAATGCCAGGATGGCACCAGTGCCAGCTTGCCACCCTGCCCAGAGGCCAACCACCAGGGGCCTCCGATCCCCTGGGAGACCCCCCCACAAGTGCCTTTCTGCCTGGTTCCCATTTGTGATGACCAGTACTGAACAGCACTCACCAGGCCTCCATGGTGAAGGGGTTATATCCTAAAGCCTCAAGCAGATCAGGCAAGCGCATATTAGCTACTCACTCTAATATGCAGATGTGCGAAATGCTGACCCCGTCCAAAATGGCAGGATCCAGATTGCAACATCTCGCGAGATCCCATTAGATCTCACAAAGCGTGTGAGCCGGGTAAATCCCCTAAATTTGATCTCCCGGCATCTACCGGCTGTGTTGCGAACCCCGTTCGGGCGGGACGCGGCCGGTATTTCGCGGCCATGAAAAATAGGAGCTGGAGGAGGCAATTCGGCCATACAAGCCTGCTCTACCATTCATTATGATCATGGCTGATCATCCAACTTCCGTCTCCCCTCCCAATATCCTTTGATCCCATTCACCCCAAGAGTTATATCGAACAGTCTCTTGAGAGCATGCAATGTTTTGGCCTCAACTGCTTTCCATATTATCATAGATCATAGAATTTACAGTGCAGAAGGGGGCCATTCGGCCCATCGAGTCTGCACCGGCTCTTGTAAAGAACACTCTATCCCCTACCCAAGGTCAACACCTCCACCCTATCCCCACAACCCAGCAACCCCACCCAACACTAAGGGCAATTTTGGACACTAAGGGGAATTTATCACGGCCAATCCACCTAACTTGCACATCTTTGGACTGTGGGAGGAAACCGGAGCACCCGGAGGAAACCCACGCACACACGGGGAGGATGTGCAGACTCCGCACAGACAGTGACCAAGCCGGGAATCGAACCTGGGACCCTGGAGCTGTGAAGTGATTGTGCTATCCACAATGCTACCGTGCTGCCCATATTAAGCTGTCTTACCCTGTCTAATAATTAATCCAAACTGTGTTTCTAAAATTTGTAAAATAAATCACATATATTTGTCATTGTCTCATATTCTAGATATATATTAACTCTCTGCTGTCCATGTCTCATGCTGTCTCTCGCTCCCATTGCAGCTTCCTTGCTGACATGCCAAATGACACATTCCCGCCCCCAGCATTGCTTCACATTGACAGATTTCGATTGGCAAGACCCGCAGTTTTGTGTTTTGTGGATGCCCTTCATGTGGGAATGAAACTCCAGTAATGATTCAAAAATGATCCTGTGCCACATCATTGTCTTCAGGGTTCCATAAGGCTCTAGCCATAGCGCAAAATTCTTTCTCACCTCATCTCGATGAGACAAACAGGTAAATTAGGGATGTGTTACCAGATGTTTGCTGCTGACACCTAACTCTTGCAGCACCTTCTTTGATGACCTCTGTGTTGGCAGATTACTAGCTGAACAGATGAGTCAAAACATACTCCAACTGAAGATCAGACAGACCAAAGTTGTAATTTTCAGCCCTGCTACGAATCAATTCCTTGGCCAATGACTTTCTCCTCCTCAGTAACCAGGTCAGACTAAATTGAACTGTGCAAAATCGCCTTGATCTCTTCAGTCCAGTCTGAACTGCAAATCCCAAATCCTAAATCACCGGGATCAATGACTTTAAAGCTGTCTACAGCTTTCCCATTCCACTCCTACCTCAGCCTCAGTCAAGTTTAATTAGAAATGTTTCTGTCACCGCTAAGTTTGATTTCTGAGTTCCCAAACATTTCCCTGTAACTTATCCAATGTTGAGACATCTGTAACTTGTCACAGATGGACAGCAGGGTGACGCAGTGGTTACCACTGCTGCCTACAGCGCTGAGGACCCGGGTTCGATCCCAGCCCTGGGTCACTGTTCGTGTGGAGTTTGCACATTCTCCTCGTGTCTGCGTGAGTTTCACTCCAACACAAAGATGCACAGGAGAGTTGGATTGGCCACACTAAATTGTCCCTTAAATTGGAAAAAATAATTGGGTACTCTAAATTAAAATAAAACTTGTCACAGACTGTGTGTGGCACAGTGATTAGCACTGCTTCCTCACAGCGCCAGGGACCCGGGCGCGATTCCAGCCTTTGGTGAGTGTCTGTGTGGAGTTTGCACATTCTCTCCACGTCTGCATGGGTTTCCTCTGATGTGTTATGTACTCTGGGATATCACAGGCTGCAACTCGATGCAGCTTTGACCAAAATATACTCCAGACTTTGAAGTAAGTTCAATGTGATTTATTGAACCATTAGCACAGTTCTCCATGAGTTCGACTCTCCTGCTAATCTTGCTATAGTAACTCAGTCTAACTAACCAGTCTGCTCTAAGCCACATGGCTTCTGATCTGCCCCTGTCCTACTCTCAAAGTGTCGCCTGTGGAAAGAGACAGAGCATGTCTGCTCTGTCTTTATATATGGGTTGTGTAATGCCCCCTTTTGGTAGTGTCACCTCTGGGTGTCTTGACTGCTCATTGGTTGTGTCCTATTCTAAGTGTTCATTAGCTGAATGTCTGCATGTCATGACATCTCTGGTGCTCCCTCTAGTCTTAGTATTTACATTAACCCCTTGTGTATTTACAGTGATGCATATCATCACATCCTCCAGATGCTCTGATTTCTTCCCACAGTCCAAACATGTGCAGGTTAGGTGGATTGGCCATGCTAAATTGCTCCTTAGTGTCCAATAATGTGCAGCATAGGTGGTGTTATGGGGTTACAGAGATAGGGTTGGGAAGTGGACCTAGGTAAGGTGCTCTTTCAGAGGGTCGGTGCAGACTTGATGGGCTGAATTGCCTCCTTCTGCACTGTAGGGATTCTATGATTCTGCTTACCCATTCTCTCTGTCCTGGCTGACCAAGACCGTTGCCTTTTCCCACAGTACATTAAGTTCTAAATCCTCAGCTTCAAAGCTCTTCACAGACTTGCCTCAACAGAACTTTAAATGATCTAACAAACTTGTACCAGCTCCTATGTCCCTCCATCTCTGAATCTGGTCTTTTGTGCAGCCTACCAACTTATCCTACTGGTATCCCATCTTTAACTGCTTGGCCCCGGTTTCTGGAACTGCTTCCTAATCCTCTTCCTTTATTGTTCACTATTCTAAAACCGTTTCTTCCACCAAGTTTAACTTACCATCGTTTTTCAACTCCTTGTCCTGCCTCAACACAGCCCCACCCCTACTCCACTGGGCCAACGGTCCTTGGCCGTTACATTGCTCCCAATAACACATTCTGATACCTCATCTTTTTGCACTATTAGCACTCTTCATCTCTTGTACCCTTGTCTTATTTCCATGCCAAATTTGTCTAAATCTGCTTTGCCTGGACCTATCCCTATTCCTATTTCCTGCCGCCCCCCCCCCCTTCTCCCCACCCCCTTCCCAACTATATAATTATGTCTGTTTCTACCTTGCTTCAGTTCTAGATCCGAAACATTAACTCTGTTTCTCTCTCCACAGATGCTGCCAGACCTGCTGATTTTATCCAGCATTTTCTGCTGTTAAATAAGCTACCCTTCCTAACCTATTTCCCCATTAAACAACCATTCTCTGTTTTCTACCCTCACCTGCAAAATCTCTTACATTAAAAGCATTCCATAAAAACAAGTCATTGTGTGTGCGCGCGCATGTGTGTGCCCATGTGCATGTGTGTGCGTGTGCATGCATGTGTATGCATGTGTGTGTGTGCGTGTGTGTTTGCGTGTCTGAGTGTGTGTGTATCGTCTTTTAATTTGCTTCATTTTTAGGGCTGCATATGTATATCTCCCCAGAATACAAACCAACAGAGCTTGCACAGTGAATGGAGAGTCATTGAACGCCACCTTAATGATCACAGGCTGCAGTTGCATATGAATGAATAGAAAATTATTCACAAGTGTTATCATAAATTTCAGTCTGACCAAAGAATCCGCAAATAGAACGAAATCGCTGAGAAAATGTTTGAGTGGGTAATTCAACGTTACTGCCAGAAGCCAAAGGCTACGAGAATGCACAATTATATCAAAGGAGTTGTACAGTATAATTGTGAAAGTGGCACCAGGAGATGTCTGAGTGCAGAGTATCACCGAAGGCTGCTGTAATTCTCTTACAGATGATGTAATGGGTTACTGTTAAAAGCCTTGAGTCCCGAAAGTTAAACATTAATCTGTTTGATGCAGTTTGGATTGGAATTGAAATTTTAGAGCCACCTCGTGAAAGCCAAATCAAAATACAAAGAAAACTGCCAAGCTGCTGAGTAACATGGATGTTCTTTCATTTTACTTATTACACATAGGCATGAAGAATGTGCCTGGGTTTCAAAATTGCAGTGTCCTTGTCAGGAACGTTCTGAACTTGGGATGTTCGTGCTTTGCATTCAGATATATCATCTCAAACTCTCACCCCACTCTGATAGGATTTGTGTAAATACAGTCATTCCTGCCACTTGTTATTCTGAGCAAACCTGTAATAACTGGTGAGTCAGCATCTTAGAAATGCAATTTTCATCAAACAATTTAACTCACTTTTATTTCCCACAGCTTGTACCTCATCATTCCTTATCATTGGGCTGGAAAAGACTGCAGCATTTGCATCAAACAAGCATCGTAACCAACCTCCCCCCTCCCACTCCCCCACCCCCCAACCCCAAGCAATATTTGAGACTAACGTACAATGGTATCTTACAAGGTTTCTATGTGCAGTCTGCAGGTAGTACAAAGCAATTAATGATGTTAAGACATGTGGTTGTCAGGTCACACAAAGAAGACTATCTTCAGCTTTACTAGACATCCATATATTAAAAACACAATAAGAATGGTCGGAAAATGAAAGAGCTTGATGATCAAAGAAATTAAACTCTCCAAAATCAGTTGCGTTCTTGGACACACTCGTCTCCATCAAGGACGGTCACCTTAGCACTTCGCTTTACCGCAAGCCCACAGATAACCTCACGATGCTCCACTTTTCCAGCTTCCACCCTAAACACATTAAAGAAGCCATCCCCTTTGGACAGGCCCTCCATATACACAGGATCTGCTCAGACGAGGAGCAGCGTAACAGACACCTACAGACGCTGGAAGATGCCCTCGTACGAACGGGATATGGCGCTCGACTCATCGATCGACAGTTCCAATGCGCCACAGCAAAAAACCGCACCGACCTCCTCAGAAGACAAACACGGGACATAACTGGCAGAGTACCCTTCGTCATCCAGTACTTTCCCGGAGCAGAGAAACTACGGCATCTTATTCGCAGCCTTCAACATGTCATCGATGAAGATGAACATCTTGCCAACGATATTCCACACCCCCACTACTTGCCTTCAAACAACCGCACAACCTCAAACAAACCATTGTTTGCAGCAAACTACCCAGTCTTCAGAACAATGACCACGACACCACACAACCCTGCCATGGCAACCTCTGCAAGACGTGCCAGATCATCGACATGGATACCACCATTACACGTGAGAACACTACCCACCAGGTACACAATACATACTCGTGCGACTCGGCCACTGTTGTCTACCTCACACAATGCAAGAAAGGATGTCCCGAAGCGTGGTACGTTGGCGAGACCATGCAGATGCTGCGACAACGAATGAACAGACATCGTGCGACAATCACCAGGCAGGAATGTTCCCTTCCAGACGGGGAACACTTCAGCAGTCAAGGGCATTCAGCCTCTGATCTCCGGGTAAGCGTTCTCCAAGGCGGCCTTCAGGACGCGTGACAACGCAGAATTGCCGAGCAGAAACGTATAGCCAAGTTCCACACACATGAGTGCGGCCTCAACCGGGACCTGGGATTCATGTCACATTACATTCATCCCCCACCACCTGGCCTGGGCTTGCAAAATCCTACCAACTGTCCTGGCTTGAGACAATTCACACCTCTTTAACCTGGGGTTACCCTTATCTCTGGATCTATTAAGACTTAATCACCTGCTAATGCTTGCATTCTAAGCATTGTCTGGCATCTTTGAATTTGTCTATATATATGTTTCTGGAACATACCTCTTCTTTCACCTGAGGAAGGAGCAGTGCTCCGAAAGCTATTGTTTGAAACAAACATGTTGGACTCTAACCTGGCATTGTATGACTTCTTACTGTGCTCACCCCAGTCCAACGCCGGCATCTCCACATCAAAGAAATGAAGGCCATAGAGGGGCTGGTTTAGTGGGCTACACACCTGGCTTGTAACGCAGAACAAGGCAGCAGCGTGGGTTCAATTCCCGTACCGACCTCCCCGAACAGGCGCTGGAATGTGGCGACTAACCTGTAACTTAATTGAAGCCTATTTGTGACAATAAGCGTGTGGTAAACCACTGTTACACCTGTATTTGGTGATGTAGGGTAGGACCTGTACTACAGGTTCGCCGATAGCCCCTGCCTGTTGGCTCCGCTCAGTAGGAGGAGCGTGTCCTCTATTCAGCAGCCATTTCGCCAGCTGCTGTGGGAGGCCACATATCTTACTGCAATAAAGCCACAGTTGTATCCAACCTTAGTCTTTGTACAATTGATTGTGCATCAATTTATTGCAGTAAGATTTTCTAAAAGATAGACCTCCGAATCAAACCACATCGCCTGCAGTTGGATCCACAATCAAGCGACGCCAAAAAGGACTTTAATCACTGGCTAGATTGCTTCGAGGCCTATATCAACTCAGCGACCATCCCTCCGACGGAGGCTCAGGAGATACAGATCCTGTACTCAAGGTTGAGCTCCAATGTGCTTCCGCTGATCCAGGATGCCCCGAACTACGCAGACGCCATGGCGCTCCTCAAAGAAAACTACGTACAGAAAACAAACACACTCTTCACCAGGCACGTACTCGCCACTCGCTCTCAACTCCCTGGTGAGTCCATAGAAGACTTCTGACGGGCCCTAATCTCACTCATCCGGGACTGTGACTGTCAGGCTGTTACGGCCACCGAACATTCCAACCTTCTTATTCGCGATGCGTTTGTAACGGGGATTGGGTCAGACCTCATACGCCAAAGACTGATAGAAGGGGCCACGCTCGACCTAGCTGAGACTAAAAAGCTAGCACTCTCCATGACGGTCGCCTCACGTAATGCTCCGGCCGCGCTGCCCACCCCTCCTATCCCTCATGAACCCCACAGATGGCCGCCCCAGCTGGGGCTTCAACCAGCCAGTACGCCTGCACCACACGCCAACCCGTGCACCCTGGGGGTCCCCAATGTTACTTCTGCGGCCAGCAGAAGCATCCCCACAAACGCTGCCCGGCCCGCACTGCCATTTGCAAGGCTTGCGGCAAAAAGGGGCACTTCGCCGTGGTGTGCCAGGCCTGCGCAGTCACCGCTATCGCCCTCTCCCCCCCTAACCTACACACAATGGGCGCTGCCATCTTTGTCCTGGACCACGCACGGCCAGTGGCACCACCATCCAACTCCCGGGGCCGCGAGCAGCCAGTGGGTGCCGCCATCTTACCCCCTTCAGTCCATGTGCTGCCCATGGGCGCCGCCATCTTGTCCAGCCCCTGCAACGTGCGGCCCATGGGCGCCGCCATCTTGTCCAGCCCCCGCAACGTGCGGCCAATGGGCACCGCCATCTTGTCAAGCTTCTGCAATGTGCGGCCCATGGGTGCCGCCATTTTGTCCCCCGCAGGATCTTCAGGCGCCGCCATCTTGCCTTCCCCACGGGGCATGGACGCCGACAGCATTCCACGACCTGGGCCTCCCATGCTCTTCATCTTCTGACGCCAGCGATGACCGACCGCAGCTCGCCTCAGTGACGATCGACCAGTCTCGTCTGCACAACCTGGCCACCGCTTCGACCAGTGTGAGAATCAATGGTCACGTGACCTCTTGCCTGCTGGACTCTGGGAGCACCAAAAGCTTCATCCACCCTGGTACAGTAAGGAGCTGCTCCCTCGCGGTTCACCCCGCCAATCAAAGAATCTCCCTGGCCTCCGGATCCCATTCCGTCGCGATTCGGGGGTTCTGCACAGTCACTCTCATGGTCCAGGGCGTAGAAGTCAGCGGCTTCCGCCTCTACATCCTTCTTAATCTCTGCACTGCACTACTACTAGGTCTGGACTTCCAGTGCAATGTCCAGAGCCTTACACTCAAATTCGGCGGACCCCTACCACCCCTCACTGTGTGCGGCCTCGTGACCCTAAAGGTCGACCCACCCTCCCTTTTTGCCAATCTAACTCCGGATTGCAAACCTGTTGCCACCAGGAGCAGATGGTACAGCACCCAGAACAAGACCTTCATCAGGTCCGAAGTCCAGAGGCTGCTTCGGGAAGGCATCATCGAGGCCAGCAACAGTCCCTGGAGAGCCCAAGTGGTCGTCGTTAAAACTGGGGAGAAACACAGAATGGTCGTGGACTACAGCCAGACCATCAATCGGTACACGCAGCTCGACGCGTACCCCCTCCCACGCATATCTCATATGGTCAATCAGATTGCGCAGTACCGGGTCTTCGCAACGATAGACCTCAAATCCGCCTACCACCAGCTCCCCATTCGTAAATCGGACCGTCCATACACGGCCTTCGACTCAGATGGTCGCCTCTATCACTTCCTCAGGGTTCCCTTTGGCGTCACTAACAGGGTCTCGGTCTTCCAAAGGGAGATGGACCAAATGGTCGACCGGTACGGTTTGCGGGCCACCTTCCCGTACCTAGACAATGTCACCATCTGCGGCCACGATCAGCAGGACAACGATGCCAACCTTGCCAAATTCCTTCACACTGCCACTCTCCTCAACCTCACCTACAGCATGGAGAAGTGCGTGTTCAGCACAACCCACTTAGCCATCCTTGGCTATGTGGTCCAGAACAGAGTTCTGGGGCCCGATTCCGACCGCATGCGACCCCTCATGGAGCTTCCCCTCCCCCACTGTCCCAGGGCCCTCAAACGCTGCCTGGGGTTCTTCTCCTACTATGCCCAGTGGGTCCTAAACTATGCAGACAAGGCCCGCCCACTCATTCAGTCCATCCACTTTCCCCTTACGGCCTTCTCCCGTATCAGAGCAGACATAGCCAAGGCCGGGATGCACGCAGTAGACGAAAGTAGAAAGCAACGCATCAGACGTCGCACTTGCCGCCACCCTCAATCAGACAGGCAGACCCGTGGAATTCTTTTCCCGCACCCTTCATGCCTCAGAAATTCGGCACTCTTCCGTCAAAAAAGAGGCCCAAGCTACCGTTGAAGCTATGTGGCATTGGAGGCATTACCTGGCCGGCAGGAGATTCACTCTCCTCACTGACCGACGGTCGGTAGCCTTCATGTTTGATAACACACAGCTGGGCAAGATCAAAAATAATAAAATCTTGCGGTGGAGAATCGAGCTCTCCACCTATAATTACGAGATTTTGTATCGCCCTGGCAAACTCAACAAGCCCCCAGACGCCCTTTCCTGAGGTACATGTGCCAGCCCACAAGTAGACCGACTCCGGGCCCTGCACGACAGCCTTTGTCACCCGGGGGTCACATGATTGTACCATCTTGTCAAGGCTCACAATCTGCCCTACTCCGTCGAGGAAGTACGGACCGTCACCAGAGACTGCCAGGTCTGTGCGGCGTGCAAGCCGCACTTCTACCGGCCGGACCGTGTGCGCCTGGTGAAGGCCTCCCGCCCCTTTGAACGCCTCAGCGTGGATTTCAAATGGCCCCTCCCCTCCACCGACCGAAACACGTATATTCTCAGGGTGGTCGATGAGTACTCCAGATTCCCCTTTGCCATCCCATGCCCCGATATGACGTCTGCCACCGTCATCAATGCCCTGAACACAATCTTCACTCTGTTCAGTTTCCCCGCCTACATCCACAGTGACAGGGGATCCTCATTCATGAGTGATGAGCTGCGTCAGTTCCTGCTCAGCAGGGGTATCGCCTCCAGCAGGACGACAAGCTATAATCCCCGGGGAAACGGGCAGGTAGAGAGGGAGACGGGACGGTATGGAGGGCCGTCCAGCTGGCCCTACGGTCCAGGAACCTCCCAGCCTCTCGCTGGCAGGAGGTCCTCCCTGATGCACTACACTCCATTTGTGCACCGCTACAAATAACACACCCCATGAGCGTCTTTTTGCCTTCCCCAGGAAATCCACATCTGGGGTGTCGCTCCCCACTTGGTTCGCAGCTCCAGGACCGGTCCGGCTCCGTCGGCATGTCTGACTCCACAAAGCGGACCCGTTGGTGGATAGGGTGCACTTGCTCCATGCCAACCCTCAGTATGCCTATGTGGCGTACCCCGACGGCCGCCAAGATACTGTCTCTCTCAGGGACCTGGCACCAGCAGGTTCCACCCATACAAACTTCTCCGGCCCGGCGCCACCCTCCCCTCCCCCGGCGCTCCCAACATGAACCCCACCAGGACCATCCCTCCTTCCCCTGCCCACGCCAGGGGATGAAGAGGATTTCGGCACATTCCCGGAGTCAGCCAACATCAGGCCAGCATCAACATCACCAGAATCGAAATAGCCGCCACCGCTACGTTTTTCCCAGCGAACGCCAAGGCACCAGACCGGTTGAATCTTTAACTGGCACCGGACTTTCAAAGGACATTTTTTTTTTCCCTGATAAAACACTGTACATAAATTCACTACTGTATATAGTTCTCCACCACCCCCGCCGGACTCATTTTTAACAGGGGGTGAATGTGGTAAACCACTGTTACGCCTGTATTAGGTGATGTAAGGTAGGACCTGTACTACAGGTTCGCCGGTAGCCCCTGCCTGCTGGCTCCGCCCAGTAGGAGGAGCGTGTCCTCTAGTCAGCAGCCATTTCACCAGCTGCTGTGGGAGGCCACATATCTTACTGCAATAAAGCCTAAGTTGTAGCCGACCTTAGTCTTTGTACAATTGATTGTGCATCAAAGCAATTATTATTGTTATAGAATGTTGGTGGGAGGACTTCACTGAGGTCTACAGAATATTAAGTGGTATAAATAGGCTAGGCCATGGCCTGAAGGCACTGATTTCACAGCAGTGTGTTGATCAAAGTGCCAAGAAGCTCCAAAAGCTCTGCCCACACCAACCACACTATGCCACAGCGAGGCTCTGCATGCTGCCATTTCAAAGTGATGTAAACAGTTTGCACTAAACCAATGGGCCTTCGGAATGCCCTGCATGTGAGGTGGTGATATAGCGGGGCCAACATAATCGATTCTGGCTGGCGATATCCATAGTATGATAAGAATGGGTGCAAGTGTGTTCCCAGCACATGATGCCCTTTGCCCTTGCGTATACTGATCTGTTGTATATTTCCATTGTTTTATTCTGCAGCTATTGCATACTGAAGGGAGCAAGCTTGGGCACTTCCTGAGACCTCCTGAAGATTTGCTTGCGATTGTAATGAAGTGCCTTCCTCTGTGTGGCAGTACTGTACGGTTGTGCTGAGAAAGTGTGGTAGCATGGCCCCTTTAAGGGGCGATACTCCGTTCGCCATGTGTCGGACCCTGAGCCTATGGGAACAGAGCGCATGAATGTTAGCCTATCAGGTGTTTAAGTGCAGATCTTGCTGTTGGGGCTTGGTCAGAGTGATCCTGAGAGTCGTGACAACAAGACTTGTGACGTGGTTATGCTGTCCTGTGTATATAGTTCTATGTCAGTAAACCTCTGTTGTGTTTCGCACTGCATCGTTGATCGCCTTGCAATGTTAACAGAAAGCCTTTTAAAATCTGGCTATGCAAGCTATGGGGGAACAGTGGCATAGTGGCACTTGTCACTGGACAAGTAATCCAGAGACCCAAATTCCACAATCTGCCTCTGTTCAAATCCTACCATTCAATGAATTCAATAAAAATCTGGAATGGGCGGCAAGGTGGCGCAGTGGATATCACTGCTGTTTCATTGTATCAAGGACCCAGGTTTGATCCTGACCTCCGGTTCTCTGTCTGTGTGGAGTTTGCACATTCTCCTGTGTCTGTGTGGGTCTCACCCCCACAACTCAAAAGGATGTGTAAGGTAGGTGGATTGGCCACACTAAATTGCCCTTACTTGGGAAAAAACGAAATGGGCACTTTTTATGTGGCGACTAGAGGCTTTTCACAGTAACTTCATTGAAGCCTACTCGTGACAATAAGCAATTTTCATTTTCATATGTGACTTCAGACCCACAGCAATGTGGTTGACTCTTAAATTCCCTCCAAACTGACCAAGCAAGTCACTCAGTCCCTTCTGCAATACAGCTTCCCAGGAAACTCTTCTGCTCTTACCACTTAACCTCAGGAATATTGGAGGGGTTTACAGTCTGATAATCACTCTGTCTGGCCATATTATGAACATAGCTTCCTTGCCGTTCAAGTCCTAGGGTGGAACTTGAACTCAAAGTTTCTGGGTCCGGGGCAGGGAGGCTACCCACTGTGCCACAAGACTTCCTTTTAATTGTGGTCAGTGTTTTAAAGAATTTCCAGAATTCCAGATTTGTTGAACCCTTACTTCATCAGGTCTCATCTGTTCTTTGTTAATTTAATAATTCTCAGGTTGTGGGCATCTTTGACATGGCCGACATTTATTGACCATCCCAGTTATCCTGACGAGGTGGTGGTTTGATACAACTGAATACATTTTTGACTACATCAGAGGGCAGTTTAGTTAACCACATTTGAGTGGTTTTGGCCAGACCTGGTAAGGGGAATGTGACATGAGCAAAAACCTTATCACGCAGCGAGCAGTTAGGGCCAAGAATGAGCTGCCTGAGAGTGTGATGGAGGCAGCCTCAACTGAATAATTCTAAAATTGATTTGACTATTATCTGAAAAGGAAGAATTTGCAGGACTACAGGGAAGATGGCACTTAGATGATTTGTGAATTCGGACCGGCAGACAGGATGGGTTAAATGGCCTCCTTCTTCACTGTAACAACTTTGTTCCTCCTGTGAAGGGCATGAATAAACCAGTTGAGTTGTTAGAATATTAACATATTTTGTTTGCTGCTCCACGATAACCTGCTGTTATGGGCCAGGGTTTAGAGAGCCCCAAAGTGTATCATGGAGTTCACCTGACCCACAACTTTTAATAGGTTGTGGTATGGGCAGCACACGGCCCACTCTACAGATGTGGTACAGCAGAAATGGAAAAGTATTTTTTAAAGCAAAACAATGTATTCTATGAACTCAAGTTAACCTTTTTAAAATATACAGTGAACATAGAACATAGAACATAGAACGATACAGCGCAGTACAGGCCCTTCGGCCCTCGATGTTGCACCGACATGGAAAAAAAACTAAAGGCCATCTAACCTACACTATGCCCTTATCATCCATATGCTTATCCAATAAACTTTTAAATGCCCTCAATGTTGGCGAGTTCACTACTGTTGCAGGTAGGGCATTCCAGGGCCTCACCACTCTTTGCGTAAAAAACCCACCTCTGACCTCTGTCCTATATCTATTACCCCTCAATTTAAGGCTATGTCCCCTCGTGCTAGCCACCTCCATCCGCGGGAGAAGGCTCTCACTGTCCACCCTATCTAACCCTCTGATCATTTTGTATGCCTCTATTAAGTCACCTCTTAACCTTCTTCTCTCTAACGAAAACAACCTCAAGTCCATCAGCCTTTCCTCATAAGATTTTCCCGCCATACCAGGCAACATCCTGGTAAATCTCCTCTGCACCCGTTCCAAAGCTTCCACGTCCTTCCTATAATGAGGCGACCAGAACTGTACGCAATACTCCAAATGTGGCCGTACTAGAGTTTTGTACAACTGCAACATGACCTCATGGCTCCGGAACTCAATCCCTCTACCAATAAAGGCCAACACACCATAGGCCTTCTTCACAACCCTATCAACCTGGGTGGCAACTTTCAGGGATCTATGTACATGGACACCGAGATCCCTCTGCTCATCCACACTACCAAGAATTTTACCATTAGCCAAATATTCCGCATTCCTGTTATTCTTTCCAAAGTGAATCACCTCACACTTCTCCACATTAAACTCCATTTGCCACCTCTCAGCCCAGCTCTGCAGCTTATCTATGTCCCTCTGTAACCTGCAACATCCTTCCGCACTGTCTACAACTCCACCGACTTTAGTGTCGTCTGCAAATTTACTCACCCATCCTTCTGCGCCCTCCTCTAGGTCATTTATAAAAATGACAAACAGCAACGGCCCCAGAACAGATCCTTGTGGTACGCCACTCGTAACTGAACTCCATTCTGAACATTTACCATCAACTACCACTCTCTGTCTTCTTTCAACTAGCCAATTTCTGATCCACATCTCTAAATCACCCTCAATCCCCAGCCTCCGTATTTTCTGCAATAGCCGACCGTGGGGAACCTTATCAAACGCTTTACTGAAATCCATATACACCACATCAACTGCTCTACCCTCGTCTACCTGTTCAGTCACCTTCTCAAAGAACTCGATAAGGTTTGTGAGGCATGACCTACCCTTCACAAAACCATGCTGACTATCCCTAATCATATTATTCCTATCTAGATGATTATAAATCGTATCTTTTATAATCCTCTCCAAGACTTTACCCACCACAGACGTTAGGCTCACCGGCCTATAGTTACCGGGGTTATCTCTAATTCCCTTCTTGAACAAAGGGACCACATTTGCTATCCTCCAGTCCTCTGGCACTATTCCTGTAGCCAATGATGACCTAAAAATCAAAGCCAAAGGCTCAGCAATCTCTTCCCTGGCTTCCCAGAGAATCCTAGGATAAATCCCATCAGGCCCCGGGGACTTATCTATTTTCACCTTGTCCAGAATTGCCAACACTTCTTCCCTACGCACCTCAATGCCATTTATTCTAATATCCTGGGTCTCAGCATTCTCCTCCACAATATTATCTTTTTCTTGAGTGAATACTGACGAAAAGTATTCATTTAGTATCTCGCTTATCTCCTCAGCCTCCACACACAACTTCCCACCACTGTCCTTGACTGGCCCTACTCTTACCCTAGTCATTCTTTTATTTCTGACATACCTATAGAAAGCTTTTGGGTTTTCCTTGATCCTACCTGCCAAAGACTTCTCATGTCCCCTCCTTGCTCGTCTCAGCTCTCTCTTTAGATCCTTCCTCGCTTCCTTGTAACTATCAAGCGCCCCAACTGAAACTTCACGCCTCATCTTCACATAGGCCTCCTTCTTCCTCTTAACAAGAGATTCCACTTCTTTGGTAAACCACGGTTCCCTCGCTCGACCCTTTCCTCCCTGCCTGACTGGTACGTACTTATCATTTGGTGAATTCAGAATTATAAATGTTCTCAGTAGTGAATGTAAACCTAATGTGCTTCAGTTAAAAGCTTTTGTCTTCTGGATGTTGTTTGGGAAGTTATTCAGGATTACTTAGTGTTGTATTCTTTGGGGGTTGTATTTGAATTGACGGTTGCTAAGATTATTTTTTAATTTATTTTTTTAAAAATAAATTTAGATTACCCAATTATTTTTTCCAATTAAGGGGCAATTTAGCACGGCCAATCCACCTACTCTGCACGTTTTTGGGTTGTGGGGGCGAAACCCACGCAGACACGGGGAGAATGTGCAAACTCCACACGGACAGTGACCCAGAGCCGGGATCGAACCTGGGACCTCACTGTCCGTGTGGAGTTTGCACATTCTCCCCGTGTCTGCGTGGGTTTCGCCCCCACAACCCAAAAACGTGCAGAGTAGGTGGATTGGCCGTGCTAAATTGCCCCTTAATTGGAAAAAATAATTGGGTAATCTAAATTTATTTTTAAAAAAATAAATTAAAAAATAATCTTAGCAACCGTCAATTCAACATCTTAGCAACCGTCAGGGCAGCACGGTGGCCTAGTGGTTAGCACAACCGCCTCACGGCGCTGAGGTCCCAGGTTCGATCCCGGCTCTGGGTCACTGTCCGTGTGGAGTTTGCACATTCTCCCCGTGTCTGCGTGGGTTTCGCCCCCACAACCCAAAAACGTGCAGAGTAGGTGGATTGGCCGTGCTAAATTGCCCCTTAATTGGAAAAAATAATTGGGTAATCTAAATTTATTTTTAAAAAAATAAATTAAAAAATAATCTTAGCAACCGTCAATTCAAATACAACCCCCAAAGAATACAACACTAAGTAATCCTGAATAACTTCCCAAACAACATCCAGAAGACAAAAGCTTTTAACTGAAGCACATTAGGTTTACATTCACTACTGAGAACATTTATAATTCTGAATTCACCAAATGATCAAGAGATAGTCTTTTCATGGCAGAGAGATCAAGAGTATACCTGCTTTGTCTGGCTTCAGCTCCAACACTGAAAATGAAACTAAAACAGAATCTAGCCCAACGTCTCCTATTAAAGCTTGACTTAGGGCTGGATTCTTCAGCTGCATCCACCACAAGATTGCCACAGACAGGACGGGACCATTTAAAGGTCCGTTGACCTTGGGCAGGAATTTCTGGTCGACAGGCAGGCGCAAAGAATCCCACCCTTAGTGTGCAATAAATAAGTGGATACTGAGCATTTTAGGTTGCATTACATATGCTTGGGACTTTGCATTTATCAAATTCTAATGGTTCACAACAGACCTTCAAAGAAAAGGGGGCACAGTAGCACAGGGGGGGGGGGCAGGGTAGCACAGTGGTTAGCACAGTTGCTTCACAGCTCCAGGGTCTGTTTCAATTCCTGGCTTGGGTCACTGGCTGTGCAGTGTCTGCACATTCTCCCCGTTCTGCGTGAGTTTCCTCTGGGTGCTCTTGTTTCCTCCCACAGTCCAAAGATGTACAGGTTAGGTAGATTGGCCATGATCAATTGTCCTTAGTGTCCAAAAAAAGGTTAGGTGGGGTTACTTGGAGATGGGGTGGAGGTATGGGCTTAGGTGGGGTGCTCTATCCAAGGGCCAGTGCAAACGTGATGGGCTGACTGGCTTCCTTCTGCACTGTAAAGTCTATAATTCTATAACCAATTATGTCAAAGATAAAATAGGAATAGACAATGCTAGAAATACTTAGCAGATCCGGCAGCATCTGTGGAGAGAAAAAGTTGACGTTTCAGGTTGTGACCTGCACTAACTTTCTGAAAGAGCACCCTAGCTAGGCCCACTCTCTTGCTCTATCCACGTAACCTGCACATCTTTGGACACAAAAGAGCAGTTTTAATTAGGCCAATCTACTTAACCTGCACATCATCTTCCATTCTCTTCCCACACCTAGTAGTGCACTAAGGCAGACTTTCGTCTGTCCCCATAATTACCAATTCACGGAACAGGCAGCGAGTCTTACAGCTTGAGGGGTGCCACTCCACATAATGGCCGCCACTGCCAGCCATTGACATGTTTGGAAAGATTTGCAGAATGACACTCAACCTGTTTGTCCGCGTTATGAACACACTTCCCTTGACCATCAGGTCCTGGAGTGGAAGTCGAATCCAGAGCTTCTAGGCACAAAGGCAGGGAAGCTACACACTGCGCCACAAGACCCCCTACAATTGTGAATGTCGTATGTTAAAGACTCAGTTATACCGAACTTGGCAAGGTGTAACTTCCTTAACGGGTTTTTACAGCATGGTAAGTGTAAACATGTAAGCTTTCAACAGTTCAGTGATTGCTTGAAACAGCTCATCCAATGGTGAACTGCAGGATTACAGACACCAACTTCTGGACTTCCATGTTTAATTAGTGTATCCACAGTTTGCCATAATGGCAGTGAACACTGAATTTTGCAAAATCCGTGTTTGCTGAAATAAACTGCCTATAACGTGAGCATGGGTCGTTCTGGGAAAATACCAAAACCAACAGTACAGCCTGTGAGGAATCTCACATACAAATCCAAGTGCTAGCAGCTAGTGATTTGGATTAGTAGTATGTTCTGTAAATACATTAATAAGACAACTAAGCTCCTTCCAACCCAGGATCCAAACCAGTTTCCAAAATTCTCAAAAGAATTACACATGATCTGGTCAGAATACTTAGTTTTCTTTATTTTGCAGATCAGAAGTAGAAAGCACATCCTCCAATTGTAACTTAGAGCACCGAAGTTCAATCCTGAATATATGCACTGTCACAGAGCTATGCTCAGTTAAACTGAAAGGATTCGAAAAAGTGCAAGCTTAATTATATTGGGACAAAATGGAGAATGGGCATGTTTTCATGAAGACATTCAAACTTAAGGCAATCATTTTCACCAACCAAAAGTGGTCATTGTCAGGGGAAGTTCAAGATCAGAATACAGAGCATTGTGAGCACAGGCTCAACAGATTGGAAGCCTGTTTATCACTTTACAAAAGAAAATATCCTGGAGTTGTTGGGATTTCAATCAAGAGTAAACTGAAGTGACCACCTGTAAGGAATCCTGAACTTTTAGCCAAACGAATATCCCTACAATATACCCAAATTGATTTCAAAGTTAGTAAATATTCAAATATTGAATAAATGTTCTGCACAATGCGACAGAAAAACGGGCATTTGTGCAGCACTTTTCACACCATAGAGAGGTCTCAAAGCCTTACAGCTAATGAAGCACTTTTGAAGTGCGATTACTTGAAATACAGAGAAATGCAGCAGCCAATTTACACGCATCAATGCTCCATAAGAAGCAATTAGATAAAAAGAGCAGTTAATCTGTTTTTAATGCTGACTGAGGGATAAATATCGATCAGGACATCGGGATAACTTTCTTGATCCTCTGTGATAGTAGCAAGGGACTTCTTTCATCCTGAGGGGGCCGACATGGAATCAGCTTCAACAGCTCACAAGTAAATGGTAATTATTAATCTTTCTTCATATTAATTGTAGCGAGACACGCTAATTATCCATTATGACTTAAACATGTCACGTGACTAATTTCTAATGAGACTGTGCAAGTTTATAGGCTTTGTTTAGGCTTAGGTTATTCTTCTTTCAACTTCATAGCAAGCAGGAGATGCTTTACATTTTTTATGATGGCTAGATGTCTCCAAAGATGAAGATGGTAGGAGAGGAATGTATTGATCAGAGAAACAAGAAAAATGACATTTGTTCAAGGAATATGGTTTCAGGTGACAGGAAAGCAACAGCCTCCCAGGTCATTAGAAAGCCTTTGATAATTCATCAGCACGGGCAGCACGATAGCACAAGTGGATAGCACTGTGGCTTCACAGCGCCAGGGTCCCAGGTTCGATTCCCCGCTGGGTGATTGTCTGTGCGGAGTCTGCACATTCTCCCCGTGTCTGCGTGGGTTTCTTCCGGGTGCTCCGGTTTCCTTGCACAGTCCAAAGACGTGCAGGTTAGGTAGATTGGCCATGATAAATTGCCCTTAGTGACCAAAATGGTTAGGAGGTATTATTGGGTTATGGGAATAAGGTGGCAGTGAGGGCTTAAGTGGGTCAGTGCAGACTCGATGGGCCAAATGGTCTCCTTCTGCACTGTATGTTCTATATTCTATGTTCATTCATTAGGCCTTCCTAAAGACTTAATTGACAGATCGATGAGGATAAAAACCATACCAAAGGTAGGGAGCTTTAAAACTAAGTTATTCAGAAGGGACATTGAAGGATGTTTAAGTAGCAAAGAAACAAAATAATAAATGTTTCAATAAAATGTTTTCGCAAAGAAACATTGCAATATTGGAAAGGGTATAAAGAGTGAATGCTTAGCGAGATACCTCAAGAATTTGATAAAAATTCATTGAACCTCCTGCTTTGAGCTTGATACTTTAAAATATTTTCTGGTGAACGTGCAAAGTTTACCATAAACACTGCAGATTGTATTGATTCTCATTATATGTTGAATAAACCCGAAATGTCGATTCATAATGATGTGAACCCTATTTTGAAAAGTGACGTGGAAGACCTATGGTCTAACAATCTCATCTGAAAGCCATTTTCAACAACGAGCATTCGCTCAGTACTGCAATAGTGCCTGCAGAGATTCCGTGCTCTAGTAATTTGGAGTGGGGTTTGAATCCTCAAGCTTGGGCTGAGGCAATAGTGCTACCATTGAGACAAAGTTAACACCCCAAGTGTCTAAACATCACAGCTTAAATCATGAACTGAAAAGAATACAGGTTTAGAAAGTCATGACTGTAATTTAATTTCTTCACAAGTCACCAAAGATGTTTAAAAAAACAAATTGTTCCAAATTTTCACAATTCCAACTACGCAGAGATAGAGAAACGTAGAAAATAGAAGCGGGCAGGAGGCCATTCGAGCCTGTTTCAACATTCATTATGATCACGGCTGATCATCCAACTCAGTAACCTCTTCTAGCTTTCCCACCCAATATCCTTTTGATCCCCTTCACCCCAAGTGCTACATCTAACTCTTTCTTAAAAACACACAATGTTTTGGCCTCAACTACTTTCTGTGGTAATGAATTCCACAGGTCGATCCTAAATGGTCTACCCTGTATTCTCAGAACATGACCCCTGGTTCTGGCCACCCCCACCATCAGGAACATCTTTCTTGCATCAACCCTGTTTTAGAATTGTATAGGTTTCTATGAGATTCTCCTCATTCTTCTGAACTCCAGCTAATATAATCCTAACTGATTCAATCTCTCCTCTAATGTCAATCCCACCATCCTGGGAATCAGTTTGGATCGAGGGGAAGAGACAAAAACAATTAACACAGCGAGTGAAATTTTTCACACAATGCGCCACAGAATAGGCGGCCCGCCATTGGTCGGCAGCGGGATCATCTGATCCCACCATTGTCAATGGAGTTTCCGGTGAAATATACCCCTCGCCACCTGGAAACCGGCGGCGGGGTTTTGCCGTCAGCAGGGGTTTGCCATCAGTGGGACAAGATTCCCCCGGCGTGAATGGCCAGAAAATCCCTCCCAAAGCAGAAGTGCTGAAACAAAAGAGGGTCTAGGTTGCTCCTGGTAAAGAAAACAAAGATGTTTCCTAATGATTAGTATGCTATGATTACACCCCATTCAAAGTGGGGAGATATTGCACATTAAGCAGGAGACAGAGCTTCTTAAATGAAAAGCAGCAACAAAAGATAACATATAACACACACACAAAAAGACCCAAGTTCACACTGCTCAAACAGCGAGTGGGACTGGAAGAAACTTTCAACGGTTAATTGATGTATTCCCGACATCATGTTTTCACTTTATTAGTTATAATTGAAAATGAATTGGCAATTTCCCCCACCATGGCCAAACCAGTGATGTCGCCGTTTGTTAGACACATCAAATTGCAACTTTTACTGAACGGACAATAATGCGGATCATTTCGCATAAACTTAACAAATACATGGTCCATAATGCAGGAGGTTGACGAGGCCTCGGTGGAGGAACTGAAGGGGAAGTGGGAAGAGGAGCTGGGGGAGGAGATTGAGGAGGGGACGTGGGCGGATGCCCTGGAGAGAGTGAATTCCTCCTCTTCCTGTGCGAGGCTTAGCCTCATACAGTTCAAAGTGCTGCATAGGGCCCACATGACTGGGACAAGGATGAGTAGGTTTTTGGGGGGCGAGGACAGGTGTGCAAGGTGCTCGGGGAGCCCAGCGAACCATGCCCATATGTTTTGGGTGTGCCCAGCGTTGGGGGAGTTTTGGAAGGGGGTAGCAAGGACGGTGTCGAGGGTGGTGGGATCCAGGGTCGAGCCAGGCTGGGGACTCGCAATTCTTGGGGTTGCAGTGGAGCCGGGAGTGCAGGAGGCGATAGAGGCCGGGGTCCTGGCCTTTGCGTCCCTAGTAGCCCGGCGGAGGATCTTTCTCCAATGGAAGGATGCGAGGCCCCCAAGCGTGGAGGCCTGGATCTGATATGGCGGGGTTCATTAAATTGGAGAGGGTGAAATTTGCCCTGAGGGGATCAGTACAAGGGGTTTTCAGGCAGTGGCAGCCCTTTCTGGACTTCCTGGCGGAACGGTAGGGAAACAGGCCGACAGCAGCAGCAACCCGGGGGGGGGTAAGGATTGGGGGGAGGGAGAACTGTGCACAAGGGTTTGTGGAGGGTGCTATCTCTCTCCTTTGTTTGTTTTTTTTCTTTTCTCTTTTTCTTTGTTTTTGTTTCTTCCTTTTGTTTGAAGTTGCTCTTGAAGCTGGGGGGGCATTGTTTATGGGGTGTTACCGCGGTTGTACGTTAATAGAGTTAAGATGTTTATATTTTGTAAAAATTTCAATAAAAATTATTTATAAAAAAAAACAAATACATGGTCCAGATTCAAACTTCAACATCCATTCATGGTTCTTGAACTAATTAGCTCTTTATCAATTTTGAATTCCTTTTCACCTTCATTAACATTCAACTAACTGGTGGCTAGAAGCATCATGTTTTTTGTGCTGTTTCTAGATGCAGAAGTCTACACTACTTCAACGCCAGTCACAAATCTACAGTTAAAAGACAATATGAAAGTAGTAATGGAGCCTCAGCTTCACACCTTCTGCATTGATCCTTGGCTTGTAAACGATATGCTTATTTGCATCCACCAAACCCCTACTACTGCATGTCACTGCATTGCAGATTGGTTAACATTTTACTTCACACAAACTCCCGATAGTCTAACCAGCAACACATGCATTCTTCAGTCCATACAGTTGCATATGGTGGATGCACTAATTACTCAGAAAACAATGAACAAATATTCTGATACATTGATAAGAGTTACACATGCACTAAATTCAACAGGTTTATAACTCAAAGAAAGCACACACAATGAATCATTATTAAGCATACAATTTTATCCATGTTTGTGTGGTTATGAGCTCAGCAGTAATAAAAAATGGACCCAGAATGAAAACCTTTCCCAATGCTTCACCAAGTCCATTGTCTACGTTTTGGGGATGTCAAACATGCAAAGGCTCTTGTATTTCTGCAGGAGTTCATTCTTGGTGCGGACCTGGTCTCGCAAATTCTGAAGTTGCAGTTGCTGCTGCTCAGGACTGAGATCAATCCCAGGCACTGCCAAAATCATTTCCCGCGTCTCCTGCAGTTTTGTCTTCAGTCTATTGAGCTCTTGGTGCACATCTTGGCTGTCTTTATCCATACTGCACACAACAATAAAACCAGTATAAAAATCATTACATAGAACTAATGTTTTTATAAAATAACATCAAAATAAGACAAAATCACTGGGACTACAGGATGCCAGTATTAGTCAGCACGTAATGGACTGAATTACTAGATTTTGTTTCAAAATAATGTTTAGGCGCGATGGTAGGAGTGACAGTCCAGCAATGTCTAAAACATATCGGTAAAGTTTGCTAACGATTCATTTTGGACTGCATCACAACCAGCAAAGGGCAGAGATATCAAAAACAATTCAATATGATGGCTCAGCAAATAAAGTATATCACATGTTATAGAACATAGAACGATACAGAGCAGTACAGGCCCTTCGGCCCACGATGTTGCACCGGCATGGGAAGTCAAAAACTAAAGGCCATCTAACCTACACTATGCCATGATCATCCATATGCTTATCCAATAAACTTTAATGCCCTCAATGTTGGCAAGTTCACTACTGTTGCAGGTAGGGCATTCCACGGCCTCACCAATGATACAGAAAGTCTGAGATTCACTTCCCAGTCAGCATCAGAGGCTGGTTTGTAATGTAGGAAATGCGGCAAATAATTTGTGCTCAGCAATAGCTGACAAACAGCAAGGTTGCAATTACCAAATTATCTGTTTTTTGCGATATTGATCAATGGATAAATATAAAGTTAAGCAGCTAGTTTAAAGACCAAAATGCTGCCACAGTAAAGTGCTTTTGGTGGTGGACTTGATTCACTCCGACAAAAGCAGAAGCCAATACAACTGGATCATACATTCCACATCAGTGTCTCAAAACACTTCAAATTATGGTCTCAGACCAGAAGGTGTGAGCCGACCCACCCCCTCACCAATTGCTCCCCCAACTTATTCCCCCCTCCCACTTCCCCACTCGCCATTCCTTTCCCCTCACACCAAAAATCCCCATCACCATTCAGCTCCCATGTCTGTCCCCTCCATTCCGTGAACCATGCATCCATTTCCCCATCGCCCTCACTGCCTCCCCACCTCCACTGTTCCTCCAGGCCCCTCCCTACCCATACCGCTCCATCACCTCTTCTGCAGTCCCTGCTTACTCCCCCCTCCCAACGTCCTCCTAATCCCTTCCTCCATCAACTATCCTCTTTCCCCTCCATTCCTACCCCATCCGTTTCCCCTCCTCCCTCCACCCGCCCCATCCATTTCCCCTTCCTGTCTGCATCCCCCACTCCTCCCTCCCCATCCAGTTCCCCACTCCTTCCCTCCTCTGCCCCATTCCTCCTCCTCCCCTAACTCCACCTCCGTCCACCCCGCTCCTCCCTCCATCCACCCAACCCCCCGCCACGTGTCCAGCCACCCCTCCACGCGTCCAGTCACCCCGCCACTCAGCCATCCATCCACCCCACCACTCAGCCATCCATTCACCCCGCCACTCAGCCATCCACCCCTCCATCTCATCCATCCACTCCCCCCTCCCTCCATCTATCTCCACCCCCCTCCCTCCATCCACTCCCCCTCCTCCCCCTCCCTCCTCCCCCCTCCATCCGCCTCCTCCCCTCCCTCCATCTCCTCCCCCTCCCTCCATCTCCTCTCCCCTGCCATCCCCTCCCTCCATCCATCTCCTCCCCCCTCCATCCCTCCTCCCCCCATCCCTCCCCTCCCTCATCCATCCATCCCCCATCCACCCCCTCCCCCCCATCCATCCCCTCCCACCATCCATCCCCTCCTCCCCCATCCATCCACTCCTCCCCCATCCATCCACTCCTCCCCCATCCATCCATCCCATCCCCTCCTCCATCCAATCCATCCATCTCCTCTCCCCTGCCATCCCCTCCCTCCATCCATCTCCTCCCCCCTCCCCTCCCCCCATCCATCCACTCCCCCCCCCATCCATCCCCTCCCCCCAATCATTCCATCCCCTCCCCATCCACCCATCCCCTCCCCATCCACCCCCCCAATCCATCCATCCATCCCCCCCCCAATCATTCAATCCCCCCAATCCATCCCCTCTCCCCATCCCTCCCCTCCCCCATCCCTCCATCCCCTCCCCCCATCCATCCCATCCCCTCCCCCCATCCATCCCATCCCCTCCCTCCGTCCATCCCCTCCCTCCGTCCATCCATCCATCCCCTCCCTCCGTCCATCCATCTCCTCCCCCTCGCTCCATCCATCTCCTCTCCCCTGCCATCCATCTCCTCCCCCTCCCGCCATCTCCTTCCCTCCATCCCCTCCCCCCCCATCATTCCATCCCCTCTCCATCCACTCCCCCCAATCCATCCCCTCCCATCCCCATCCATCCAACCCCTCCCCATCCATCCCCTCCCCCATCCATCCATCCCCTCCCCCATCCATCCATCCCCTCCCCCCCAACCATCCATCCATCCCCTCCCCCCATCCATCCATCCCCTCCCCATCCATCTCCCCCCTCCTTCCATCCATCCATCTCCCCCCTCCTTCCATCCATCCATCTCCCCCCTCCTTCCATCCATCCATCTCCCCCCTCCCTCCATCCATCCATCTCCCCCTCCCTCCTCTTCCCCTCCCTCCATCCATCTGCCCCCTCCCTCCATCCATCCATCTCCCCCCCTCCATCCATCCATCTCCCCCCTCCCTCCATCCATCTCCCCCCTCCCCTCCATCCATCTCCCCCCTCCCTCCATCCATCTCCCCCCTCCCTCCATCCCCCCCCTCCCTCCCTCCATCCCCCCCCTCCCTCCCTCCATCCCCCCCCTCCCTCCCTCCCCCCCTCCCTCTCCCTCCCTCCCTCCCCCCCCCCTCTCCCTCCCTCCCCCCCCTCCCTCCCTCCCCCCCCCTCCCTCCCCCCCCCTCCTCCCCTCCCCTCTCCCTCCCTCCCCCCCCCCCCTCACTCCCTCCCCCCCCCCCCTCCCTCCCTCCCCCCCCCCTCTCCCTCCCCCTCCCTCCCTCCCCCCCCCCCTCGCCCTCCCCCCCCCCCTCCCTCCTCCCCCCCCCCCTCTCCCTCCCCCCCCCTCCCTCCCCCCCCCCTCCCCCCCCCCCCCCCTCCATCCATCCCCCCCCCTCATCCCTCCCCCCCCCCCCTCCCTCCCCCCCCCCTCCATCCATCCCCCCCCCTCCATCCATCCCCCCCCCCCTCCATCCATCCCCCCCCCCCCTCCCCCCCCCCTCCATCCATCCCTCCCCCCCCCCCTCTCCATCCATCCCCCCCCCTCTCCATCCATCCCCCCCCCCCTCTCCATCCATCCCCCCCCCCCTCTCCATCCATCCCCCCCCCCCTCTCCATCCATCCCCCCCCCCTCTCCATCCATCCCCCCCCTCCCTCCATCCCCCCCCCCTCCCTCCATCCATCCCCCCCCCCCTCCCTCCATCCATCCCCCCTCCCTCCCCCCCCCCTCCCTCCCTCCCCCCCCCCCCCTCCCTCCCTCCCCCCCCCCTCCCTCCCTCCATCCATCCATCCATCTCCCTCCCCGCTCTCTTGTTGGTCACTCCTCCTCCACACCGCTTGTTCACCATTTTATGATGTCGTGGACAATTGGCAGGAAGGAACAGTCCTCCTGTTTGATGGAAGCCTTCACATCCGCGGTGGTCGTCGTCGTTGTTACTGTTGTTGTTGTTGTCGTCGTGGTCGCCGCAGTTGTTGCCGCTGCTGCTGCTGCCGCCGCCGCCATGATTGTTGACCTGTGACCCCCTCAGTGCGTCATTACCGGCGCCAGTGAATGGAATAGACCGTATTCAGGATGACGCATTATTACGTCACATCCTGTGATCGGCGCAGCCTCAGTCCTGGATGTTTCTGGTGTCTCTCTGACCCCGGGTTCGTTTCTGGAGTCTGCACTTTCCCGCCGTGCTGCGTGGGTTTTCTCCGGGTGCTTCGACAGTTCAAAGTTGTGCAGGTTAGGTGGATTGGCCATGATAAATTGTCCCTTAGTGTCCAACGATTAGGTGTGGTTACGGGGAAAGGGTGGGGGACTGGGATTAGATTGGGTGCTCTTTCATAGGATCAGTGCAGACTCGATGGACCGAATGGCCTCATTCTGCACGGTAGGATTTCTATGGGAAACGTCTGGCAACATTTGTGGACAGGTTCATTTTTCAGTTTGGTGACCCTTCCTCATAACTGAGGGAACTCAGAAATGTGATAGCGTGAGGCAGGGAAAGGCAGAGAGCAAAGAAAGAAATAGAAAGTCTGGTAGGGTGGAAGACAGACGAGATGAACTGCCATTCACAATTCTGCTTTCAAAACATTTGGAAAGAAAAGGCATATATCCTTTATTCAGATCATCTTCCTATAATATTCACTGAATTTTTATTTTAAATCAGAAAAAAGCAACCTTTTGTTCTTTTGCCCCCCTGAAAATATTCACTCATTCACCAGGGCTGGATCGGGTGCATCTCAGGATACCAGGGGAATCAGTGTGGAAATTGCAGTGGCACTGGTCAAGTGTTCCAAATCCTCTTCAGATACAGGGGTGGTCCAAAAGACTGGAGAATTGGTGTGTAGATGAGTCCAGAAACTACAAGCCACCCAACATCAGTGGTGGGGAAGCTTGTGGAAAAGAATAATCTGGATGATCAACAATCACTTGTACAAGGTTAACGAGCAAGGCACTTGTAAAGTCAAATAATGTTTAACTAGTTTGATTGAGATTTTTGTTGTCAGGTGGAATTTTATGATCCCTCCTGCTGCTGGGGAATTTTCTGGTCCCCTCCCCGAACGGCTTGCTGTGTTTTCCAGCCCTGTCCCCCACCCAAGGGGGCCATAGAATTCTGCCAGAGATCACAGACATGATGAGGGTAATCCAGTTACTGTGCGTATGGACTTCAAAAAGGTGTTTGATAAAATAGACTTCTCAGCAAAATGTCACCCCATAGAATAAAAGGGAACATTCACAGCATGGATACGATGTTGCTTAAGTCGCAGAAAATAGAGAGTCGCGGTGAATAGTTGTTTTTCAGACTGGAGATGAATTTAATGAACAACTTAAGTGAAAATCTAGTAAATTCTTAAAATAATGGGCAACTAAGGCCAAGATGCCATGTGTAAATGGCAGAGTAGCATAAATTGACCAGCAGACTCTGGAGATTTGTGATTAATAGCGTATCTCTCAATCACACAAAGTTTATGTTCAATTTTGGAATCAATACTGACATGATCAACACCCCTTCCAGCAGGTTCGGCCTATTATTGTGTTCTTCACCATGGTGTCAGCCGTGGGTCTCTAGTTACAACCTTTTGTGCCGAGCTTAAAGGTTGTGGGTTGGAACTAGAGAAAATAATCTAGGTTGACATTTCAGTGTAGTACTGAGATTGATCAGAAGTGCTGGCTTCTGGAACAGGTATTAAGCCAAGGTCCTGTGCATGGTGCACTGACCTTGGTGGTACATAATGATTGTTGATAAGCCTGGATATTGTCCTGTTCTTGCAGCATTTGCATCTGGACTGCTTCAGTGTCTGAGAAGTTGCAAATGGTGCTGAACATTGTGCAATCATCAGCGAACATCTCCACATCTGACCTTATGTTGGAACGAAGGCCCCAGAACTATTGCAGTGATGTCCTAGGACGAAGATGACTGACCTCCAACAAGCACACTATCATTATTTGTGCTATGTATGACTCCATCCAATGGGGAGTTTTCTGACTTATTCCCATTGACTCCAGTTTTGCGAGGGGTCCTTGATGCCATACTTGACTCAAGTACTGCCTTGATGTCAAGGGCAATTACTCTCGCCTCACCTCTGGAGTTCTGCGGTGGGATTCTCAGTTTCTGAGACTAAGTGTTGATGCCAATGCAGAATGCGTGGACTTTCATAACAGAAAAACTGGCACCGCACTTGGACCGATTCTGCCGCTGTTTAGGGACTAGCACTGGAGTTATGTGGAGCACAATCAATTCTAATGAGAAATGTTGCCGGATTTGCCGGTTTTGAAATCAACACTCAGGAGGCTGGCAAGCTGCAGCCGCATATACGCACTTCACTTCCCAAATATAACAACCCGGCCAACAAGATGGCAGCAAGGAGAGCGGCACATTGTAGCACCGATGCTGAGCTGAAGACTTTCCTGGACGCCATGGACGAAATGGTGCGATGATCTTGTCGGATGGCCTGATTTATATTACAAGAACATTTGTAGCTAAAGCTATAAATGATTTATTAACATTAACTGTGGGTAAACTGTACACAAAACAACAGATGAATAACAGTATGATAATACACATGCAACCTCTCTCTTCCAGCTCTCAGTCAGTCTGAGGTCACCTGACTCTGGCATTCACTTATGTATTAATGAGAATCCTAGTGGTCAGTTGGTGAATTACAACACAACCATGATCTTACTACAGAGGGTGACTCAGTACCCCGGTCTGGCAAGGAGGCTGCCAGCTGCTGTTGTCCATCATGTCTGGGCGCAGATGGCAGAAGCGGTCAGCGCCGTGGGCAACGTAGTCCGGACCGGCCAGCAGTGCCAGAAGAAACTGCATGACCTCAGGGTGGCTACGGTGAGTGGGCAGCTGCCATCCAGACATGTTTGGCCTTCTGGAATAGACAGTCCCATCCATAGTCAAGAGTCAGTCGCAGAGCAAGGACTAATTGAGGGTTGTCGCCAAGCATCCAGCACCCAAGCCAATACTGCATGTGTGGCGTCCATGGTGGAGGCATCGGGGAGACTATTGTGACTATGGATCAGCATGTCCAAGGCCTGGGGCATTCTGTGCAGGAACTGACCCAGGACAGGGTTGCCGTTTCACAGGCTACCATGTGGATATCACAGCAGCACTCCTTAGCGTGACGCAGTCACAGCAGGCCATGGCTGGGAACGTCGTCAGCATTGCCAAGGTGCTGGCTGATGTGGCACAAACACAGAGGGAGGTGGCCCAGTCCCAGAGGGAAATGGGGCAGTCACCAGCTGATGTGACGCAGATCAAGAAGGTGGCTGCGCAGTCAATGAGTCATGTGCAGATGTGAACGATGGTCAGATGTGGTGCAGTCCCAGGCGGAGATGGTCCACTCCCTGTGCTCCATACCTGCTAGTGAGCAGACCCTGGTCGAGACCAGAGCGGGCCTCCAGGACTGGCACCACCAGGTGGCCTCAGAGGATAGCTCCACCCACAACCCCGTCCCATGGAGTAGCCTGTGGGGTCATTGGACACCCCGAGGTTATGGGCCCGGTGCCAGTGAGTCTCGCAGGGGAGGTGCTGGAACACCACAGCACCTTGGATTACCCCCCCCCCCCTCCCCCTCCTGTCCCTGGTGCATCTGCTAGGTAGTGAGCAGAATAGGATGGCACCATGCCACCTGGGACAGCCGAGCAGCAGCCGGGCCCATCGATGCCCGGTCACCCAAGAAGACGCCCACCAACTCTAACAGCAGGCCACTTCCACTCCTGCTGTTTCATCTGGGGAACCATCTTGACACAGCGTTAGGGCCCGTAAGGCCATCAAGTTAGACACCAGTTAAATTGGCATAGGTACAGGACAGTTTAGTCATAGGGGCGAGCACAAATCTCTATATACATTGTCACATTAAACACCTGTTCACACTGTTACAACCTGCCTCAGTGCTCTAGCAGATGGGTTTGGGGGTTGGGCAGACTTTGAGGGGGTAATGGGCGGACCCTGTGGGCAGCCTGGGCTCCACACCCCACCCCATCGTCCCCACCATGCAGTGTCTGTGCCCTGGCTATTCCCCCTCGACTGTTCCTCTTCACTCCGCCCCCCCCATCAATTGGTGAACCTGGAGGTGATCAGAGCATCCCGTGCACACATGTTGTGTGGCCTCCTGTGTCCTGCCCACCCTCGCCCTCCGCCACATTCTCCTCATCAAATGAGGCCTGGCATTTCTCCTCCTCTAGCACATTGGCCGGCTGCTGCGCGATGTCGTGGAGTATGCAGCAGGCCGCCATGATGCGGGCGACCCTCCCAGCTTCATATTGGAGGGCCCCTCCAGGCATCTTCAGGAGGCCGAAGCACCGTTCAATCACGTCCCTGGTCGCTGTATGGGCATCATTGTAGCAGGTCTCCGTGTCGGCATGTGGCCTCTGGATAGGTGTCATCACACGACCGCAGTGTATAACCCCTGTCACCCAGGAGTCAACATCCAAGCCGGGAGGGCATCTCAAATGTGTCACGAATCATCAAGTGTACCAGGATGAAGGCATTGTGTACACTACCTGGCTTTCGGGCGCAGGCGTTCATGATGCACATCTGATGGTCACATATCAGCTGCACGTTTATTGAGTGGAACCTCTTTCAGTTTGTGTAGAGCAGCCTATCATCTGCTGGTACTTTTAGGGGGACATGGATCGCACCGATCACCCCCTGGATTCGTGGCATTCCAGCGATGGCGATGAACCATGGTGCCCGGGCAGCCTGGTGGGCTCAGCCCATGTTGAAAGAGATGTATTGAGCTGCCTGGGCATATAGGGCCTCCATGAAGGCACGGATGCACCTGTGCACCAAGGTCTGTGAGATCCCGAACAGGCCCCCACTCGGCGCTTGGAAGGACCCCATGGCGTAAACGTTCAGGGCGACTGTCACCTTGATGGCTATGAGGAGCAGGTGTCCTCCCCCATACCCCTGCGGTGCCAGTTGTACCATCATCTGGCAGATATGTCATACTGTCTCTCTGCTCTGCCGGAGTCTTCAACAGCATGCCTAGTCCAGTGGCTCCTTGAATGACAGGCACTACTGGTGCACACGAGGCCTCATGTGGTGCCTCCTTGGCATGTCCTCTGGAGGAGACCTAGATGGATCATCTACTCGGCACATACGGCTGAAGGTTGTTGCGAATACCTCAGCCTTGTCTTTTGCACTGATGTGCTGGGCTCCTCCATCATTGAGGATGAGGATGTTTGTGGAGCCTCCTCCTCCAGTGAGTTATTTAATTCTCCACCACCATTCATGGCTGCATGTGGCAGGACTGCAGAGCTTAGATCTGATTCGTTGGTTGTGGATCATTTAGCTTTGTCTATTACTAGCTGCTTATGTTGTTTGGCATGCAAGTAGTCCTGTGTTGTAGCTTCATCAGTTTGACACCTCATTTTTTAGGTATGATGTTGCTCCTGGCATGCTCTTCTGCACTCTTCATTGAAGTAGAGTTGATCACCTGGCTTGGTGGTAATAGTAGAGTCGGGGATATGCAGGGCCACGAGTTTACAGATTGTGTTTGAATACAATTCTGCTGCTATTGATTGTCCACAATGCATTATGGATATCAGTCTTGAGCTGCTAGATCTGTTTGAAGTATGTTGTTTGGGGCAGCATGGTAGCATTGTGGATAGCATAATTGCTTCACAGCTCCAGGGTCCCAGGTTCGATTCCAGCTTGGGTCACTGTCTGTGCGGAGTCTGCACATCCTCCCCGTGTGTGCGTGGGTTTCCTCCGGGTGCTCCGGTTTCCTCCCACAGTCCAAAGATGTGCAGGTTAGGTGGATTGGCCGTGCTAAATTGCCCTTAGTGTCCAAAATTGCCCTTAGTGTTGGGTGGGGTTATGGGAATAGGGTGGAGGTATTGACCTTGGGTAGGGTGCTCTTTCCAAGAGCTGGTGCAGACTCGATGGGCCGAATGGCCTCCTTCTGCACTGTAAATTCTATGATAACCCATTTAGCAGTGGTGGTAGTGCCACACCACACGATGAAGGGTAACCTCAATGTGAAGACAGGGCTTTGTCTCCACAGGACTGTGTAGTGGTCACTCGTACCAATACTGTGATCATTGACAGATGCATCTGTGGCAGGCAGGATGGTGAGGATGAGATCTAGTATGTTTTTCCCTCCTGTTGGCTCCCTCACCACCTGTTGCCGACCCAGTCCAGCAAACAATGTCCTTTTGGACTAGGTCAGTTCAGTGGGCCATGCCAGCAGCAGCACCACCATACCAAAAAATGAAGTGCCAACCTGGTGCTACAGAGCCACTCTTGGTGATGGACATTGAAATCCCAACCCAGAGTATATTCTGTGCACTGGCCGCCCTCAGTGCTTCCTCCAAGTGGTGTTCAATGTGGATCAGTATTCAATTATCTGCTGCCGATGGACAGTATATGATCGTCAGCAGGAAGTTTTCTTGCCCATGTCTGCCAACTAGGGAATCCTATGCTGGTTTGGCAAAAATAATGCTCAAGATTATTCCTCCTTGTTGCTCACCTGATGATATCAAGAGATGGCACAAAACCTTTTGAGGTAGTTTAAACCTGCTTGGGTGATTTGACTGCGCACTCTATTCACCTAATGGACAAAGTGGATTTGGCCAGGCCATAAATGTTGTTCGTGGCCAGTGATCTCTTGAATTTCCAATAGCTGTCTAGTGCCATGCAAATGGTCACAACTTTCCGAGGGCAAACTTGTATATAATGCGTGAAAAAGAGGATCAACACAAGAGTAGGTACACAATCATTTCAGGTCCTTGAGTCAGCAATAGAGGCAACCATAGATATCCTGGGCAGCGGGAGAGATAGTGTAATAACATGACAAGGCAGGAGAAAAAGTGTCACAAGCTGCTTGGCCCTCGAACCATCCTTCAATCTGTTTTAGCTAAGTATCTCTGTCAATCTCTCCACATCATAATGATGCTGTACTGAGTGATCATTTGCAATAACTTGCCATTGTGTCTTGGCGGCCGTCGGGGTACGCTACGTAAGCGTACTGCGGGTTGGCAAGCAGTAGCTGCACCCTCTCAACCAACGGGTCCGTCTTGTGGAGTCGCACGTGTCTACGGAGGAGAACGGGTCCTGGAGCTGCCAACCACATTAGGAGCGAAACCACGGAGGTGGACTTCCTAGAGAAGGCAAAGAGACGTTCATGGGGGGTTTCGTTAGTCGCGGTGCATAGGATCGACTAAATGGAGTGAAGTGCGTCAGGGAGGACCTACTGCCAGCGGGAGGTCGGGAGGTTTCTGGACTGCAGGGCCATAAATGAGGACCCCGGTCACTGTGGACGTAGGCGGGGAAACCGAACAGAGCGAAGATGGTGTTGAGGGCTTTGATGACGGTGGCAGAAGTCATATCAGGGCATTGGACGGCAAAGGGGAATCAGGAATATTCGTCGACCACACTGAGAAAGTACGTGTTGCGGTCAGAGGAGGGGAGGAGCCCTTTGAAGTGCATGCTGAGGCGTTCGAAGGGGCGGGAGGCCTTCACCAGGCACGCACGGTCTGGCCGGTAGAAGTGCGGTTTGCACTCCGCACAGACCTGGCAGTCTCTGGTGATAGCCCTGACTTCGATGGAGTAGGGCAGATTGCGGGCCTTAATGAAGTGGTAAAAACGGATGATCCCTGGGTGACAGAGATTGTCATGCAGGATCCGGAGTCGGTCCACTTGTGCGCTGGCACACGTACCTCGGGATAGGGCATCGGGGGGCTCGTTGATCTTACCGGGGCGATACAAAGTCTCGTAATTGTAGGTGGAGAACTCGATCCTCCACCTCAAGATTTGATCGTTTTTGATCTTGCCCCGCTGTGTGTTATTGAACATGAAGGCAACCGACCGTTGGTCAGTGAGGAGAGTGAATCTCCTGCCGGCCAGGTAATGCCTTCAATGCCGCACAGCTTCAACGATGGCTTGGGCCTCCTTTTTGACGGAGGAGAGCCGTAATTCGGAGGCATGGAGGGTGCAGGAAAAGAATGCCATGAGCCTGCCTGCCTGGTTGAGGGTGGCAGCCAGAGCGACGTCTGATGCATCGCTCTCGACTTGGAAGGGGAGCGTCTCGTCGACCGCGTGCATCGCGGCCTTGGCAATGTCGGCCTTGATACGGTTGAAGGCCTGGTGAGCCTCGGCCATTAGTGAGAATACTAGCCGAGGCTGGCTAAGCGGTTCGTGCTGAACACGCACTTCTCCTTGTTATACGTGAGGTTGAGGAGAGTGGCGGTGTGGAGAAATTTGGAACAGTTAACGTCGTGGTCCTGCTGGTGGTGGCCACAGATGGTGATGTTGTCCAGGTACGGATAAGTGGCCCGCAGTCTGTACCGGTCAACCATTTGGTCCATCTCCCGTTGGAAAATCTAGACCCCGTTGGTGACACCGAAGATAACCCTAAGAAAGTGGTAAAGGCGGCCGTCTGCTTCGAACGCAGTGTATGGACGGTCCGCCTTATGGATGGGGAGCTGGTGGTAGGCAGATTTCAGGTCCACTGTCGAGAAGACCCAGTACTGTGCAATCTAATTGACCATATCAGATATGCGTGGGAGGGGGTACGCGTCGAGCTGCGTGTACCGATTGATGGTCTGACTGTAGTCAGCGACCATCCTGTTTTTATCCCCGGTTTTCACCACTACCACTTGGGATCTCCAGGGGCTGTTGTTGGCCTCGATGATACCTTCCCGCACCAGCCACTGGACCTCAGACCTGATGAAGATCCTGTCCTGGGCGCTGTACCTTCTGCTCCTGGTGGTGACGGGTTTGCAATCCGGAGTTAGGTTTGCAAATAGGGAAGGCGGGTTGACGTTAAGGGTCGCGAGGCCGCAAACGGTAATGGGTGGTAACGGCCACCACATTTCATGGTTAGGCTCTGGAGGTTGCACTGGAAATCCAGGCCGAGTAGCAGGCCAGCGCCGAGGTTGGGGAGGACGTAGAGCCGGAAGCCGCTGAACTCTATGCCCTGGATGGTGAGGGTGGCGATGCAGTACCCACTAATCGCCACAGAGTGGGATCTGGAGGCCAGGGAGATTCTCTGGTTCGCGGGGTGTACTACGAGGGAGCAGCACCTTACCGTATCGGGTGGATGAAGCTCTCAGTGCTTCCAGAAGGCAGGAGATCTCGTGCCCGTCGACCTTCACCTTTGTCGAAGCGGTTGCGTGGTTGTGCGGTCGAGACTGGTCAATCGTGACAGAGGCGAGACGCGGCTGGTCGTCGGCGGTTGCAGGCGATGAGTGGCCCGACGGGCAGGGGTCCTGGGGCAGGCAAGATGGTGGCGCCCATTGGTTCTGAGGCAGGCAAGATGGCAGAGCGCACGGGTTGTGAGTAGAGCAAGATGGCGGCGCCCACAGGCCGCACGTGGTCCAAGGAGGGGAAGATGGTGGCGCCCACTGGCCGCACGTGGGGGGTGCCGGGACAATAGAGGTGATTGAGTGGATCTGGCCCACTGCGGTGAAATGTCCCTTCTTGCCACAGGCATTGCAGAGCGCGCTCCGTGCCGGGTAGTGCTGCCGGGGGTGTTTTGACTGTCCACCGAAGTAGCATTTGGGTCCCCCGAGGTTAGTTGGCTGCCGCGGGCGCAGGCGTGAGGTTGGCTGGGGGCTGTCGCTGATGGGATCCATGATGGGGTCGCCGTCGCCGCGGTCCACGATGCACAGGGGGGGTGGGCCGCACGGTCATGGGCATAGGCCTGAATGTTGCGTGAGGCAACCATAAGCGAGAGCGCTAATTTGTTGGTCGCCGCGAGGTCAAGCTTGCTTCTAAGAGGTTCTGGTGAATGTAGTCAGACCCTATGCCCGTAACGAACGCGTCTCTCATCAGCTGGTTCAAATGTTCAGTGGCCAAAACAGCCTGACAGTCACTGGGGCGAGCAGGGCATGCCAGAAATCTTCCACAGACTCACCGGGAAGTTGGCGCCGCGTAGAGAGGAGATGCCTGGCATAGATTTTGTTGGTCCGCTGAGCGTAATTTTCCTTCGGTAGCGCCATGGCTTCTGCGTAGGTCGGCACATCCTGGACAAGGGGAAAAACGTTGGAGCTCAGCCGCGTGTACAGAATCTGGAGCTTCTGGGATTGGGTCTGGCGCAGACCCGAAGTATGCTTCAAAGCAGGCTAGCCAATGTTCGAAGTCATTTTTGGCATTGTCTGCTTGAGGATGCAGCTGCAGGCGATCCGGCTTGATGCGGAGGTCCATCTCTGAAAAATCTCTGTGTAATCAATTGATGTACTATCAATTACAACGAGACGAGAGTAGAATGTAATCGAGGCTTTATTACACAGAGATGTGTGGCCTCCTACAGCAGCTGACGAAATGGCTGCTGTACGGGAGGCACACATATTTATACTCTGCCAACTGGGCGGAGCCAGCAGGCAGGGCTCGACCTCCGTACCTGTAGTTCAGGGGCCTTACCGTAAAACCCATATATATACAGTATAATACATCAGTGGTGACTACCACACTCCCCCTCTTTTGAAGTCCTCAATCATAGAATCCCTAAAGTGCAGAAGAAGGCCATTCAACCCATCGAATCTGCACCAACCCTCCAAAAGAGCACCCGACCTAGGCCCATTGTCCCACCCTATCCCTGTAACCCCACCTAACCTGCACATCCCTGGACACCAAGGGGCATTTTAGCATGGCCAATACACCTAACCAGCACATCTTTGAACTGTGGGAAGAATCCGGAGGAAACCTACGCAGACACGAGGAGAAAGTGCAAACTCCACACAGACAGTCACCCGAAGTCAGAATTGAACCTGGCTGCCTGGTGTTGTGAGGCAACAGTGCTAACCAGTGTGCCACCGTGCTGCCTGTTGACACTCTGCAGCCACTGGCAACAGAAAAGGAATGGGGAGAATTTGCAACTCATGATGCATCATTGCTTTAGCAGGGTGGTTTGGGCATGCTTTTCCTTGTCACGCTCACTGCCTTGTTCATGTTTCTCTGCACGTCTTCCTCTTCAGCTGATCTTATGTTTTGGCCCCTCTGGTTGGCAAGCATCATGACTCCAGACAGAAGTTTGTAAGAAGTCTCTGATTGAAATTCCCCTGCTGGCTCATTCAATAACTTCCTGCGGCAAGGAATTCCAGTTCTGGGAGCTGAAAAGTCCTAAAAAGCTTCAGCAGCACAGTAATAATCAAATTAAGTAAGGCAACAAATGAACTGAGGACAAGAAATTATTTCTTTAACCATCTCTGGAAATAGTATGCCTTTCCGATTTTTTCCACTTGTTAGCAATGAAGGGAGATTGGTGGAGGCAGAGACCCTCATAACATTTAAGAAGTATTTAGGTGTGCACTTGCAATCCTAGGGCAGACAAGACTATGGGCCAAGTGCTGGAAAAAGAGATTAGGTTAGTTAGGTGGTTGTTTTTGACAGGCGCAGACCCGATGGGCTGAAGGGACCTTTCTGTGTTGTCAACCTCGAGGACTCATGGGTGGAATTTTAACCTGCCAGAGTGGATGTGTTTTTGACTTAGTGAAACCTGGCACGTCAGCAAGCTGTAGAGTTTCACAGCACAGAAGGAGGCCATTCAGCCCATTGTATCTACACCGGATCCGAAAGAGCTACCTAGCTAGTCCCATTCCCTAGCCCCATCTCCGTAGCCCTCTAAATTCATCAAATATATATCCAGCTCACTTTTGAAAGATTCCTATGGAATCTGCCTCTGCTACTCACCCAAGCAGTGCATTTCAATCACAACAACTCTCTGAGTAAAGACGTTTCTCCTCATCTGAGGGGCTGGTTTAGCACAGTGGGCTAAACAGCTGACTCGTAATGCAGAACGAGGCCAGCAGCGCGAGTGTAATTCCCGTACCGGCCTCCCAAAACAGGCGCCGGAATGTGGCGACGAGGGGCTTTTCACAGTTACTTCATTGAAGCCTATTTGTGGCAATAAGCGATTATTATTATCTCCCTCTTAGCTCTCTTGCTGACCATATTGAAATTGTGACCCCCTAGTCACTGACGTACCAACTAGCGGGAACAGAATATCCTTCTTTACCCTGTCAAAATTGTTCATCATTTTGAACACCTCAATAAGGTCACCACTTATTCTTCTCTGCTCTAAGGAGAACAAGCCTGATTTCTCAAATCTTTCCTTGTACCTAAAATGATACCATCAGGAATCCACTGGCTATGGCTTGAACCTGAGCATGCTCTGCAGCGCATGGAAAAAACACCATGGGACGGTCTGCCCTCCAAGATATCTGCTACCTCTGCCCTCTCGTACATTCCCAATCATAATTATTCCACCATTCTCAGACGCGCCTTCAGTTGCCTCAGCCCCAAGCTCTGGAATTCCCCCTCTCCGCACCTCTACCACCCTTTCCCCCTTTCAGACACTTCCCAAAACCTACCTCTTTGATTAGGTTTTTGGCCATTGGACTTAATGGGCGGTATTCTCCGTCCCGCCGTACCAGACGTCTGGTGCGGTGCACCCCCAGGATTCTCCGTCTCGGCAGCCGGCCAATGGGATTTCCCATTGTGGACAGCCCCATGCTGTCGGGAAATCCTCGGGCTGCCGGTGAAACAGAGAATGCCGACAGCGGAGAATCCAACCCAATATCTCCTTCATGACTTGGTGTCATACTTTGTTTTAGAATGTCCCTGAGCAGTGCTTTGGGGTGTTTCGTTATGCTGAAGGTGCGATACAAATATCAGTTGTTGTTGTTAAATATGTGAGGCTCATTTGCGGATGTACCCTGCATTCTGAATTTACCAGTTTGCATGGGTTTGCTGGAAATTGAAAGGTAATACATTGCGAGAGGACGGCAAGACCTGAAAGGCCTGAGCGATTGACAGACAAGTTATATTTTAAGCACTAAGAACTAACAGCTGCCTCCTCAACTAAGCGAAAGGTTTTTCCCCAGAAGGTTTACATAGAACTTACAGTGCAGAAGGAGGCCATTCGGCCCATCGAGTCTGCACCGGCTCCTGGAAAGAGCACCCTACCCAAGGTTAACACCTCCACCCTATCCCCACAACCCAGTAACCCCCCCCAACACTAAGTGCAATTTTGGACACTAAGGGCAATTTATCATGGCCAATCCACCTAACCTGCACATCTTTGGACTGTGGGAGGAAACCAGAGCACCCGGAGGAAACCCACGCACACACGGGGAGGATGTGCAGACTTCGCACAGACAGTGACCCAAGCCGGAATCGAACCTGGGACCCTGGAGCTGTGAAGCGATTGTCCTATCCACAATGCTACCGTGCTGCCTGCTGCCTGTTCTGAGAGTGAGCCCTCACTGCTTTTTGGATGATTCTCCCACACTTTGGGGGTTATTTATATTACCTTGGAGATCTTTTTCCTTTTTTGTACCCCGTTATTGTTTCATGGGGATGTGAGCGTTACTGACGAGGCCAGCATTTGTTGTCCAGCACTAATTGCCCTTGAACTGAGTGGTGTGCTGGGCCATTTCAGAGGGCCAGTTAAGAATCAACCACATCGTTTTAGGTCTGGAGTCACATGTAGGCCAGACCAGGAAAGGACAGCAGATTTCCTTCCCTAAAGGACATTAGCGAACCAGATGTTTTTTTTTTACAATAGTCATCATTTTGAGCTTTTCAAATCCAAATTTTTAATTGAATTTAAATTCCACCGGCTGTTGTGGTGGGATTTGTACTCGTATCCCCAGAATGTTAGCCTGGGCCTCTGCATTACCAGTGACATTAGCACATACAATGCCGCTGATGATCAAAACCACAATCAGATAAAAGAATGCCAGGTCTTAAGCCTTTTTATCTTGCTGGACACTATCTGTTGAAATTGTCCAACGTGACTGTTAAATAAAGTCCAGTTTTCAGGAATTAATATTGAATGGGCACCCTCATTATAATAGGTAGCCTTTTCACCAACTATAGGTTATTAATTAGACGTGGTCTATTATTGATCAAATGAACATCTTCCACGTAATCACTAATTATACAACTCCAAAATTCATTCTAAATGTCTCAACCCAAACTCGAATCTTCAGTTTCATTAGATTCTTGAAGGTTTATTTCAGATCTGTTCTAAATATAAGACCATACAACGTAGGAACAGAATTGGGCCATTCAGCCCCTCGAGTCTGCTCTGCCATTCAATGAGATCATGACTGATATGATGATCCTCAGCTCCACTTTCCCGACTTATCCCCATAACACTTGATTCTCTTACTGATTAAAAATCTCAGCCTTGAACATACTTAATGGCTCAGCCTCTACAGCTCTCTGCGGAAGTACCACTACCCCCTGAGAGAAAAATTTCCTCCAAATAAATACCCCAAATGGGCGACTTCTTACTCTGAGATTATGTCCTCTGTTCCTAGACTCTCCCACAAGAGGAAACAACCTCTCAGCATCTAACTTGTCAAGCCCCCTGAACCTGGCGAATCTCACATACTCGGGGTTTGAGGTAATATTACTTTAATCTTTCATCGATAGCTTTCCTTTCTTTTGCAATGTTATATCTGTAACAAGTAAACTCTAAACATAGGAATCGCTTATAGAAATATGATCAGCCTATCTTTTCTTTTCAGAATTTATCTAGCTTGTAATTTATACCTTTTGTATAAGCATCATAACTGCGTATATTATAATAAATCTGTGTGTGCTTAAAACTTTAATTGTCCCATGTAGATTTCTGTATCAAAGAGTCTCCAATGCCCACTCCTTTTTTCATGAGAGAATGTTTACGGAGGAGTTTCACCCATACTTTTAGAATATCTGGGAGATTACAATATATTCACAAAATAGTTGTAAAAAATATATCAAGGAGAAGGTAATAATTTTGGTTGAGGGATGGTAACCCACTTACCCATCCTTGGTTCTAGTTCTCTCTGACTGAAGTTGAGATAAATTAAAGTGACGGTACTTTTTGTGGGTCGGTTTAGCTCAGTTGGTTGGATGGCTGGTTCGTGATGTGGAAGGACACCAACAGCGCGGGTTCAATTCCTATACCGGCTGAGGTTATTCATGAAAGCACCACCATCTAATCCTTGCCCCTCGCCTGAGGTGTGGTGATCCTCAGGTTAGATCACCACCAGTCAGCTCTCCTCCTCAAAAGGGGAAAGCAGTCTATGGTCATGACTATGTCTATGACTATGGCGACTTTACTTACTTTACATCGGACCTTGATTATGCTTCAAATATAAGGTTGCGATCCCACAATGATTCAGGGTGCTCTGCCAGCCAGCCACCCATGGGCCGGGATTCTCCGAGCCTCTGTGCCGCAATCGCGCTCGGCACGGGGGCGGAGAATTGGGCGTCATTCCAGGGAGAATCGCCACCAGTCGCGCGCGGTCGACGCAGCACTGGTCAGGGGCCATTGAAAGAGGCACCCACGGCGATTCTCCGCCGACCACTGGCCGAGTTCCGCCGGCGTGATTCACTCATGGTTCTACCCGGGGGAGCTCTGAGTGGCGGCTGTGGACTCAGTCCGTGGCCTCCCTGGTTGGGGGGGGGGGGGGCCGTCACTGGGAGGGGGGGGGGGGCCTCCAGGATGGCTGGACTCGCGATCGAGGGCCACCAATCGGCGGGCACATGCAATCTGGGGGGTCTATATTGTCGGCATCGGCCCGCTGAGTGGGTCCGTCGTGTTGCGCGGAGCTGCTACCGCAGGCGGCCGCCGCGTACATGCGCAGATCCGTGGCCAGAAGTGCAGGGCCCCATATCGGCAGCCGGAGCTGCGGGGACCTGCTAGCCCCCTTCAAAACGGAGAATACACGCCTGTTTTCTCACGGGCGTGGGGACATAGCCCCATTATCAGAGAATTCCGCCCATGATTTCTAGGAATGTTGTCGAATTGATGAATTGAGTGCCAGAGTTTAAAATGGCACTGGGGAAGAGGGGAGTTTTTAAGTTACATTGTCAAATTGTCCAATCTCAGGTATCCACTTTGCTTGCATGTCGAAATGGTGTTGGGCGAGTTTTCAGTTTGGAGCGATATGTGAGATTACAGTCTGAGTTCTGGGTCAACTTTCGAAGGTAAAACGGGTGATGAAATATTAAAAATTCTTGCCCTCCACTTGTGATTCAACATCAATGCTGCAAGTTCATTCAATACGCACTTTGACTCAGAGAGCCTTCTAAACCTATTTCCCAAATGATATAATAGCAATTCATTACCTTTAAATATTCTTTTATGTCATTTATTTCTTTGCAAATAATCTCTTATTTTTGGTCAGTCTGACCTAACTATCAGTTTATTACGTCCAGAATGTGGCTAATAAATCCCTTAGTTAATCATTTGGGTGAGCTAAGAACTCTCTAGGTACTGTATGATTCTACTCTGTGGGGTGATTGTGCAGACTTTGTTCAAAAATGAAAAACTTGATGCAGCTCTGATGGGGATTGAACACAGTTTGTGCAACTTTGTCCTTGGCAGGAATCTGACCATTGTGAATTAGGTTTCCACCCTTCCCCTGACCTACATTTTCACTGCCGCAAAGCTATGTAAAGATAACGATTCAATTTCCATTATTTACCAGGACATCGGATTCCAGAATATATTTTTTGAATTTCCTCAGGAGATAGAATCACAGAATGGTTGCAGCACAGGAGGAGACCATTCGTTCTATCGTGTCTGTAAAACTTTTCTCTTTGGATAATGTGATTGAATCTGCCTCCACCACTCTCAGGCAGCGCATTCCAGGTCCTCAATGATCACTGCCTGAAAAGGCTTTCCCTCATGTAGCCCTCAATTATTAGTTGACCTCCTGTGACAAGATACAGCAAGGTCCACATAACGGGCGGAATTCTCCGACCCCCCGCAGGGTCGGGGAATCGCCCGGGGCCGGCGTAAACCCCGCCCCCGTCGTGGCTGGAATTCTCCGCCACCCGGGAATCGGCGGGAGCGGGAATCACGCCCCGTCGATCGACGTGCCCCCCCGCGGCGATTCTCCGGCCCACGATGGGTCGAAGTCCCGCCGCTGACAGGCCAATCCCTCCGACGTGGTTTAAACCACCACTGGTGCCAGCGGGATTGGTGGCGCGAGCGGGCCCCCGGGGTCCTGGGGGGGGGGGGGGGGCGCGGGGCGATCGGACCCCGGGGGGTTGCCCCCATGGTGGCCTGGCCCACGATTGGGGCCCACCAATCAGCGGGCGGGAAAGTGCCGTGGGGGCACTCTTTTGCTTCCACCACCGCCACGGCCTCCACTATGGCGGAGGCAGAAGAGACCCTCCCTACCACGCATGCGCCGGTAGTGACGTCAGCGGCTGCTGATGCACCGGTGCATGCGCGGACCGGCGAAGGCCTTTCAGCCAGCCCCAATGCCGGCCGGCGTAGCGCCAAAGGCCGTTGGCACCGGTTTTGCCGCCAGTTGGCGTAACGGAAACTACGCCGGCGCGGGCCTAGCTCCTAAGGATGCGGAGAATTCCACACCTTTGGGGAGGTCCGACGCCAGAGTGGTTGGTGGCACTCCGCTACGCTGGGACCCCCCGCCCTGCCAGGTAGGGGAGAATCCTGGCCAATATTGATCTTTACGACCTTGATATCATTAAAGTAAGTGATGTAGTCCTTAAAACAATGACATATGGATGAAAATATTTTTCAAATGTGGGCATTGCTAACTCAGGCAGCATTTGTTGCCCATCCCAAATTGCCCCTTGAGAAGGTGATGGTGAGCTGCCTTCTGCAGTCCCTGTGTGTAGGTACACCCGCAGTGCTGTTAGAGAAGGAGTTCCAGATTTTGGCCCAGTGACAGTGAAGGAACAGCAACATAATTTCAAGTCAGGATGGTGAGTGGCTTGGAGGGGAATATCTAGGTGGTGGTGTTCCCATGTAGCTGATGCCCTTGTCCCTCCAGTTGATAGTGGCCGTGGATTTAGAAGGTGCTATCTAAGGAGCCTTGGTAAGTTCCTGCAGTGTTTCTTGTAGATGGTGCACACGGCTGTTTCTGTGCATCTAGGGTGGAGGGTTTGAATGTTTGTGGATGGGATGCTAATCAAGTGGGCTGCTTTTTCCTAGATGGTGTTGAACTTCTTGACTGTAGGAGCTGCATTCATCCAGGCAAAGGGAGAGTATTCCATCACACGCCTGACTTGTACCTTGTAGATGATGGACAGGCTTTGGTGAGTCAGGAGGTGAGTTACACTGGAAAAGCACCCCACCTAATCCCACTCCTCCGTTCTGTCCCCTAAACTCCATAACCCCACCTAACCTACACACCTTTGGATACTAAATGACAATTCTTAAGCATGACCAATCCACCTAACCTGCACATCTTTGGAGTGTGGGAGAAAACCAGAGCAGCCGGAGGAAACTAATGCAGGGAAGGGGAGAAAGTGCAAACTCCGCACAGACAGACAGTCACCCAAGGTCAGAACAGAACCTGGGTCCCTGGCGCTGTGAGGCAGCAGCGTTAACCACCGTGTCGCAAACCAGAAAGACGACCACTTAAAATGGAGTTTTCTAATGGAACAGAATGCTTGGAAATGGCTGAAAAGCAAGGTTAGTTTAAACTATGGAAATGCCTCGATAATGAAGCCATAAAACCTCAACGTTAATTGCACCAGAGAGATTTGTGTGGAGAATAGTACCATAAAATCATTTGCAAACTCCAAATCATTTAGAAAATGCTTAACCGGAGATAAAGTCACTGTTCATTCCAGTAAATTTTGATGGATAAACTGGAAATGAGACCCAACATGAGAGTTATAGGAACAGGAGCAGGAAGGAGTTTTAATCTCTCAAGCATTTTCCACCATTCAATTAAATCATGGAATGGCACATCCTTTGGCTCTCAACATAGAGCATAGAACATAGAACAGTACAGCACAGAACAGGCCCTTCGGCCCTCAATGTTGTGCCGAGCCATGATCACCCCACTCAAACCTACGTATCCACACTATACCCGTAACCCAACTACCCCCCCCATAACCTTACTTTTTATTAGGACACTACGGGCAATTTAGCATGGCCAATCCACCTAACCCGCACATCTTTGGACTGTGGGAGGAAACCGGAGCACCCGGAGGAAACCCACGCACACAGGGGGAGGACGTGCAGACTCCACACAGACAGTGACCCAGCCGGGAATCGAACCTGGGACCCTGGAGCTGTGAAGCATTTATGCTAACCACCATGCTACCCTGCTGCCTTACCTCTCAAAACTCCATTAAGCTGAGTTTTGACATTTTAAATTGACTTTTAGCCTCAACTCTTTGGTGAGAATGTCTCGATTTCCATGACTCTTTGTGTGAGCCCTGAACAGCCTAGCTCTAATTTTGGGTCTTCACTCCTTTGTTCTGGACCAAAGGAAATCCTTTCTCTCCACATCAACTAATCTCAATTAGATCACTCCTGAGTCATAGAAACATATTTAATCTGCTGTATTCAAGGGAATACATGCCTAGCCATACACAACCTGTCTCCATAATGTAATCCTTTTATCACAAATCCACACTACACCTTCTCCATGTCCAATATATTCAATTAAGCAAACACTTATTACTGTCAATGTAGCACACCACTGTTTATGCTGTTTTGCATACATATAGGATTGAGTTATAGCTTCACTAGGTTGACACATTTTATGTATGCCTAGTGCTGTTCCTGGCATGCCTTCCTGCACTTCTCATTGAACCAGGATCGATCCCATAATGGTAATGGCAGAGTGAAAGATATGCCAGGCTATACTACAATATTCATTTAAGTGGTAGCAGCGTAACATCACTAGAAGAGAAGTGTGTCATGTGATCCGGTCTAAGTTTCACTTTTACTCTTGAGCCGAGCACACACACACACAGCTCTGCTGCTGAAGTTTGCAAACCTTCTACCTCTGTATAAATGTTCTCATGCACCTAGTCTCAATAAATGAACCCACCGTGTGTTTCCCCAATCCCTCATGAGTGATTGATGCCTTTATATCATTAAAAAAAATGACAGGCTATGGGTTTAAATATAGCAGCGAAATACAAATCTACTGCTGCTGATGCACCTGATCGATGCCCAATCTTTAGCTACTAACTTTTGTTCTGAATCTATTCTATTTGACATGGTGGGAATGCTACACAACAGGAAGGAGGAGATCCTCAGTCTGAAGATGGAACATTGTTTCTACATGGTCCTTTGCAGTAGTCACTTCCACCAATGCAGTCATGGATAGATGCATCTGAAACAGGTAGGTTGGTGAGGATGAGGTTAAGTAGGTTTTTACCTTGTGTTGGTTCTCTCATCACCTGCGCAGGTTCAGTATTCACAGACTTACAAAATTGTTACCGTGCAGAAGGAGGCCATTTGGCCCATTGTGTCTGCACCAGCTTTCCAAACGAGAGTCGTGACGTAGTGCCATTCCCCTGCCTTTTCCCCCGAACCCCTGCACACTATTTGAGTAGATGATCTTTTGAATGCCTCGATTGCTTCCAGCCAGTGCGTTCCAAACTCCAACCATTCCCTGTGTGGAAAAGTTTTTTCTCACATCACATTTGTTTCGTTTGCAAATCGCCTTAAATCTGTGCCCTCTTGTTCAAGATCCATTTGCAAACAAGGGAAGGCCTTGGCGTAGTGATATTATCGCAGGACGAGCAATTGAGAGACCCAGGGTAATGCTCTGGGCGCCCTGGTTCGAATCCTGCCATTGCAGATGGTGAAATTTGAATTCAAGAAATGTCTCACATTAAAAGTCTAATGATGACCGTGTAGCCTTGTCAATTGTCATTAAAAACCCACCTGGTTCACTAATATCCCTTAGGGAAGGAAATCTGTCATCCTTACCTGGTCTAGCCTACATGTGACTCCAGATCCACAGCAATGTAGTTGACTCTTAAATGCCCACAGGGGTGGGCAATAAATGCTGGCCCAGCCAGCGACACCAACATCCCACAAACTAATAAAAAAAAGCAAGAGCAGTTTTTCCTTATCTACTCCGTCTATGATTTTGAGCACCTCTGTCATTCAGGATTATCTGTAGTGGTGCTGCCGTGTCCATCTTAGTGTTGGATGGACATTGATGTCCCCCAGACAGACTACATGCTGTGATTTTGTTACGCTCACTTCTTCCTCCAAATGGTGCTCAACATCCCCAGTTCTGGAGTCTCCACCACTGGGAAACACCCTCTCAGTATCCACCTGTTGTAGCCTGCACAGATCTTATTGGGTAGGGACAATTGGTTACCCCATGGAGAATATTTTGTTCATTAAACAGTAAACAGTACCTTTTTACAAAAGATACAAACAAACAGCTAAACACTAAACATCACATTAACCACAAGCCGAAAAGGAAAAGACACCGTGCGATACACACGGGCATATTTCCGCTGCAAAATAGCGATACAAACACATGGCTATGACAGTGTATATACAAAGAAAATCAAGGACTCATTACACATTAAACAGGCAACAGTACAATTGACGTACCAGCATCCAGATCAATCCATTGCTCTCCCCCTTCCCGCAGCACTTGGCCGCAGAGCATGACAGAAGAGCGAGAGTGCACTCCTTTCTGGGATCCAGGCCACAGATAAAAGGGGGTGCAGCTGACAAACACACCGCCTCCAGACATTAAACAATAAACTGTCAGCAGTACAATGAAGAGACCGGCATCCAAATCCACCCACCACTCTCCCCTTTCCTATGCCCCCCACAGCACCCAGCAGCAGACTCACATCAGTGGAAAGTCGCTTGGGGGTGACGCAGCAATACACCAGAAATTCCGCTATCCAAAGATGTGCAGATTAGGTGGATTGGCCATGCTAAATTGCCCTTAGTGTCCAAAATTGCCCTTAGTGTTGGGTGGGGTAACTGGGTTATGGGGATAGGGTGGAGGTGTGAACCTGGGCACAGTGCTCTTTCCAAGGGCCAGTGCAGACGCGATGGGCCGAATGGCCTCCTTCTGCACTGTCAATTCTATGAAATCTATGAAATTCACACTGGTGTCGAGCATGGTGGAAGAGTGAGAGTATACCCTGTTCCATTATCCAGGCCTCAGATAAAAAGGGCTGCAGCTGACAAACACATGGCCTTCAGATATCAAACAAGAACAGTCAACAGTACAAGAACTCTTTTCTCCCTCCGCAACCCTCGGAGCTCCAGCAGTGGACCTGCATCAGTGAAAAGTTGCTCAGGGGTAAGCAGAACAACATACTGGGCAAGTCACACCGACACAGAGCTTGGCAAAAAAGTGAGGAACACCCACTTCCCCTCTCCAGCACTGGCGGTTCCAGTCTCCAGGCGAAGAAAAAATAGGGGCCACAGCAGACAAGCACACAACTTCTAGGCAGTACGCAGTGAACAGCAATAATACAATGATGTGTTGGGTATGCTGGGTCTGTGAGGACTGCATTTACCATAGCAGTGATTGAGACAGGCTACCAACACTTGTAAAAGTACAACTCTATTTTATTTAACTATGAGCTGTTAAACATACTTGCACTGTGGGTTGACACTATGTTAAGTTGCCTGGAGACCTGAGGCTAACCTGACCAGACTGTACTGCTAGCACATGGTAGATGTTCGTGTTGCTGATCACGGGCTCTGACTGTCTCAGAGGCTGCATCCCAAGAGAGTGGGAAAACTAGTGCCCTCTGGCTTTATAGTGGCCGTGTCCTGTCTGGTGATTGGCTGCTGTGTCCTGTGCGTTGATTGGTCATTCAGTGTGTCAGTCAGTGTCTGTCTGTGCACCATCATATACTTGTGTGTATATTATGACATACAATAGCAAGCTTACAACTTCCAAACAATAAACATAAATAGACAACATTAGAAAAAGGCACCAGCAATTTGCATGGCCTCCAAAACGAAAACAGTAAACAGTCACCAACACGGTAAGGTACCAGCAGTCCACAAAAGCAGCTCGACACAACCTTTAAGTTGCTCAGTGGAATCGGACCACTACCCTTCCCCTCCTGTAGTACCGGCATCAGGTCACCTGACGCCACCCAGTGCTTGATCCAGGCCACAGAAGCAAGAAACAGTAGCATACAAACACACACTTCAAAACATGAAACAGTAAACAGTCAGAAGTACAGCAAAACCACCAGCAAGCTGCAAAAAGAGACCCCAGCCCCATCCTCAGTCCAGTAGTAGGTCAGCCAAAACCTCCTTCGCCTCATTCCAGATCAAAGAAGCAGAAGGTTAAGCCGCAAGCAGGCACACTCCAGGTCAGGTCAAAGAAGCAGAAGTAGCCTTTCATTGAGAAAGCACCCCTCCCCATTCTTAAATCCGCTAAAAGGACAGCCTAAACCTCCCCTTGCCTCACTTCGGGTCAAAGAAGCAGATGGCACAAAGTTGGGTGGATGGGTGAGCTGTGAGGAGGGTGCAGAGTTGCTTCAGTGTGATTTGGACAGGCTGAGAGAGTGGGCAAATGCATGGCAGATGCAGTATAATGTGGATAAAATTGCTTTGGTAGCAAAAACAGGAAGGCAGATTGTTATCTGAATGGCTATAAATTGAGAGAGGGGCATGTGCAATAAGACCTGGGTGCCCTCGTACACCAGTCACTAAAGGTAAGCATGCAGTTGTAGCAGGCGGTAAAGAAGGAAAATGGTATTTTGGCCTTCATAGCAAAAGGATTTGAATATAGGAGCAGGGATGTCTTGCTGCAATTCGACAGGGCCTCGGTGAGGCCACACCTGCAGTATTGTGTGCTGTTTTGGTCTCCTTATCTGAGGAAGTATGTTCCTGCTATTGAGGGAGTGCGGCAAAGTTTTACCAGACTGATTCTTGGGATGGCAGGACTGACCCATTTGGAAAGATTGAGTTGGTTAGGATTATATTCGCTGGAGTTCAGAAGGTTGAGGTGGGGGATCTAATAGAAACCTATGGGCTGTTTAGCACAGGGCTAAATCGCTGGCTTTGAAAGCAGACCAAGGCAGGCCAGTAGCATGGTTCGATTCCCGTATCAGCCTCCCCGAACAGGCGCTGGAATGTGGCGACTAGGGGCTTTTCACAGTAACTTCATTTGAAACCTACTTGTGACAATAAGCGATTTTCTTTTTATTTTCATTTTCATTTCATTTCATTTCAAATTCTAGCAGGGTGAGACAGGGTAGATGCAGGCAGGATGTTCCCGATGGTGGGGGAGTCCAGAACCAGGGGTCACAGACTGAGGATACGGGGTTGACCATTTAGGACTAAGGTGAGGAGAAATTTCTTCACCCAGAGGGTGGTGAGCCTGTGGAATTCATTACCACAGATCATTGTTCAGGCCAATACATTGGGGTTAGATATAGCTATGGGGTAAAATGGATCAAAGGAGACCAAAAGCAGGAAGAGGTTACTCAGCTGGATGATCAGCCATGAATGGTGGAGTGAGCTCAAGGGGTCGAATGGCCTCCTTATGCTCCTATTTTCTATGTTTCCATAGTGATACTGTATCCTATAGTAAAGGACATGGAACTAAGGCAAGTGATTAAGATACAGATCAGTCATGATCCAACTGAATGTCAGAATTGACCCGCAGGGCTAAATGGCCTGCTACTCTTCCTATCTAAGACCCCCTTTGTAGTCTTTTGTCCTCCTTGTCCATATTTTCAATATTCCCTTTCATTTTTTTCTCTTTACTGCTTATTTCATCTTTAGTGATTAGAGCGAGACATATTGGCACCATATTCTGTGACTTCAAGAGAATGTCCCCAGCTGAAATTTGAAGGTTTAACAGCTATGGGTTTTGTACATGGCTGGGATTTTATTAAATAAAAGACAAAAGCAGGCTGACAACATAAGCTCCTGAGAGACCTTCTATACTTTCTGCACTGTCATGTGTTTTATGCTTCATTGCATATCACATATTGTACATTGAAGGCGAGGACGTCAGTGGAATTATCATTTTATCTGACTTTGTTGTGCTAATTCCAATTTTGTATGGCCTGTACCTTCATTTCACACTGAAATCTCGTCGAACAACGTGTTCTTTGTTATTCAGGCTAAGGGACGTACTGACAGTCGAGGGAACAGTTTGATGGTTGCCCGAATATTTTGGACAGCCCTCTCCTGCAGTGCCAACATAACACTTTTCACAGGTTAGGCATCTTGTGAAACTGCCAATGTACTGTTAATTGGTGACTATTCTGTGCTATGAATCCACACTCTATCTCACTTTTGACCTTTAGAGCAAACAAGGCGAGAAAGAGGAAAATTCCTGCTCATCAGTTTGAACTGGATTAAAACTGAGACTCAGGAAAAGACAGCAGCCTGCATCAACTATTCCCATTGCCATACTGCAATCGAAATGGAGTGGAATTCCACTCCCACATCATTGGTGTGGACATATTTGCAGTTACCGTTTGTAAAAGTCTGGTGCTGTGCAACCTTAGAACCTGCAGCAATGCAGACTCTTTAACCTTAACCTTTGGGTCAGTTTATTTTCCTTTTCAGTTTGTGAATTGCCGAGTTGCTTGTTTGTTCACCAACTTCAATACTTGAAATAAACTGGGCCTCTAATCGCTCACAGTGTCTCACTGGCAGGTCTAGCTCCCAGTGTCTCACTGGCAGGTCCAGCTCCCAGTGTCTCACTGGCAGGTTTGGCTCCCCCAATATCTCACTGGCAGGCCCAGCTCCCAGTGTCTCACTGGCAGGTTTGGCTCCCAGTGTTTCACTGGCAGGTCCAGCTCCCAATATTTCACTGGCAGGTCCAGCTCCCAGTGTTTCACTGGCAGGTCCAGCTCCCAGTGTTTCACTGGCAGGTCCAGCTCTCAGTGTTCCACTGGCAGGTCCGGCTCCCAGTGTCGCACTGGCAGATCTGGCTGCTAGTCTCTCACTGGCAGGTCGGGCCCCAGTGTTTCACTGGCAGGTCCAGCTCCCAGTGTTTCACTGGCAGGTCCGGCTCCCAGTGTTTCACTGGCAGGTCCAGCTCCCAGTGTTTCACTGGCAGGTCCAGCTCCCAGTGTTTCACTGGCAGGTCCAGCTCCCATTGTTTCACTGGCAGGTCCAGCTCCCAGTGTTTCACTGGCAGGTCCAGCTCCCATTGTTTCACTGGCAGGTCCAGCTCCCAGTGTTTCACTGGCAGGTCCAACTCTCAGTGTTTCACTGGCAGGTCCAGCTCCCAGTGTTTCACTGGCAGGTCCAGCTCCCAGTGTTTCACTGGCAGGTCCAGCTCCCAGTGTTTCACTGGCAGGTCCAGCTCCCAGTGTTCCACTGGCAGGTCCGGCTCCCAGTGTTTCACTGGCAGGTCCAGCTCCCAGTGTTCCACTGGCAAGTCCAGCTCCCATTGTTTCACTGGCAGGTCCAGCTCCCAGCGTCGCACTGGCAGGTATGGCACCCAGTGTCTCACTGGCAGATCTGGCTGCTAGTCTCTCACTGGCAGGTCAGGCCCCAGTGTTTCACTGGCAGGTCGGGCCCCAGTGTTTCACTGGCAGGTCCAGCTCCTAGTGTTTCACTGGCAGGTCCAGCTCCCAGTGTTTCACTGGCAGGTCCAGCTCCCAGTGTTTCACTGGCAGGTCCGGCACCCAGTGTTTCACTGGCGGGTCCGGCTCCCAGTGTCGCACTGGCAGGTATGGCACCCAGTGTCTCAGTGGCAGATCTGGCTGCTAGTGTCTCACTGGCAGGTCGGGCCCCAGTGTTTCACTGGCAGGTCCGGCTCCCAGTGTTTCACTGGCAGGTCTGGCTCCCAGTGTTTCACTGGCAGATCTGGCGCCCAGTGTCTCACTTGCAGATCTGGCTCCCAGTGTTTCACAAGCAGGTCTGGCTCCCAGTGTTTCGCTGGCATCCAGAGTCTCACTGGCATATCTGGCTCCAGTCTCACTGGCAGGTCCTGCTCCCAGTGTTTCACTGGCAGGTCCAGCTCCCAGTGTCTCACTTGCATGTCTGGCACCCATTGTCTGACAGGCAGCAGTTCTTGGGTTTCTGAAAAGAGAATGGCAGACAAATAGGATTTCTGTAAGGGAATCAGCGAAAGAACGAGGTGTGTGCTTACACCAATTGTAAAACAGCAGAGATTGTGGTCAGGAAGTGGGACAGGAAGGTGGATTAGGTTGGAACAGACCGTCATCTTCTGTAGTTTCAGTCTCACCACAGCTTTGGTTGTGGCTGCTCCAATGATGGCCTCCTCCATGGGGGTGGGGACCTGCAGCCTTGCCTATTTCTCAGCAATGAGCTCTTGTGCCTGCACCATCCTGTCCCGAAAAGAGGCAAGTGTGTCAGTGAGTGTGGTGCTATGTGCTTCAGTGATGAGGCTGTAATGGTTAAATAGCTGGCAGTGTGTGCTAACTGTGAGATGTGTGTGAGGGGTGCTAGGATTGTGAGGTATGAGTCATCCTTAATAGAGAATATTGTTAGGTGAGTGATGCTGGTGTAGTGATTGGAGCCGTGTGTGAGGTTAGTGGTTCCTCAGTAAACATGACATTTGATGATGCATTCACTAACGACAAGTCAGAATACAGGAGGGAGATAGAGAACCTAGTGGAGTGGTGCAACAACAATCTATCCCTTAATGCCAGCAAAACTAAAGAGCTGGTCATTGACTTCAGGAAACAAAGTACTGTACACACCTCTGTCAGCATCGGCGGGGCTGAGGTGGAGATGGTTGACAGCTTCAAAGTCCTAGTATGCACATCACCAACAATCTGTCCTGATCCACCCATGTTGCCGCTACCGCCAAGAAAGCAAACAGCACCTATACTTCTTCAGCAAACTAAGGGAATTCAGTATGTCTACACTGACTCTTACCAACCTTTACAGATGCACATAGAGAACATCCTATCTGGTTGCAACACAGCTTGGTATGGCAACTGCTCAACCCAAGACCACAAGAAACTTCATAGAGTCGTGAACACAGCCTAGTCCATCACACAAACCTGCCTCCCATCCGTTGACTCTGTCTACAGCTCCCCTTGCCTGGGGAAAGCGGGCAGAATAATTAAAGACCCCTCCCACCTGGCTTACTCACTCTTCCAACTTTTTCCATCCGGCAGGAGATACAAATGTTTGAGAACATGCACTAACAGATTCAAAAATAGCTTCTTCCCCACTGTTACCGGACTCCTAAACGACCCTCTTATGGACCGACCTGATTAATACTACACCCCTGTATGCTTCACCCTGTTGCCTTTTCTTCTTTTACTCTTTTACTCTGTCCTTTCTGTGGCTCTGTTCCAATTATGGCAATCAGTGAGTTTGCCCTGCTTTCTTTTGAGATCTATGTTCTAATGCTCAGAGTCGTCAGCTATCAAATGATACCACCACAAGGTTCAACTGGCTATCGATTAAAGAGCCAAACACCAGTTAGTTAGTTCAAGGTCAAGGGTACTTTATTTACACACAATTAGTCATGCAACATAAACACTACTAGTTAACTACACCTATCGACCAAGATAACCTGTACTTAACTTCGAGCACCCGGCTTAGGTCAGAGAAACAGTGGCCGCTGTTTGATTCTGGATCTATCGAGTCCGAAGGGGTAACTGCTGCTCAGCTAGGCTCATCCATCTGATAGCGAGAGTTGAATGTGGATTTGCTTCTGGTGTTTTGCAATTGGAGATGGCCGTGACCGGGGTACCAGGTCCAAGAGAGGACGAACATGTGGCAAACTCTTCTTCTTGTGCTTAGGGTTTTCGCGCTCTTTTGGGCGGTCCTCCGGTTTGGGCTCCACTAATTGGGTGATCCCTGATCACTCTGTTCGATTCCAAACCAATAAGTGGGCGGGGATCTGGATGGCTGGGCGTGTCCCAAGCGGTCACTGACCCTGTTGTTTGTGTTTCCCTTGAACAGGGAGTGGCGCCGAAATGTCTGGGACAGTCCTGGTTGCTCGAATACCAGTCCTTTGTCTCGGTGAAAATGGGCCATCAAATGCTAATCGGCCCCATTAAGATGCTAATTGGACGGAGCTTCGATACCGTCTGGACTTCTTGCTGACAAATATGCATTCCAGGCTCTGAGCCTGCCTGAGTCTTGGCTTGTCCATTTTACCCGCTAGACTTTGCGAGTTTCTCTGTACCTAGTTGGAAGTGGCCATCCCAGATGACTATACTCCATCCGCTTGATCCTCAACACGAAGCGTGAAGAATCACAACACTGGGTCTTCTTTGTTCTCTGAAATGCCAGGTCCCCTTAACCAAGGACATGTTCTACTCTACTCTGTCCTATGGGTCAAAAATATTGACCTAATTTTCCCTAAACAACACATATCTAAAAATTCCTAAGGGGCCATTTAACATTGCATAAAAAAGGGAACCTCGAACTGTCTCTAACTAGACTACACTCATGCTGCTATTTAACAATCAAAGAACTTATCTTACAATACAAAAATCCAATAGCAGCGTCACATTTCTTCTTATCACTAACGTTAATGAAAAATAAGCTGTATTAACGAAACAACAGCCGCGGAATTTATGTTCAGAAAGAGTGCGGGGTTTGCTGGAGTCCGAGGAAAGGAGCTCTAAATGTGTATACTGGAGGGCGGGAGGCTCTCCTCCTCCATTTCCTCAATCTAATTGTCTGGATGACACTGCACAATATGGCTGTCACTAGTAAGGCTTCCATTGTGTATGACAGGGAATACCATTGAATGAGATTCTCACACCATGTGGGGGTATCGGGGCTGGGTCTATGTGTGGTGTAGTGTCCGGGCTGGGGGCGTTGTGTTGGGTAGTCGTGTTTGGGGCCGGTGTGGTGAGGGAGATGAAGGTAGGTAACGCGTGCAACTGTACTGTTCCAGCGACGATCATGATGCCGATCATCAGGGTCGTCTTCATCTTGTTCAGGCTTTCCTTCGTCGTTGAGTATCTTCGTATCTTCCTTGGGGAACAAACATAGTGTCTATTATAAACTTGTTGTTTAATATCTCGTTTGTCTGTCTGTTTCTCCTTAACGTCAATTTCCCATTAGAATCGTCACCATATGTGACTCCCTCATTATTTTTTTAACCAACCATTTGGGAGACAAGACATCCGAAAAAAACATTCTGTCACAGTGCGAGCACTCTCGCAGCCTGTATTCGATGGGCTGAGTGGGCGGACAATTTCTCCGTCCTCTGCAAACTCGTTTTTCCAACCAAGTGTTCCTGACATGCAAATAGTATGTGGGGGATAGCAACCGAAGGGTTGCTGGAAAGGGCAAAAGTTGTGACAAAGTGCATTCTTTAAACCACCGAATGGGGTGGTACGTATGATCCGCGGCAGGGCAAGAATGGGTGGAGTCCCGGGTAGGGCGGTGATCAGTGCCATTGCTCCACTACCCGAGCTTGGCTGACCAAATGTATAGGGGGTCCTCAGGCAGGAGGGGATAAGTGCCGTTACTCCACTGCCTGAGTGACCTTCCAAGAGCGATAAGAATTTGTCAATATATATATAGAACATAGAACAGTACAGCACAGAACAGGCCCTTCAGCCCTCGATGTTGTGCCGAGCAATGATCACCCTACTCAAACCCACATATCCACCCTCTACCCGTAACCCAACAACCCCCCCCTTAACCTTACATTTTAGGACACTACGGGCAATTTAGCATGGCCAATCCACCTAACCCGCACATCTTTGGACTGTGGGAGGAAACCGGAGCACCCGGAGGAAACCCACGCACACAGGGGGAGGACGTGCAGACTCCGCACAGACAGTGACCAAGCCGGGAATCGAACCTGGGACCCTGGAGCTGTGAAGCATTTATGCTAACCACCATGCTACCGTGCTGCCCTAAACCTGTTTCTTTAACTGCCATGTGGTGTCAGAAGAGTAGTTATGACTGTATCAAGACAGTGTCCGTGAAGCTGACACACAAAATCATACAAGAGAGAACGAACAACATTTAGAACAAACTAAACAAGAAAAGTGGGCAGGTTCCATCAGAGTATAGGACACCGTAAATCTCAATCGGTTCCTGACTCTCATCATCTGGACACTCCAAGGTTCCATTCCAAAACGGGTTTCAAAGGGTTTACCATGGTGGGAGTCAGACTCGGAGTTGTCACCATCTCCCGGGTGCCAAACTCGTTCATGGAGTTTGCGTGCTAACGCAGCGTGTGCCGATGTGGGGTCCATTTCATCATTCCTTGTCAGACTACAGGAATTATCACAGTGCCAGTGTTTCATGTTCCATAGGGCGGTCGCAAGGGGACTGTCACTATCGTCGGGTGGCGGGTCAGGTTCCCGTTTGGGCAAATAAATCATCTCAAAGAGGCCGAATGTATCCTGGTCGGGGTCTCTGGAGCTGTAGTGACTGGGGCCTGGTCTGTGTGTCCATTGTTTGGTGTTCTCAGGGGCTTCAGTTGTGCTGTCGCTGTCGCTAGCAGCTGAATCAAGCGTCAGGGTGAAATTTGATTCTGGGGGCGGGGTCAAGGTCGTGTCTGTGGACGTGCTGCTGCTGCTGGAGGAGGGGGAACTTGGGTTGACAGTGGGCAGGCCCTCATTGTCTGCCATCACCAATGAGAGGTGGTGCGAGTGGCTGCACTGCGTTCCATCAACCTTAAGCTGATTTACATGGAAACGTCCTGATTTTCCGTTCAGATATGTGATTTTATAAACTGAGGGGCTTACTTTGTCCGAAATTGAATAGAGTCCTGCAAATTTAGGGGAGAGGCATGAGCTGGGGTTGTATAAGGTGATCATTACATGCTGTCTGACTGTTTACTCTGTCGGGTGTAATGTCTTATCAAAGCAGGCCTTACTCTGCTTTTGTTTAGTGCCTAGTTGAACAGCTGCAGTGAGCTGTGCTGCTTTATTATTTTCTAGCATGTGCTGGACTGCTTTCTCGTGGGTCAGGGCGGTGACTGCGGGGCTGGCCAAATCAAGTCCGAATAAGTATTCGGTACCCTTCATGGGTCGTCCGGTCATGAGGATATGGGGGGGTATATCCTGTTGTGCTCGACACTGTGTTCCTAATAAATATCAGTGCGAATGGGAGCACTGTGTCCCATGTCATGTTGTGCTGCTGCACCATTTTTCTAAGTGTGGCCTTTAGTGTCCGATTCATGTGTTCCACAATGCCGCTGGACTGCGGGTGATAAGCAATGTGGAACTTTTGCTTCATACCAAAAATGGTCATAACGTTTTTTTATGACCTTGCCTATAAAGTGCAAACCTTGGTCTGACTCAATATAACGGGAGAGTCCCCATCTTGTAACAATTTGCTCGGTTAAAATCCTCACCGTGCCCTTGGCTGTATTTGTCCTCGAGGGGAAAGCTTCGACCCATTTTGTAAATGTGTCGGTTACCACTAACACATATTTGTATCCATTTCTGCAGGGGGTGAGGGGACTAATATAATCTTACTGAAGGTTTGTCCACAGGCCATTTACAGGGCGGGTGTGCCGTAACTGGGCTTTTTCCACATACCTATCTGGGTTGTTTTGTGCACAAATCAAGCAATTTTCAACGTAGTGGGATACGTAGGTTTTCAAATCAGGCCACTCAACCATTTTCCGTCGGCGGAAATAAATCCTCTAGATTCCCACAGGGGTAGGAATTCTGTTGGGCTGTTGCAGACGCACAAACTGTCTGAATATATGTCTGCAGGAGTCGGGAACGAATCGGGTTGCTGGATAATGTTAGCGATGGCTGCTAACTCGGCTGCCTGCGAACCTAAGAATCCAGGCAACTTTAAAGCAATTTCTTCGAAAGCGCATTCCTACGCGTCCTCTACATAAATACCACATCCTGTTATCCTTTTTCTATCAAGGACTGTGGAAGAGCAATCTACATAAATTCTCAGTGCTTTGTCTGTGGGCTGGGTTGTCTGTGGTCGGATGCCTGTCTTTTTTGGTACTGACTTGGGAGCAAAGGGGCCTGTGCTGTGCTCTGGGGCTATGATCTTGCGCTCATGTGGGGTTCCTGCATAGTGCAAATTATCGGCCAGAAACTTGTGCGTTTTTGTCCGTTTCAGGGTAATGTCGCGACCTTGTAGGAATACGGTCCATTGCGTTGCTCGAATTTGGCTCACTGTGCCGTCTTTTAGTCTGCCACCCAATAAAAGCTGCGTTGGGGTGTGCTCGGTCAAAATGGTTACTGGGTTGAGTCCGGTTATGTACGAGAAGTACTGTACTGCCCAGAAAACTGCTAACAGGTGCCTTTCGCAGGCTGAAAATCCCTGTTGCACTGGACCTAAGACTCGTGAGGCATAGGCTACGGGTCCTAGACAATTGTGCCTTTCCTGCAGGAGTACGGCCGAAAGGGTTCGGTCGGTGGTCACTATCTCTATTGCGTATGGGGAGTGTGGATCTGGGGCTTGCAGAGCAGGGGCTGTGCTCAGTGCGCGTTTCCACGGCATCCGTGTGCTGTGGAAGCCATTTCCATGGGGCCTGTTTCTTTAGGAGCTCGGAAAGTGGGGCTGCTTTTGTGGCAAATCCGTCTATGTGGTTTCTACAATATCCAACCAGTCCTAAAAATGCCTGGAGTGCTGTAACGTTTTGGGGCATGGGCAATTTGATAATGCAATCTATGAGTTTGTGTTCTACTTCACTCTTCCCATGCATGATGACCGTACCTAAATATCTGATTTTTTCCTAGAGTATATGGGTTTTCTTGGGGTTAATTTTGCATCCAATTGTTGTGAGTAGTTCTAATAATTCTGAAAGAAGCAAAATGTGCTCTTCCTTGGTGTCCGTCTGCAGGAGCAAGTCATCTACATACTGAACAAGGCATTCTGGGTGGGAAAATTTAGATAAGCCATTTGCTAATTGTCTGTGAAAGATGGAGGGGGAGTTGTGGAAGCCTTGTGGAAGGCACGTCCACGTGTACTGCTGTCCCTGGAAAATGAACGCAAATTTATACTGGCATGCTTTGTCCAGTGGTATGGACCAAAAGCCATTGCTGATATCCAATACTGTGAAAAATTTCGACTGGAGTCCCTGTCTCAACATGGTCTTGGGAGTCCTGGCAATGGTGGGGGCTGCTGGGGAGTCACTTTGTTCAACTCTCTGTAGTCTATGGTCAGTCGCCATAAATCATCAGGTTTTCTTACTGGCCAAGTCGGGGCATTGTTCGTTGATGCTACGGGCCGAATCACTCCTTGATTCAATAAACTTTGGATTACCATGGCTATCTCTTCCTCGGCTTGCTGGGGTAAGCCGTACTGTTTCTGGGGTTTAGGAGCGGGACCTGTAATGTTTACTACTCCTGGGATTTTGCCGCAGTCGTGCTTGTGCTGGGCAAACACTGCTTTGTGTCTTTTCAAGACCTCTCTCACGCTTTGTCTGTGGTAATGGTTTGTGGATCAAACCAGTACTCTCCTACTGAGCTGATTCTATGGACATAATCTCATATTGTGAGCATGGTGGGGGCTCGCGCTGCTCTAGCCATTTTCCATATACATCGGTTGACTGGGTTGAATGAAAGGTTGTGTGCACTCATGAAATCTGCTGCCTGGGGTAAATCTACTAAAACGACCGAGTGTTTTGTTTTAATATTACCGAGCTGTACGTCCACAGGGGCTGAGATGTGTCCCTGCTGGAGGTGACCTGTAAAGCCACTAAGGGTAATGCTGTCTGTAGTGGGCCATATCTCACTCTGGTACCCGGTGGAGGAGTTTAACGTAGTTCGGGACCCTCCTGTGTCCCAAAGGAAATCTACTGGGCGTCCCCGGACTGTGCCTGCTACTACTGGTCTTCCAGAATTATCCCAAAGGGTATCGCAGACCCACGTTGGGGAGCCCGAACACCGTCAATCGGTGCCATTCATGGCCGAATTGTCTGCTCGAGCGCTAACACTGTGGATGGGTCTGGCATTGTTTGGGGGGGGGGGGGGAGTGTGGGGGGGTTTGGGTGCTGATTCCTTTGCTGCTTTGGGGGGGCTTGACATTCTCGTGCATAATGTCCTTTCTGCCCACAATTACAACATTCCTGTGTCTTGGGGTGCTGTGCTGTACCTCTGCCTTCATTTACCCATGCGGGGTCTTGGTGTGCCCTTACTGGATTCATTGTGGCATCTATTCTTTCCTGCACTGTCTTTCGATGTACAGACTGTTACCAAGCTCTCAATAAGCGTTTCAGAACCCACACTTCATTGTGTGCTGGGTCTGAGGGGTCATAGCTGTCACATGCCTTCTGTCCTGCTTCTGTGGCATGGGATACTAACATATGGGTCCATTTGGCCGTATTGTCTACTGATAAATGGGCGCAGACTAACTCACCAAATGCAGCAGTAAAATGGATCCAGAGGCGTCCAGCAAACGCTGTTGGATGCTTTCCCTTTTTCTGTCTGTACCGGTTGAGTCCTTCTATTATAGCTCCTCTATTATAGCCTATGGCATCTAAAATGGCCATTTCATCTCTTGGAGGCTACCTCCTCCTACATTTTGTGGGTTGGGAAGGGCTGAACTAACTGACAGGTCTAGGCTCATCACTATGAGTTTTACCTCTTCCTTTTCGTCTAAACCGTACATGAGGGTCTGTTGCTTTACAAGCTCGAAGAAGTGGTATGGGTCTGATGTGGGGTGGAAAGTCTCTATCTTATTGCGGGCATCCCTTAACTGGGTGATGGTTAATGGGGTGGTATACACAAAATCGGGCTGGTCTTCCATGGTGACCCTGCACTGTGTGGTAATGGGGTTCATTGGGTTGGGTGCTGCCTGTGCAGTCTGTGGTGTGGGTGCTTTATTTCGGGGCCTGGGGGGCTCTATTTTGATTCTTGGTCTCACTCATGTACCGTTGGGCTGTTTCACTGAGTTCCTGCCAATTGGGGCTGTCTTCCTGATCTAGCTGTGGGCAAAAGGTGTCTCTGAACCCATTTTGAACAGATAGCAGGGATTGCAACGTTGCAATTTGCTGCCTGCACTTGGCATGATCCACCAAACTCTGCCTCTGTTCCATGGTGGAGTGCTCGGAGGGCTGCCTTCAAATCATCGCACTGTTTCTTTAACTGTTGTACCTGGCCATTACAGCACATTGTGTGTCCTGGTGGGCCTTATCATGCTGAATTTGGAAGCTGCTAAGGTGGGCAAGACAAGATTGATGTGCCCTCTTGACATCTTCCATTTCCTTGTCCTTCGCCGCTAACTGCTCCCGGAGCTCCATGTTTAATCTCTTGCTTTCACTGATATCTCCCTCTCTACTTCTCTCCTTCTCTTTAAACTGCTTGCAGAGCATCTTCACAACCACCTCTGTGCCTCGCAATTGTGCCAGACAGGACACGATTGCCATCGGCTTACGAACCTTGCTTAAACTTTTCTTGTGAATCTTGGTCAGGCTGTCCCAACAAGTCTGTCCTATGCTGCCAGGACCTGTCTCCTCATTTGCACAAAATTCCAACCATAGGGGCCATCCTTTCCTCTTTAGGTATCTCCTAAGCTCTTCTTCCCATACAGGACACTGCTCTGATCTATTGGTCGCTGCGACCTCGGGCTCTTGTGGATGCATAAGGCGTTCCATTGCCTTCATCCCAATCCCTACAATTACTTCTGTCTACCGGAAATTTGGAACAAGAGGAAATAAAGTGGTGGTGCAAACACGGGTACGGCTTAAGCTACTTTCCGGTTTACGCAACTCCCGAAAGATTCACGCTACAAAATCTATCGAGTTAACCTTATATCCCTTTGTTAGTATGCATGCAAATTACACACTTCCGAATTTTGGAGGTTTGATCGATACTAGTTTCGCTTCTGGTTTCTTTTACTTTGCCAATTTGGATTCTAATTCAAACACTTTTGTGGGTTCTCTCGGAGTGACACAGTCACTTCTGGGTCGAGTCCCGGCGAAGTCACCAATAACTGTTGCCTTTTCTTCTATTACTCTTTTACTCTGTCCTCTCTGAGGATCTGTTCCAATTATGGTAATCAGTGAGTTTGCCCTGCTTTCTTTTGAGATCTATGTTCTAATGCTCAGAGTCGCCAGCTATCAAATGATATCACCACAAGGTTCAACCGGCTATCGATCAAAGAGCCAAACACCAGTTAGTTAGTTCAAGGTCAAGGGTACTTTATTTACACACAATTAGTCATGCAACATAAACACTACTAGTTACTTACACCTATCGACTAAGACAACTTGTCATTAACTTTGGGCACCCGGCTTAGGTCAGAGAAACAGTGGCCGCTGTTTGATTCTGGATCTATCGAGTCCGAAGGAGTAACTGCTGCTCAGCTAGGCTCATCCGTCTGATAGCGAGCGTTGAACTTGGATTTGCTTCTGGTGTTTCTGCACTTGGAGATGGCCGTGACCGGGGTACCAGGTCCAAGAGAGGACGAACATGTGGCAAACTCTTCTTCTTATATTTGGGGGTTTTGCGCTCTTTGGGCGGTCCTTCACTTTGGGCTCCACTAATTGGGTGATCCCCGATCACTCTGTTCGATTCCTTAACCATTAAGTGGGCGGGGATCTGGATGGCTGGGCGTGTTCCAAGCGGTCATTGACCCTGTTGTTTGCGTTTCCCTTGAACAGGGAATGGCGCCGAAATGTCTGGGACTGTCCCAGTTGCTTGAGTACCAGTCCTTTGTCTCGGTGAAGGTGGGCTGTTAAATGCTAATCGGCCCCATTAAAATGGTAATTGGTCGGAGTTTTGACACCGTCTGGACTTCTTGCTGACAAATATGCATTTCAGGCTCTGAGCCTGTCTGAGTCTTGGCTTGTCCATTTTACCCTCTAGGCTTTGCGAGTTTCTCTGTACCTAGTTGGAAGTGGCCATCCCAGATGGCTACAACCCAATACCAGTGTCTATGTATGTAATGTACCTTGTGTTTGCCCTATATGTATTTCCTTTTTATTTTATTTCATTTTCATGTACTAAATGATCTGTTTGAGCTGCTCACAGAAAAATACTTTTCACTACCTCCATCCACGTGACAATAAACAAATCCAATCAAATCTGCGAGCCTGGTCCTTGTGGCTAAACTGCTTACATCTATCTGCTTACATCTATCTGTTCTCACTACCTTCTCAATGTCTGTCTGATTTGGGGGGGTGGGGATCATTTCACCTGATTCGCTATGGATAGAAAACCTCCATCCTTTTGTCCACTTCATGCAACTAGCCCAAACCGGAGAACCTTTTGCACTCCCTTTGTCCTGTTGTGTTACTTTCGCTCTTCTGGCTGGTCACCCTCTCTTCCTCAGTCACATTCAATACCTGCTGCAGCCAGATTGCACTTCCCCTTTAAGAGGGACAGGCTGGATTTAAGTAGTGCTAGCCTCGCATGAACGTGGGCGCCCTCAGGAAATGTTCAGCTACTCAGTTTAGAATTAAGCATGAGGGCCGCAACTCATTACCCTTTTAACCAGAGGGCAGCACAAAGACTGTGTGCTGTCCGCATCACAACACGAGGCGCAGGTTAATCACACATCACAATTCCACGCCTCCTTTTCAGTCCTTATCCAATTCCCAACCCCATCCACCACCAATTTGGAAATATTAATGAGGCCCTTGCCTGATTGAGAAGGCTAATGTTGCTGAAGCCCGGATTAGTGAAAACGATGGTGAATTCAGGCTTTATACATCACTTGATCCCAGAACAATTGTCAAGAATATTTTTTTCAGTGGTACTGTGATAATACCCACGAGGCCCACGGGGATACCATGATTGATCACCGCATGGGGCTTGTGGAATACCAGCTTCCCCACTAGTGGAGAGAGGCCCACCCATCTGGGGCTCACAGGAATCGAGTATAATGACCGGCCCGGACAGGGACTGGCATGTTGGTTGTCCCTGTGTTGTGTAAATAGTTTGTTGCCTTGGCAGCCTTTAATTGATTGTGATTAAAATTTGTATTCTTCTTACCACTGGCTTCCTGGGTCTTAATACTGACAACAAGCTAAAAGGGAAATCTGACCTTTAATTCTGGGTCCCAGCCGCCCCGGATGACTGTCGTACAGGAACGTGTGAAATTCACTTTTAAAAATGCTACTTTTTTGGAAACTGGAAACCTTTGACACAGGCCTGGAAAATTGGACTCAGAACCCAGAGCAGAGTACCTTTTCCAGGCCAATGGCATCTTGGGAGAGGACCAGCAAAAGGTAATCCTCCTGACAACTTGCGGGGCCTCAGACTTTGGCATTATACAAAGCCTCACCTACCCTTCTGCTCCGGATTGAAAATTGTTTGATGGATTAGTCGCACTTGTGTCTGACCATTATGACCCGAAACAGTCAGTAATTATGCTACAGTACCGGTTCAATAGGGCTGTACAAACTCCCGGGGAGCCAGTAACGGATTTCTTAACCCGACTCCGACGGCTGGTTGAGCATAGGGAGTTTGGACCATCCTTATCCGAGATGCTGAGGGATCGGCTAATGTGTGGCATCAACAACATGGCCACACAGAGGAAGCTGTTGGCGGAGCCTACGTTAGACTTTAAAAGGGTAATTGAACTAGCACTGTCTCGTAAAAATGTGGGAAAAGGGGTACAGGAATTCCAGGGTTCCATGGACTATTGTGTCCATAGTATTGCTTGACCTTCACACCGGACTCCAGCGGCATCCCAGGGCAGTGCCCAAATGGCCAGGCCGCCTCCAAAATGACAACCAAAGGTACAACACTGCATCTGAGCTCAATATTCCAGAGCTGTCGCAGACCAGCGGGACACCTCCCTGGAGACGAGGGGGAGTTCCGGCAATGTTGCCAGGCATGTGGGCAGAGTACGTGGCAATCAAGGCCGCCAGAATCGACAGTGAGCCTGTCGTCTTGGATAGACGATGAGGTCGTCCCGAGCCAGGGCCTTGCACATTGTCCCATTTGAGGGGGTTAACATGATGCAATTGAACTGCATCATGTCCCTGAATGTGGTTTCCGATTCGGGTCAAACTGCAGGTGAATGGACGCCCCAGTAATGGAGATGGACACAGGATCCGCTGTCTCCATCATTGGTCAGCAGACCTTCCACCGACTCTGCACAGGAATCCTGCCTCCAAGCCTATTTAATACCAAAGCCAGATTTGTGACTTATTGTATTATATTTGTTTTATTGTCACATCTACCAAGGTACGATGAAAAGTATTGTTCTGCGAACAGTCCAGACAGATCATGTCATACATGAAAAAATACATAGGGCATACATAAATATACAATGTAAATACATAGACACAGGCATCAGGTGAAGCATACAGGAGTGCAGTATTACTGATGTGTGAAGAGATCAGATCAGTCCATAAGGGGGTCATTCAGGAGTCTGATAACAGTGGGTGAGAAGCTGTTTTCGAACCTGTTAGTGTGTGTTCTCAGACCTCTGCATCTTCTTCCCGATGGAAGAAGTTGGAAGAGTGAATAACCGGGTGGGAGGGGTCTTTGATTATGCTGCCCGCTTTCCCAAGGCAGTGGGAGGTGTTGACAGAGTCAATGGATGGGATTGTGGGTTTGCGTGAGGAACTGCTGAGCATCATAAGAATAACTGTGACCCCGTTAACCCATGGGCAACAGACTGTCAGGCTACCCTTGGTCGTAGTGCATGGGCCAGGACCTAACCTACTGGGGCGTGATCGGCTTTGAGTACCCCACTTCGGTTGGAAGCAGATTTTCCGGATGAGGACTGGGAACGTGCCTGAAGCCCTTCGAAAATATCCAGAGATATTCCAGGAGGGCCTGGACAAGATAAAGGGAACCAAGGCATGCATCTAGAGGCCTTGCCCAGGTACTTCATGGCACGGCCAGTTCCTTAGACCTTGCTCACCAAGGTGGATGTTGAGTTGCAGCACCTGGAAAGTGTGGGCATCATATGCCCTGTGCGGTGTGGGCTGCACCCATGGTCCTGGTCATGAAGCCGGACAAAGGGTGATGGAAGGCATCACCCAGGAGCCACCAAAGTGACGGTGTATTTTGGATGATGTGTTCATCATGGGATACACTGAAAAGGAGCTCATGGGGAATCTAGAGAAGGTCCACAGATGTAGTAGAGGGTTGATAAGGATGGCTTGCACCCTGTATGGAGAAGGTTCAAGCCATAAAATGGGCCCCGACTCCACAAAATACCACGGAATTGCAATCAATCCTGGGTCTTGTAAATTATTACAGGGTGTTTACTCCAAACTTGGCCATCCTGTTGCCACCCCTTCACATCTAGGTCAGGAAGAACCAGAGGTGGGCCTGGGGAACTCCATAGGAGGAGGCATTCACAGGAGTGAAGAAGCAATTGTCATCCTCAAGAGATCATCTAGAAAATGGCGGTCTACCAACAGCTACACGTTACCTGACCCAGACCACTGACGGAAGCATAGCCACGTGCAAAGGGGCGCAGAAGGCTTTGTCAGATTATTTCAGAGTAGGAATGAGCTGATTCTCCTCGGCAACTAAAATGCTAGAGTTGGGAAGGACGCAAACCTTTGGAAAGGCGTGTTAGGCAGGGAAGGCCGTGCGGAAAACAAATGCCAATGGTGTCCTTCTCCTGCCAAAATGTTTAGAACATGACCTGGTTATGAACACCCTGTTCCACCAGAGGGACAAACAGAAGACCACATGACAACACCCCCGCTATAAACACTGGCACCTAATAGATTATGTAATCATCCAAGCAAGGGATCGCAAAGATGTCCACATCACCCGCGCCACGATGGGAGTCAACGACTACTGGACTGGCCACCAACTTAGCCACTCAACCCTCACCCTGACCGCAAACCAGCACGGGTCGAAAAACACTCTGCTGCAGGATACTCAATGTTGCTGGATTCAAAGGCCCTTAGAAGAATGAGTGGCTCAGTCGGTGCCTCGCAACTAATCTGCTGATGACCAAAGAGCCAGAGCAGAATGTCGGCAGCATCTGGCCCACCTTTGGAGCCACTTTAGTCAGCACCTGCAAGGAGACGCTTGGGCTTTCGACCAGGAAACACCAAGACTGCTTCGGCGAGAGTGATCAAGCGACCCAGGATTTCCTTGAGTAAGGCTTTCCTGAACTGACAGTTTCACCAAAACTCGAGTAAGGGGAAACAAGACTACAAGAAACTGAAGTTCGAGGTGCAACAAAGAACTGATGAGCTAAAGAACAGGTGTTGGGTAGAAAGAGCACAGGAGATGCAGCAATCACCAACAACCATGATGTGTGCAGCTTCTTCAGTGCAATTAAAGCCATCTACAATCCGAGTACCCAGGGGCCCACCCCACTGAGAGCCAAAAACAGAGAGATGGTCATGAAAAAATGAAATGAAATGAAAATCGCTTATTGTCACGAGTAGGCGTCAATGAAGTTACTGTGAAAAGCCCCTAGTCGCCACATTCCGGCGCCTGTTCGGGGAGGCTGTTACGGGAATCGAACCGTGCTGCTGGCCTGCTTGGTCTGCTTTCAAAGCCAGCGATTTAGCCCAGTGTGCTAAACAGCCCCATCAAAGACAGCGAGGAATTCAAGGCCCATAGGAGAGAGGACTTCCGAGGACCTTCTCAACCATGACACAGCCTTAGGTGCAAGTGCCCTCAACACCATCCTACCAACAGCCTCCCTGAGTCTCAGTGCAGCTTCCACACATCAAGAGGGTCAATGAATATGATATTCAGCATGTGACAAATCCAGGAAAAGTGCAGAGAGCAGCATCAACCTCTGTACATGGCTTTCTTTGATGTTGCAAAGGCCTTCGACTCTATCAACCATGAGGGATTGTGGAACATCCTCCTCAAATTCGGCTGCCCGCAAAACTCATCACCATTCTCCGCCTACTCCACAAAGACATGTAAGTCATGATCCTCATCAACTGAACTATCACAGACCCAATATGTGTGCAAACTGGAGTCAAACAGGGTGGCATCATTGCACCAACGCTCTTCTCCATTTTCCTCGCAGCAACATTCCATCCCGCCACCCTGAAGCTCCCCACTGGAGTAAAGCTAAACTATCAGACCATTTGGACAGTGTTCAAACTCTGATTCCCCAGGCCAGAACCACGACCACCCCAACCTCTGTCATCGAACTGCAGTATGCAGACAAGGCCTGTGTGTGCGCACATTCAGATGCCGAACTACAAACTATCATCGACGCACTCGCCGAGGCATATGAGAGAATGGGCCTCAGATTAAACATCCGAGAAAAAAAAAGGTTCTCTACCAGCCTCCTCCAGCCACACAAAACTGCCATCCAACCATCAAGATCCACGGTGAGCCCCTGGACAATGTGGATCATTTCCCATACCTCAGGAGCCTCTTCTGAGCACCAGCAGCCATTGATGATAAAGTCCAGCATTGACTCCTGTCCACCAGTGCAGTTTTCGGACTCCTGAGGAACCGAGTATTTGAAGGCCGAGACCTCAAATGCAGCACCAAGCTCATGGGAAGGCAGTGGGAAAGTGGTATTGTCGCTGGACCAGTAATCCAGAGACCCAGAGTCATGATCTGGGAACACGGGTTCAAATCCTGCCACGGCAGATGGTGAAATTTGATGCAATAAAAATCTGGAATTAAAAAGTCTAGAGGTGACCATGAAACCATCGTCGATTGTTGTAAAAATCCACCTTGTTCACTAATGTCCTTCAGGGACGAAAATCTGCCATTCTTACCTGGTCTCTCCTACATGTGTCCTACATTGCAATGTAGTGACTCTTAAATGCCCTCAGGGGTGGGCAATAAATCCTCCCCAACCAACGACACCCACATCCCATGAACGAGTAAAAAGAAAAGACACTTCAAGTCCCTGGAGAAATATCACCAACGTTGCTTCTGCGAAATCCTGCAAATCCACTGGCAGGATAGGCATACCGACATGAGTGTCTTCTCCCAGGCAAATATCCCCAGTATTGAGGCACGGATCAAGCTCGACCAGCTGTGATCGGCAGGCCACATTGCCCACATGTCTGACACAAGACTCCCGAAACAAGTGCTCTAATCCGAACTCCACAATGGCAAGTGCTCACTAGGAGGGCAGAGGAAACGTCACAAAAACACTCTGAAAGCTTTTTAAATAAATGCAACATTTCCATCGACACTTGTGGATCGCTTCCCTTAGAACACACAAACTGGAGAAGAAGCATCCACGAAGGCGTCAATCACCTCGAGCGTCACAGGGCAGAACACGGGGCGGCCAAGCATAAACAGTGGAAGGAGGGTGCAGAATCCCACCTCATCAAAGTCCACCTGCCAAACCTGTAGCCGAGCCTGCGGATCCAGAATTGGCCTATTCAGCCTCACCGCAGAACTCGCCTACCCAAAGTGGAAGCAGGTTATCCTCAACGCTGAGTGGCTGCCCAAGAAGAAACAGGAGAAGAAAATGTTTATTGCCACTTTTGGCTGAATTGCTATCCCCTTTTGGGTGGCCTTTTTGGACTGGATGCTCATTAATCTTGATGATGTTGTTGCATTAAACGCAACATTTTCATTCAATCACTGTTGATATTGTGTTGACATTGTTATTCACTTTATGTGCCAGCGTAAAGTTAAACACAGGCCGGATTCTCCATTGTGAGTCTGCCCCACTACTGCTGCTAGTGAGAATGGAGAATTTGGCATACCGCTCACTGGAGGCGGGATTCTCTGCTCCTGCCGCTGTCAATGGGAATTCCCATTGAAGCCACTCCATGCTCCCGTCAAACCCAAAGGCAGGGGTCCGCTGCCGAGGGGACCAGAAAATCCCGCCACCAGCGAATGGCCTGAGGATTCCAGCCATAGATTACTGGTGGAGCCTGCAGCAGCAGTTGGTGCAGGCAGTTGTGGCTATCCCAGGAGGAAAATAACTGTAAAACGGGATATAAGAATACTGATCCAAACAGTGTTTTTTCCTTCTGGGATGCCAATGAGCAAAGGGGGACATTCTTGGTCTCCGACCTCATTCCCTAGTCTACTGGCTGGGTTCTGTGGTCTTCCAAGATACCCTTCCCACCCGAAAAATCTGAAATTCTGAAACACACCCAATGTGTAAAAAAGGAATCCTAGTGAGGGGTTTGTGGAGCATATTTGATCGACAGGCCACATCTTGGACATCCCTGGGGTGGGATGCAATTGATTAACGTTGGCCTAGTTTAGTCTTATTTACAATTCTAACTGGCTGCCACAAGTGGATTTGCTCTCGACATCATTAATGGCGTAATTGTGCTTGCTTCTGCTTCTTTGGTGATAGTCTACAAGGTCTAAACAACCAGAATTAGGAGTCAACTACTATCTTATAACTTCCTTTAAACATTGCAGAAACTGTACTTCCTTTTGTGGATGTTATTGATAGATTAATTACAAAGATTATTATTGGGGTAAAGTGAAAGGCTGGATTGTCAGAGAATTGCTATTTTCAAACTATAGTTTTTTCTTCAGTTACTCAAATTTCATGAATTTGAGGGCCAAATGACTTCCCTCTATGCTGTAAATAACGATAATGAAGCATTCTCGCTCTCTATAGCTTGAATGTGGAGGTGGACCTTAGCAGGCGCTAATTATTTATCATGTTTTTCAAATGAATTCTTTTTGAAAAATGTTTCCAATTAAGGGTCATTAGAGGGGCCAATCCACCTACCCTGCAGATCTTTGGGTTGTGGGGAGTGAGACCCATGCAGACACAGGGAGAATGTGCAAACTCCACACGGATAGTGAGCCGGAGCCAGGATTGAACCCGGGTCCGCAGCGCTGTGAGGCAGCAGTGTTAACCACTGCACCACCATGTCGCCTCTCAAATTAATTCTTAATGAGGATGATATTAGTTAGGTTCCATCTATTCTTGGCTTCAATTTCTTTCCGTCTGATTGTGGCACCAAAAGTAGTAGATTTGCCCTGCGCATAGCAAACCTCCTAAACGCACTTTCAGATTGAGTATTGTGAGGGCACCTGTGACACCTGTTTCTAACCATCAACTGTTGTGAACTGTCAATTTTTTAGAAATGGATGAAATGCCAGCAATAGAATTTGAACTCATCCAGGTAAGTGGAGAGTATTTCACCACACTCCTGACTTGTACCTTGTGCATGATGAACAGGATTTAGAAGGTCAGGAGGTGGATTACGCCCCACAGAATTCCTAATCTCTGACCTGCTCTTGTAGCCACAGTGTTAATCTGGCCCTGAGGTGCATTATTGCCCTGATCAGTAACTTCGATGACCTACAGCAGTGAGGAGAAATATGGGGCTGGGGTCTCCGTTGGCGGGATACTCCGTTTCACCGGCAGCGCACTGCCCGTGGATTTCCTGACGTCGGTAGGGTGCCCACAATGGGAAACCCCATTGGCTGGCTGCTGGGACAGAGAATCATGCTGCTGGCTGGGGCGAGCCACACCAGAAAACGGGTGCAGAGTGACGGAGAATCCCACTGCAGCTTATTCACACTCTAACAAAAGGCATGGTATGATTAAATGTGTCATTGAACAAGCCCCAGAACCCAGCAAAGCACCACTGTGAATGTGCCACTTCCCATTGCCCACATTTTTAGTTACTACAACACCCAATTTTTCTCAGCAGGTCTGACAGCATCTGTGGAGAGAGAAAACAGAATTGATGTTTCAAGTCCAGATGACTCTGCTTCGGAGATGAAAACCACTGGGTTTTCTCTGACAGATACTGACAGGCCTGCTGAGTTTTTCCAGCATTTTCTGTTTTTATTTCAGATTCCAGCACCTGCAGAATTTTGCTTTTATCTAATTTTTCTTACCCATGTTATGCGAATGCAATTTAAAAATAAAATAAACAATAGCATTATGGGAATTGCTTCGAATATATTTTACAATCTTGTGACGACATACGTCTCAACTTGCAAAAGGTTTGCTGGCATTATTCCAAATCCTCACAATGAATCTGTTTCCAATAAATGCAATTTACTTTATTACCACTCTGTGTTGACTGAGTCGTATTTATTGAGAATATTGCAGTGTGTCTCATTGCAGTTTTGCCACTTACAAACTTTACTGGCGGAAGCCATAGTTGTGTATTTCCAGCCTCAATCGCATTGAAAGCATGCCATTGATGCTAATGTGACTTTGAGGATCGTGTTATTATTTGCAGAACACCACAAGGAACCTAATAATTTCAACTTATCTAACATTAACAGTGCAGCTGAGTAAGATCAACAGGAAACACACCTGTCCAATGTTGCAACTAATATTTGATCTACACTATATAATGCAATGACGTACTGTCATAAAGTCTTTGGAGGCAGAACCTTCTCCCACAACTTTACAAGATACTGTTTATATATTGTCTATTATATAATGAGAGCAAATATTTTTGCTATAACTTTCCTGGCTGACATGGTGTAATGATTAAACCCACTGTGCCTTCAACCCAATGAATACCTTGACGATTAACACATTTCTGGGGATTCACATTCTCAGAACTGACTTGATGAGCTACCGTTCCACTAAGTACAGGTAAAAAAAAGCAAATAACTCATTTGTTTGCTGATGGGAATAAGACTGTCATTCATACACAAGCACAGCTTAGTGCCTGTGCAAAGAGTGAAAAATCAAATCTTTACGCTTGAGATAAACAAACGGCAGCCCAGAAAAATTGGTGCAAGCCTCTGGCCAAATCTCATAGAACATAGAACGATACAGCGCAGTACAGGCCCTTCGGCCCACGATGTTGCACCGACATGGGAAGTCAAAAACTAAAGGCCATCTAACCTACACTATGCCATTATCATCCAGATGCTTATCCAATAAACTTTTAAATGCCCTCAATGTTGGCGAGTTCACTACTGTTGCAGGTAGGGCATTCCACGGCCTCACCACTCTTTGCATAAAAAACCTACCTCTGACCTCTGTCCTATATCTATTACCCCTCAATTTAAGGCTATGTCCCCTCGTGCTAGCCACCTCCATCCGCGGGAGAAGGCTCTCACTGTCCACCCTATCTAACCCTCTGATCATTTTGTATGCCTCTATTAAGTCACCTCTTAACCTTCTTCTCTCAAACGAAAACAACCTCAAGTCCATCAGCCTTTCCTCATAAGATTTTCCCTCCATACCAGGCAACATCCTGGTAAATCTCCTCTGCACCCGTTCCAAAGCTTCCACGTCCTTCCTATAATGAGGCGACCAGAACTGTACGCAATACTCCAAATGCGGCCGTACCAGAGTTTTGTACAGCTGCAACATGACCTCATGGCTCCGGAACTCAATCCCTCTACCAATAAAGGCCAACACACCATAGGCCTTCTTCACAACCCTAACAACCTGTGTGGCAACTTTCAGGGATCTATGTACATGGACACCGAGATCCCTCTGCTCATCCACACTGCTAAGAATTTTACCATTAGCCAAATATTCCGCATTCCTGTTATTCTTTCCAAAGTGAATCACCTCACACTTCTCTACATTAAACTCCATTTGCCACCTCTCAGCCCAGCTCTGCAGCTTATCTATGTCCCTCTGTAACCGGCAACATCCTTCCACACTGTCTACAACTCCACCGACTTTAGTGTCGTCTGCAAATTTACTCACCCAACCTTCTGTGCCTTCCTCTAGGTCATTTATAAAAATGACAAACAGCAACGGCCCCAGAACAGATCCTTGTGGTACGCCACTCGTAACTGAACTCCATTCTGAACATTTTCCATCAACCACCACCCTCTGTCTTCTTTCAACTAGCCAATTTCTGATCCACATCTCTAAATCACCCTCAATCCCCAGCCTCCATATTTTCTGCAATAGACGACCATGGGGAACCTTATCAAACACTTTACTGAAATCCATATACACCACATCAACTGCTCTACCCTCGTCTACCTGTTCAGTCACCTTCTCAAAGAACTCGATAAGGTTTGTGAGGCATGACCTACCCTTCACAAAACCATGCTGACTATCCCTAATCATATTATTCCTATCTAGATGATTATAAATCGTATCTCTTATAATCCTCTCCAAGACTTTACCCACAACAGACGTGAGGCTCACCGGCCTATAGTTACCGGGGTTATCTCTACTCCCCTTCTTGAACAAAGGGACCACATTTGCTATCCTCCAGTCCTCTGGCACTATTCCTGTAGCCAATGATGACATAAAAATCAAAGCCAAAGGCTCAGCAATCTCTTCACTGGCTTCCCAGAGAATCCTAGGATAAATCCCATCAGTCCCCGGGGACTTATCTATTTCACCTTGTCCAGAATTGCCAACACTTCTTCCCTACGCACCTCAATGCTATCTATTCTAATAGCCTGGGTCTCAGCATTCTCCTCCACAATATTATCTTTTTCCTGAGTGAATACTGACGAAAAGTATTCATCTAGTATCTCGCTTATCTCCTCAGCCTCCACACACAACTTCCCACCACTGTCCTTGACTGGCCCTACTCTTACCCTAGTCATTCTTTTATTCCTGACATACCTATAGAAAGCTTTTGGGTTTTCCTTGATCCTACCTGCCAAAGACTTCTCATGTCCCCTCCTTGCTCGTCTTAGCTCTCTCTTTAGATCCTTCCTCGCTTCCTTGTAACTATCAAGCGCCCCAACTGAAACTTCACGCCTCATCTTCACATAGGCCTCCTTCTTCCTCTTCACAAGAGATTCCACTTCTTTGGTAAACCACGGTTCCTTCGCTCGACCCCTTCCTCCCTGCCTGACTGGTACGTACTTATCAAGAACATGCAATAGCTGTTCCTTGAACAAGCTCCACATATCCAGTGTGCCCAACCCTTGCAGCCTACTTCTCCAACCTACACATCCTAAGTCATGTCTAATGGCATCATAATTGCCCTTCCCCCAGCTATAACTCTTGCCCTGCGGGGTATACTTATCCCTTTCCATCACTAACGTAAAGGTCACCGAATTGTGGTCACTGTTTCCAAAGTGCTCACCTACCTCCAGATCTAACACCTGGCCTGGTTCATTACCCAAAACCAAAACCAATGTGGCCTCGCCTCTTGTTGGCCTGTCAACATATTGTGTCAGGAAACCCTCCTGCACACATTGTACAAAGAACGACCCATCTAATGTACTCGAACTATATCTTTTCCAGTCAATATTTGGAAAGTTAAAGTCTCCCATAACAACTACCCTGTTACTTTCGCTCTTTTCCAGAATCATCTTCGCCATCCTTTCCTCTACATCCCTAGAACTATTAGGTGGCCTATAGAAAACTCCCAACAGGGTGACCTCTCCTTTCCTGTTTCTAACCTCAGCCCATACTACCTCGGAAGAAGAGTCCCCATCTAGCATCCTTTCCGCCACCGTAATACTGTCCTTGACTAGCAGCGCCACACCTCCCCCTCTTTTGCCCCCTTCTCTGAGCTTACTAAAACACCTAAACCCCGGAACCTGCAACAACCATTCCTGTCCCTGCTTTATCCATGTCTCTGAAATGGCCACAACATCGAAGTCCCAGTACCAACCCATGCTGCCAGTTCCCCTACCTTATTTCGTATACTCCTGGCATTGAAGTAGACACACTTCAAACCACCTACCTGAACACTGGCACCCTCCTGCGAAGTCAAATCTGTGCCCCTGACCTCTATACTCTCAATCTCCCGTACCCCAAAACTACAATCCAGGTTCCCATGCCCCTGCTGAATTAGTTTAAACCCCCCCAAAGAACACTAACAAATCTCCCCCCCCAGGATATTGGTGCCCCTCAGGTTCAGATGTAGACCATCCTGTCTATAGAGGTCCCACCTTCCCCAGAAAGAGCCCCAGTTATCCAGAAATCTGAATCCCTCCCGCCTGCACCATCCCTGTAGCCACGTGTTTAATTGCTCTCTCTCCCTATTCCTCATCTCACTATCACGTGGCACGGGCAACAACCCAGAGATAACAACTCTTGTTTGTTCTCGCTTTGATTGCTACAATCTCTTCAACTCTCTGAAAACAGTTTTCTGTTTCAAAATTGATGAACTATTCAAGATTAGCTGAGTCCTAACTTAGTACCTGTTTTCATCTGCAATAATTTGTTTTAAAAAAATAATTTTTATTGAAAATTTTTGAATTTATACAACAACGAACCATAATAAAATACCAAAAATAACAATAATATTAGCAATCATAAGCATTCACCCCACCTCCATGAACAACACAGCATATTAACAACAACGCAAATTAAAACGCAAATTAACACAATATTAAGTTACATAATAGAAACCCCCCCCCCCCCCCCCTCCCCGGGTTGTTGCTGCTATTGACCAAGATACCTATCTTTGAGCCAGGAAGTCCAGAAAAGGCTGCCATCGTTTATAGAACCCTTGTATTGATCCTCTCAGGACAAATTTGACCCTTTCCAATTTTATGAATCCCGCCATGACACTGATCCAGGTCTCCACACTTGGGGGCCTCGCATCCTTCCACTGTAGCAAGATCCTCTGCTGGGCTACTAGGGACGCAAAGGCCAGGACATCGGCCCCTTTCGCCTCCTGCACTCCCGGCTCCACCGCAACTCCAAAAATCGCGAATCCCCACCCTGGTTTGACCCTGGATCCAACCACCCTCGACACCGTCCCCGCCACCCCTTCCAGAATTCTTCCAGTGCTGGGCATGCCCAGAACATATGGGCGTGGTTCGCTGGACTCCCCAAACATCTGGTGTACCTGTCCTCACCCCCAAAGAACCTACTCACCCTAGTCCCGGACATGTGGGCCCGGTGCAGCACCTTAAATTGGATGAGACTAAGCCTCGCACATGACGAGGAACAGTTGACTCTCTCCAAGGCATCCGCCCAAGTCCCGTCCTCTATCTGCTCCCCGAGTTCCTCCTCCCATTTAGCCTTCAGCTCCTCCACTGACGACTCCTCCACCTCCTGCATTACCTTATAGATGTCAGACACCTTCCCCTCTCCGACCCACACCCCCGAAAGCACTCTGTCCATCGTCCCCCGCGAGGACAGCAAAGGGAATCCCTCTACATGTCGCCTAGCAAACGCCTTTACCTGCAAGTATCTGAACATGTTCCCTTGGGGAAGCCCAAATTTATCTTCCAGTTCCCCCAGGCCCACAAACCTCCTGCCAATAAACAGGCCCCTCAATTTACTGATGCCCACCCTTTGCCACCCCCTAAATCCCCCATCCTTGTTCCCCGGGATGAACCGATGATTGCCACCCAGTGGAGCCTCCATCGAGCCCCCTGTTTCCCCCTATGCTGTCTCCACTGTCCCCAGATTCTTAGGGTCGCCGCCACCACCGGGCTCGTGGTAAACCTCTTAGGGGAGAGCGGCAACGGCGCCGTTACTATGGCACCCAGGCTCTCTACATGACACCATCTCCATTCTTTTCCACGCCGCCCCTCCCCCCTCCATCACCCATTTACGCACCATTGACACATTGGCCGCCCAATAGTACCCCAAAAGGTTGGGCAGTGCCAGCCCGCCTCTATCCCTAGCCCGCCTCTATCCCTCCCTCGCTCCAGGAACACCCTCTTCACTCTCGGAGTCCCATGTGCCCACACAAAGCTCAAAATACTGCTAGTCACTCTCCTAAAGAAGGCCCTGGGGATAAAGATGGGCAGGCACTGAAAGAGAAACAAGAACCTCGGAAGCACCGTCATTTTGATGGACTGTACCCTCCCCGCCAACGACAATGGCAGCATGTCCCACCTCTTGAACTCCTCCTCCATCTGATCTACAAGTCTGGTGAAATTATGTTTGTGAAGAGTCCCCCAGTCCCTGGCCACTTGCACCCCCAGGTACCTAATGCTCTCCCCTGCCCGCCTAAGCGGGAGCCTACCAATTCCTTACTGCTGGTCTCCAGGGTGCACCACAAACACCTCACTCTTGCCTAAATTTAGTTTATAACCTGAAAAGGTCCCAAACTCAGCTAGCAGCTCCATCACCCCCGGCATTCCTCCCACCGGGTCTGCCACATACAGTAACAGGTCACCGGCATACAACGACACCCTATGTTCCTCCCCACCTCGCACCAAACCTCTCCACCTCTCTGAATCCCTCAATGCCATCGCCAACGGCTCGATTGCCAGCGCAAACAACAAGGGGGACAGGGGACAACCCTGCCTGGTCCCTCGGTAAAGCCGGAAGTACTGCGACCTCCTCCCATTCGTGGCCACGCACGCCATCGGGGCCTCATATAGCAGCCTTACCCATCTAATGAACCCTTCACCAAATCCAAACCTCCCCAACACCTCCCATAGGTACCCCCACTCCACTCTATCGAAGGCCTTCTCCGCATCCAGCGCTACCACTATCTCTGCCTCCCCCTCAATCGCCGGCATCATGATGACATTCAACAATCTCCGCACATTCGTGTTCAGCTGCCTTCCCTTCACAAAACCTGTCTGGTCCTTGTGTACAACCCCTGGCACACAGTCCTCTATCCTGGTGGCCAGGATTTTTGCCAGCACCTTAGCATCTACGTTGAGGAGAGATATGGGCCTGTATGAACCATACTGCTGGGGGTCCTTGTCCCTCTTTAAAATTAACAAGATCAGCGCCCGCGACATCGTCGGGGGCAAAGTCCCCCCTTCTCACGCTTCATTAAGTGTCCGCACCAGCAAGGGGCCCACTCGGTCCACAAACTTTGTATAAAATCCCACCGGGAACACATCCGGCCCCGGTGCCTTCCCTGACTGCATCTGCCCGATCCCCTTAACTAGCTCCTCCAGCTCAATCGGCGCACCCAACATCTCCACCTGCTCCTCCTGCACCTTCGGGAAAGAAAGCCCGTCGAGGAACCTCTCCATTCCCCTCCTCCCCCACTTTGGCTCTGACCGGTACAGTTCCCCGTAAAAGTCCTTGAAGACTTCATTCACCTCTACCCCCTTCCACACCACATTCCCACTCTTGTCTCTCACTCCAGCAATCTCCTTAGCCGCATCCCACTTGCGGAGCTGATGAGCCAGCATCCTACTCGCCTTTTCACCATGTTCGTACACTGCCCCTTGTGCCTTCCTCCACTGTGCCTCCGCCTTTCTAGTGGTCAGCAAATCAAATATAGCCTGTAGGCTGCGCCTCTCCCCCAACAGTCCCTCCTCTGGTGTCTCTGCGTACCTCCTGTCTACCTCCAGCATCTTTCCCACCAGTCTATCCCTCTCACTCCTCTCGCTCCTCTCCCTGTGTGCCCGGATGGATATCAGCTCCCCACGAATCACTGCCTTCAGGGCTTCCCAGACCACCCCCACCTGAACCTCCCCCGTATCATTCACCTCGAGGTACCTCTCAATACTTGCCCGGACCCTCCTACACACCTCCTCCTCCGCCAACAACCCCACATCCAACCGCCACAATTGGCGCTGGTCCCGCACCTCCCCATCTCCAACTCTATCCAATGCGGAGCGTGGTCGGAGATTGCAATGGCCGAATACTCGGCCTCCTCCACTCTCGGAATCAGTCCCCTACTCACCACGAAGAAATCTATCCGAGAGTAGACCCTATGTACGTATGCCTCACAAACCTCCATGGATCCACCCCACCCATCTGGTCCATAAACCCTCTCAGTACCTTGGCCGCCGCCGGCCTCCTACCCGTCCTAGAGCTGGACCGATCCAGTGAAGGATCCAACACTGTATTGAAGTGTCCCCCCCCCCCCCCATGATCAGACCTCCCGCCTCCAGATTCGGGACCCGTCCCAACATACGCCTCATAAAGCTCGCATCATCCCAATTTGGGGCATACACACTAGCAAGTACCACCTTCTCTCCTTGTGGCCTGCCCCTAACCATAACATACCTACCCCCCTTATCCGCCACCACCTCCGATGCCTCAAACGACACATTTTTCCCCACCAGAATCGCCACTCCCCGGTTCTTCATATCCAACCCAGAGTGGAAAACCTGCCCCACCCATCCCTTCCTCAGGCGGACCTGGTCCGCCACCTTCAGGTGGGTCTCCTGAAGCATTGCCTTTAGCCCCTTCAGATGAGCAAGTACCCTCGACCGCTTCACCGGCCCATTCAATCCTCTCGCATTCCAGGTGACCAACCGGATCAGAGGGCGTCCCGCCCCCCCTCCCCTGTCGACTGCCCGCCCCAGGCCAGCACCCCCTGCCCGACCCAGTCCCCACAGCGACAACACCTCACCTCTGTCCCCCCAGCCCCCACCATCTCCTTCCTGACCCTACCAGCAGCAACCCGGTATTCCCCTTTGCCCCCCTCCCTTCCCCCCCAGGCTAGGAACCCTCCTAGCCGCGAACCGTCCTCCATTGTACTTCCGTGGGTCAGCTAACTTCTGCTGACCCCGGAAACTCCCGGCAATAACCCGACCCCTCCCAAAGTGGGATCATCCCCAATCTATCCCTCCTCCAGGCACCGCTCCAGCGCGGGGAAGAACCAGTTAAGGCTCCGCCTCCCCCCGTCATCATCTCCACCCCCCAGCCCCGCAGTGCGGGAAACCCGAGGAAAGCCCGCGCTTTCGCACTGCTCCACCACACCCTCCTGACGCAGCTCCCAAATACCAGCCCCACTCCATACCCCCAACCCGACATCGAATACAACAAACCCTCCCAACCCTTCCCGCAAGATACAAAACTCAAACAATGCCCCACAGCAAAAAAAATAACAGAACAACACCCCCATAGATAACCATATCAAAATGGCAAAAGTACAAAAAAAAAGAGAACACAGCAACAGCAGAATCCAGCAATAAAGTATTACAACCGACCCCGCAACCCCCAACCCCTAGTTCAAGTCCAGTTTCTCCGTCCGCACGAAGGCCCACGCCTCCTCCGGGGAGTCAAAATAATAATGCCGGTCCGAATAAGTTACCCACAGGCACGCAGGCTGCAACATTCCAAACGTTATCTTTTTCTTGTAAAGCACCTCTTTCGTCCGATTAAACCCGGACCGCCGCTTAGCCACCTCCGCACTCCAATCCTGGTAGATCCGTACTATCCCATTCTCCCAATTGCTGCTCTTCACCTTCTTGGCCCAGCGCAGCACACACTCCCGATCACTGAACCGGTGGAACCTCACCAGCACCGCACGCGGGGGTTCATTCTCCTTAGGCCTCCTGGCCAGTACTCTGTGTGCTCCCTCCAGCTCCAAGGGCAGATGGAAAGACCCGGCCCCCACTAGCGAGTTCAGCATCGTAGCCACGTAGGTTGTCAGGTCCGACCCCTCCAGCCCCTCCGCAAGGCCCAAGATCCGCAGATTTTTCCGCCTCATGCGGTGATCAAGCTCCTCGAAGCGTTCCTGCCACTTCTTGTGGAGTGCCTCGTGTCCCTCCACCTTACTCACGAAGATCCCGGCCTCCTCCTCTCGTTCAGTGGCCTGCGTCTGTAACTCCTTGATGGCAGCACCCTGGGTCGTCTGAATCTCCGAGAGCCTTCTGTTCGTTTCCTGCAGAGAGCTCAGTACCTCAGCCTTGAAGTCTGCAAAACAGCGCAGGAGAGCAGCTTGTTGCTCCAGGGCCCACTGCTTCCACTCCTCTGGTGCTCCGCCGGCAGCCATCTTGGATTCCTTCCCCCGTTTTTTCTGGGGAGCTGCTGCCGTTTTTTCCCCCTTTCCACTCCGAGTTCGAGTCATGGACTGCGGGGAAAGTCGATCAGCATACCTTCTCCCACCGGGAGACGTCGAAAAATTTCCGTTTTGGGCTCTAAAAAGAGCCGAAAAGTCCGTTTAAAACGGGAGCTCCCAATTTGGCGGCTTCCTACGTCATCGCCGCCACCGGAAGTCCTTCATCTACAATAATAAGTAACATTCGTGTTGCACAAATGCCAGGCAATGATCATCTCCAACAAAAGAGAATCTAACTATCTCCCCTTGACATTTACCATCACTGAATCCTCCACTATCAACATCCTGCGGGTTACCTAACCAGAAACTGAACAGGACCAGCCACATTAACACTGTGGCTACAAGAGCAGGTCAGAGATTAGGAATTCTGTGGCGCGTAATTCACCTCCTGACCTTCTAAATCCTGTTCACCATGTACAAGGTACAAGTCAGGAGTGTGGTGAAATACTCTCCACTTACCTGGATGAGTACAGCTCCAACAACTCAAGAAGCTTGATAGCAAAACAGCCCACTTGATAGGCACGCCATCCACCCCCTTCATCATTCATTCCCACCACCACCAATACACAGCAGCAACAGAGGGCAGAATTTGGGAGACAACCTTGTCCTGCTGAAGTTAAATTGTACTTGATGTACGCTCCCACTTGGAGCGCAGATCAGGGAGAGACTCTCAATCCTTCGCCATGCAAATTTATGCATGGCTAGGATTGCGAGGGGTTCCCTGGGGAATCCTGCTATCGGGCCACCAGTTTGAGCGAGTCTGCCACTGGCCACCCCCCCCCCCCCCCACCCTGCGCGCATTGGCCAGCTGCTGAACATCCCCACCCCTGAATTAGGGAGTCCTCAGGCCACGGTGGGGGGTCGAGATATCGGTGCACCATTTTGAAATGGCGGTCCGATCTCTTCCTGCAATGGCGAGCTGAGGCCTCAATGGGGCATTCCTTGCCGAGGCCCTGAAAAGAAGCACAGCTCATTTAATAGCGGGGTCATTCTCAGCACTGCAAATGTCCCCAAACAGGACTCTAGTTGTTTTGTATTAAACCATGCATTATGTCGCCGTTCCATCACTGCCACTCAATTGAAATCACAAAACCTCATCCTTCACAGTGGTTTTCCTACACCACTTGAACTGCAATCGTTCAAGAAGATAGGTCGCCACTAACTTCTCGAGGGCAATTAGGGATGGGCAATAAATGCTTAGCCAGCGATGTGCACACCCCGTGAAAGAATAAATGAAAGAAAATACATTCTCAAAATGCAGCACTGTAAGGAAAGAGGCTTGATTTTCTCTATGAAGGGTTAATATGTAACAATGACTTGCTCAGTTATTCTAATTGCTTTTTCTTTTGAACAGCCAGATGTATTGGTGGAGGGGAAGGTTTTCTACAGGTGTTTTGAAAATGCTCCTTCATTTTTTGCAACAACAGCTCTGCAAGGTTTTGATGATCTTACATTCCTACATTCTGCAAAAGATAAAGGGAGTCAATACGCATGAGATTTCTGCCTGTACACATGAAGGCGGAAGGGTTGGCAAATAAAAGATGGAAAAGGTTTCAAAATCACATTAAAATGACAGAACACCAAATATCATTGTACGTCACTAATTTCTCACTTATTGCATGCGCGCTGGGCTCCCATCCATGTGAGCTCAAGAATTTGCTTGGCATTAAAATACCCTTCAGCAGTATAATTCATACCTGCTGTCTACTTGTATGTCTCCAAGTAGAATGTCGCTAACCGGTACCAAGGAGACAGCAATTACTTCATGTATCAGCATCCTGTTAAGTGTTCCTTTCTTTTCAGTTTGAAAGCATAAGCACAAAGGTTCATAATTAATCTTCAACACAACATGCTTGAACTCGCAGCCATCATATTACTGTAATTAAGATCAGTGTGGTTTCATTGCTTAAATTGCCTGGATTTTAAAAAAATTGTATCTGCTTTGATATTATTTTCTGGATGGTAGTTCTATTAAGTCTGTGTTAAACAATGATGGCCAGAAGCATGTCGATGAATATTCTAGGGGCTAATCATAATCCTTTCATTAATCATCATTTTTCAATTGGATTGTCTCAAACTGATGAACTGAAGATTCTTATGAACACTTTGTTTTTGCTTCATTGTCTTCATCTGCCTCTCATTTCCCCCCAAATCCCTTAATCTTCTGAGAATGTGACAGAACCATATTCAATTGTGTTTTTCCACAGGGTATTGCTAATTATCTCGGCCGGGATTCTCCGTTGCGAGTCTGCCCCGCTATCGCTGCTCGCGGCGTTCCTTGGCAGTGGGATTCTCTACTCCCGCCGCTTGTCACTTTGAAGCCACCCCAGGCCATCGAGGAACCTGAGGGCGGGGGTGAGCTGCTGGCGGCACCAGAGAATCCCGACGGCAGAAAATGTGCGGAGACGTCTGTCCTTGAAGATAGAAACAATTGCAGGGCTACAGAGGAAAGGAGGGGCTACTCTGGCAGAGAGCCAGTGTAGAGACAATAGGCTAAATGGCCATCTTTTATGCTGTGGTCCTCTTGTCTCCTCTTGGGCGTGAGTCCAGAACTAGGGGAACACTTTTTAAAAAATTAGGGCTCACCCTTTTAGGACAGAGATGAAGAGATTTTTTTTTCTCTCAGAAAGTTGTGCAACTTTGGAAGTCCTGTTTTTTGGCCGCTCGCGAGATTTAGCGGCCAATACAGGATTTGTGTCCATGGCTAACGGGGCTAATAGTTCATCTGGGCTGTGTCTCTTGAGCATTTTAAAATTTGTTTGCCCCTTTCTGCCCTCTTGCATCTCGAAAGACCAGCGGTCCAGAACAGGATATTCTAACTGGTAAGTTTCAGCAAGGCTATGTGATGCACCATCAATTGGACTCGAGTCGTAGTGAAGTTCCAAACAACAGGCTTTAATACGCTAGATGTGAGCCAGGCAGTGGTCGTACAGAGAAAGGCCGACTGCCAGCCAACACAAGCTCTTATACCCTGCCTTGTAGGCGGAGCTACCAACCTCTCAGCCAATCGCGGGGAGTCACATGACCAGCCACAACCAATTGGCAGAGAGGCACATGACTTGCCTGGGACAATGGGCAGCGAGGCTGCTGTACCAATGGCAGCCTGGTTCTCTAGTAATATGATCTCTCTAGCCATACTACCACATTCACCCTTTGTGGAGAAAGAAGCGGGGGGGGGGGGGGGGTGTGCGGAGGAGTGGTGGGAGAGACGGGGGGGGAGGGGGGTGCATGGCCCAAAACACTGATAGTATGACTAGAGACCTTCTCGGGCAGTACCGAGGTAACTATGGCTGCCAACTGGCCCGTGACGAACGTGCAAGAAAACCATGCAATATACACAGTGTACAAGAGAGAAAAAAACAACAATATCCATAGTAATAATAATTAAAAAAACAACGGCAAGGAACACGTGCAGGACATGAAAGTCCATAAGGTCCATCAAATTGACCCGATCAGCCGGATGGGTGCTTTCGGTGTCCTGCCGGACCTGCGCAGCGGCGCCGGTGACGTTGGATCGGTGGTCATTCGTGACTCCGGGAGCTGTGGTCGTGGTCCTGTGTCCGTACCGCTGGTGGGAGTTGGTGGTAGCCGGGCCGGGGGAAGGGGTTCCTGTGCGCTGGGTTGCGGGGGTGCTGGGGGCGCCGGGGGCGGTCGGAACTGGGGGGAGGGTGTTGGTGTTGGGGGGTGTGGCCGCACGCGGGTGCCAGGTCCCGAATTGAGACCGTGTCCTGTTGTCCATCGGGATACTCCACGTACGCGTACTGCGGGTTCGCGTAGAGTAACTGGAACCTGTCAACCATAGGGTCGGACTTGTGCACCTGCGCATGCTTCCAGAGCAGGATGGGCCCGGGGATGGCCAGCCAGGTCGGGAGAGGGGATCCTGAGGACGACTTCCTGGGGAAAACAATAAGACGTTCATGAGGAGTTTGATTCGTGGCAGTACAAAGGAGGGACCGAATAGAGTGGAGGGCGTCTGAGAGAACCTCTTGCCAGTGGGAGACTGGGAGACACCTGGACCGCAGGGCCAGTAGGACGGTCTTCCAGACCGTACCGTTCTCCCTCTCGACCTGACCGTTACCCTGGGGGTTATAACTGGTCGTCCTGCTAGAGGCGATGCCCCTGCTGAGCAGGAATTGACGCAGTTCGTCACTCATAAAGGAGGACCCCGGTCGCTGTGGATGTACGCGGGGTAACCGAACAGGGAGAAAATGGAGTGGAGGGCTTTGATGACAGTTGAAGTGGTCATGTCGAGGCAGGGGATGGCAAAAGGGAAGCGGGAGTACTCGTCAATCACATTTAAAAAGTATATGTTGCGGTTGTTGGAGGGGAGGGGACCCTTGAAGTCCATGCTGAGACGTTCAAAGGGGCGGGGTGCCTTTACCAGATGCCTGCTTGGGGTGGTAATAGTGCGGTTTGAACTCTGCGCAAATGTGGCAATCCCTGGTCACGGTCCTGACCTCCTCGATGGAGGAGGGCAGGTTGCGGGTCTTAATAAAATGAAAGAAGCGGGTTACCCCTGGATGGCAGAGGTCCGCGTGGAGGGTGCGGAGGCGGTCTATCTGCGCGCTGGCGCAGGTATCGCGGGGCAGGGCATCGGAAGGCTCGTTGAGCTTCCCAGGACAATACAAGATATCGTAGTTGTACGTGGACAGCTCGATCCGCCACCGCAAGATCTTGTCGTTCTTGATCTTGCCCCTCTGTGCATTATCAAACATAAAGGCCACTGACCGTTGGTCTGTGAGGAGGGTGAACCTCCTGCCGGCCAGATAGTGCCTCCAGTATTGCACAGCTTCTACTATGGCCTGTGTCTCCTTTTCCACCAAGGAATGGCGGATTTCGGAAGCGTAGAGGGTCCGGGAGAAAAAGGCCACGGGTCTGCCCGCTTGGTTGAGGGTGGCCGCCAGAGCTACATCAGACGCGTCGCTCTCAACCTGGAATGGGAGGGACTCATCGACAGCGCGCATCGTGGCCTTCGCAATGTCAGTTTTGATGCGGCTAAAGGCCTGGCGGGCCTCCATCGACAGGGGGAACATGGTGGATTGGATGAGGGGGCGGGCTTTGTCGGCGTAGTTAGGGACCCACTGGGCATAATAAGAAAAGAAGACCAGACAGCGTTTGAGGGATTTGAGGGAGTTGGGGAGGGGGAGTTCCATTAGGGGGCGCATGCATTCGGGGTCGGGCCTATCACTCCGTTACGCACTACGTAGCCAAAGGATGGCTAGACGGTTGGTGCTAAACACGCACTTATCCTTATTATACGTGAGGTTGAGGAGTTTTGCGGTTCGGAGGAATTTACGGAGGTTGGTGTCGTGGTCCTGCTGGTCATGGCCACAGATGGTGACATTGTTGCGATACGGGAAGGTGGCTCGTAAGTCATATTGGTCAACCATTCAGTCCATCTCCCTTTGGAAGACCGAGACCCCACTCGTGACGCCAAAGGGAACCCTTAAAAGTGGTAGAGTCGCCCATCCGCTTCGAACGCAGTGTACTTTCGGTCACTCGTGCAGATGGGGAGCTGGTGGTAGGCGGATTTAAGGTCCACCGTGGAGCAGACTTTGTACTGCGCGATCCTGTTAACCAGGTCGGAGATACGGGGGAGAGAATACGCGTCCAGCTGCGTAAACCTGTTGATGGTCTGACTGTAATCGATGACCATTCGGTTTTTCTCCCCAGTCTTAACCACCAGCCCTTGTGCTCGCCAGGGACTGTTGCTGGCCGCTATGACCCCTTCCTTCAGGAGCCTTTGGACCTCGGACCTGATGAAGGTCCGGTCCTGGGCACTGTACTGTCTGCTCCTGGTGGCGGCAGGTTTGCAATCCGGGGTGAGATTCGCAAACAACGAAGGGGGGGTCAACCTTGAGGGACGCAAGGCTGCAAACAGTAAGGGCGGGGAATAGGGCCGCCGAATTAAATAGTTAGGCTCTGCAGGTTGCACTGAAAATCCAGTCAAAGAAGGGCCGGTGCGCAGAGGCGGGGGAGGACAAGGAATTTATAATTTTTTAAAACCCTCCCCTGGACCGTGAGGTCCGCTACGCAGCACCCGGTGATTTTGGGACGGAGTGCGAACCAGATGCCAGAGCTATTTTGTGCTTTACCATGTGAACAGGGAGCACGCAGCTTCTTACCGTGTCGGGGTGGACGAAACTCTCGGTGCTCCCGGAGTCTAGTAGGCAGCTTGTTTCGTGACCGTTGAGGTGGATCTGTGTGGTCGCCGTGGAAAGCGCATGGGTCCGTGTCTGGTCCAGTGTCACCGAGGCGAGTCGTGGCAGGAACGCGGAGTCGTCATCCAGGACGGAGTAATCGCTTGCGGGGTCCTCTGTGCCGATCCAAGATGGCGGCGCCTGTCGAACACACGTGGTCGGGGATGAACAAAATGGTGGCACCCTGGGGTCACACGTGGAGTCGGGGGCACAAAACGGCGGCGCCCGGGGCCCGCACGTGGCGTCGGGGGCCCAAAATGGCAGCGGCCGTGGATCACTCGTGGCGTTGGGGGGTGGAGGCAGCGAGGTCCGCGGGCCGCACGGGGCTCTAGAGGAGTGCAGGGGGCCCCCCCGGTCACTGTTTGAAATGGCAGCGACCGGCTTAGTGAGGCAGACGGCCGCGAAATGGCCCTTTTTGCCACAGTTCTTGCAGACTGCGGTGCGGGCCGGGAAGCGCGGGCCGGGGTGTTTGGCCTGCCCGCAGAAATAGCAGCGGGGGCCCGAGGGCTTGTCTGGGCGTCCTGCAGCGTAGGTCTGGGGGTCCGAGTCGGCGGGGGTGAGTGGGCTGTGCCACGCTGCCCAAGGGGCTGCCGCGCGGCCGGGGGCATACGCTCGTGCGGGCGGTCAGCGACCTCCAAAGAGGAGGCAAGGGTCCGTGCCTCAGTGAGGCTGAGAGCGTCCTTCTCTAACAGTCTCTGCCGTTGGGGTGACTGCATGCCCGCCACAAAGGCATCCCTAATCAAGAGTTCGGTGTGCTCCGCAGCAGTGACCTGCGGGCAGGCGCAGTTTCTCCCTAGGACAATGAGGGCCCGATAGAATTCATCGAGGGACTCACCGGGGAATTGTTGCCTTGTTGCCAGGAGGTGCCGCGCATAGACTTGGTTTACTGGCCTGATGAAGTGTCCTTTTAGGAGATCCATGGCGATATCATAGTCCAGTTCGTCCTCTATCATCGAGTAAACGGCGGTGCCCACGCACGAGTGGAGGATGTGGAGGTTCTGCTCCTTTGTTGGTGACTGTCTGTAGTAGTGAGGTAGCTGTTGAAGCACGCCAGCCAATGTTTAAAAGTTGCTGGCGCGTTTGCAGCATGCGGGCTGATCCGGAGGCATTCTGGCTTAATCCGTAGTTCCATTTTCAAAGTCTAGCGTATTAAATTGATGCATCATCAATTGGACTTGAGTCGTAGTGAAGTTCCAAACAACAGGCTTTAATACGCTAGATGTGAGCCAGGCAGTGGTCGTACAGAGAAAGGCCGACTGCCAGCCAACACGAGCTCTTCTACCCCGCCTTGTAGGCGGAGCTACCAACCTCTCAGCCAATCGGCGGGGAGTCACATGACCAGCCACAACTAATTGGCAGAGAGGCACATGACTTGCCTGGGTCAATGGGCAGCGAGGCTGCTATACCAATGGCAGCCTGGTTCTCCGGTAATATGATCTCTCTAGCCATACTGCCACACTATGCACTTTGAAGAGAATGCAATTAGATTTTGTTTTATAAATTTAAAGTGCCCAATTCTTTTTTTTCCAATTAAGGGGCAATTTACTGTGGTCAATCCACCCACCCTGCACAGGCGTGGGGAGGATGTTGAAACTCCACATGAACAGTGACCCGGGGCCGGGATCGATCCAGGGTCCTCAGCGCCGTGAGTCAGCAGTGCTAACCATTACGTCACCGTGTTGCCCCACAAAGAATGCAATTAGTAACTAACTCCAGGTGAGGCAGGGCAAATGGGGAGGGAAAAGATGTTGGCAGAGGAGGCTGGCTGATTACTTGATTGCGTCAAAAGTGACTCCAAAAATCTTTGACTGGTGGCAGTGTAGTTAAGTTTAGTAGCCATGTTGAGCTCCTGTTCTTTAAAGTGAAAGGACCTGAACGTGTTGTCTATGTTGACTAATACCTCAAATACGTGTCTGAGACCACTGTAGTTAGCACATTAGCTGGTGCTTCAGTGCTAGTCAGAAATGACTCAGAGATTTAGATGCTGAAGCAATGGGTCTTGCTGATGGTCAATGGATGGATCGTGTCTGTGTAACAGATTGGCTGCAGGTGGTGAAACACTGCTGCAGCTGGCAGTCTGCTGATCCAGATCCTAAAGAAGATGTTGTCATCAGACATTTGGAGGAAGATACCCTTAATTTTCCAAATGGGGTCCGAAGTTTTATTTAGCAAAGAGGCGATGCTAAAATGCACACAATTTGTTTTTTAGACTACTTCCTTGGTTGGCAAATCCTGTATAAGAACACCACGATCAGTTAATAATATCAATTTGTATGGGAATTAATAGGAACATTGATTTGAAATTTTAGCCTTATTTTAACTATGGCTGTTAAATTTAATGGGATTGCTCCCGTTTATCATCTGCACAAAATGGATGCCTGAATCCAGTATAAGAAAGAAGCAGACCATATATGCTCACCACGTGCTAGAGGTGCAGTACCCATCATATTGGTAAAAGCAGGAAAGAGTCAAGGGCCGAGTAGCACTCACATACGCAAATAGACAGGCCCCTGACTGTGTGAGACCACCATTTGGCTCCCTCATGATCACTAACATCTAACTTCCAATCATCCCCTATCATTACAGCACTTACTTCCAAACATTTCCCAAGACATTCTCCAACCTTCTGCATCGTTTGCCCCTTTTCCCAATGGCTTTCCTGCTCTCTTGATAAATTCCCCCTCACCTGCCACTCCTGATTGCTTCCTCCCTCCTCTCCCTGCCCTCCCCCCACCTCCTGGCTCGAGGCCTGCAAGAATATGCAACTCGTAGGTCACTTGTAAATGAACCCAAGGCCCCAATTTATGGGGTTCCTCAGACCAACCCTTCTGGTGGGAGAACCATCTCTTCTCCCAGTTTGTGAATCCATTCCGAAGCCTTTAAATTCAAAAGACTCTTTTCAATTAACTTCTAATACTTTACAAGTTTGTTCATCAAACAACATAAACCCTAATGTTTAATTTTTTCTGTGTGCGAATTCGATCACCCAGATTGTTTGCAATGGATTAGTTCTGCCCTTTAATATGTTTCTGTGCTCAGGTACCTTGATAAAGCCCTCACCTGGATTCGCACGTGAGAGAGGTAAACAGACCCTTGCTTTTGAAACAACTAAATTAAAACATAAGTCGTATCAGCACTTGAATGTGGGAATTGTCTGACCGTTGGGATCCTCTATTCCCGCCAGCAGTGCAACTCGGCCCATGGGTTTCCCGGTGGCATGGGATGTCTTCAATAGGACATCCCATTAACAAGTGGCGGGAGTAGAGAATGCCGCCAACAGCGAACGGCCGCCACCGAGAAACACGGGGACTGCAGAATCCAGCCTGAAGTGCGTGTTGTAAACTTAATTGACTCAGGTTTTTTCAATGAAGGGTTTAGTAACCTAAGGAAGCCAGCAGTAAGGGAACAGAGGTTTATTTAACTGTGTATAATATTCTGCTCAAGGCAGCATCTCACTCCCAGTACAGTCCTTGCTGGGAGGACTAACCCACCCAGGCCCTGCTTTGGAAGGGATGAGCGCCACAAATTATGTGACAAAGATGCTAGCTGGGCTGGTGGAGCAAGGAGTGCTGGACAAGGCCCCAGATATAGATAGGGCACACAGGTCCTGTGATGTTCTTTGTGTTTCTTAATTCAGGATGGTTGGCGTAGTGTTCACAAAGACCACAAAATAGCTTTAAATTGAACAAACCTCTAAATTTATTAACTACTAATTTGAATTCGACACGTACTCCTAAAGAATACACAGTTGATAATTAACATATAATCTACACTCACCTACAACTAATCTCTACACGAGTATAAACTATGATCTGCTCTTACTAAGATTATCTTTCCTTCAGTCTGTAGATAACTCCTTTACTCCTCTACCCCACAAGGCTTAGCATCTTTGTCTTATATACTTGTAACTTTTAGTGGCTGATCTAGACATTTCATTAACCCTTGTTGGTCTTACATTTATGATAATACCACAGGTCCTTAAGGCAAAGGCCGATAGCGGGGGAGCCGCCGAGGTTGGTGATTGTGCGAATACACACATTTTTGGAAAAGGAAAGGATCTTGCATTATGCCAGGGAGAAGCAGGACTGAGAGTGAGAGGGGAACTGGGTTTGCATCTACCAAGACATCAGGATGGAACTGGCGAAGAGATGCGCAGGTTTTAATAGGGCCAAGGTGATATAATACTGAAAGAAACCTCGGTTGTGGGGTTCTACACACAGCAAAACTGTAAGTCACATTTGAAAGCTGGGAATACTATCTAGAATTACCAGAAGAGGCGAATGATTTTATAAGAGACCATAAATTGGGGGAGAACTGAGAGTTGATGTAAGATGAAGGAGCTGCTGCTGTAAAGATTGGAGGGTATGGTTGTTATTTGTTGTCGGAGGTTCTGGTGGGGGTCTTGTTTGTTGAGAGCTGTTACTTCAAATTCTATTTTTCAGAGTTGCAAATTTATAAGTATTTGCACTTCCCACTGCCCGCCTGCCATTTCCAGTGTCTTTTTTGGAGAGTGTAGATTGTGACTTTGGTTGTTTTTTTCCCCTTCTTTAGCTGAGGACTGGGGGGGGGTAGGGGCTGGCGGAGGGGGAGAAGGGTCTTCGAGGGGGAGCTGCCATGCTGGAAGGTAATGCTAGCGAACGGAGGTGAAGTAGGGGAGGCGGTCGAGAGAGGTGGCTGGGGGGAAAGGGAGTGAAAGATGGGTAAGGGGGGAGGATGAGGTGGAGAAGTGGGAGGGGGGATAGGGTGGGGAGGGAATGGCTGGGAGGGATAATTGAAATGCGGCAAAGGTGAAGCTTAAACGTGGTCATGAATGAAGAGAGGGGCCATCTTGGATGGGCCCGATAAAGGAAGGTATTGGAAAACGCAGAGCCGGAAGAGGATTATGGCGGATGGTAGCGAGGAATGGAGGTGTAAGCCCCCGATAAGATTTGCAACATGGAATGTTCAGGGGCTAAATGGGCCGGCTAAGAGATCCCGGGCCTTTGCACACTTGAGGAGTTTGAAGGCGGAGGTAATCTTCTTACAGGAGACGCACCTCTGAATGAAGGACCAGATTAGGCTGAGGAAGGGATGGGTGGGACAGGTATTCCACACGGGAGTCTCACTTACAGTCGCGCGGCCTGACCATTTTGCTGAATAAGAGAACGGGGTTTGTGGAACCTAAGGAGATACTGGACACAGGGTGGGGGGGGGGGAGAGAGATTATGTAATGGTGAGGGGGGTGGGTTGGAAGGGACGCCAGTGGTGCTAGTCAAAGTATATGCGCCAGACTGAGATGATGTAGGGTTTGTGAGGGGTTCGCTGGGAGCAATTCCGAATCTGGAAAAGCACCAATTGATTATGGGTGGAGATTTTAATTGCATGATGGAACCGAGGGTGGACAGTCGAACCCCAAGTCAACGGGAAGGTTGAAGATGGCAAAGGAGTTCGGAGGGTTTATGGAGCAGATGGGAATGGTTGACCCGTGGACTTTTAAGAACGCGGGGCAGGGAGGGAATACTCCTTCTTCTCACACATAGTTACGGTGTACTTGAGCATTGATTTCTTCGTGGTGAGCTGGGCAGTGCTGTTGAGGGTGATGGAGGCAGATTCTCCAGAATTGTAATATCTGATCACGTGGCACATTGGGTGGAGTTGAGGCTCAGCAAGGGGCAGGCACCAAGGCCGGGATGGAGGTTGGATTTGGGTCTTTTGGCAGAGAAGGGGCTTTGCGAAAAGGTAAGGTCGGCAATTGGCGACTACATGGAGATTAACCAGAATGGGGAGGTGGCGACAGCCACATTTTGTGAGGCATAAAAGTTGTTGATCCGAGGGGAGATTGTCTCATTTAAGGCACACAGGAACAGGAGATGGATGGAGGAGAATGGACAGCTGTTAGATGTGATAGTTGAGGTGGACAAGAGATACGCAGGGGCCCCCGACCAAGGCTCTTTTGGCGGAGAGGTTGCAGGGGCAGTTTGATAGGCTGGCGATGGGAAAGGCAGTGGAACAGTTAAGGAGGGTGAGGGGGGTGCGATATGAATATGGGGAACAGGGGAGCCGTATGGGGAGGCGGTGGCATAGTGGTATTGTCACTGAACTAATAAACCAGAGACCCAAGATAATGATCCGAGGACCCCGGTTCGAATCCCACCACGGCAGGTGAATAATAAAACATCTGGAGTTTAAAGTCTATTGATGACCATGAAACCAGTGTTGATTGTCATAAAAATCCATCTGATTCACTAATCTTCTTTAGGGAAGGAAATCTGCCACCCTTACCTGGTCTGACCTACATGTGACCCAGACCCACAGCAATGTGGCTGACTCTGAAATGCCCTCTGAAATGGCCTGACAGGCCACTCATTGTATTCAACTGCTAAAAAAAACACAAAAAAAAGGAATGAAACCAGACAGATCACCCAGCATCGCCATAGGCACTGGAAATGACAAAGACAAACCCAGCTCCACTGACTCTGCAATGTCCTCCTTACTAAAGTCTGGGGCCTTGTGCTAAAGTTGGGAGAGCTGTCTCACAGACTAGTTAAGCAACAGCCTGACTCAGGCATACTCACAGAATCATACCTGACAGATAATGTCCCAGACAGCACTATCACCTTCCCTGGGTATGTCCTGTCCCACCGCCAGGACAGACCCAGCAGAGGTGGTGGCTCAGTGGTAAACAGTCGGGAGGGCGTTGCCCTGGGAATCCTCAACATCGCCACTGGACCCCATGAAGTCTCATAGCTTCAGGTTTACAATGGGCAAGGACATTTCCTGCTGATTACCACGTACCAGCCACCATCAGCTGATGAATCAGTACTCCTCCATGTTGAACACCACTTGGAGTAAGCACTGAGGATGGCAAGGGCACAGAATGTACTCTGGGTGGGGGCTTCAATGTCCATCACCTAAACTGGAGCGGTAGTACCACCACAGATTGAGCTGGCTGGGTCCTAAAGGACATAGCTGATAGATTGGAATTGCAGCAGGTGGTGGGAGAACCAACAAGAGGGAAAAACATACTTGACCGCATCCTCACCAATCTGCCTGCTGCAGATGCATCTGTCCATGACAGTATCAGTAGAAGTGACCACTGCACAGTCCTTATAGAGACAAAAAGTTTCGTCTTCACATTGAGGACACCCTTCATCGTGTGTGTGGCACTACCACCGAGCTAAATGGAATAGACTTCGAACAGATCCACCAACTCAAGACGGGGCATCCTTGAGGCCCTGTGGGCCATTAGCAGCAGCAGAATTGTATTCAACCACAATCTGCAAGCTCATGGCCGACATAATTCCCACTTTACCATTACCACCAAGCCAGGGGGTCAACCCTGGTTCAATGAAGAAAGTAAGAAAGCATGCCCCGAGCAACATCTGGCATACTGAGAAATGAGCTGTCAACCTGGTGAAGCTACAACACAGGACGACTTGTCTGTCAAACAGCATAAGCAGCAGGTAATGGACAGAGCTAAGCATTTAACAATGAATGCATCAGATCTAAGCTCTGTAGTCCTGCCACATCCAGCTGTGAATTGTGGTTAAACAAGTCACTGGAGGTGGAGGTTCCACAAATATCCTCATCCTCAATGATGGAGGAGCACAGCACATCTGTACAAAAGACAAGGCTGAGGCATTCGCAACAATCTTCAGCCAGAAGTGCTGAATGGACGATCGATCTCGGTCTCCTCCGGAGGTCTCAGCATCAGAGATGTCAGTCTTCAGCCAATATGATTCACGTGTTATAAAGAAATGGCTGAAGGCACTGGATACTGCTCAGGCTGTGGGGCCTGACAATATTCCGGCAATATTTTGAAAACTTGTGCTCCAGAACTTGCCACACCCCTCGCCAAGCTGTTCCAGGACAGCTGCAGCACTGGCATTTACCGGCAATGTGGAAAATTGCCCAGGTGTGTCCTGTACACATGAAACAGGACAAATCCAACCCAGCCAATTACCGCCCGGTCAATCTACTCTCCATCACTAGAAAAATGATGGAAGGAGTCATCAACAGTGCTATCAAGCGGCGGTTACTCAGCAGTAAGTAACTTGCTAACGGATACTCATTTGTGTTCCGCCAGGGTCACTCAACTCCTGTCCTCATTACAGCCTTGGTTGAAACATGGACAAAAGAGCTGAATGCCAGAGGTCAGATGAGAATGACTGCCCTTGACATCAAGGCAGCATTTGACCGAGTATGGCATCAAGGAGCCCTAACTGAACTGGAGTCAATGGGAATCAGGGGGAAACCTTTCCGCTGGTTTGAGTCATACAACAATAAACAATAATCTTTTATTGTCACAAGTATGAAGTTACTGTGAAAAGCTCCTAGTCGCCACATTCTGGCGCCTGTTCGGGTAAGCTGGTATGGGAATTGATCCCACGCTGCTGGCCTTGTTCGGCATTACAAACCAGCTGTCTAGTCCACTAAGCTAAACCAGCCCTTTCCTGGCACAAAGGAAGGTGGTTGTGATGGTTGGAGATCAATCATCTCAGCTGCAGGACATCACTGCAGGAGTTCCTCAGGGCAGTGTCCAAGACCCAACCATCTTCAGCTGCTTCATCATAAGGTCAGAAGTGGGGATGTTTGCGATGACTGCACAATGTTCAACACCATTCGCGACTCCTGAGATACTGAATCAGTCCATGTCCAAATGCAGCAAGACCTGGACAATATCCAGGCTTGGGCTGACAAGTGGCAAGATACGTTTGTACCACATAAGTGCAAGACAATGACTATCTCCTATAAAAGAGGATCTAACCACCGTCCCTTGATATTCAAGGGCATTACCATTGCTAAATCCCCCACAATCAACATCCTCGGGGTTACAATTTATCAGAAACTGAACTGGACTAGCCATATAAATACTGTGATTATCAGGGCAGGTCAAAGCTCAGAATCCTACACGAGTAACTCACATCCTGACTCTCCAAAGCCTGTCCATCTACAAGGCACAAGTCAGGAGTGCAATGGAATACTCTCCACTTGTCTGGTTTCACACTGGGCAGGACAACATTCAGGCTGGGATTGATAAGTGGCAAGTGACATTCACGCCACACAAATGGTTAGGCAATGATCATCAGCAATAAGAGAGAATCTAACCACTGCCCCTTTGCATTCAATGATAATATCATTATGGAATCCCCCACTATCAACAAACAGGGGCTTTCAGAAATTGAACTGCAGCTCCCATGGGCCGCGATTCTCCGCTGCCCACGCCGGTTGGGAGAATAGCAGGAGGGCCTCCCGACATTTTTTGCGCCCTCCCGCTATTCTCCCCCCCCTCGCCCGACCCACGTCACGAATCGCCGCTCGCCGTTTTTTACGGCGAGCGGCGATTCCCCGCGGCCGATGGGCCGAGCGGCCGGGCCTTTATGGCCATTTTTTCACGGCAGCAAACACACCTGCTTGCTGCCGTCGTAAAAACGGGCGCTGGATGCCCGTTTGGGGCATTCAGAGGCCCGTTTGGGGCGGGAGCACCACCGTTGTGCTCGGGAGGGGACAGGCCCGCGATCGGTGCCCACCGATCGTCGGGCCTGCGTCCAAAAGGGACGCACTATTTCCCCTCCGCCGCCCGACAAGATCAAGCCGCCACATCTTGTCGGGCGGCAGTGGAGAAATGCGGAACCACGCATGCGCGGGTTCGGTCAATGGCATGATGACGTCACCCGCGCATGTGCGGGTTTGAGCCGGCTCCAACCTGCGCATGCGCAGCTGACGTCATACAGACGCCAGCCGCGCGTCATCTTGGCGCGCGGCCTTAATGACGGTCGTTAAGGCCTCGACGCCGTGATTCCCGGGGTCCCGCTCCTAGCCCAGATGGGGGGGGAGAATCGGGTCCTGGGAACGGGCGTGAAGGCTGCCGTGAAACACGGCCAGTTTCAAGGCAGCCTTTACGACTCTCCGCATTTGCGGAGAATCTCGCCCCATATAAATACAATGGCAAAAATACAGGTCCAAGGCTGAAAATCCTGAAAGTGTCAGGAATGCCTCACCTCCTGACTTCCCAAAACCTGTCCACCATCTAAAAGGCATAAGTCAGGAGTGTAATGGAATACTCTCCACTTGCCTGGATGTTTGCAACTCCAACAACACTCAAGAAGCTCAACACCATCCAGGACAAAGCAGTCTGCTTGATTGCTACCCTTTCCGTAAAAAACATTCAAACCCTCGACCACCGACGAATAGTGGCAGCTGTGTTTACCATCTACAAGGTGCACTGTAATAACTCACCTCCGTGGTTCCTCCGTGGGTGGCATGGTAGCACAGTGGTTATCACTGTTGCTTCACAACTCCAGGGTCCCAGGTTTGATTCCCAGCTTGGATCACTGTCTGTGCAGAATCTGCACGTTCTCCCTGTGTCTGCGTGGGTTTCCTCCGGGTGCTCCGGTTGCCTCCCACAAGTCCCGAAAGATGTGCCAGGTGAATTGGACATTCTGAATTCTCCCTCTGTGTAACCAAACAGGCGCTGGAATGTGGCGACTGGGGGCTTTTCACAGTAACTTCATTGCAGTGTTAATGTAAGCCTACTTGTGACAATAAAGATTATTATATTATATATAGACAGCGCCTTCCAAACTCACGACCACTACCATCTAGAAGGACAAGTGCAGCATGTAACTGGGAGCCCCACTACCTGGAGGTTCCCCTCCAAGTCACTCACCATCCTGACTTGGAAATATATTGCTGTTCCTTCACTGTCGCTGGGGCAACATCCTGGAACTCCCTTCCTAACAGCACAGTGGCTGTACCTACACTTCAAGGACTGCAGCGGTTCAAGGATGCAACTGACCTCCACCTTCTGAAGGGCAACTAGGGATGGGCAATAAAAGCTGGCCTAAACATTCTGTAAATTAATTTTTAAAAAAATAGATTCATCCAGGCTCTCTGCCAGTTCAGATACACAGACTTTCTGGAGAAAAACAGAGAGATTCTTATCTTTCTGCTGACAGGAATCAAACTGAAACCATGAAAACTCTGAAAAGCATACCAGTGGGATCATATCCAATCACCACCAGTTACCGGATAGAGCATGGCCTTTTGTGTCGATTCAATGGCCACCAGCCAAATCAATCAAACTGAGTCTCAGCCCATCTCTGTCCTTGGTGCCGGGAAGTCTGCACTTCCAGTTTAAACCAGCAAATGACCGCTTCTGTAACTTCTTGATTCTCCTGCCTGAATTAAAGATACAGGCTGCTTGTCTCAAAGTGACATGTCCATTAATCTTCCATGGATCAAAAGAATAACAGCAAAAATAAAAGAAAGGGGATATAAGGGAATAAAAAGGTAAGGGAATAGACAGGGAATAAATGGGACCTAACATACCTCCCCTCCCCCCTAAAATAATGAAACTTCAGGGCACGGACGTTTCATAATGAGGTATGCAAGACATAAATCACAAACACCCATCCATCCAATATATCTCCATTATACAAGTCCCCTTCCCAGTCTCTACATTTGTAACTAGTCATCCCTTAAAGCATCCTCAATTACATTATCTCTTCCTGGGATGTGTACAACTCCAACATTGAACAGCTGCAATAACAAACTCCAATGGATTAATCTTGCATTCCGGGTTTAAAACTTCTGTATAAGTGCAAGTGGGTTATGGTCTGTGTAAACCAAGCTTTGCTTATTGTCATGTTGGACATATACTTCAAAGTGCTGAAGGGCTAGTAGTAATGCTAATGCTTCCTTTTCAATGGTGGAATTCTTCCTTTGGCACGGACTTAGTTTTTTCGAAAAATGTCCCCCTGGCCTCTCTATTCCTGCATCATCATCTTATAGTAGCAATGCCTCCACCCACAGGTCACTGGCATTGTGGCCATGTCAAACAGTCTGGAAAAGTCCAGGGTGTCCAACATTGGTTCGCTTATTACAATGCCTCTCAATTTTTCAAACATCTCTTGGCAGTCTGTGGACCACAGCATTTTCGTTTGTTTCTGTAACATGTCCAATGTGCATTGTATTTCAGTCTCTAACTGAGTCAGGCTCCATGACTTTAGTCATGACGGATGTGGCTTTATTGGTTCAGAATTTCTTATGTTGGGCGGCACGGTGGCACAGTGGTTAGCATTGCTGCCTACGGCGCTGAGGACCCGGGTTCGAATCCCGGCCCTGGGTCACTGTCCGTGTGGAGTTTGCACATTCTCCCCGTGTCTGCGTGGGTTTCACCCCCACAACCCAAAGATGTGCAAAGGTGGATTGGCTACGCTAAATTGCCCCTTAATTGGAAAAAATAATTGGGTACTCTAAATTTAAAAAAAAAAAAAAAAGAATTTCTTATGTCTACATCATGGCTAGTTAACCCAAGTAGCCCCTGGTGTTACCCTATAACACCGTCTTTCAGTATCTTTATTATATCGGTCTCCTTTTGTCTCTCATGTAATGCAGTCTGATTGTCCAATGAAATTTTATCCGATTTTTGAGGATCTCCTGCAACTAAACTACAAGTAGTATTGTCAATGCTGAGGGAAATATTTTAAACCAGCAAGTGATCACTCCTGGAACTTCTAGATTCTCCCGCTTGAATTAAAGATATCCAAGGATCAAAAGAATAACAGCAAAAATGAAAGAAGGGGAAAGAAGGGAAAAAACAGGGAGGACCCTTGCAATACGGATAGACTTCCCTTTTTTAAACACTTCAATCCCCCACTAATATCAGAGCAATGCTGGATACCAGGAATGTTTGACTACTTCCTTATATCTGTGGCTCAATGGGTTGGCACTCTTGCCTTGGAGTTAGATGGATGCAGGTTCAATCCCAGTCCAAGATTTAAGCACAGAAGTTAAAGTTGCCACTCCAGTACACTACTGAGAGAATGCTGGTGCTGTGTTTTGGATGAGACAGTAAACCAATGCTCTGTCTGCCCTCAGTTGATTGTAAAAGAGCCTGTGATACTATTTTGAAGAAATGATTTATTCCCAGTCTCCCTTGATCAACAGCAACGTCGGGGCTGGTTCAGCACAGTGGGCTAAGTAGCTGGCTTGCAATGCAGAACAAGGCCAGCAGTGCAGGTTCAATTCCCGTACCAGCCTACCTGAACAGGCGCCAGAATGTGGCCATTCGTGGCTTTTCACAGAAACTTAATTGAAGCCTACTTGTGACAATAAGCAATAACCCTCTCTCTCTCACACAAAACAGACTATCTGGCCATTATCACGTTGCTGTTTGTGAGAGTGTACTGTGCACAAGTTAGCTGCTGCATTCCCTACATTACAGTACGTCAAAGTTCTTGTTTTTTGCAAAATGCAAAAAACAGAAATACTTTGATTGGGATATTGCCATCACTTGACATCAGAACAGTACACTCAGCCATATATGGGTGGATGATCGCATGCCACTTGTCACTCAAGAGTAGAGTGGAACAGTGTAAAAATGCAGCAGAGGTTCCTGCTGCTGCCCAGCTGAATGACGCTGAAATACTGGTGGAGTTTGGGTGGAATATCTTGGTCATGAAATATCTTCATTCAGTCATTCCCTTTGCATGCAGTTTGAATTGTTGTCTCTTATCATTGATGCACCAATCACCCATTCTCTAGCCTTTAGGCTGTTTGTCTTCATTCTGTCCTTATTGTTTATACTGTTCTACCTAATAGAAAATCCTTTAGGTGGCCCTTTCCTTCTATTCTCTACCTAATCTCTAAAGGGGAACTTTTGGCGCTAATGACCTGGTGGAAACCGGACAATTGGGCTGTTAGTATTGGCTGGAGGCCTTACCTGCTAAATACCCTGCTCCACCCCCAGGCCAGGATGCAAAAGAAAGAGGAAACAAGACCAGAAGAGTCCCAAGTAAGCCTTTAGGACTTCCTTTGTGGGTCCAGGGGGTTTAGGTCTTCTTAGCTCGAGGTTCACCCCAGCCCGTCCTGGCCACAAGACCATCCAGATGCCCCCTAGAAGACCTCCGTACTGTTGCCATTCCTTTAATGCCAACCTGTCCTCTTGCCACCATGATGATGCTCCCACTTGGCAACCAGCTGCTCTTTTTTCCAGCTTTGCTTGAGGAATGAAGCGATGGTAATGCAGATGTCGGCTGAGTATTTAAAATCCCCTTTGCCTCAGGATGCCGAGGCCGAGTGGATGGTGGGGGGATGGGGTGCTCGGTGTTTGCTGCTTGCCTTGGCTCCTCTATGACCAGCTTCTACTCTGAGTCAAAACCCAGGCTCTTACCCTGGACCCTTTCTGCCCGATCACCATTGCAGGTTGCAATCTCTCAGCAATTATACTAAAAGCTGCCTGACCTGGCTTCCAGCGTGGAATCAGCCAATTACAGTGAACCTATAGAAAAGAACAAAACATGTTTGAATCTTAACTTAATACCCTTTAATATGATGTGGTGAGTTACAATGAAGATACAGAGTGCTGTAAAAAAATAAAGCACAAGTGATACACTTGTTTTTTGCAAACCTTTGACATAGATTTGATGGTTGAAAACTTGAGCTATATCCTAGCGTTATATTTATCAATGAATTGGATTTTCCACTCATTTATACTTTACCTCATCATCCAAGCATTTAAGAAGTATTCTAATTTCCATACCTACAGAAATTCAAGTTTATTACCATGTACAATGGAAGTAATTCGCCAAGGTGCGATTAAAAATTAAAGTAATGCTTTGTTCTTGGAACTAACTCTTTCTGGCTGTTCACAAGATACGTTTTGATTTTCCTGGCAGGCAGTATTTTTCTGAAGTTTATAAGCAGGAGAGCTGTAACCTCATAAATGATCGAAACCAGCTGTGGGAGTGCTCATGCATATTACAGAAGTCGCTGCGAGTACCTTATATGTTCTTTTATGAAAAGGTCCCAAACATCTGCAGCAAGAAGGCCGAAGCCAAGGCTGAGAATTGGATACTTCAGACAGTCGGTGTGTCTGCATTGTGTGTCAAGTCGCTCCTTACAAGGTCATCAGTGTAGAAAGGAGCAGGGATGAAGGCGAGGAAGCTCCCTACATCTTATTGCACCTCAACCCAGTTATGTGGGTATATCCAAGATTGGCAACAGCTTGTACCTATACAGCAACTTTCATGTTGTAAAACTTCAAAAGCTCCTTTGCAGGAGCATTATCAAACAAAATTTGACAGAGTCAGGGTGGATAGCCAAATGTCTGAACGAGAGGTGGGCACATTTAGGGAGGGGGAATTTTAGAGTTTACGACCTTGGCAGCTGAAGGCATGGCTCCATTGGTGGGGCGATAAAAATCGAGCATATTCAAGAAGCCAGAAGCCACTGATATTTTAAAATAATAATAATCTTTATTTGTGTCACAAGTAGGCTTACATTAATACTGCAATGAAGTTACTGTGAATATCCCCTGGTCGCCACACTAAGGTACTATTCTGGTGCACTGAGGGAGAATTCAGAATGTCTAATTCGCCTAACAAGCACGTCTTTCAGGACTGTGGGAGGAAACCCACGCAGACACGGTGAGAACGTGCAGACTCCGCACAGACAGTGATCCAAGCCGGGAATCAAACCTGGGTCCCTGACGCTATGAAGTAACAGTGCTAACCACTGTGCTAATATTTTGATGGGTGGTAAGGAAATTAAATAAGTCTGCTAAGGTCAGCAGCACGAGTTCATTGTAAATACGTCCCAACACTTAAGCTGAGATTGTCCCTTATTGTGAACATTTTGGAGCATATGTTTGAGAACAGAAGAAAAACGAACAGGAGGAGACCACTCAGCCCATCAATTATGCTCCACCAGTTAGTACGATCATGGCTGATCTTGGATTTCAACTCCATTTCCCACCCACTCCCCAGATCCCTGAATTCCCCGAGAGGCCAGAGATTTGTCTATCCCAGCCTCAAATAAATTCAACGATGGAGCATCCACAACACTCTGGGGTCAAGATACCAAAAACCCACAACTAATTGAATGAACAAATTTTTCCTAAATTCAGTCCTAAATGATCATCTCCTTACCCTGAGACTGCGTCCCCAGTGTTATAGATTCCCCAACCAGCAGCAACAATCTCACTGTTCACCCTATCAAACCCCTTGAGAATTTTGTAGGTTTCAACTAGATTCTTCTGAACTCCAGACAATAGAGGCCCAATTTACTCACCCTCTCAACACCCTCACCCAGCGAACAATCTAGTGAACCCTCACTGCACTGCCTTGTAGCCACCGGAGTTGGCCATTCCCTAAATACAAAATGGAGGAACGCAAAGCATACAGGATAAAATGGACAATGTTTGCAGCACCAGCAGGCTGCACCTAGCAAATGTGGATTCTGTCTGCTAAGAAAGCAGACAGCACCGAAACAAACATTCTGCATACTAATGAGGCAATCTCCGGGATAGTTAGCATATTAATGGAACAATGGACACAAATGGGGAAGTAACTGCAACATTGTAAAGAATAGCAGACACCCCGGCATCAGCGGGGTTCGAAAACAAAGAGCCTGAAAGCCCGCCCAGAAGCTAAGGAACAGCCTCAGTATTGGGGGGATTCAAACATATTTTGTTTCCGAGCAGGTAAGGGAGTCCGCCCAAAGGGGCGCGGATCCCTGGGACCTATAAAAGACAGGTCCCACACATGGTTAATTCTTCTTGTCCAGCCCTCCTCTCTCCTTGACCAGCCCTCCCTTGTGGACTAGCACCTCGACCAGCTTTTGCCAAGAAGACCTTGAAGGAGAGAGAGAGAGGTTTGGGACAGCAGCCGCCAGCAAGTAAGTGTCTCACAACAATCGCTACCAGAGATAGACACTCCTGACCCCTTTTAACTTATACCAACCTGAAGTCTGCAGACCAGAGCAGAGCAAGAGGCCTTGTTCCCTGACCCAGCAGTTCCTTCGAGATAAGTATTAGTTTATTTAGCGGTAGGAATAGTTTAATCCTTTTAGCGTGTGTATGGGTAGTTATTGTAATTGTATTATAATAAACTCAGTTGTTTGAACTTACTAATTGGTGTATGGTTTTATTGCTTTGAACTTCACCTTGAAACTTGTGGCGGTATCTTAACGATACCTGGCGACTCCAGAGCTAAGTAAAGAAACAGATCCAAATTGAGTGTTAAGCACATTCACCCAGAACGAGCAACAGCCTCCATTGCAAGTTTTCCTTTCTCAAATGTGGAGACCAAAATTGCATACAGTTCTCTGCACACTTTCAACACTGGCCCTTACAAATTTCAAACACCTATACAACGCACTTTGCTTTTCTATTCTAATGACCATACCTACATCTTCCCTAAACAACTGATTTAATTTTGGAAACAGGTTTACAGATTTACGTGAAGGGAAAATCTTGGTTCAAGTAAAATCAGTGAAAATTGGTACATTAGTGAAACAACAATGGTCGGGCAGAGGTTATAATGTTGGCTATCATACAAGAAAAGCTGATTTTAAACACTACCGTGACAAGCTCTTTAGTTAACATCAATAGGGCTGATTTTAAAACATTCTTCTCTCCAGTGTAGAAGGAGGACATTCGGCCCATTGAGTCTGCATAAACCCTCTGAAAGAGCACCCAACCTAGGCCCAATCATAGAATATAGAATCATAGAATTTACAGTGCAGAAGTAGGCCATTTGGCCCATCGAGTCTGCACCGGCTCTTGGAAAGAGCACCCCACCCAAGGTCCACACCTCCACCCTATCCCCATAACCCAGTAACCCCACCCAACACTAAGGGCAATTTTGACACTGAGGGAAATTTATCATTGCCAATCCACCTAACCTGCACATCTTTGGACTTGTGGGAGGAAACCGGAGCACCCGGAGGAAACCCACGCACACACGGGGAGAACGTGCAGACTCTGCACAGACAGTGACCCAAGCCGGGAATCGAACCTGGGACCCTGGAGCTGTGAAGCAATTGTGCTATCCACAATGCTACCGTGCTGCCCACTTTTCTTGTCCCCGTAACTGCAGCTAACCTTTGAACACTAAGGGGAAATTTTATCATGGCACATCCACCTAACCTGCACAGCTTTGGACTGTGGGAGGAAATCGTACAAACGCCACACAGAGAGTCACAGTGCTAATCATTGTGCCACTGTGCCGCCCCTAGCTGCTGCCCAGAATTGGTATCAGACAACTTGTAAAAGGTGTTCAGATAGGTGGCTGGAGAACCAACTTATTTTGAATGGAAAACCTCCTGTACTATACCAATAAAGGTCTTGGACTATATATGGGACCCAAATTTCAATCTCTCTGTATAATTGAGTGGTCCAGGTGCTTTGCATACTCTAGTTATCTTGACTTTAACCTGACTGTGAGTCCCCCTTCCCTGGGTGTCCACCTGCCTGGAATCCTGCTCAGATGCCATGATTTCTTGTCCATGATTTCTTGTCCATGATTTCTTGTCCATGATTTCTTGCCTGACCATTTCAGTTTGAAACGTGAAAATAATGTTTGATTCATTTGCGCGGGTATTCCCTTACTTAATCAACTCTCCGGCTATCAGCTTTGGAGAATATTTTCCTCCAGGTATTAATAAGATTTAAAATAAAGTAAGAACTTGCATTCATAGAGTATTTTCAAATCCTCGGGATGTCACAATGTACGTCATAGCCCAATGAAGTGTTTCAATGTGGGCAAAGCTGGGAAGCAATTTAAATGCAGCCTGATGGTACGAATGGCAAATAGATAGCTAATCCATAAACTGTTTTCATGTGGGTTCAAGAATAAATATTGGTCAGGACACCAGTGAACTCTCCTGCTCGTTGTGTAGCATCCTCCTTGCTTCAATCCGAAAGATATCACCTGTGACAGTACCTCACTTCTTCAGTAGTCTACTGAAGTGTCAGGACTGATGTACTGTAGTCTCTGGAGGAAGGCTTAAACTCACAAACTTTTTGGACCTGGCGTAAAGGCTGATGCTTTATAATACTGCTAATAACATAAGTGATTTATGCTGGTCTGGTTTATCAGCAAAATGAAGCAGATGAGATCATCTGTGCTTCTACATAGAATTTACAGTGCAGAAGGAGGCCATTCGGCCCATCGAGTCTGCACAAGGTCAACACCTCCACCCTATCCCCATAACCCAGTAACCCCACCTAACACTAAGGGTAATTTTGGACACTAAGGGCAATTTATCATGGCCAATGCACCTAACCTGCACATCTTTGGACTGTGGGAGGAAACCGGAGCACCCGGAGGAAACCCACGCACACACGGGGAGGATGTGCAGACTCCGCACAGACAGTGACCCAAGCCGGAATTGAACCTGGGACCCTGGAGCTGTGAAGCAATTATGCTATCCACAATGCTACCGTGCTGCCCTACAATGCTACCGTGCTGCCCTAAGGAATGGAGGTGCATTTGCTGGAAAAAATGGAGGTGCATTTGCTGGAACAAATAATGCAAGAAGTTATTTAACAGAAGTTCATGAATAGTGGCTGGAAGCACTCGATCTCAGAAGTTTGTTTTGAAGGAAATGGCACAGATCTGATCTTATTTTAAGAGCTCTGAGTTCGAGCTATTAATATATCTATTTTGAGGTTTGTGATGATTCTTCAACCGAGTTTGAAATCTACATATAGTTATAATTTTTATATAACTACTCAGAACCAGCAGATCGCTTCTGGGAATTTGCTTTGCAGAGATTTTAAAATGGCAAATATTGAAGATTATGTAATTAAGATAATTGCATTTTAACAAGATTCAAATACTTAACTGAGCAGCTGAGTTTGCCCAAAGTAGCTGATGCTCCTAACAATGGAATGGAGCTCCTTTGTAATTGCCTTTCACAGTGATGGAAAGTGATTATCATTAATTTTTCAGCATGGGTGGTTGGCCATTATAAGCTTGGGCTCTTAAAGAAGTTGGGGGGGGGGGGGTGGGGGGGGGGGGGGGGGGGGGGGTGTGTGATGCTGTATATAAAAATAAATTATGCATTGTGAAAAGTCACAAACATTTCATCCATTATCGCGGGTTTATTGATATTGGATCAGTTGTTAATTTTAAATTTGAGACAGATACATTTTTGTGAAGCAGAAGTATTAAGGGATATGGGCCAAAAGCAGGTATATAGAGTTGGGCCACAGATCAGCCATAATCTCATTGAGTGGTGGCAGGTTTGAAGGGCTGAATGACCCACCCCTGTTCCTATCTTTCTAAATCTCACTCAGCCGAATGTGAGTGCAGATATCAGGGGCTGGATTCTCCCCTACCCGGCGGGGCGGGGAGTCCAGGCGGGATGGAGTGGCGTGAACCACTCCGCCGTCGGGCTGCCCCAAAGGTGCGGATTTCTCCCCACCTTTTGGGGCCAAGCCCTCACCTTGAGGGGCTAGGACCCCGGAGCCTGCCATCGCCACCAGTCCCGCCAGTAAGGGAGGTGGTTTGATTCACGCCGGCGGGAGAGGCATTACAGCAGCGGGACTTTGGCCCATCGCGGGCCGGAGAATCGCTGGGTGGGGGGGGGGGGTTGGCCCGCCGACCGGCGCGGCGCGATTCCCGCCCCCGCCGATAATCCGGTGCCGGAGAATTCGGCGGCCAGCGGGGGCGGGATTCACACCGCCCCCTGCCGATTCTCCGACCCGGCGGGTGATCGGAGAATCCAGCTCCCGATTTCCAGCTTTTTTTCTTTTAGGGAGGTGAGATGTGCTTTTTAAAGGTTTGTGCAGTGTGCTCAATGCTCATAAAACTAAAGTTCATGTAGCTGGTGTGATGGGGCGTAAATGTCACCACATCAAAATCCTGGAACTCTTCCTAACAGCACCATGGATGTACCTACACCACATGGACTGCGACAGTTCAAGATGACGGCTCACCACCACTATAAGGACTATTAGGATGGGCAATAAATGCTGGTCAAGCCAGCGATGCCCACATCTCATGAATGAATGGAAGAAGTAAGAAGTTAGTCTGATCTCTCATTTAGAACAGGATTTACTGATGCAAAGTACAAATACAATATAATTGTTTTTGTATGCCTATTGTGATGAATTTAGAAATTTCAGCTGTATTGTGTTATAGTTATTTGCTATCGTAAATATTAAAAGCCTGGGTTAGAGTGTGTTTGATTGCTGCAGTCATGTTTTAAAATAAATCATAGCTTGAGAGACAACAAAGGTTTTGGTAGCCAGGGGTGCAATTAAGCCATTATAAAAAACTTGGGCTAATGCAGTTTTGTTTGGTTTAAGGGGATTCATGTGGAGTTAATTAGATTTCAACTTGGTAAGATGATGTCGTTACTGGGTGGAGCTAAGCTATCAGGAATTTTGCAGAAAGCAGGTCGGTGGAGTTCTCGATGAAGCTGTGACCAGACATCAAGCAGTTTACTCTCACTGCAGTTTAGTTAAAAGAGATTGGCTGTCTTTCCAAGCAGTGCAGACTTGTCTGAGAACAAGGAGAGCTGAAGCAAGTTGAGAAGCATCTTCTGAAGACATACAGACAGATTGTCTGCATGGTTCTGACAGGAATCAGAAATTCTTTTAAAGCAGCACCAGAAGATCTCACTTTGGCAATGAACATCTCTGAACAGCAGGTATTCCTATTTGCTATGATACCTAAAGTGGATTGAGAGCTGAGATGTTTTTTCTTATTGGTTTGATGGGAATGAAGATAGCAGTTAAGGGTATTGTATTCACAGTATGCAGTAGCATTATTTGAGGGGTTATTTAAGCTATTTTTTCAAGTGATTTTAAAGATATTTTAATACTGTGTAAGTAATAAAGTTTGTTTTAAAGTACAGGTTGAGCATTCCGAAAACCGAAACATTATGAAGTCTGCACTTTTTTCCGAGTGCCTTGTATGTGCAGTTCCCAACACATGCCGCACTTGCGCAGTTCCCAATATTCTGCACATGCGCAGTTCCCAACACACACCGCACATACGCAGTTCCCAAAGTTCTACACATGCGCAGTTCCCAATGCGCGCTGTACCTGCGCAGTATATTCTGAAATCCGAAAAATTCCAAAATCCAATACGCACTCGGCCCAAGCCTTTCAGATAAGGGATTTTCAATCTGTACCATATCCTGATTTCTTTGTGAAATCACCCTGGAGTGAGGTATACTTTCCTCACAGTCTAACAAAACTAAAATAAAATATTGGGTATCTGTCCAGTATCCTAGCCACAGCTGGGTGTGCAATTCCGGTCACCACATTACAGGAAGGAAGTATTTGCTCTGGAGAGAGTTCGGGAGGTGATTTACAAGAATGTTGCCTGGACTAGAAAAGTGTAGCTACGAGGAGAGATTGGATAGGTTGGGTTTATTTTCCTTGGAACAAAGAAGGCCGAGGTGTGACTTAATTGAGGTGTACAAAATTATGAGGGGTAAAGATAGCGTGGGGAGGATACAGTTGTTTCCCTTGGAAGAAGATTCTGGCCTGGGTTTATAATATTGTTGACTGTTAGTAATCTCATTACTCATGATATTGTTGATTGTTCACAATAAGAACAGAAAAGGGAATTTGAACTTCTTTCAGTGCAATAGGATTGTAGAGAATGGCCTTTGTAGCTTATCAGAGCAGACTGTGATAACACAAACTAACAGCTGATGTATGGAGATGCTGTTTTTATGATTAAAGAGTGCAGATTTACATTTATGGGCTATAACATTAAGTCTACATGAATGACAAATGCAATTTATTTTGACTGTAAATTATTAAAAATAGTAAACATAGGACAGAAGAGATATATAATTGAGAACAAGAACTATATAATCAGAGAGTTATGTTGTGAGAAGCAAGTTGTTAAAGCCCGGATATTTGCTCTCACATCAGGAACTCAAAGTCGGAACAATTCCCGACTCCACTGATGTTGCTCTGTTCTGTTGTCACTACACATGATGGGCTTACTTGGGCACCATGAAGCAGTCTTTTTGAAGTTACAGAGAAATATTTATTAAAATTACTGACAAATGTATGCATTTACATTAGAGGGCAAAGGTTTTGAGAGAACCTATTACCAAGTCCACTTATCTCTAGTTTGCCCTGAGCTCTAGGCTATGTGCCTTCTTACATCACTGTGTGGGGGCATTGTACTCAGCCCCATGTTAACCCTTTAGGTATCAGATCCTTCTAATACAACCCGGACCTAGAAAAAAAGAGGACCAGAAATTAAACTTTTCATTTTGGGGGTGTGGGTTGGATTAGAAGTCAGGCCTGCCACCCCTTGAAAGTGTGTGGATGCTGCCGGGTGTGGAGGTGGGCTGGGAAAAAGGCCCATTTCTCTGCTCTGGCACTTTGCTGACTCTATTTAAAAAGATGATGGAAACAATAAACAGCCTTCATCCCCCATACATACTCCCCATACCCCATCTATGCCAACATATGTCACCTTGTTCCCCCACAGTCCCCATGGTCCTTCATAATCCTGTGTCACTCTATGCCCCTCTACCCAACCCCAAGGCCCTTTATAGATCCATGCCACCCTATGCCCCTCTAGCCACTCCAATGGCCCCTCAAGCCACGATGTCAACCCATTCTCCATTCATCTCCATAGTCTGTTATAGTCCTTATGCTAACTTAGATCCATAGAACCATAGAAATGTTTCCCACAATAAGAGCCCTTTGGCCCATCTTGTCCATGTCAGCCCAAGGGTACCATTTCTAATCCTACCTTCCTGTACCAGGTTCATGGTCCTGTAGCTTACATCACTTAAGGTTCAGATCCAGGTATGTTTTAAAAGAATTTAGGGTCTCTGTTCCACCACCAACACGGGCAGAGAATTCCAGACTCCCACTACCCTCTGCGTAAAAGTAATGTTCTTCCTCATGTCCCCTCCACACTTTCTGCCACTTAACTTGTATCTATGTCCCCTAACTCTAGAATCTTCTTCCAAGGGAAACAACTGTATCCTCCCCACGCTATCTTTACCCCTCATAATTTTGTACACCTCAATTAAGTCACACCTCGGCCTTCTTTGTTCCAAGGAAAATAAACCCAACCTATCCAATCTCTCCTCGTAGCTACACTTTTCTAGTCCAGGCAACATTCTTGTAAATCACCTCCCGAACTCTCTCCAGAGCAAATACTTCCTTCCTGTAATGTGGTGACCGGAATTGCACACAATATTCCAGTTGTGGCCTCATCAGTGTATTATACAATTCCAACGTTACATCCTTACTTTTATATTCTATGCCTCTGCCAATCAAGGAGAGCATTGCAAATGTTTTCTTTACAACCTTGTCTACTTGAACTGCTGCCTTAGGGACCTGTGTATGTGTACACCAAGATCCCTCACTTCATCTCCTCCTCATAGTATATTCCCATTTTTGTGTACTCCCTATAACTGTTTGACCTCCCTAAACCTCACATTTGTCTGTGTTAAAATCCATCTGTCACTTTATCACTCACTCCACCAACCCATCTATATAATTTTTGAGATTATTGCTATTCTTACACCATCCACTACTCAGCCAAACATTGTGTCATCTGCAAATTTCCAAATTGTGCCCCCCCCACCCTCACGTTCACGTCTAAAGTGTTAATATATGAGGGTCCCAGCACTGAGCCCTGTGGACACCACTTGAAACAACTTTCCATTTGTAAGGGCAGCCATTAAACATTACCCTTTGTTTTCTGTTACTTAAGCCAACGTTTAATCCAGTTTGCCACAATGCCCTGTATCCCATGAACTTTTACATTTTTGACCAATCTGCCATGTGGGACCTCATCAAACACCTTGCTAAAATCCATGTACACAACATCCACTGCACTATGTTCATCAACTCGTCTTGTCATTTCCTCAAAGAATTCAATCAAATTTGTGAGGCAAGACCTTCTTTCAACAAATCCATGCTGACTTTGCCTGACTAGTCCATGCCTTTCTCCGTGACAGTTAATCCTATCTCTCAGGATTTATTCTACTAATTTGCCCACCACCGATTTAAGACTTACGGGCCTATAATTGTTTGCCATTTCCTTCAATACCTTTTTAAACACTGGAACCACGTTTGCATTTCTCCAGTCCCCCGGTACGCCCCCTCTATCGAGTGAGAATTGGAAAATCATCCTCAGAGCATCTGCTATCTTCTCCCTGACCTCTTTCCATAGCCTTGGAAACAATCCATCTGGCCTGGCAGCTTATCAACTTCACGGATTCCAACTCTTGGAGTACTTCCTCTCTCTTTATGATTATCCTGTCCAATATCTCATAGTGTTCCACCTGGATTACTATATCTGCATCATCCCTTTCCTTTGTACACACGGAGACATATTTATTTAAAACCCTTCCCACAGCCACTGCATCTACACACAAGCCCCCTTCTTCATCTCTGATAGGTCCCACTTTTTCCTTAACTAACCGTTTACCATTAATCTATTGGTAAAACAGCTTTGGGTTTTCTTTAACTTTGTTTGCTAATCTTTTTTCATGCTCTCTCTTTTATTTCCTTACTGCCTTCTTAACTTCATTCCTACATTCCTATACTCATCTAGGATATCTGCAGTGCTTAGTTCTTTGTGCCTATTGTACCCCTTCTTTTTCTGCTTGATCATCTCCTGCATTCCTCTAGACAACCAGGAGGGTCCAGTTCAGGTCCAGGACAATCAGTTATATCTTTTTACAGCTAGGACAGTTCCACTGAATCTTGACAGTTCTTTGACAGTCTGACAGTCCTTTGACAGCTTTGACAGTTCTTTGATAGCTTGACAGTTCCAATGAGCTTATGCACATTTTACACACGACCATGTCTGCTTTGAACAATCACAAAGGGCACCTAGCTTATCCCAAAGTGTGCCTTATCTATCTCAAAGGGCACCGTACCTCTCCAAAAGGCACCATATCCAAAGGGCTACCTTACCTGTTTAAAGGGGTTTCCTAGATAGCCAGACTAAACCACAAGGCTTAGACCTGCTCCTACAAAGATCTAATCTGCACTCTTCGTGTTTCAGTCATCTACATCACCAAAATCACTCACGAGTGGAGACTGCTGCCGATTTATATGGACAGCTGCCTCTGTGAACCACAGATGTGTGATTATAACCCATCCCCAATCCCCCCCTTGTGAAAATGCTTGGGGGTGGGTTCAGGGGTGGGGCTTCTAAACTGAGGCCTCTGCTAGCATTTGCACACTGGAGAGGCTGCCCATCCACATAGAAATTCAGGCCGAGAGTGTATTTTGGGGGATTGCTCCACATTCAGGTAACTAGAACAGCAAAAACACTCACAAGTTTACAATAAGGACTCAAGGACATATGTTATCAGAAAGGACTCCTTTTTCCTTCAAAGACGGATCCATGGAGATAGTCAGTAGGCTATACTTTGACAATGATCAAAAAAAAAATAGAGAAGTTATAGAGTTTTTCTACAAGAAGACTTATATTCCTTTGAAATAAAGAGTTTCTAGGAATAATGAAAAATATTTATGGCTTTGAAGAAGTAGCATAATGGTTGCCAGCCTGCAATTAATTTAAGGGTATAATGCAGAAGAGACAACTGTAATGCTTAACACATGCATTTTAGGAAAGTCAGAGGGTGGGGTTCTCCGTCCAATGACGTCAAAATCGTGAATCGCAATCAGGCAGAGAATTGGGCATTAGCTGAAAATCGAAGTCGGCGCCTGGTGCCCAATGGAGAGCCATGCTCTGACGTCTCGATGGTGACATGAATGCATTCAATGCCCCGTGCCACGTTGGCCAAGCAAAACGTACAGTAGCATTCATTAACTTTTCATTAGCTGGCCTGACACGGTCGTCTCCGGTCTCCCGTGATGCTCTGGCGCGGTTGAGTTGTGGTATTTAAAAATAGGGACCAGGTGCCGTGGCTGCTAAAGGAGAGGGAATAGGTAAGATGTTTCCAAAGGTGCAAGAGTAGGCTGACAGTTGTGTCACTTGCTGGGGGGTGTCTGCCAGGGCCAGGGGGAGTAGCGGTGGGTGACCAGGAGATGGGCCGTGGGTTTGGAATGTCCCACCAGGACCAGTGTGACCAGACATGAACCTCCATTGCCACAGCCAGGAAGGCAGCCATCTGGCTGTGCACACTGTTGACTGCCCACTGTGACCCATAAATGCGCAGAGCACCGTCAGCGGTGAGGACCCATGGCACACTACAGCTATGGGACCTGTTGGGAGGTCCTGGTTCTCCCCTATATATAAAAGTATATATCTTTCTAATGACAGATTAATCTCCCTACTTGAGTCCTATTCAGGGGTCACAGATCTTCCTTCATCCCAAAAATGCCTCACCGCCAAAATGGCAGAAACATATGGCCAGGGATCTCCCTTCAAGGTTTACAATTGTTAATGGGCCTGGGCACTGGGACAGCATTTGCAATGGGTTTCCTTACCCTGAGTCTCTGACGCTTCTCTACCATCCTTTGAATGCTGGGATAGCGAACTGGGCAAATTAGAAAAGCATAGTGGGATCAATTTATTTTGAGTGAGGGTTGCTGGTTGTTTGTCACGAATTTGAGGGAGGCAAAGTTGGGCAAATATTTGAAACAGGAGTCGACAGAGGGCCCTGGTGGGGGCAGCGTAATTGACTTTCATTTGCTCCAGCAAACAACTGGGACAGACATTATAGGCCAAATGGCTTTCTTGAATGCTGGAGGGACTCCGACAGTTCTTTAATGTCCTGCACACCATGTGTACCGAAAGGTAGGATGGCCCCAGGCGAGGTGCAAGGAGCTGCTACTGATGTGGAACCATAACCAGCAAGACCACCAATCCTTCCAATAAGGAAAATAGCTGGAAGGAAGCATCTGACCAGGAGAGAGAGAGAATACACCAGTAAGAAAATGTAAATTATTCAAATTGCGTCAGTTTTAATGCATTCTTGCGTAATATAAAAAAAATGCTCTTTCTCACAAAAACATAATGCAGCAAAAAAAAGATAATATTGGAAGAACAATTTGTAATAAATATAACCTTGCCTGAGAACTTCAAAAGCAGTAAATTGTACTGAAGGGTAGTAGATATTTATGTTTGTGATTTAATGACATCAACCAGCTCTTATCAGTGAAACTCTCAACAATCCATTTTACTTTATGCTCATTGCTTCATTCGTGTTCCAACGGACAGAAGTAAAACTACAGCAATAAGATTATATGCAAATTCAAGGTATTTGGAGTTTTGGAAGTATCTGTATCCTGTTCCAAAATCAACAGGTTAGTTTGGGCATGTCAAGGACTACAAAACAATGGCTGTCTGCAGATGCCAAATGCAAGCCAATCACGTTCTATACAGCTGGATGAAACCAGCTCTGCCCAGAACACGTGCAGGTGCTCTTACTTTAGATAAGCAACAGATTTCACCTTGGATTGTCAGCTAACCTTGCCACATGCACAAACAGTGAAGGAGCCGATCAGGTACAGCACTGACTGAGTTGGTTCAGCGGCACCATGCCAAGTCTATGTATCTTATATCACAGAAACACTTAAGAAGAAAAACGTCTGCTAACTGCATCGCTTTAGGTCTCCTCGATCTGTGTTTGAGCCTCAGCTATTTACAATTTATATCAAGGGACTGTGTGTAATGCATCCAGGTTTACTGCTAAGGTTAGATGGGAAAGTAAGCTATGAGGAGTATACAATGAGGCTGCAGAAGACGATAAACAGGTTGGGTGAAATTTCCCCCTTTTTGCTTCTTAGTGCTGGACCAGGCAAGGCTTAGAAGAAAAAAATCCTGGAGGCGTGCCCCATGCCGCCATGCTGAAAGACGGGGCCTGAAAAAACAGCAATGTCAGGTTTTCAGAGATAGGGAAAAGGGCACCATAATCTCCGGTTTAAAAAAGAGGATGTTCCCCCCCCCCATCCCCCCTGCATGGAGACCCCCACATGCACAAGGACAATAGCGCCCACCACAGGAATCTCCACCCCCCCCCCCCCCCCCCCCCCCCCCCATGGAGCTCCCCAGAGAATGAAATGAAATTAGCTTATTGTCACAAGTAGGCTTTAAATGAAGTTACTGTGAAAAGCCCCTAGTTGCCACATTCCGGTGCCTGTTCAGGGAGGCAGGTACGAGAGTTGAACTGTGCTGCTGGCCTGTCTTGGTCTGCTTTCAAAGCCAGCGATTTAGCCCTGTGCTAAACCAGCCCACCACCTGGCACTGGTACTGCCAGGGGACATTGCCAGGGGAAGTGCTGGGGGCAGTGTCAGGATGACGCACAGGCATGTCTCTTTTCTCCCTTGGGGGCCATATTTATCTGTGTGCCCCCACTGCCCTTTTGGGAGGTGGGGGAGGACCACAATTTGAGGGAATTATACAACTGGAAAGCCCGCAACTGACATTTAAATGCGGAAACCTTGTTACGACACTTGTAGTGGGGGGGGGGGGGGGGGGGGGAGAGATGGGAGGAGGGGGCATGACCAATCGGGCCACGAGATCTCTCCGGCAACAATCTCAGATTTGGCCTTTAGTGGGATTTTGTGCCCAAGTTGCTGTTTGTACCCTCATTCGCCAAGGGCACAAAATCCCGCCATTGGGTGAGTAGGCAAGAACACGATAGATGAGATATAATGTAGGGAAGTATGAAGGTGACCGCTTTAGAAGAAAAAAATAGGAACGAGGAACAATTTTAATAGGTGAGAGGTTGAAAAATGTTGGTTTCAGAGGAGCTTGGTTAGCTCAGTTGGCTGGACGGCTGGTTTGTGGTGCAGGATGATGCTAACAGCGCTGGTTATATTCCTCTCTCAGACTGAGGTTATTCATGAGGGCCCAATCTACTCAATCTTGCCTGAGGTGTTGTGACCTCAGGAGAAATCACCACCACTTAGCTCTCAAAGCAGTCGATGATCCTCTGAGACTGTGGTGACATTTACATTTACCCCTCTTCCTAACTTCCCCCACTGTCCACACACGCACAAAGACAAACAACACAGAGGGAAAAGGGTGCAAAGGGGAAGAAAATCTTACTAAAAATAAAAGGAGAAGGATCTTTGACGCACTAAGATGACTTGCAGTCGATGTTTTTCTAAAGTTCATGCTTTTGTTTTGGTACTTCTTCCTTCTAGGCTTGAGATGGTTTTCTCTGGCAAAGTTGTCTACCTTCTCTGCAGACTCAGCATCATTTCAGGTTCACAACAAAGGATATGCCAGGCATTCACTGTTTCCAAAACAATAGAACAGTTTTTCACTTCAGTAAATAGGAGAGAGCGAGAGAGCGCACGAGAGAGTATATTTCTTTCAGTTCCAAGATCTAAACACTTTTGCTAAGTTCTCTCAGAAAGAATCACTCAGGATCCAATCACTGACTATTGTCAGGCAGAACACTGGCCAACCCACTGGTTGCCAGTTAACCAATCCAACCAACTCCCTCCGCATCCTGGATCCTAAGATTCACACGGAGCTGAGTTTCTGGTTTCTCCTCTCCAAAATACAAAACCTCGGAATGTCCTGGCAAGCATCTGTTTCAACCCCGACCTTCTGTTTAAAGGCACATCCCAATTATAGGTCCACAGACCAAAAATAATAAACAGAAAAGAAAGCGGAAAAAAAGGAAATAAACAGAAAGGATTCTTAAAAATTATAAAATTCGGAAAAGGCTTGATAGGGTGGATGCTGGAAAGATGATCCCCTGGCTCTGGAGACTGAAGGGTTAACGTCTCAGGAAAAGGGAACTGCAATCTATACAGAGGCCAGTTATGGGTGGCAGGACATTAATGAATTTGTGATTTTACAAGAAGGCCGCAGACAAACTGCTAGAAAATTCAGAAATACAAAGATGTTTGAATGCTTGTGGAGTGATAATGTAATTACGGGGAGGGGTACATAATTCATACTGTATACATTTCTGACATTACCACAGTGACTACACTTCAAACCTACTTCATTGTCTGTAAATAGATTTGAGGAATCCAGTGGTTGTGAAAAGTGGCATATCAATGCAAGTCTTTCTTTTCTCGGACTAGCTGAACCCTTCTACAGCAGTACAAAGGTAGTCTGGGGTCTGGTCTACAATGTGCTTAGCTGCTGAAAATGGCACTGTGTGTAACTTCACTTTTTCCTTCAAAGACTAATGCTCAGCTATCATCTATCTCGGTAAAACCAAAGTCTGTCCGTGACTAAATCCTGAAAATAAATTCTGACAAATTAGCTGTTCGTTGTGAATCCACAGTGTTTTATTTATTTGTTCATGGGATGTGGGTGTTGCTGGATAGGCCTGCATTTATTGCCTATCCCTAATTGCCCCTGCCTTCATGAACCAGTGCAGTCCACCTGATGTAGATACACCCACAGTGCTGTTACAGGGCGGGATCTTCCGGTCAATGGGAAATTCAATTGACAGCAGCAGGACCCATTCCTATGTGTCAGCAGAAGATCCCGCCACTGCCCAACTGTGAGCTGGCTCCCGCCACCGAGAAACATTCCGTGGGGGGGGGGGGGGGGGCAGAGAATCTCCCCTCAGAGAGCTTTCCAGGATTTTGGCCCAACAACAGTTCCTCCCTTGAGAACAAGTGAGAAAAATTCAAATTAAATCACTGGCTTCTAATTTTTATATGTTTTGCCAGTTTTAAATATTAAAATGAGCATGTACTTGATTTTGAACGATACAGAGGATCATTACGAACAGGGATAGGCCATTCAATTCTTCTAGCTTCCTCCTCCATTCAAACTATGACCTCTACCACCAGAAGGGCAAGGGCAGCAGACACATAGGAATGCCACCAGCTGCAAGATTCCCTTCAAGCCAGACATTATCCTGATCTGGAACGATCAGCAGGATTTTCCTGCCGATCCAGCTGACAGGATCTTTCGACCCCCCCCACCCCGAGCCACAAGTACCTTAGCATCAGAGGGTGCGAACAATGGGAAATCCTGCTGACAACAGCGGGAGCAGAAGATCCCCCTGCCAGCCAATGGCGGGCCTCATCCGCCGCTGCAAAACGCACCGTGCAAAGGGGTAGAAAATCCCACCCTGTATCGCCGTTCCTTCGCAGTCACTGGGTTCAGATCCTGAAACACCCTCCCCAACAGTACCTGCACCAGATGGACTGCAGCAGTTCAAGAAGGTGGATCGCCATCAACGTCTCTAGGGCAATTAGGGATGAGCAAAACAAATTCTGGCCTAGCCAGCAATGCCCACTAAAAAAAATCAAATTACATTGCGTGTTTGTAGCGGATGGCAGCGAGCATGGTAAATCAGGCTGTAAAAAGTATTTTAAGAGCAGACATATTATACCATGTAATTGTCATTACCTGGTGAGGTGGGGTAGAATGACTCCCGTCTTCCCATCCCTTATTTGACCACAACAGCATTTTTTATTAAAGAATATATTTGTCAATTTGGTGAATGATATGACTATAAAAGAGTCAGACAGGTTTTATTGAGGCTTTTTGAAAAGAAAAGCAAGTCATTTTTATCGTACTTCACCTGGTCAAAGAAAAATAATGAAGCAACACTCCAAAAAGAGCAGCACGGTAGCACAGTGATTAGCACAGTTGCTTCACAGCTCCAAGGTCCCAGGTTCGATTCCGGCTTGGATCACTGTCTGTGTGGACTCTGCACGTTCTCCTCATGTCTGCGTGGGTTTCCTCCGGGAGCTCCGGTTTCCTCCCACAGTCCAAAGATGTGCGGGTTAGGTGATTGGCTATGCTAAATTGCCCTTAGTGTCCAAAAAGGTTCGGTTGGGTTACGGGGATAGGTTGGAAGTGTGGGCTTAAATGGGGTGCTCTTTCCAAGGGCCAGTGCAGACCCGATGGGCCGAATGGCCTCCTTCTGTACTGTAAACTCTATGAATTCTATGATAAAGGTCACACAAATAGATTACAAAGTGAGAGGATAGGTTAAGCCATTTAAAGTCCGATGAATTTAGAGGAGTATATGGTTCTCGGAGCTTGGTGACTTGTCTGGCTTCAACTGAACTTAGTCATCCTTCTGAGTCGAGGTGACTTAAATAGTGATTAAGTGATTAGTACTGTGGCTTCGCAGCGCCAGGGTCCCAGGTTTGATTCCCTGCTGGATCACTGTCTGTGCGGAATCTTCACGTTCTCCCCATGTCTGCGTAGGTTTCCTCTGGGTGCTCCGGTTTCCTCCCACAGTCCAAGAACGTGCAGGTTTGGTGGATTGGCCATGATAAATTGCCCTTAGTGACCTAAAAGAGGTTAGGAGGGGTTATTAGGTTACGGGGATAAGGTGGAAGTGAGGGCTTAAGGAGGTTGGTGCAGACTCGATGGGCCGAATGGCCTCCTTCTGCACTGTATGTTCTATGCTCTATGTTTACTTTCTACTTTTTGAATAGCCAACTGTGAACCACCACCATATTGACCACTTTGAGCGGGATTGCACTGCCTCGTTCTAGGGACAAGAGAGGGGAGAGAGGGAAGAAAGGAAGGTAGGAACGAGTGCAGCAAAGCGTAGAAGATAATGAAGGGAATGGCGGATGAGAAGCTCAGAGATTGAGCGACAGGAGGATGCACAACTAGCCCCGGGATGGGGACACCACACTAGCAAGGTAGCTAGCACTGGGAAGTGTGCAGGTGAGAGAGGCCACGGCGCATCTCCCGCAAGAGGGAAAACACCTAGCGAGGGGGGGAGCAGACATCGGGAATAGGGGGACAGCTAAGAGAAGAAGCAGGGGGGAGGGAGACGGGGGAGGCAGCTGCAGAGTGGGGGAGGGGTTTGAAGACAGGGGGAGGAAGAAAACACCACAAGGGAAATACAGGTAAAGAAGGATTGAGGGCATTAGGCTGACTACAACAGGCCACACGTGGTGACTTGGGACAAAATGGCGCTGCAAGCAACCACTTGGGAAGGTCCCTGGACAAAGGGAAACTCCAATATGCAAGGGCTCATCCACATGGTGTACTCACAGCTGGCAACCATGTTGGGTGCCCCCTAGATGAAGGGAAACCCCGTAGCGCAGGGACCCGGCATCATGGGAAGAACAGTGGCCGTGGCCATCTTGGACGGTCCTCTAATGAAGGGAAACCCTGGAATGCAGGGGCACATCCACAAGGTAAGTATGGTTAATCGCACAGGAGCGGGGGGGGGGCAAAATCACCCCATCAGAATAGTCACCTGGAACATCAGGGGCCTTAACTGCCCAATGAAAAGATTCAGAGTCTTCACCCACCTGAAACGTATGAAAGCCGATATAGTCTTCCCCCAAGAGATGCGCTGAGGGAAAAGGATCGACTGCGGGTAAGGAAGGTCTGGCTGGGACAAACCTACCATTCCTGTTACGGGACGAGGGCCAGGGGGATAGCCATACTGTTAAATAAGAGGACAGTGATGAGGACGGTTACGGACCCAGGGGGACGGTACGTCATGGCCAGTAGTGTCCTCGATGGGGCACTGGTACTTCTGGTCAACTCCCAACTTGGTTGAAATGGAGTTTATAAAAGAAGACCATGGTGGAAAGCCCTGACATAGACACACACCGACTGATCACGGGGGAGACTTTAACCGCCTGCAGGACCTACGAATGAACAGGTTGAACCCCAAAATGGGAAAGACCTCCAACATGGCAAAAGAAGTCGGTACATTCATGGAGCAGCTGGGGGCAGTGGATCCATGGCGATTCACCCATCCAGGCGAGAAAGAGTTCTCTTTCTTCTCCTAAATGCATAATGTCTATTCACAGTTCGACTTCTTTGTCATGGATCGGCTTCTTTGTAGTGGGGGGAAATCGGTGCTTCCAGAGCTAGTGGGAGTGGAATATTCTGTGATTGTAATCGCCAACCATGCTCCACATTCTGGATGTGAGGTTGGAGACGGGCCGTGCCCAATGCCCCCTATGGAGGTTGGATACGGTCCTCCTGGCCGATAAGGCCCTCTGCGTGAAAATATCACCGCCCTAGACGAGTATATTACTAACAATGAGAATGGTGATGTCTCATCCTCCCCATTCTGGGAGGCGCTGAAGGCTATGATCAGGGATGAAATTATTACTTACAAAGGACGTAGAGGCAGGGAAGAAAGGGTGGCTAGGCAACAGCTAGTCGGTTCCATACTGGAGATAGACCGGTAATATTCCGAGGCCCCGACCGTAGAGTTCCGGGCAGAGACGAAAAAGCTACAGATGGACATTGACCTGCTCTCCATGGCTAAAGTAGTGCACCAACTCCGCCAGGCACGGGGGACCCTGTACGAGCATGGAGACAAGGTCAGCCGCCTGCTGGCTCACCAGCTGAGAAAACAGGCAGCCACGAGGGAAACAGCCCAGATTAGGGAAAGCAAAGGCAACATGGTAGCAGAGCTGGATAAGGCCAACAAGGCATTCAAAACCTTCTACCGGGGGCGGTACATCTCCGAGCACCCAGCAGGGCACTTGAGGATGAAGCAGTACCTCGATGGAAGTGCCAGTCATGGGGGAGGATAGGAGACGGGGCTTGGAAGCTCCGCTAGACCTGGGAGAAATCACGGAGAGTATCAGCTCCATGCAGGTGGGGAATGCAGACTGGATGGGTTCCCGGCGGACTTCTACAAAAGATTTGCGACAGCACCTGTGGGAGACGTTCACAGATTCATTGGCAAGGGGCACCCCGCTGCCTACACTAGCACAAGCCTCAGTCTCGCTGATGCCCAATAAAGACAAAGACCCAACAGAATGCAGGTCCTACAGACCCATCATGCTGCTAAATGCAGACGAGGAAATACAGGCCAAACTCCTAGACAAAAGACTGGAGGACTGCGTACCAGAGGTGGTAGCAGAAGACTAAATGGGCTTTGTCAAGTGTAGACAGCTAACGTTGAACATCAGGCGCCTGCTGAAGGTGATCATGGCCCCATCTGGGGAGAGAACACCTGAGGTGATCATCTCCCTGGATGTAGAAAAGGCCATCAACAGATTCGAATGAAAGTACCTCATAGAGATACTGGAGCAGTTTGGGCTTGGAACAGGGTTCACCACATGAGTGAAACTCCTGTCCAACGCTCCCACAGAAAGCGTACGGACAAATGCCACCAGCTCTATGTACTTCCAGCTGCACAGAGGGACAAGTCAGGGATCCCCGTTATCCCCACTGCTGTCCGTCCGAGCGATCGAATCATTGGTGATTGTGCTTAGGGCGGCAAAGAACTGGAAAGGGATCCGGAGAGGAGACAGAGAGCACAGAGTCTTGCTCTATGCAGATGATCTTCTCCTCTACATCTGGGACACACAAAGCAGTATGGTAGGAATCATGACGCTCTTGAAAGAGTTCAGAGCCTTCTTCAGAGCCAACACCCTTATCTTTGCCTTCCTAATCGCCCGCCGGAAAATCCTGCTCGGCTGGCAATCAGCAGCACCATCCAAAGCTGCAGACTATCTGTCCGACCTAGCGGATTGTGCGGGAGAATAAGAAGGGGGGGAAGCAGGGAAAACAGGCAGAATCGATAAACTACTGGGGAACGAAAGACAGGAAATCGTAACCGTGACTGTAAGTAATGCAAGAGGAAGATCAACAATGTATTTTTGTAAATAATTGAAACCGGCCGACGTGTCAATATGTTTCTTTATCCTCTGTCATCTAATGTTTCCCCACGCTTATCCTTGATTTGTATACCACATAAAACTCAAGAAAAAGATTTTTAGATTTTTAAAGAAATTATTCATAAAAGCATATTGGATGAAAGCTTTTCAAAAAGCCACTTTGAGCGATTCACTTTCGCTCTTCAATTAGTTCTCCTGACTGGTCAATGTGCACTGTCTTACCTCTAACAGTTTCCTTTGACAATTGTTCAGCGGCTCGTTTTGCTTTTGATTCATCCATTTCCGATTACTTCACGTCTGTTTTCCTCCTGCTTTACTTTAAACCAATCAATAAATTATGAAGATGAATCATTAACAGTGTTGTCCCATAATAACCTTTAACATAGGGATTTTCCAATAATGTTGGTATATAAAATGCTGCTCACAATAGTTTCCATTCAATTAATAAGATGGCACTTTATTTGGCTCATAGTTTCCTTTTTACATTCAATCGAGGGATCTTTGCTTTGCTGGCTAGGCCAACATTTATCATAGAATCCCTACAGTGGAAAGGCGGCCATTCTCTGCAAAAGAGCATCCAACCCAAGCCCACTCTCCCCGTAACCCCACCTAACCTTTGAACATTAAGGGGACTTTAGCATGGCCAATCCACCTAACCTGCACAACTTTGGACTGTTGGAGGAAATCAGAGCACCCGGGAGAAACTCACACAGACACGGGGTGAACGTGCAAACTCCACACAAGTAGTCACACGAGGTTGGAGTCGAACCCTGGTGCCTGGTGAGGCAGCAGTGCTAACCATTGTGCCACCCTACCGTCCGTTTATTGCACATCCCTCATTGCCCTTGAGAAGGTGGTGATGAGCTGTCTTCTTGAACCGTTGCAGTCCACGTGGTATAGGTACCAAAGCGCTGTTAGGCAGTTCCAGGATTTTGACCCAGTAACAGTGAACGAACAATGATATATTACTAGGTCAGGGTGGAAATGTAACTGATTCAAATTATTTGAATTCGCAAGATATAATTTTCAGCATGACTTTCCACAATGAAAGTAAAACGAGCTTAAATCATGTAAGTAACTGCAACAACAATGCATGTCAAGTGCAATTTGGTTGCTTCATTTTGTTCTTTAAATCTACAAGGATCCTTGTGCCTAAAATATTGTAGGTTTGATTTATTTTATTGGTAATGCCAGAAAACTCAATAAAAACATACTCAGATCATTTGGGTTTATGCATAGTGCATTCTGTCTCTATAGTTACACTCAAACATGTGGGCTCACCAATGGATTATTGTACTTAAAAAGTTTCTCAACAGGTGACTGTTGTCATAAATTTGAAGCAAGCTATTTTCCATTGCTTTCACTGTTTGATCCAATGGCATTTTGTTTCGGCACAACCAATTGTTATGTTCATTTTGGAACAGTATGATTTATGAAAAGTAAACGATGTTGCTCTAAAGTGTTCCGACCCTGTGATTCTACAACATGGTGCGAGTTATGGAACAGACTTCATTAAAAAGGCAGGCAAGCATCTTTACAAATGATTATAAAACGCTCCAGTAATGTGCACTTCCATGCTTCCAAACCAAATAAAAAGCATATTGACAGATGGTTTATTGGTGTAGGTTTTATTGTTTCATGAAAGTCTTATCGAAACTTCCCGACTGTTGAAAAACGATTTGTATTTATACAGCACCTCGAATATAGAAAACCTGATAAGGCTCGGCAGGGCCTATCGAATTCAACTGTATGTAGTGATTACTAAAACTATTGCATTTTTGCTGGTGTCGACATATGTAATCATGCACGAATTGCTCACAAGAAAAAAGATGGTTTGTTAAGTATTTCTCTGACTATTCTGGCGTGGCGCCAGATTTTGAAAGCCCAGTACTCACCAAGGCCCCTTCGACAGCACCTTCCAAAACCCATGACCTCCACCATCGAGAAGGGAAAGGGCAGCAGATGCATGGGAACACCACCACCTGCATGTTCCCTTTCACACCAGACTCTGAATTATATCATCGTTACTTTTATTGTCACCGGGTTAAAATCCTGGAACTCCCTTCACAAAACTACTGTGGGGGCATTTACACCACATGGACTGCAGCGGTGCAAGAAGACGGACCAAGCGACCCCATCGTGGGCCCCCGACCAGCGTCTGCCCACCACCAAGGGCAACAAGGGATGGGCAGTTAATTTTGGCATTGCCAGCGATATCCACATCCCACGGAAGAATAAAAACCCTCTTTTGCAAAGCTGCTAGATTACTGGTATGGGGGAGACGCTTGCCTTCAATAAATTCCCTTCTTCTGCCCAGTATTTCCGTATAGGTGTTAAAATTTCAATGTGACTTTGAAGTTGTCAACCTGAATTTGTGATTTGAATGACAGATTCAATTGATGAATATGCTGGATTGTAGTTAGGGCACAGCTGTGATTGCTGCAAGCATGGCTTCATGGCAAAACTAAGATTAAGTTGGGTTTTAGATTCATTAACACGTACTGATATAAATTAATCAACCTGAAACGTTAACTCTGCTTCTCTTAAACAGATGCTGTCTGACCTGTTTGAGTGTTTCTAACGTTTTCTGTGCTACTTCAAATTCAATGTGTGCGGCCTTTGTTTAAAAACTGGAGCTAATGTTGTAACTTTAGTGCTTTGGGGGAAGGGTGTTTTTTCCAATTAGATTGCTTGCCTTGGTACTATTGAGAACTTTGCTAATAGCAGAGCTGCTCATTTAAAATTAGCAGTATGAAATTATATATTTCACCCCCACCTTTGCTGTAGAAGGATCCAAACTATATCTTTACCTCACATCATTCCCTTTGATTGTTCACTTTGAAGTGTAATCAGTTCTTTATTTTGCCCTTGAGCACATATTGAACTTTCTGTTCCCTTCAAACTCTATGTACTTAAAACAATATTACTGAAAACTTGCAATAATCTTTGTACTTATTTTATATCATTCCCAACGTTTGGAAACATTTTATCTCCATGCTCAGCAATCCCCTCGCCTTGCGTGCTCTTTCGTACATTTGCAACAAAACAAAATCTGGGAGGTTGCCGATGTATATTTTAATTGAGAACCCAATTATTAAATCAAGGGATGCATAACTTTAAATGTTTCATTGTTAGGTTTATAATTCATGAGGACATCATTAATCCGAACCAAAATGGACATTTCTCATTTGAGGGTTTCTCACCCATGTTACCCGATCAATAAAAAAAGAACAAAGGGGTACATTTACACTGTGAGGAAGCAGCACCTGCTTTAGGTGCATTCCTGAGTCATGTTTGCAAAATGCACTTTGCATTAATAAGTCTGAAATCTAGGACACGATTTAACGGAAACAGTGCCAGTTCGGGCTTGACTGCCGCGTCGGCGAGATTGCGGCCTATATTTAACGACACGTAGTGCCTGAATGAGCCCCTGCAAGCCATTAATGGCTTTCTCTGTTTCTGATTTGCAAAACTTGCGCCTCAGCTTTCCGCCACTAACTAGCGGGAGCTGCTTTCAAACGCTCCCTCATCACTCACTCCCAGTCAACACACAAGCATGGCCGTTAGCAGACCTGCTCCTCCTTTGGGGATGCCAATCTGGCCAGGAATCTCAACAGTGTGGATGCGAGATGGGACATCCTGGTCAGACGAAGGGGGTCAGAGGGACAGCAGCAGGGTCACAAATACTACCTGGGAGGCAGTGGCAGCAACTGTCAGTACAGGTAGTATGACCAGGAAGGGCAGCGTCCAATGTCAGAAGAAGACCAATGACTTCTACTGAGCTGCAAGGGTAAGGTACCACCTCTCTCCTGGCATCAGTTCCACCTGCCACCCCTCAAATTCCCAACCAACCCCCCCCCCCCCCCCCCCACACACACACACAAATCACTAGCTGTCACCTCGCACCCTCCACACATTTAATTTTCATGCTTGTTCCGCAGCATCCCCTGGCACCCACCAGCACAACCTCTTTATGTCCAGTTGCGGCGCCATAGCCCGTTGATCCATGAAGCGCACAGTTCAAAAAGCCCTCTCTTTGTCCCCGGAAGGGGAGATAGCCCATAATAAGTGGGAAAGGGCCAAGATGGGGGTGGGGCAGGCGGATGGAGTACCAGAGATCCAAGTCCTCCTCCCCTATGAGGAATGGGTCCTGGAGATTGCGGAGTTGATCGAGGAGAGAGCAGTCACTGACAGCGAGGGTGGCCTGTGCCACTGAGGTGAGGATCCACTGCCCTTTCACCAAGAGGATCTATTTCAAACATCAAGGATCATGTCAGACAAAATGATCCTTCCCTCTCACTAACTGGTGAATTCATACTGTATTGTAATTCACACTATTGTATTGTACAGTATTATGTCCTTGTGGGCTCTGTCTGTGAGCCGTTGCGCGGCTCTGCCCATAGGGGGAGATGAGGAGCTTGTACAGGGCGGCTTGTGCTACCCGCCGCCAGCGCCCCGCAAGAGTTGCTGGAAGACTTCCTGCGCAATTTAAAAGCCCTTGCTCGGGACTGCAATTTTCAGGCTGTAACGGCCTCCCAGCATATGGAACTCGCTGTCCGTGATGTATACGTTGCGGGGCTCAGGTCTAACTATGTGCGCCAGCGACTGCTTGAAAAAGGGGCCCAGAACTTGGATGACACTTTAGAGCTAGCAACTGCTATGGAGGTCGCGTTCTGAAGTCTAAACTTATTCCACGCGGACCAAGCGACCCAATCGTGGGCCCCCGACCAGCGTCTGCCCCAGGCCTGCGCCGCGCAGCCACCCACCCACTATGGAGCGCCAGCGTGCCATTTTTGTGGCCTGCCCCAACACCCATGGCAGCACTGCCCGGCCCGCAACGCGACCTGCAGCAGCTGCGGTCGCAAAGGACATTATGGCAGAGTATGCCTGACGAAGTCGAAACTTTCTAACTCCCCCGCAGTCCAGAGCACTCGCCCCCCCCCCCAACTCGCAGGCCCGCAGACCCAGTAATGCTGCAGCCGGCCATGTGCGAGTCATGGGGACCGCCATCTTGGATGCCATCTTCCTCGCCGCCCGCCACGTGTGATCCACAGGGGCGGCCATCTTGGATGCCATTTTCTTCATCAACCCGCCATCTTGGCCATCAACCGAAGTTCACCTTGACGACTACGACTTCAGCGGACAGTCATCACGGGGCCACTGCAGCACTGCTGATCGAGCCGCCGACTACCCACAACTCAACGCAGTCACATCACCCGCAGTCCACCTCAACGACTACGACCTCCGCGGACAGTCATCACGGGGCCACTCCAGCACTGCTGATTGAGCCACTGACTACCCGCAACTCAACGCAGTCACGTTGGACCAGTCGAGTCCGAAGCACCTCCAGAGCTCGATGATGTCCGTTAAAATCAACGGGTACAGGACACCGTGCCTGTTCGACTCCAGGAGCACCAAGAGCTTCGTACATCCTGACCTGGTAAGACACTGTTCGCTCCCTATCTTCCCTGCACGGCAAACTATCTCCCTCGCCTCGGGCAAGCACTCGGTCCACATACAAGGGTGCACCGTCGTGACCCTAACGATTCAGGGCGCCAGCTACTCTAATTTCCAGCTGTACGTACTCCCCGACCTCTGCGCCCCACTCTTACTCGGGCTCGATTTCCAATGTAATCTCAAGAGCCTCACACTCAGCTTCGGCGGCCCCTACCTCCACTTACTATTTGCAGTTTAGCAACCCTAAAAATCGACCACCCTCCGCTCTTCGCTAACCTGATGGCTAACTGTAAAACAGTAGCCACTCGCAGCAGGCGGTACAGCCTGCAGGATAGAGTATTCATCCGAGCCGAAGTCCAACGGCTCCTACGTGAGAGAGTCATAGAGGCGAGTAACAGCCCCTGGAGAGCTCAGGTGGTGGTCGTCAAGACCGGGGAAAAGTTCCGGATGGTGGTTGAATATAGCCAAACCATTAACCGGTTCACGCACCTCGATGCGTACCCCCTCCCCAGAACTGAAGACATGGTTAATAGAATCCTTGGATCTATCCTGTCAGGCCCGGGGGACTTGTCTATCCTCAAGTTTTTCAAAATGCCCAACACATCTTCCTTCCTAACAAGTATCTCCTCGAGCTTACCAGTCTGTTTCACACTGTCCTCTCCAACAATAGAGCCCCACTCATTCGTAAATACTAAAGAAAAGTACTCGTTCAAGACCTCTCCTATCTCTTCAGTCACAATACACAATCTCCTGCTACTGTCTTTGATCGGACCTATCCCCGCTCTAGTCATTCTCATATTTCTCACATATATGTAAAAGGCCTTGGGGTTTTCCTTGATCCTACTCTCCAAAGATTTTCATGCCCTCTCTTAGCTCTCCTAATCCCTTTCTTCAGTTTGCTCCTGGCTATCTTGTATTCCTCCAGCGCCCTGTCTGAACCTTGTTTCCTCAGCCTTACATAAGTATCCTTCTTCCTCTTAACAAGACATTCAACCTCTCTTGTTAACCATGGTTCCCTCACTCGACCATCTCTTCCCTGCCTGACAGGGACATACATATCTGTTCCTTGAACAAGTTCCACATTTCAATTGTGTCCTTCCCTGACAGCCTATGTTCCCAATTTATGCACTTCAGTTCTTGTCTAACAGCATCGTATTTACCCTTCCCCCAATTGTAAACCTTGCTCTGTTGCACGCACCTATCCCTCTCCATTACTAAAGTGAAAGTCACAGAATTGTGTGTCTATCTCCAAAATGCTCCCCCACTAACAAATCTATCACTTGCCCTGGTTCATTACCAAGTACCAAATCCAATATGGCTTCCCCTCTGGTCGGACAATCTACATACTGTGTTAGAAAAGCTTCCTGGACACACTGCACAAACACCACCCCATCCAAACTATTTGATCTAAAGAGTTTCCACTCAATATTTGGGAAGTTCAAGTCACCCATGACTACTACCCTGTGACTTCCGCACCTTTCCAAAATCTGTTTCCCAATCTGTTCCCCCACATCTCTGCTGCTATTGGGGGGCATATAGAAAACTCCCAACAAGGTGACTGCTCCATTCCTATTTCTGACTTCAACCCATACTACCTCAGTAGGCAGATCCTCCTTGAACTGCCTTTCTGCAGCTGTTATACTATCTCTAATTAGCAATGCCACCCCCACCTCTTTTACCATCCTCCCTAATCTTATTGAAATATCTATAACCAGGAACCTCCTACAACCATTTCTGCCCCTCTTCTATCCAAGTTTCTGTGATGGCCACCACATCGTAGCCCCAAGTACCGATCCATGCCTTAAGTTCACCCACCTTATTCCTGATGCTTCTTGCGTTGAAGTATGAAATGAAATGAAAATGAAAATCGCTTATTATCATGAGTAGGCTTCAATGAAGTTACTGTGAAAAGCCCCTAGTCGCCACATTCCGGCGCCTGTCCGGGGAGGCTGGTACAGGAATCGAACCGTGCTGCTGGCCTGCTTGGTCTGCTGTAAAAGGCAGCGATTTAGCGCAGTGAGCTAAACCAGCCCCTAAATCGCTTATTGTCATGAATAGGCTTCAATTAAGTTACTGTGAAAAGCCCCTAGTCGCCACATTCCGGCGCCTGTCCGGGGAGGCTGGTACGGGAATCGAACCGTGCTGCTGGCCTGCTTGGTCTGCTTTAAAAGCCAGCTATTTAGCCCAGTGAGCTAAACCAGCCCTGAGCTAAACCAGCCCATCTCTTCAACCCATATCCGTGCCTGCAAGTACTCTCTTTTACATAAGAACATAAGAACTAGGAGCAGGAGTAGGCCACCTGGCCCCTCGAGCCTGCTCCGCCATTCAATTAGATCATGGCTGATCTTTTGTGGACTCAGCTCCACTTTCCGGCCCGAACACCATAACCCTTAATCCCTTTATTCTTCAAAAAACTATCTATCTTTACCTTAAAAACATGTAATGAAGGAGCCTCAACTGCTTCACTGGGCAAGGAATTCCATAGATTCACAACCCTTTGGGTGAAGAAGTTCCTCCTAAACTCAGTCCTAAATCTACTTCCCCTTATTTTGAAGCTATGCCCCCTAGTTCTGCTGTCACCCGCCAGTGGAAACAACCTGCCCGCATCTATCCTATCTATTCCCTTCATAATTTTAAGTGTTTCTATAAGATCCCCCCTCATCCTTCTAAATTCCAACGAGTACAGTCCCAGTCTACTCAACCTCTCCTCATAATCCAACCCCTTCAGCTCTGGGATTAACCTAGTGAATCTCCTCTGCACACCCTCCAGCGCCAGTACGTCCTTTCTCAAGTAAGGAGACCAAAACTGAACACAATACTCCAGGTGTGGCCGCACTAACACCTTATACAATTGCAACATAACCTCCCTAGTCTTAAACTCCATCCCTCTAGCAATGAAGGACAAAATTCCATTTGCCTTCTTAATAACCTGTTGCACTTTTGTCAGTGTTACCTTCCCCACTGCCTCACTAGACGCTTTGACGGCCTGAACATCGGCTACCTTAGTTGCCGGACTACAAATCCGGGGCGCGATTTTCCGCACCCGCGGAAAATCGCGAAGTCGGCGCCGACTTTTGCGATGGCCCGACATGGCCCCGTTCCCGACGTATTCACATCCGGGAAATGGGCTAGGAACGGGGCCGCGTCAATCACGTGCGCGATGATGCTGGAACGCAACGACGACACGAACACGCCCACGTGAGGCCGCCCGACGCCATACAAAGGCTGCCAGGGTAAGTGCCAAGAGAGTGCCCCCGGGTCACAACCATCCCTCCCCCCCTTTACTTAATCACCCACCTCCCCCCCCCCCCCGCCCCTCCCCCGGCACGGGGGGTGGAGGGGGATTGGGGCAGAGTGAGTTGAGGGTGGTTCACAAAGTAGTCACAGACCCAGCGCTCTGGCCCACGTGGAGAGATGCAATGGTCTTATGACAACTTGACCCCCAAACTGTGCCAGTATCTGAACGGACTGCTGATACCTGCCGTATTGTAATGATCTACCTATGCCCCCTCCCCCAACAAGACAAGACCGCTCACAACACTCGTGAGCGGAACAAGACTGGAGGGGGTTCGCCCATCCTGCACCCCCTCACCACGTTTGAGCAGAGGGCACTGGACCTTGTTGGGGGATCTGCCACCCAGGAGATCGCGCAATGCGAGGTTGGCGGAGCTGCAACAAGTGAGACAACCTTGCATGACAAACACCCCCCCTCCCCCATCCTCTGTCCCTTCACACCCTGCCCACTGGAACACCTCCCCCATCCTCTGTCCCTTCACACCCTGCCCACTGGAACACCTCCCCCATCCTCTGTCCCTTCACACACCCTGCCCATTTGGACACCTCCCCCATCCTCTGTCCCTTCACACACCCTGCCCATTTGGACACCTCCCCCATCCTCTGTCCCTTCACACACCCTGCCCACTTGGACACCTCCCCATCCTCTGTCCCTTCACACCCTGCCCACTGGAACACCTCCCCCATCCTCTGTCCCTTCACACCCTGGGACTGTCCAGCGCCCGGCCGAGCGTCTCTAAATAACCCGTTTCATTCTCTTCCCTAGGAGGTGATGCTGAACGACCAGGGCCATCTGCCTCCAGGCGGACACAGGCATCTGCCCCCACCTCACCCAGGGCCGCACGACAGAGGGTGCCCGATCAGCGGGGAGTCCCATCCTCCCCCACCGAATCTGTGGAGCAGGACCCCCAGAGGGCGGCGAGAGAGCAAGAGAGAGAAATGGCCCGCGAATGCCCTACGGCCTCTCAGCGGGCCGATGACATAGAGGAGGCGTCCACCCAAGACGACCTCGAGCTTGCGGCACAGCTATCTCCCACACCATCCACCATCCCAGAGACACTCACCCCGGTTGGCCTATTTAGTGATGAGGCTCCTGGGTCACAGTCTGGGTCGCATATCACAGCTGAGCAGGTACAGCAGGTGGAGGTCGGAGCAGCCAAGGGCCCGGACTGGCGGAGGCCAGGCCAGGCCCAGCATCCAGCTGGCTCCCAGACGTTTTCCGAGTTCCTGGAGTTTCTCAACCCACCCGCACAGCCGATGCATCAAGAAACCCAGGGACACAATGACGGGATGAGGGCTGTCTTCCAGACTTGCAGACGCTGTTAGAGGAGTCGAACCGCGTCCACGAGCAGGGAGTGGTGCCGCTCATGGCAGCAACCCAGGTCGACACCGCACGGGTGGCATCCGCGGTGGAGGCAATGGGTCAGGTTATGCAAGGCGTTGGGCTTAATGTGCACGCGTCATCCTCGGCCCTGGACAGGGTTGCCCTCTCACAGGCAGCAATGCGCCAGAGCCAACACGACATTGCCGGCGCGCTGCGGGCCTTGGCCGAGTCTCAGCAGGTCATCGCCCAGTCGCAGCACGCCATGGCACAGTCACAGCAGTCGATGGCACAGTCCCAGCAGTCAGTCGCGGAGAGCATCAACCGCCTGACACATGTGCTGTATGGCGTCGTGCACTCACAGGTTGAGATCGCACAGTCCCTGGCGGGAATGTCTAACTCCCTGGACTCCGTCTCTGCAAACCTTCAGATCCTGGTGGATACCGTTGCAGGCCTCCAGGACTGGCAGCGCCAGGTGTCGGTGGCGTGACTGGGCACCTCCCCGCTCGCACCTCTGTCCCAAAGTGAGGCGCGGGGGCCACCGGGCTCCCCGAGGGAGGAGGAGGTTTCAGGGCCCGTCCCATTAACTCCATCACGGGACGTCCCGGAATTCTCGGCCTCCCCCCGACCCATCCCTGGTGCATCGGGTGGGCAGCAGGCAAAGCAGGGTGGCACAACGTCACCCGAGACGCCTGCAGAGCAGCCTGGCCCATCAAGGCCGGGTCGCCCCAGGAAACGCTTGCCGAAGGAGAAACGAGTCGAAGGGGGCGATTCGCAGCAGTCCTCCTCCACTCCTGCTGTATCATCTGGGGAGTCACTTAGACGTAGTGGTAGGGTCCGTAAGGCAACAAAGAGAGACACTGAGTAAGTTGGCACGGGTGAAGGGCACAGTTTAGTTGTAGGGGCTAGGGCACCTGTAAATTATTGTTAACATTAAACGCACTGTTCCACCTTACTTGTAATACCGTGTGATTGTTCCACAGCCACAGGAATCGTGATGGTGACCGAGTGTCGCTGGGGTTGACGAGCGGTGAAACTTCGGTGCTGGGTGTGCAGTCCCTGCCCCTCCCCCCACCCCCTCCCACAGCTAGCCCACGCGGGCACGTGATGGAGTGTCCGTGACGAACTCAGCGGCCACCAAGGTGGATGGTTCAGCTATTGCCATGGGTCAGACTCTCTCTAACGATTCTGAGCTCATATCTCTTCGCAGATCGGGCTGTCATCATTCCACATGGCACTGATCACACCCGCTGACACAGCCATCAATGTTGTGCCATACCGTCTGGACCCAGTGGTAAGGGTGATATCGAAGTGGAGCAGTGTACACGGAGAGGGGGGGGGGGGGGGGGGGGGGGGGGTGGTGGTTGTGGTGGTGGCAGTTGTGTGTTGACCCTCTGCACGACTAGCGATGCAGGTGGTGGTTTGGTGTTCAGCGGGGACGTCGCATGCGGCGCATGAACCATATTGCCACCAAGGTGTCGCGTGCCCGCCGTCCTCACCGGCTCCATTGTGCCGCCTCCTGGACATCACCAGCACCTGGGTCGTGTCTGCGTGCTGCGCCCGCCACTCCACCAGCCTCCTCCTCCTCCTCCTCCTCTGTGCTGGCACCACTGCCACTGGCTTCTCCTCCGCCTCCTGCAGCAGGTCATCTCCCCTCTGGATCGCGATGTTGTGCAGCGCACAGCAGACCACAACAATGCGAGCGACGCTGTCGGGCTGGTACTGCAGGGCCCCTCCAGAGCGGTCCAGGCACCTGAATCTCATCTTCATCTCCACAACACCCCTGGTTGCTGCATGGGCCTCGTTGTATCGGGTTTCTGCATTGGTCTGGGGCCTCCGTATAGGCGTCATCAGCCAAGACCTCAGCGGATAACCGCTGTCGCCTAGCAACCAGCCCCTCAGCCGGGGGGGGACGTCCCTCAAACATCGCAGGGATGTACGACTGCGCCAGTATGTAGGAGTCATGCACACTCCCTGGGAACCTTGCACAGATGTTCATGAACGTCATGTGGGGGTCGCATACCACCTGGATATTCATGGAGTATGTCCCCCTCCTGTTTGTGAACACCTCCCTGTCCCCTGTAGGCGGGCGCATGGGGACGTGAACACAATCGATTGCCCCCTGCATCATCGGTATCCCGGCCACGCTGGCAAATCCACGAGCTCGTGAGTCTTGACTTGCTTGGTCCTCGGGAAAGGTGATGTAGCGGTCCGCGATGGCATAGAGGACGTCGGTCACATCCCGGATGCACCTGTGCACCGATGACTGGGAGATCCCGGAGAGGTCCCCGCTCGGAGACTGGAAGGAGCCGGTCGCATAGAAGTTAAGAGCGACTGTCACCTTGATGGCAACCGGGATCGCGTGTCCTCCCCCCGTTCCACGTGGGGCGAGGTGCGCCACGAGGTGACAGATATGTATCACCGTCCCCCTACTCAGCCGGAGTCTCCTCCTGCAGGTGATGTCCGTCATTGTTAGGAAAGAGATCCGGACGCGGTACACCCTCGGCCTTGGTCGTCGCCTCTGGTGCCGTGGCTGCACCCTCACTCTCTCCTCCTCCCCCTCCTCCTCCTCCCCCCCATGCTGCTCGACGACTGGCAACTCCTCGGCCCTTCCCTCTGCTGCTGCAGCTGGCCCTGCATCCACTGCGGGTTGTGGCTGTGGATGCTGCTGCATCGCCAAATGCAGTGCAGCGGCGCCAATCACTGCGCAGAACATAGCCGTTCTGTTCGCAGACATCATGCTAACCTACAGAAGGGTGGTGGGGGGCAGAAAAACGGGACATGTTAGACGGAGGTTAGTCGACACCTCGGCAGCCGCCAGCCACGGGATACCTGTGTGTCCCGGTGGCCTGGTCGCGCTGCTGACACGCGGGCAGCCTAACCCCTGGTCACTTTCTGCATCCAACGGGCAGTTAACTACGTCCTCTTCACCGGTGCGTCAGTGGCCTGTGTCCGTAAGCCACAGGGCAACCAGCGGCCGTGTCCTCGTGACCGGCACGCCATGGCATGGTGGCAGACATTTTGTAACCGGGGTTGGACAAGTCACTCGCTCACTTTCTCCCTACCCCCCCCCACTCCCACTCCCCCCCTCAGTCTCCCCCACTCCCCCCTCAGTCTCCCCCACTCCCCCCTCCGTCTCCCCCACTCCCCCCAGCTCTGGACCCCTCCCGTTCTCGGGGATGCCTTCCCCGTTGTGGCCAGACTCCAGCAGTGCGCTGAGCGGTGCGCTGAGCGGTGCGCTCACCTCCTCGAAGCTCTCGTCAGCCAGCACGACTGGTTGACGAACTTCAAAAGCAGGTGTGTTGGCCGGCGTGAAAACATGGCGTGAGGACGTCGGGGCTTCGGCCCATCCGGGCCGGAGAATAGCGGGGGGCCAATAAGTTGGGATTCTGGTCGTGTCGGGGGGTCTTTCGAGGCCTTTGCCGGGAATGCGGACGTGTAGTTTGTGCGGGGTTCGGAGAATAGCGGGAGGCCGTCGGACCGGCGTCGCCGTGAAAATATGCGCAGCCCGCTATTCTCCGAACCGGCGTGAGAGCGGAGAATCATGCCCCCGGTTCCCATTCCCCTGCCAAATTAGTTTAAACCTTCTAGGACCCCAAAGAGTCCTAGAAAACCTCCCTCCCAGGATATTGGTGCCCCTCTTGTTCAGATGCAACCCATTCTGCGTGTACAGATCCCACCTTCCCCAGAATGCGCTCCAATTATCCAAATACCTGAAGCCCTCCCTCCTACACCATTTCTGCAGCCACGTGTTCAACTGCACTCTCTCCCTATCCCTAGACTCGCTATCACGTGGCACCGGCAATAAACCAGAGATGACAACTCTGTCTGTCCTGGCTTTTAACTTGCAGCCTAACTCCCTGAACTTGTTTATTACATCCACACCCCTTTTCCTACCTATGTCATTGGTACCAATGTGCACCATGACTTCTGGCTGCTCACCCTCCCCCTTAAGGATCCTGAAGACACGATCCAAGACGTCATGGACCCTGGCACTTGGGAGGCAACAAACCATCTGAGAGTCTCGCCTGTGCCCACAGAACCGCCTGTCTGTACCTCTAACTATTAAGTCCCCTATAACTAGTGCTCTCCTAATCTCCCCCCTTCCCTTCTGAGCCCCAGAGCCGGACCCTGTGCCAGAGACCCGGTCACTGCAGCCTCCCCCTGCTAGGTAATCCGCCCCAACAGTATCCAAAGCGATATACTTATTGTTGAGAGGAATAACCACAGGGGATCCCTGCACTGACTGCTTCCTCCTCTTCCCACCTCTGACTGTGACCCAGCTACCTTTGTTCTCGGGTGTAACTATGTCCCTGTAGCTTCTATTTATCACACCCTCAGCTTCCCGAATGATCCTCAGTTCTTCCAGCTCCAGCTCCAGTTCCTTAACACGGTCTGCGAGGAGCTGGAGATGGCTGCAGTTCCCGCAGGTGAAGTCAGTAAGGACACCGGTGGTCTCCCTTACCTTGAAAATTCTGCAGGAGGCACATTCCACTGCCCTAGCTGCCATCACCTTGATGTGACCATCAATTCACAAGACACGTGATTGGAAGTGAACAGTGGTTTTAATAATCTTACAACAGAGCCTACCTGTGACGAGATGAACTGGCAGCAGGCTCACGACTGCAGAGCTTTATACTTCCGGTTAATGGGAGGAGCCATGGGCAGAGCCATGGGCGGAGCCAAGGGTGGAGCCCAGTACAAACTCCTCATCTCCCCCTATGGGCAGAGCCGTTCAACGGCTCGTATACAGAGCCCACAAGGACACAATACATATACTAGAACACAGTGTGAATTACTAGGTTTATAATTCACCACATTCACCCCCTGTAAAAAATCAAGTCCGGCGGGGGTGATGGGTCTACAAATTGAGCCGGTCCGGCGGCCGAGTCGTCCTTTGGGATCGGCGAAGCACCGGGGTTTCAGCCTCTTCAGGTGGCTGGGTGGTGACGGTCGGTGAGGGTATGATAGTGGACTCCGGGGGTGATTCGGTCCGAGCTTCGTACCTGATTGGTTCGACGGGCGACGGGGAGCACAGGAAACATATAGGCGCGGGGGCGCAGAGCACGGGCCGTGAACCTGTAGGTGCGGGGGCGCAGGGCGCGGAGGGTTGTGTGGGGTGTAGTGTAAGGGGTACCTCGGCGGCCGTGGTGGTGGAGTTGGATCCTGCAGGCGCCAGGTCCCGGAGGGAAACAGTGTCCTGACGGCCGTCAGGGTATTCGATGACAGCGTATTGGGGGTTGGAGTGGAGTAGGAGGACTCTTTCTACGAGTGGGTCAGTTTTGTGTGCACGGACGTGCTTCCGGAGGAGAACCGGGCCTGGTGTCTTCAACCATGCTGGGAGCGAAACCCCCGTGGTAGCGCTCCTAGAAAAAACAAATAGCTGCTCGTGAGGGGTCTGGTTGGTGGCTGTGCATAGGAGGGACCTAATAGCATGGAGCGCGTCGGGGAGGACCTCCTGCCAATGGGAGATCGGGAGCTTCCTGGACCGGAGGGTCAGTAGGACGGTCTTCCAGACCGTCGCATTCTCCCTCTCCACCTGCCCGTTCCCCCTGGGGTTGTAGCTGGTAGTCCTGCTCGAGGCGATGCCCTTGTCGAGCAGGTACTGACGCAGGTCGTCGCTCATAAAGGAAGAACCCCTGTCGCTGTGTACGTAGCTGGGGAACCCGAACAGGGTGAAGACACTGATGACTGTGTGGGAGGTCATATCGGGGCATGTGATAGCAAAGGGGAAGCGGGAGAACTATTCGATGACGTTCAGGAAGTACACATTCTGATTGGTCAAGGGGAGTGGCCCTTTGAAATCGATGCTCAGGCGTTCAAAGGGCCGGGATGCCTTTACCAGGTGGGCCCTGTCTGGTCTATAGAAGTGCGGTTTGCACTCTGCGCAGATTGGGCAATCCCTGGTGATGGCTTTTACCTCCTCGGTGGAGAAAGGCAGATTTTGGGCTTTGATGTAGTGGGCGAGCCGGGTGACCCCTGGGTGGCAGAGGTCATTGTGGATAGCTTTCAGGTAGTCGTCCTGTGTGCTGGCGCACGTGCCGCGGGACAGGGCATCTGGTGGCTCGTTGAGCTTCCCCGGTCGATAAATAATATCGTATTTGTAGGTGGAGAGTTCGATCCTCCACCGCAGGATTTCACCATTTTTAATTTTGCCCCTTTGTGAGTTGTCAAACATGAATGCAACCGATCTTTGGTCGCTGATGAGGGTGAACCTCCTACCTGCGAGGTAGTGCCTCCAGTGTTGTATAGCTTCCACGATGGCTTGTGCTTCCTTTTCGACCGAAGAGTGTCGAAGTTCCGAAGCGGAGAGGGTTCGGGAGAAAAAGGCGACTGGTCTCCCTGCCTGATTTAGGGTGGCTGCGAGAGCGACCTCTGAGGCGTCGCTCTCTACCTGGAAAGGGACGGATTCATCCACCGCCCGCATGGCCGCTTTGGCGATGTCTTCCTTGATGCAGGTGAAGGCCTGGCGAGCCTCATCTGACAGAGGAAAGAGTGTAGCCTTAAATAGTGGGTGGGCTTTGTCCGCATACTGAGGGACCCACTGGGCATAATACGAGAAGAATCCGAGGCACCTTTTCAGGGCCCTGGGACAATGAGGAAGAGGGAGTTGTAATATGGTCCGGGTCGGGGACCAGGACTCCGTTTTCAACGACATAGCCGAGGATGGCTAGCCTAGTCGTGCGAAAAACGCATTTCTCCGTGTTAAACGTGAGGTTAAGTTTCTGGGCAGTTTGTTGAAATCGATGGAGGTTAGCGTCGTGGTCCTGCTGATCATGGCCGCAGATGGTGACGTTATCCAAGTACGGAAACGTGGCCCGCAGCCCGTACTGGTCCACCATTCGGTCCACTGCTCGTTGGAACACCGAGACCCCATTCGTGACGCCAAAGGGAACCCAGAGGAAATGGAAGAGGCGGCCATCTGCCTCGAACGCTGTGTAGTGGCAGTATTCCGGGCGGATTGGGAGCTGGTGGTATGCAGACTTCAGATCCACCGTAGAGAAGACTTTATAATGGGCGATCTGATTCACCATGTCTGCAATCCTGGGGAGGGGGTACGCATCGAGGAGCGTGAACCGATTAATGGTTTGGCTATAGTCCACTACCATTCGGAATTTTTCCCCGGTCTTGACGACCACCACCTGAGCTCTCCAGGGGCTATTACTGGCCTCTATGACCCCCTCACGTAAGAGCCTATGGACCTCGGTTCTGATAAACACCCTGTCTTGCAGGCTGTATCGCCTGCTGCGAGTGGCTACGGGTTTGCAGTCCGGAGTGAGGTTAGCAAAGAGTGGAGGGAGGTCGATTTTTAGCGTCGCTAGACTGCAGATAGTGAGTGGAGGTAGGGGCCCGCCGAAGCTGAGTGTGAGGCTTTTAAGGTTGCACTGGAAGTCGAGTCCCAGTAAGAGTGGGGCGCAGAGTTTGGGGAGTACGTATAGCTGGAAGTTCGAGTAGCTGGAGCCCTGAATCGTTAGGGTCGTGACGGTGCCCCCTTGGAGGTAAACAGAGTGTGAGCCCGAAGTGAGGGAGATAGTCTGCCGTGCAGGGAAAATAGGGAGCGAACAGCGTCTTACTGGATGCATCTTATCTGGATGTACAAAGCTCTCGGTGCACCCAGAGTCGAAGAGGCACGGTGTACTGTACCCGTTGATTTTAAAGGTCATCATCGAGTTGCGGAGGTGTTTCGGACGCGACTGGTCCAACGTGACCGCGCTGAGTTGGGGGTTGTCGGCGCCTCGATGAGTTGTGCTGGAGTGGCCCCGTGATGACTGTCCGCTGAGGTTGTGGTAGTCGAGGTGAGTTTCAGAGGTTGAAGAGGATGGATCCCAAGATGGCTGCCCCCGTGGATCGCACATGGCAGGTGGCGAGGAAGATGGCGTCCAAGATGGCAGCCCCCATGCTTCGCACGTGTCAGGTGGGGGCGGAGTCGGCATACAGGCTGCAGCATTACGGGCCTGTGGGCCTGCGAGTTTGGGAAGCGAGTGCTCTGGGCTGTGGGAGAGTTTGGAGTGGGGGTTTTCTTCGCCAGGCAGACCCGGGCATAGTGTCCTTTGCGACCGCAGCTGCTGCAGGTCGCGTTGCGGGCCGGGCAGTGCTGCCGTGGGTGTTGGGGCTGCCCACAAAAATGGCACACTGGAGCTGCGTAGTGCGTGGGTGGCCGCGCGGCGCAGGCCTGGGGCAGTCACTGGTCGGGGGCCCATGATGGGGTCGCTTGGTCCGTGGGGAACGAGGTGAGGCTGTGGAACGAGACCTCCATAGTTGTAGCTAACTCTACAGTGTCCTCCAAGTTCTGGGGCCCTTTTTCAAGCAACCGCTGGCGCACATAGTTGGACCTGAGCCCTGCCACGTATACATCTCGGACAGCGAGCTCCATATGTTGGGCGACTGAAACAGCTTGATAATTGCAGTCCCGAGCTAAAGCTTTTAAATCGCGCAGGAATTATTCCAGCGACTCAGCGGGGCGCTGGCGGCGGGTCGTAAAAATGTGGCGCGCGTAGACCTCATTGATGGGCCTCACGTACATTCGAGCGAGCATGGCCAGGGCCCCAGTATACGAGGTAGTACTGTTAAGTTGAGTAGAGATACAGTGGCTCACCCTTGCGTGCAGTAGGCTGAGTTTCTGCTCCTCCGTAGTTTCTGAAGTGCTTGATTCAGCCAGGTAGGCCTTGAAACATCTGAGCCAGTGTAGAAAGATTTCTTTCGCTTCTGCAGCCTGCGGGTCGAGTTCTAGTCGGTCAGGTTTGAGGGCTGATTCCATAGTCGTTTCCTTAGTCGTTTTCTTCTAGTTTCCTAAGATTATTAAATTGATGTGACCATCAATTCACAAGACAGGTGATTGGAAGTGAACAGTGGTTTTAATAATCTTACAACAGAGCCTACCTGTGACGAGATGAACTGGCAGCAGGCTCACGACTGCAGAGCTTTATACTTCCGGTTAGTGGGAGGAGCCATGGGCGGAGCCATGGGCGGAGCCAAGGGTGGAGCCCAGTACAAACTTCTCATCTCTCCCTATGGGCAGAGCCGCGCAACGGCTCGTATACAGAGCCCACAAGGACACAATACATATAATAGAACACAGTGTGAATTACTAGGTTTATAATTCACCACACACCTCTACTTAAGTCTCCGAGTAAGTCTCTGGGGCAGCACGGTAGCATGGTGGTTAGCATCAATGCTTCACAGCTCCAGGGTCCCAGGTTCGATTCCCGGCTGGGTCACTGTGCGGCGTCTGCACGTCCTCCCCGTGTGTGCGTGGGTTTCCTCCGGGTGCTCCGGTTTCCTCCCACAGTCCAAAGATGTGCGGGTTAGGTAGATTGGCCAGGCTAAATTGCCCTTAGTGTCCTAAAAAATAATGTTAATGGGGGTTGTTGGGTTACTGGTATAGGGTGGATACGTGGGCTTGAGTAGGGTGATCATTGCTCGGCACAACATTGAGGGCCGAAGGGCCTGTTCTGTGCTGTACTGTTCTGTTCTAATTCTAAAAAAATAAATAAATAGCTTACCTGCTCACAGTACTGAGTCTTTTTTTTTAGGTTAGAGGAGGAGGGATGGTGGGAGACACTACACGTGTAGTGTCTCGAGTTTGCTCACCGTTCAAATTTATTGGCTAATACAACCTTCTCAGGTCTCCCTACGGCTGACTTCCGGTTTCCTACACCGAAAAAGTAAGTTAAAAATCAAAAACTCAGCTTACCTTCCAGATCTCCCCTCCAAAAATCGCTCCCCTCCCTGCCCACTCTGCTGGAAGAATGAGGAAAGGGATCAATCACTGCGAAACGGGATTCGCTGCATATAAATTGGGCGGCACGGTGGTTAGCACTGCTGCCTCACAGCTCCAGGGACCCGGGCCAATTCTGGCCTTGGGTGACTGTCATTTGCGGCACAGTCACCGACCATTCGGCCCATTGAGACCATGCTGCCCCCTCCCCCCTCCCCCGCGGGGAAATCCATTCAGGCCGCACTCGAGCATTAGAAAATCACATCCAACGCTCTAATGCAGTACATCGAACATACAATGCAGAAGGAGGCCATTCGGCCCATCGTGGCTGCACCGACCCACTTAAGCCCTCACTTCACCCACTTAAGCCCTCATGAGTTGAACATTCAGGAAGTGGAACCCCTTCCTGTTAATTAAGGGCACCCCCTAATGCCCCAGTGTGCGCAAGGTGACATGCATGCCATCAATTACCCCCTGGAAATGCTGCATTCCAAAGATGGTGGAGAATCCTGCAGGCCGGGCATCTTAGTGGGCTTGGTTCAGTTCAAAGCTGATATAGTCAGCTGCCTGGTATACAGGTCATCCCTGACATAACGGATGCACTTGTGGGCTGTAGCTTGGGAAATACCCCACCAGTCCCCGCTCGAGCCCTGGAGTGAACCCGTTGCATAAACGTTCAGGGCTGCGGTGACTTTCATGGCTACCGGGAGCAAGTGTCCTTCTCCTCCACAGGGTGCCAAGTCCACGAGGACGTGGCGCCAGTGCCACACTGTCTCTTTGTTGAGGCATATGCTATGCGTCATCTCCTCGAATGTCCAACGACTCCTGTACACCTTGAGCCATCGCTGGCGTCCCCATTTGGGTTCCCAGGGTGTGTGGCGGCCCTCATGGGCTGCTGTCACCTTCTCCAGCGTCTGGCTACCTGGGCTTCCAGCAGCATGGTGAGGACATCCTCTGTGGGACTGGCATACTCAGCCATATTGTTATATCTGTAAGGAATTGGAGCAGGAGAGAGGCTGAACATCAGTCCCTCAAATCTCACAGCTCTCCCAAGCTGCCCCCACCCTTACGTGCCATGCCTTCATTCAGAGTGCCATCCACCGAGCCAGTTGTGCTGGAGAATCTCACTCTACAAACTCATCCTCGGCCACATCAGGAGCCCCTAGACACCGGACCCCTGCTGGGAACATTAAATTGTCCTTCGCTGATCCACACGCTTTTTAAAAATTCATTCACGGGATGTGGGCGTTGCTGGTTAGGCCAGCATTTACTGCCCATCTCTAGTTGTCCTTCAGAAGATGGCGGGGAACTGCCTCCTTGAACCGCTGCAGTCCCTGAGGTGCAGCTCTTGTTGGAGCTGCACTCATTCAGGCCAGGGGAGAGTATTCCATTACACTCCTAACTTGTGCCTTGTAGATGGACAGGCTTTGGGGGGGTCTGGAGGTGAGCTACTTGCCATAGGTTTCCTAGCCTTTGACCTGCCCTGGTAGCCACAGTATTAATATGGCTAGCGCAGTTCAATTTCTGATCAATGGTAACCCCCAGGATGTTGATAGTGGGGGGTTTCAGTGATGGTAATGCCATTGAATGTCAAGGGGCAATGATTTGATTATCTCTTTTAGGAGGTGGCCATTGCCTTGTGGTGTGAATGTCACCTGCCACTTGCCAGCTCAAGCCTGGATATTGTCCAGGTGGTGCTGCATTTGCACTTTGACTGCTTCATGATCTGAGGAGTCGCGAATGGTGCTGAACATTGTGCAGTCTTCATCGAACATCTCCACTTTTGGCCCTATGATGGAAGGGAGGTCATTGATGAAGCAGCTGAAGATGGTTGGGCCTAGGACACTACCCTGAGCAACTCCTGCAATGATGTCCTGCAGCTAAGATAATTGACCTCCAACATCCACAACCATCTTCCTTTGTGCCAGATATAGCTCCAACCAGTGGATGGTTTCCGCCTGATTCTCATTGACTCCAGGGCTCAGGCTCCTTGGTGTCACACTCAGTCAAATGCTGTATTAATGTCAAAGGTCGTCACTCTCACCTCACCTCTGGCATTCAGCCCTTTGTCCATGTTTAAACCAAGGCTGTAATGAGGTCAGGAGCTGAGTGACCCTGGCGGAACCCAAACTGAGTGTCCGTGAGCAGGTTATTGCTGAGTAAGTGTTGTTTGATAGCCCTGTTGCGGACTCCCTCCATCACTTTGTTGATGGTGGAGAGTAAACTGATGGGGAGGAAATTGGCTGGGTTGGATTTGTCCTGTTTCTTGTGTACAGGACACACTGGGCAATTTTCCACATTGCTGATTAAATGTCAGTGTTGTAGCTGTACTGGAGCAGCTTGGAAAGGGCGCGCTGCAAGTTCTGGAGAACATGTCTTCAGTACTATTGCCATAATATTATCAGGACCCATTGCCTTTGCAGTATCCAGTGACTTCAGCCATTTCTTGATATCACGTGGAGTGAATTATATCGGGTGAAGACTGACATCTGTGATGCTAGGGATCTCCGGAGGAGACCAAGATGGATCATCCACTCAGCACATCTGGCTGCAGATTGTTGCGAATGCCTCAGCCTTGTCTTTTGCATATATGAGTTATTTAATTGTCCACCACCGTTCACAGCTGGATGTGGCAGGACTGCCGAGTTTAGATCTAATCCAGTTATTGTGGAATTGCTAACTCTGTCTATTACTTGCTGCTTATGCTGTTTGGCACATTACAGGACAGCACGGTAGCATCGTGGAGGGCAGCACGGTAGCATTGTGGATAGCACCATCACTTCACAGCTCCAGGGTCCCAGGTTCGATTCCGGCTTGGGTCACTGTCTGTGCGGAGTCTGCACATCCTCCCCGTGTGTGCGTGGGTTTCTTCCGGGTGCTCTGGTTTCCTCCCACACTCCAAAGATGTGCAGGTTAGGAGGATTGGCCTTGATAAATTGCCCTTAGTGTTGGGTGGGGTTACTGGGTTATGGGGATAGGGTGGAGGTGATAACCTTGGGTAGGGTGCTCTTTCCAGGAGCTGGTGCAGACTAGATGGGCCGGATGGCATCCTTCTGCACTGTAAATTCTATGATTAGTAGTCCTGTGTGTAGCTTCACCAGATTGACACCTCACTTTCCGGTATGCCTGATGTTGCTCCTGGCATGCTTTCCTGCACTCTTAATTGAACCAGGGTTGATCCCCTGGTTTGGTGATAATGGTAGAGTGGGGGATATCCTGGGGTCGTGAGGTTGCAGATTGTGGTTGAGTGCAATTCTGCTGCTGCTGACGGCCCACAGAACCTCATGAATGCCCAGTCTTGAATTGCTAGATCCATTCGAAATCTCTCTCATTTAGCACGGTGGTAATGCCACACACACGATGGAGGGTGTCCTCAATGTGAATACGGGATCTTGTCTCCACAAGGACTGTGCAGTGGTCACTTCTACCGATGCTGTCATGAACAGATGTACCCGTAGCAGGCAGGTTGGTGAGGATGCGGTCAAGTATGTTTTTGCCTCCGGTAAGGCTGGGAACGTGGAACGTCCGAGGATTGAATAGGGCTGGTTAAAAGGTCGCAGGTGTTCGCGCACCTCAGGAGCTTAAAAGCAGGGGTGGTCTTTCTGTAGGATACCCACGTCCTTGTGAAGGACCAGGTTCGGTTGAGGAAGGGTGGGTCAAGCAGGTTTTTCACTCAGGGTTTGATTCAAAATCAAGGAGAGTGGCGATTTTAATGAGCAAAAAAATGGGATTTGTGAGTGCGAAGGAGGTGAGGGATCCGGCTGGGAGATGTGATTGTGAGTGGGACATTGGAAGGGGCACGGGTAGTGTTGATAAATGTGGATGTCCCAAATTGGGATGATGTGGGTTTTATGAGGCGGTTGCTGGCAGCGATCCCGGATTTGGCCACGCACCAATTGATCATGGGAGGAGATTTTAGCTGTTTCCTAGAGCCGAGGGTGGATGGGTCGAGCCCCAGGTCAATGGGTAGGTATAAGCCTGGGGGGGCTTATGAAGAGGATGGGTATGGTGGATCCATGGGACTTTCAGATCCCAGGGGGAAGGGAGTATTCTTCTTTTCACACGTCTATAAGGTGTATTCGAGGATTGATTACTTGGTCGTGAGTTGGGAGATTATTTTGTAGTGAGTCAGGAGATTTTGGTTGGGGTGGAGAGGGCAGAGTATATGGGGATAGTTATCTCGAACCATGTGCCCCACTGGCTGGAGATTTGGTTTAGATCAGGGCGAGAGCAGAGGCCGGGGTGGATGTTTGATTTGCGGTTGTTGGCGGATGGAGGTTTTTGTGATAAGGTGCGGGCAGCGATTAAGGAGTATGTGGAGTTGAATCAGAATGGGGAAGTGTCGACGGCCATTTTTTGGGAAGCACTGAAGGCAATAGGGGGGGGGGGGGAAATAATTTTGTTTAAGGCTCGTGCGGATAGGGAAAGGAGGGAGGAACATGACCGTCTCGTGAGCGAGATAGTGGAGGTGGACAGGGAATATTCAACGGTGCCCACCGTGGAAGGATTGGCAAGGAGGAAAATGTTGCAGGGGCAGTTTGACAGGCTGACAACGGGGAGTGCGGGAGGGCAACTGTATGGGGCAAGAGGGGTGTAATATGGGTATGGGGAGAAGGCGAGTCGCATTCTGGCACACCAGCTGTAGAGGCAGGCTGCGTCCAGGGATATATTGAAGTTACGGACTGGGGCTGGGGATGTGATGTCAGAGCCAGGGAAGATAACTGAGGGATTTAGGGAGTACTACCAGGAACATTATGAGGCAGACACAGGAGGAGAGGAGGGGGACATGGGGCGGTTTCTGGACAAGCTGGAATTTCCCCAGGTAGAGGAAGCAAAGAGGCAGGCGTTGGAGGAGCCCCTGGGGCTGAGGAAGGTGCTGGATAGTATCAGGGGTATGAAGTTGGGGAAGGCCCCTGGGCTGATGGGTACCCGGCGGAATTTTATAGGAGTTTGTGATGGACCTGGCACCACATCTGTTGGAGGCGTTTACTGAAGCACTGGAGAAGGGGGAGTTGCCGGAGACGATGACGCAGGCAGTAATCACACTAATTACAGAAAAGGGGAAGGGCCCATTGGAATGTGAGTAATATAGACCCATATCACTATTGAACACAGTGTGAAAGTATTGGCTAAGTTGTTGGCGGGGGGAATGGAGGGGTGTGTCCCTGGGGCGGTTGCAGAAGATCAAACAGGCTTTGTGAAGGGAAGGCAGCTTGTGAGTAATATAAGACGGCTGTTGAATGTGGTGATGAATCCGTTGGGGGCTCTGGTACAGGAGGTGGTGGTGTCCATGGATTCGGAAAAGGCATTTGATTGGCAGTACTTGTTCGAGGTTTTGGGAACGTTTTGGTTTGGGCCGAGATTTGTGGCATGGGTGCGGTTGCTGTATGTGGCACCAAGGACGAGGGTGGGGACGAATGATACGAGTTCACAAAGCTTTGACTTACTCAGGGGTACGAGGCAGGGGTGTCCGCTGTCATCACTGCTGTTTGGGCTGGCCATAGAGACATTGGCGATGGCTCTCAGGCGGTCGGCAGAGTGGCGGGGGATTATGAGGGGACAGAGGGAGCATTGGGTGTTGCTCTATGCCAATTACATCTTGCTGTATGTTTTAGACCGTTGGAGAGTATGGGAAGGATTATGGGCCTGTTGAGGAGGTTTGGAGGGTTCTCAGGGTATAAGTTGAATGTAGGGAAAGGCGAGGTACTCCCGGTGAATGAGCTGGCATAGCGGGCTAATTTAGGGAGGATGCCATTTACTGTAGCGAGGGATAGGTTTAGGTATTTGGGGATTCAGGTAGCGAGGGAATGGACGGGGCTCCATAAGTAGAACTTAATGAAGCTCGTGGAGGAGGCTAGGGAGTATCTTAAGAGGTGGGAAACACTGCACTTAACGCTGGGTGGGAGGGTGAAAATGAATATTCTGCCGAGGTTCTTGTTTATCTTTCAAGCTCTCCTGATCTTTATACCAAAGGCCTTTTTTCGGAACGTGAACGCAATCATTTCTGACTTTGTATGGGTGGGGAGGACCCTGCTACAGAGGCCGAGGCAGCAGGGAGGGTTGGCGTTGCCAAACTTGCTTCATTATTATTGGGTGACGAATGTGGACAAGGTGCAGCGGTGGTAGGAAGGAGAAGGGGTAGAGTGGGTTAGGATGGAGAGGAATCTTGTAAGGGATCTAGTTTGAGGGCTATGGTGATGGCAGTGTTGCCAATGGCTCCGAGTAGTTATTCAGGGAGCCCGGTGGTGCAGTCCACAGTGAAGATTATGGAATCAGTTGAGGAGGCATTTTAGGGTGGAAGGGATGTCAGTGCTAACACCACTGTGCGAGAATCATGGGTTTGAGCCGAGGGGGATGGATGGTGTTTACAGGAGGTGGAGGGAAGTGGGCTGGTCAAGGTGAGGGATCTGTATTTGGAGGAAGGGTACGCCAGTCTGGAGGAGCTAAGGGAGAGGGTAGAGCTGCCGAGTGGGAGTGAGTTCAGGTATCTACAGGTTAGGGACTTTGTGCGAAAGGTCTGGAGGGGTTTCCCAAGGTTGCTGGGATACACCCTGCTGGAGCGACTGCTGCTCCCGGATGTGGAAGGGGAGGGATAAATTGGGAATATATACAAGTGGCTGGAGGAGCAGAGAGGTGAGCAGGTGGTGAAGATCAAGGAGAAATGGGAAGCGGAGTAGGGAGGGGAGATCAATTGGGGAGTATGGAGTGAGGCACTGTGAAGGGTAAACGGGACTTTCTCCTGTGCAAGGATGAGCATGTGGTGCACAGGGTGCATATGGTGCTGGTGAGAATGAGTGGGTTCTTTCAGGGGGTAGCAGATGAGTGTAAGAGGTGTGGGCGGGGGCCAGTGAATCATGCGCACATGTTTTGGGGTTGCGAAAAATTGCAAAGATTTTGGGCAGGAGTTTTCGCGGTCTTAGCCAGGATAGTGGCGGAGGAGGTGGACCCGGACCCTAATGTGGTGATGTTTTTCAGAGAAGCCGGAGCTCATGGAGAGGAAGAAGGCCGATGTCTTGGCCTTCACCTCTCTGATTGCACGGTGGCAAATTTTGCTGGAGTGGCAGTCAGCATCGCCACCGGGGATAATGGCTTTGTTAGGTGACCTGTATGACTTCCTGCGATTCGAGAAGATAAAGTATGAGTGACGAGGCTCTTCAGCAGGAGCTTGAGGTAAGGTGAGGGATGTTTGTGACCATGTTTGAGGAGCTGTTCGTCGCGGGGTAGGGGGTGGTGAAAAAGGGGAAAAATCTGTACAGACTGTATAGTTGATTGTTGGGAATCATGTTTACCGGGGTGTTTATTTGCTGTAACCTGTTTTGATACATGTTTGTAATAAAATACATTATTTTAACAATGGAATGGTGATAATGGTGTCTGGGACATCTGTGAGTGTGCCTGTGTCAGGCTGTTACTTGACTCGTCTATGAGACAGTTCTCCCAACTTTGGCACAAGCCCCCAGATGTTAGTAAGAAGGACTTTGCAGGATTGACAGAGCTGGATTTGCAGTTGTCATTTCCTGTTCCTAGGTCAATGCCAGGGGGTCTGTCCGCTTTCATTCCTTTTTTGTGTTTTTGTAACGGTAAAATACAACTGTGTGGCTTGCTCGGCCAATTCAGAGGGCATTTCAGAGTCAACGCATTGCTGTGGGTCTGGGTCACATGGAGGCCAGACCAGGTAAGGATGGCAGATTTCCTTCCCTAAAGGATGTTCGTGAACCAGATGGGTTTTTACGCAATGGTTTCCTGGGCATCATGAGACTTTTTTAAAAGTCCAGATATTTTATTGAGTTTAAATCCCACCAGCTGCCGTGGTGGGATTTGAACCTGGGACCCCAGATCATTGTCCTGGGTCTGTGGATTACTAGTCCAGCGACAATACCATTACGTCTCCCCTTACCTTATGGTCACAAGGATATCCCCAGTTCTGAAGCCCAGCTCTTGAGTATTTGATTGTTTGTTGATGCCTCTATGCTGATGCTTCTAGAGTTTAGACAAAGTGTTCAGATTTCAGTTTGATTGAAATATGATGCAATAATCATCGTCTGAGACATAGCCCATGTACCCATGAGAAGCCACTTTAAAATATTTTGTTTATTCAATTGGTCAACATTAGTAAAGATTTGAAAATCAAGTATGTAACATTCCACAAATCACACTAACCAGTAATCAACTAGGAAATGTCACCATTCCACATTGGTACCAATACAAAGCTATATCAGCTCATTTTCACAAAACAAAAACCAAACACATGGCCTTGCTCCTTGCAGAGTCCTCAACCAAAACAGAGGATCAGCCTGAGAATGTTTGTCGTAGAAATGAGCTGTTCAGCAATTCATTACTTGTTAGTTGTTCCACGTATAAGTGCCATTATCCATTCAGGAGCCACTCCTGTGCAGCCCCTCCCACACGGTCCAATCTCATCCAAACCAAATCCTGGCATCCACATATTCCACTGGTGCTCAAGGTACAGTTGAACATCCCTGACTTCCAGCATGTTTAACCTGTGTTGACGTGCCAGCTATTCACCACACCAGCAACAAAAGCATCAGCAATCTGCAAAAGCATTTCTTCAACATCTTCATCCGGTAGCTCATTTAGATTAATATCATGCACCAGGCCCCACAGCATCCTCGTGCTTTGAACCTGATCATCTTCTGGACTCAAAGGTCGCCCAGAGCACAGAGTTCCTGTTTATTTTTCCTATGTGATTAGCGTTAGGAGAGAGCAGTGGGCTTTTTATTGGCAAGGATAGGCAGCAGTATCTTTAAAAAAATTGTCCTTCTTTCAGGCTACAGAAAAAGAAGGAAACAGCAGCAGCAGCCTCCAGCATTTGCAGGTGCAAGCAGCAGGAAGCAGCAAACACAACCTGCCGCTGGGAAGTGCTCTCACAACTAACAAGGCAGTTTTTAAATTTGCATTAGCCTTCAGCTGTGAAGCTTGTGGCCGCTCCCAGTCAAAGGGAGATAACGTGACCTTCAGCATATTGCCAAGAACAAGGTTCAGTCCTGGAGGTATTGCTAGGACAGACAGGCAGCAGCTATAGTTGCCCTGCTATGCGGCATCCACAATATTTAAAGATGGCTTGAAGGCCTCATGGGACAAAAGCCCCTTCCTCCCCTTCTGCCCGGTGAAGGGGCAACCCCCGAGACCTGGAACGTTTCAGTTCCCCGAACAAGCCTAACGCCCCCCACCCCGAGGGGGCAGCAGCTCCGGTGCCCTCGAGCTGCCCTCGAGCAGTCATTGTGCCAGCTTCACGTTCTTAAAAAGGGGTACTAAACGAAGCCCACTTGATTTTTCGCTTGGAAGCTGGTTAATTTACGGGAGGCCATTACATTCGACTTCAATCTCGCTAATGAGATGGAAACTCATGCAAATTGGAGTTAATGAAATGCTCGCTATATTTGTGAGATCCAGAACTCACTATCGGGAGCTGGCCGGTGAGATAGCAAACTGATTCGTGCCCGGCCCGAATCTCAATTTTGGCCTTTCCCGTTATTTAACCGGCGCACCCAGATCCACGCCAAGTGCAGCGTGGCAGTTAAATCATGCCCCTAATTAAGAACATCTGAAACTACCAACATGCACAAAATAACAAGCTTGTTTTATGGTGAGCGGAATGTAGAATGATGCCAACATTCAAAGTATTGCTGGTTTTTGAAGTTACTTACACAGGCGTGAAATATGAGGCCCTTAAATTTCTTGGAATAAGTTGTGGATCAATGTGAGACATGTTGGATCTACTGATGATCTGTGGTGTTGTTTGTGTCAGAATTTTGTGGATCAGTTTACCTGCAGGTCAACTGGAGGACCCATTGGTATAGCCCCCATGTTAAACAGGGGTAGTTTGTTGGGATGTTAAGACTGCAGCCTTTAAAAAGCTGGCTCTGGTTGCTGTGCATGGGTGCCAAAGTGCTGAGCTCAGTAAATTGGCTGTCAGTATGTTGGACTGGATCTCCTTTGTGTGTGCTCTTGTGCCAATTTTTCCTGTGTAAGGTGGGGCTGGGGATGGGAGGCTGGGGAGGTATTGATTCAGAATCTTACATTATGGCTATCCATCTGCCCTAAAAGAACTTCTAAATTTGGCCTACTTAATACATTCTGTTGTTATCGAACAAATCGTTGTACAATGACAACTGAAGCATAATTGCCAAACTCAAAGGCCTCACCCCCTGGAGATACTGGCAACATTAATTGTGGTAGCCCAATGTCAGGTCAGTGGCTGTGTTATCCCTGTGATGCATCACATAGCCACAAGCTTTTATTCCCTTCTCTGTCTCTCGGGGGCCTTGGGATATTTACGTCAAAGTTGTCATTGCAGTTGTTTTTTTTAAAAATTATTTTTAATTCAGATTTTTAGCGAAACAGAATTTTTACATAACTATTAACAACATTTAACAAAACAAGGTGAATGTTAACATTATATATTAAAAAAGAAGATGCAGTAAGTGTACATCCCCCCCCCCTCCCCTTCCCCCTCCCGTCCCCCACCCCGGATTGCTGCTGCTGCCGACATTTTAATGCTCTCCCAGAAAGTTGAAGAACGGCTGCCACCTCCGAGAGAACTCCATCACTGACCATCTCAAGGCAAACTTTATTTTCTCAAGGCTGCGAAACCCAGCCACGTTGCCACCCCAGGGGCTGGATTCTCCCCTACCCGGCGTGACGGAGGGTGCCGGCGTAGGGGAGTGGCGCCAACCACTCAGGGGTCGCGCCTCCCCAAAGGTGGGGAATTCTCCCCACCTTTGGGGGCCAGCCCCGCGCCAGAGCAGTTTGCACCAGAAGACTGGCGCAAACACCCGGCGCCGTCGGAAGCGGGGCTGGCCGAAAGGCTTTCGGCGGTCGGCGCATGCGCCGGCAGTGACGTCAACGGCAGCTGGCCGCTGACGTCACTGCCGGCGCATGCGCGATGCGGGGTTCTCCTCCGCGTCCGCCATGGCGGAGGCCGTGGCGGAGCGGAAGGAGAAAGAGTGCCCCCACGGCACTGCCCCGCAGAGTGAGCGGGGGGCCCCGATCGCGGGCCAGGCCTCCGTGGGGGCACCCCCCCCGGGTCCGATCGCCCCCCGCCCCCCCAGGACCCCGGGGGCCTGCTCGCGCCGCTGAGCCCGCCGTTTTAGAGGTGGTTTAAACCTCGGCGGCGGGAGAAGGCCTCCCAGCGGCGGGACTTCGGCCCATCCGGGCCGGAGATTTGAGGTAAGTTTTTTTTAAAATGAAATCCCGCCGGCACCAGCTGTTTTCACAGGCTGCCGGCGGGATTTGCACAACGCCGGTTTATGACCGGCGGGAGAATTGAAAAACCTGCGGGAGCGGAAATAACGCCGCTTCCCGCCTATTCTCCGACCCTGCGTGGGGTCGGAGAATTTCGCCCCAGGTCTCCACACTCGGGGGTTTTGAGTCTCCCCACATTAAAAGGATCTGTCTCCGGGCTATCAGGGAGGCAAAGGCCAATAAGTCGGCCTCCTTTGCTTCCTGAACTCCCGGATTGTCTGACACACCAAAGATCGCTACTTCTGGACTCGGCACCACCTGCGTGTTTAGGATCTTGGACATTGTCTGAGCAAATCCCTGCCAGAATCCTTTGAGAGCCGGACATGCCCAGAACATATGGACATGGTTCGCTGGGCTACCCGCACATCTCGCACATCTATCCTCAACCCGAAAGAACTTGCTCATTCTCGCTGCCGTCATGTGTGTCCGATGGACCACCTTAAACTGAATTAAGCTAAGCCTGGCACATGATGAGGAGGAATTAACCCTGCTTAGGGCATCAGCCCACAGGCCCGCATCCAGCTCCCCACCTAGCTCCTCCTCCCACTTTCCCTTAATTTCCACCACTGGGGCTTCCTCTGCCTCCTGTAGTTCTTGGTAGATGTCCGACACCTTCCCTTCCCCTACCCAGGCGCCAGAGACCACCCTATCATGTATCCTACGTGGGGGCAGCAACGGAAATGTCACCACCTGTTTTTTTAGGAAGGCGCATACCTGAAGGTATCTGAAGGCATTCCATGGGGCAGACCAAATTTCTACTCCAGCGCCTTCAAGCTGGGAAAAGTCCCCCATCTATTTTAATACCTGCCCTATGCCAGCTTTGAAACCCTCCGTCTATCTTGCCCGGAACAAATCCGTGATTGTTGCGTGTCGGGGTCCAAACTGAGGCTCCTTCCACCTCCCTGTGCCTTCTCCACTGACCCCAGATCCTTAGTTTCGCCGCCACCACCGGACTTGAGGAGTAGCGCGTCGGCGAGAACAGCAGAGGTACCATTACAAGTGCCCCTAAGCTGCTGCCTTTGCATGACGCCGCCTCCAACCGCTCCCACGTCAACCCCTCCCCCAATACCCATTTCCTAATCATGGTTCTATTAGCCGCCCAGTAGTAGCTGCAAAAATTGTCATTTCAGTTGTTAATTCCCGAGATGGGAAGGTAGAACAATGTTCACCCATCCTAAGCTTGTATCCTCCATTGAGGAGGGTGAGTCACGTTTCCAGCCGCGGTGAGAACGTGACTTCTGAGTAGAACCCAAAACCCATGGGTTCCTGTTTGGAATGGAAAAGCATTAAAATCCATTGCAGTCAGTCTCCGATGATGCGAAGCAACTGACAACTGTGACTCAAGTCTACAGGTCTTGTTTGCAACAACAGATAAATATTTTCTTTATTTCTGGTATTGATGGAGTGGATGCCGACTTTGTAGTCTGTAGCAGGTTTCCCCCCCCCCCCCCCCCCCCCCCCCACCCGCCCCCCATCAATTGATTTCTCCACTTGCACAGAAGTGCAGAATGCCATCCAGGTGACAGAGGAGGCTAGCACATACAGTGTCCTGCAAACTGGGTTTCGCCCACTGCGAGGAGTTAGCTCAGTTGGCTGGATGGTTGATTTGTGGTGCAGATCGATGCCAACAGTGTTGGTTTAATTCCCGCCCTGCTGAGGCTATTCATGAAGCCTTCTCAACCTTGCCCTTGTCTGAGATGTGGTGACCATCAAGTTAAGTCAGCGCTCAAACGGGAGAACAGCCCATGGTACTGTGGTGACATTTACATTTTACTCTGATTCTTACATCATTTGTGCTTTGTACCTCCCATTCTAACTCACCCCTCGCGCACTATGATTGGAAAGCAAGGCAATTGGTGACTGCAGCACTATTGACCCACTTTTAAAGTAGTGAGCTTCGGTCTTGGTGTGTGGATTACAGGAAAGGCAACAAAAACACATGGGAAACTCCAAGGATGGGAATCTATTTGGAACCAGGAAACTAAACGAAAAGAAATGTCAGTTCAATCTTGCTGGAAAAAAAAAATACAGTCTTATCTGGTTACAAGCTTGTAACTCAAAGTCACCTTTTGTGCTATTGTAACATTCGACATATCTGAAACACCAATTCATCATTTACACAGGTAGATCGCATCAGAATAACGTAATTTAGCAGATTTCTAAAATGGCAAATATATTTGTCACCAACAGAAGTTTCAAGGAGTGTACTAGTTTATTTTTTAAAAATCCAGACGTATGTACAATTTGTTAGAAATGTTATCTCCCAATCTACCTTATAATTTGGGGTGGCGCAGCGCCAGAGACCCGGGTTTCGATTCCAACCTCGGCTGACTGTGGACTTTGCACGTTCTTCACGTGTCTGCCTGGGTTTCCTCCAGGTGCTCCGATTTCCACCCACAGTCCAAAGATGTACAGGTTAAATGAATTGGCCATGCTAAATTGCCTCGAGGTGGAGTTAGGGGATTGGGTGGGGATTGGACATAGATGGGGTACTCTTTCAAAGGAACGGTGCAGACTCGATGGACCGAATGGCCTCCTTCTGCATTGTAGGGGTCCTATGATTCTATGAATTACTATGCCATCAAACTCCAGAGGGTGTGACAATGTTTCTTCTCAAGAATGGTGCTGCTAAAATTGCCTGTGAAATAAATCTTAGCGATAATTTGGTTCAGTCGTTTAACTGACCTCAAAGATCTGTATTTGAGTTAAATTCAAAATGATGAAATAAAAGCCTCTTTTTGTCAGTTGTAAATAGATCAAGGACATTCTAACCCAGTCCTGGTCGGGCTTCAGTGCACACTATGAATCCACTCATAGATCATCACTGACTTGGAAATCTCGAGAGTTCTAAAGAATTTGGGAAATGGAACTTCACACTGGTGCACCAGAACCTTCTCTCTGTGCTTTGTGTTAATGCTCAGAATCAGGATTATATACTGGGAACTTCACTTGACATCTAATGTGTTTGATAACGACAGAGTGAAGAATGTGCAAACATTTGAGATTTCCCAGAGTAATACTATTTGCTTTACATATATTCACAAAAATAATTTGTTTCTGTTAATTGATGTTGACATTTGAAGTTATAAGATCAATGTTCTGACAATCTTAAACAAATAATGATAACAAATACGCGGAATGAATAGAGAAAGAATGCATGATCACGTAACAGCACAGAAATAGTCCCATCGTGCCTGCACTGGCCACAAGAACCTATCTATTTTAACCCCATTTTCCAGCACTTGCATGCTTTGACACTTTAGGTGCTGATTTAATTGCATCTTAAATGTTGTGAGGTTTCACGTATCCACCACCCTTTCAGGCAATGAGTTCCAGATTCACACCACCCTCTGGGTGAAAAGATTTTTCCTCAAATCCCCCTAAATCTCTTGCCCCTTACCTTAAATCTACGCCTCTTGGTTATTGATCCTTTTTTTGTTAGATTCAAACAGCCACCAATCATTAAGAGAAATGAATGAAAGCAAATTAATGTAATAGATATTATTAATAGAACGGTAGCACAAGTGGATAGCACTGTGGCTTCACAGCGCCAGGGTCCCAGGTTCGATTCCCCGCTGGGTCACTGTCTGTGCGGAGTCTGCACGTCCTCCCCCTGTGTGCGTGGGTTTCCTCCGGGTGCTCCAATTTCCTCCCACAGTCCAAAGACGAGCAGGTTAGGTGGATTGGCCATGCTAAATTGCCCTTAGTGTCCATAAAGGTTAGGAGGGCTGATTGGGTTATAGGGATAGGGTGGAAGTGAGGGCTTAAAGTGGGTCGGTGCAGACTCGATGGGCCGAATAGCCTCCTTCTGCACTGTACCTTCTATGTTCTAAAGGTGTACCAGGCAGTGCACTGCTGAGTCTGAAGAAAGCATATAAGATTAATAAATAATCATCTGCCTATTATTCTGGTCATTAGATTGCCAATGCACTAATAAAATAATCATGCAGTTTCTCATTTAAATGATCATATTTTAGTTAAATTTGTATATTGTTATCGTCACTCTAAATTGGTTTACTGTTACACAATTTAGCAGCTTTTAAATTACAAAACGAAAAGCTTGGAACAATCTCACTTCTTTACAATAATCTTTCCCTCTCTATCTTTTGTAGACGCATGGTGGCACAGTAGTTAACACTGCTGCCACACAGCAACAAGAACCCAGGTGCGATTCCGACCATGGGTGACTGTCTGTGTGGAGTTTGCACATACTCCCTGTGTCTGTGTGGGTTTCCTCCGGGTACTCCAGTTCCTCCCACAGTCCAAAGATGTGCAGGTTAGGTGGGTTGGCTATGCTGAATTGCCTCTAGGTGGAATACAGGGATATGGTGGGGGTTTGGATTGGGCCTAGCTAGTGTGCTCCTTCAGAGGGTCAGTGCAGACTCAATGGGCCAAATGGCCTCATTCTGCACTGTAATTATTTTCTGATTCTAGACCACAAGGTGTCCAAACCGAATTTGATAAAAAAAGCAATTTTGGTTTATTGTAACTTAAAGGTATTCAAATATACATCAGATCCCAGCTGGGTCTGACATGGCGGTTCCATCCATGGCTGACTTTATATAGAACGTAACCACAATCAATGTCTGCTCCCCACCCTCTTAGCAGGGGAGCTCGTATTCGGCGACCCCGGAAGTCTTGTGTGGGTTACATCCCTCCCCCCTCCCCAAGTCCGAAGATTCCTGAAAACTGTAGAGTAGGAGGGCGTCAGACTCTATTTGCACATGGTTGCGTGTCCTGTACTCGAGGTGCTGTATCTAACGACATATGAACAGTGAAAGCAGCTTCCGATTGCAAGGCCATGGTGGATGCTCTCTCTGAGGCTAAAGCACTGTTTGCTTCCCATTAGAGACCTCCGATGCTTCAGTTTCCTGTCAGAATCTGTAGCTACGACCTCTCTGATCTCGGTGTCTTTACCTCCTTGTGGTACTGTATTAGCCTCTTCGCGCATCGGATTTGACGAAGGCGTTACTTTCTTCTCCTGAGGAATTTTACACAGAACTGGCCATCGGGCTCAAATGTGATCAAGGTATTTTCACATGATTTAACCTTGTGTCTGCACTTGATAAGATACTAGCCCTGTCTGAGGGACGATTGTCCTAGAGATCCAGTGGGCACTGTCTGCAGTTTGTAACATAGTTTGCTTCACCTGGAATGAATGGTCTGGACGGTTTTCATCGAACAGGGCAACACCCGGGTGGGAGAATCGCTGGAGCATCGCGCGAGCCGCGCCATGCCGCCCCGACACCCGCACGCGTTTCTCCCACCCCCCCCGGAACCAGCGCCGCGGGAATTGCGCGGGGCCGCATGGAGAACCTCCGCAAACGGCGAGCGGCGATTCTCCGGCCTGGATGAGCCGAGCGGCCACTCCAACACGACAGGTTCCCACCGGTGCCGTCCACCCCTGGTCGCTGCTGGCGGGAACTGTGCGGGAACGCTGAGGGGGGGGGGGGAAGCCTGTGGGGGGGGGGGGGGGGGGGGGCTCCTTCACCGGGAAGGGGGGCCTCCGATGGGGTCTGGCCCGCGATCGGAGCCCACCAATCGGCGGGCCGGCCTCTCCCCCCGCATTTACCTCCTTCCGCGGCTGGCCCCAGAACCCCGGCGCCATGTTCGTGAGGGGCCGGCGCGCGTAAGAAGTTCCACACGCATGCACAGGATGTCACAGCCCAACAGCGCATGCGCAGGAATGAGCTGCCCCAACTGCGCATGCGCGGGTTGGCGCCATGAACTGCTCCAGCGCCGTGCTGGCCCCCTGTGGGGGCCAGAATAAGTTGTGCCCGGGACCTGTTCGCGCCGTTGTGAAACGCGGGGACTTAGTCCCGGGAGTGGAGAATACCGCCCTAAGTCTCCGGCCCATGAGTAATTCAGACGTGCTACCTCGGTCTCAGCGTGTAGAGTGGTCCTATAGCAGAACTAGTCCCTGGCCAGTCTTGTGTCCAGCAACACTGAAGTCTGCTTTTTGTGTTCACGTTTGAACGTTTCCACCAACCCGTTTGAAGCCTATTGATACGGGGCTGTCCAAATGTGTCGCACCCCCTAGCCTTCAGGAATCCTGAAAACTTTTCACTTGTGAAAGGTGTTCCATTATCGGTAACTAACATCTACGAGATTCTGTTTGTCATAAGGACAAACCTAACTTTTCAATGGTTGCCCTGGAAGTGGTTGGCGACATCCTATGGACTTTCAACCATTTAGAGCGGCATCTATCAAGAGGAAGAATTTTGGTTTATTGTAACTTAAAGGTATTTACAATATACATCAGATCCCAGCAAGGTCTGACCTGTCGGTTCCATCCTTCACCAACTTTATGTAGGAAGAAAGGGGGCTTCTATCTTTGGAGATCCATCCCCCCCTCCCCCCCGATCCACAAAGGGCTGACCATAAAGATAGAACTGCACCCCCACGTTCTGCCCTTTAAAAGATTTGTTAAAAAATCGGACTGCCCGTTCCCGCCCAACTGCCCAATGTCAACTGTTTTGTGGCATGGGCAGCATGCTATTGGAAATAATTGGCGTTGTAACAAGCCAAACTGATACTTGATTACCCATTTAAATATGGTAGGCAAGATGCCAATTTAGGTGTTATGGGTGTGAGCTCGGGGGTGGGCGGTAAGCTGGTGGAATGGGCACACAGCCATCCATCCCGCTGAACCTACACCTGGCAAGGGTATGTAAAATGCAGTCCATTGACCCAACTGTAAAACTGCAGATTTATTTCAAAATAAAATTGTTCGAAACAGGGGAGAGAGAGATTGGATCTCCAATTCCCTTCCCTTGACAATGTTAAAAATTTTAAGAGTGAACCAGATCTAGTTTCAGAGTGAATTGAGATCAGATGATGCTCATTGAAGCTTGTATTTAAGAGCTGGGGACTTTCACCAGTTAGGATTGTTTTCTCGACAAGGCAAGGATCCAGGAGAGAAATTACATAAGAACTAGGAGCAGCAGTAGGCCATATGGCCCCTCGAGTCTGCTCCGCCATTCAATGAGATCATGGCTGATCTTTAGTGGACTTAGCTCCACTTTCCGGCCCGAACACAATAACTCTTAATCCCTTTATTCTTCAAAAAACTATCTATGCTTTTCTTCAAAAAATTTAATGAAGGAGCCTCAAGTTCTTCACTGGGCAAGGAATTCCATAGATTCACAACCTTTTGGGTGAAGAAGTTCCTCCTAAACTCAGTCCTAAATCTACTTCCCCTTATTTTGAGGCTGTGCCCCTTAGTTCTGCTTTCACCCGCCAGTGGAAACAACCTGCCCGCATCTATCCTATCTGTTTCCTTCATAATTTTATATGTTTCTATAAGATCCCCCCTCATCCTTCTAAATTCTAACGAGTACAATCCGAGTCTACTCAACCTCTCCTTGTAATCCAACCCCTTCGGCTCTGGAATGAATCCAGTGAATCTTCTCTGCACACCCTCCAGCGCAATACAGCCTTTCTCAGGTAAGGAGACCAAAACTGAACACAATACTCCAGATGTGGCCTCACTAATACTTTATACAATTTCAGCATAACCTCCCTAGTCTTAAACTCCATCCCTCTAGCAATGAAGGACAAAATTCCATTTGCCGTCTTAATCACCTGTTGCACCTGTAAACCAACGTTTTGCGACTCATACACGAGCACACCCAGGTCTCTCTGCACAGCAGCATGTTTTAATATTTTATCATTTAAATAATAATCCCTTTTGCTGTGTTGGTGTGTGTGTACATTGGTGTGTATGTGCACTGAACCATAATAAAACAGTTGTGAATCACAGAACATCTTCTGCTGTCTAATTTGGTAAATGGATACTCAACTGTAAAACATCCCTCACTGTCCATATCAGTTTGTGTTTTGCAAAGGAAATGTGGGTGTTCATTAATACCTGAGTGTATTGTCAAGCAGAAAAACTAACAGGTTTTTGTGGGTTTAAATAAGGAGAATTATTTATTCATGCATTCACCCTGAAAGTCTAAACACCACATCACTCACACACACATACACTTGAGTAAGATACACATCAAGAACATAGTGCACTTATACAAATTACAAGCAAAGGAACGGTTCATAATCATGCTTTGGTTTATTTTAGGAACAAGCACATTGTGGGCTCCCCAAAGAAGGCATTTCCACACCTGAAAAGGTAGTTTATATGAGTTCAAATAGCTGGTGGCATATATCCGAGTTGTTGTGGAATTTGCTCAAAGAGGTAGATTTTTCACCAGGTAAATTCGCTACTTACGGTATTCTTACCAGGAGGTCATGTTCCAGTACTGATGGGCTTAAGAAGGAATCAGGCTGGGAGACTATCAAATGCTGCAATCTCCAAGTATTAAAGACAGAGATGCTACTGCTCTGCTGCTGCTGCTACCCTTTGGCGATTGGTCATTTTCTCTCAGGTTCTTGGGATAATCGATTTGTTATCTGAAGACAGTTTCAATCAGATGATCATCTGAACAAGTAGTTTATTTTTCAACGAGAATGGTTTCAAGCTAGAAGCCATTTCTACACGGTGGAAAAGGGATGGGGGAGAGTGTCTGTCCAGACTAATCTTTGATGTAGTGGCTTCTCAGCAGCTCCCTTTATTGAATTTCAAATTTGGAGCCTGGGAATCTCGGGATCTTTGTATTTTCAGTTTCAGATCAGTCCACAAACGATAGCAGGCACAAACGCCACTGATGAGTTACGTCTTGGTATGTCCATCAAAAGGGACAAAGCCATACGATGAGGAACTTTCCAGAGACATGAGATAGTCTATGTGGAAATTGTTAAAGCCACTCGACCTTCAATGGCCATCCAAGTAGTCTTATTAGCGTATATTTTAAAATAAAAGGCAGTTCCATAAAATTCTATACTAAATACAGCCCATGTTTAAAGTTATGAATAGGACATGCCTTCAACATGCATGACAAAAATAAAGAAAAATAAAATTTCAAAATTGGCATTGGATTATAAATCTGATTTCTTAACTTTCTAATATTCTTCGGGTTTTTTTTATTGTAAACTTACCAATCATATGACAAGGATTAGTAAAACAATAAATTGTTTCTATATACATACAATGGTATCTGTGAGATATACAGCACAGAACAGGCCCTTCGGCCCACGATGTTGTGCCGAACTTTTGTCCTAGGTTAATCATAGAATTTTGGACACAAAGGGCAATTTATCATGGCCAATCCACCCAACCTGCACATCTTTGGACTGTGGGAGGAAACCGGAGTACTCGGAGGAAACCCACACACACACGGGGAGGATGTGCAGACTGCACACAGACCGTGACCCAAGTAGAAATCGAACTTGGGACCCTGGAGCTGTGAAGCAATTGTGCTATCCACAATGCTACAGTGCTGCCCTGAAGAAATTAATCTACACTCCATTATTCTACCCTAATCCATGTACCTATCCAATAGCCGCTTAAAGGTTCCTAATGTTTCCGACTCAACTACTTCCACAGGCAATGCATTCTATGCCCCCACTACTCTCTGGGTAAAGAACCTACCTCTGACATCCCCACTATATCTTCCACCATTTACCTTAAATTTATGTCCCCTTGTAATGGTTTGTTCCACCCGGGAAAAAAGTCTCTGACTGTCTACTCTATCTATTCCCCTGATCATCTTATAAACCTCTATCAAGTCGCCTCTCATCCTTCTCCATTCTAATGAGAAAAGGCCCAGCACCCTCAACCTTTCCTCGTAAGACCTACTCTCCATTCCAGGCAACATCCTGGTAAATCTCCTTTGCACCTTTTCCAAAGCTTCCACATCCTTCCTAAAATGAGGTGACCAGAACTGTACACAGTACTCCAAATGTGGCCTGACCAAGGTTTTGTACAGCTGCATCATCACCTCACGGCTCTTAAATTCAATCCCTCTGCTAATGAACGCTAGCACACCATAGGCCTTCTTCACAGCTCTATCCACTTGAGTGGCAACTTTCAAAGATTTATGAACATAGACCCCAAGATCTCTCTGCTCCTCCACATTGCCAAGAACCCTACCGTTAAGCCTGTATTCCGCATTCATATTTGTCCTTCCAAAATGGACAACCTCACACTTGTCAGGGTTAAACTCCATCTGCCACTTCTCAGCCCAGCTCTGCATCGTATCTATGTCTCTTTGAAGCCGACAACAGCCCTCCTCACTATCCACAACTCCACCAATCTTCGTATCATCTGCAAATTTACTGACCCACCCTTCAACTCCCTTATCCAAGTCATTAATGAAAATCACAAACAGCAGAGGACCCAGAACTGATCTCTGCGGTATGCCACTGGTAACTGGGCTCCAGGCTGAATATTTGCCATCCACCACCACTCTCTGTCTTCTATCGGTTAGCCAGTTCGTTATCCAACTGGCCAAATTTCCCACTATCCCATGCCTCCTTACTTTCTGCAAAAGCCAACCATGGGGAACCTTATCAAATGCCTTACTAAAATCCATGTACACTACATCCACTGCTTTACCTTCATCCACATGCTTGGTCACCTCCTCAAAGAAGTCAATAAGACTTGTAAGGCAAGACCTACCCCTCACAAATCCGTGCTGACTATCCCTAATCAAGCAGTGTCTTTCCAGAAGCTCAGAAATCCTATCCCTCAGTACCCTTTCCATTACTTTGCCTACCACCGAAGTAAGACTAACTGGCCTGTAATTCCCAGGGTTATCCCTATTCCCTTTTTTGAACAGGGGCACGACATTCGCCACTCTCCAATCCCCTGGTACCACCCCTGTTGACAGCGAGGATGAAAAGATCATTGCCAATGGCTCTGCAATTTCATTTCTTGCTTCCCATAGAATCTTTGGATATATCCCGTCAGGCCCCGGGGACTGTTTCACACTCTCCTCTCCAACAATATGGCCCCTCTCGTTTGTAAGTACTGAAGAAAAATACTTGTTCAAAACCTCTCCTATCTCTTCAGACTCAATACACAATCTCCCGCTACTGTCCTTGATCAGACCTACCCTCGCTCTAGTCATTCTCATATTTCTCACATATGTGTAAAAGGCCTTGGGGTTTTCCTTGATCCTACCCGCCAAAGATTTTTCATGCCCTCTCTTAGCTCTCCTAATCCCTTTCTTCAGTTCCCTCCTGGCTGTCTTGTATCCCTCCAGAGCCCTGTCTGAACCTTGTTTCCTCAGCCTTACATAAGTCTCCTTCCTCTTAACAAGACATTCAACCTCTCTTGTCAACCATGGTTCCCTTACTCGACCATCTCTTCCCTGCCTGACAGGGACATACATATCAAAAACACGCAGTACCTGTTCCTTGAACAAGTTCCACATTTCACTTGTGTCCTTCCCTTACAGCCTATGTTCCCAACTTATGCACTTCAATTCTTGTCTGACAGCATTGTATTTACCCTTCCCCCAATTGTAAACCTTGCCCTGTTGCACGCACCTATCCCTCTCCATTACTAAAGTGAAAGTCACAGAATTGTGGTCACTACCTCCAAAATGCTCCCCCACTAACAAATCTATCACCTGCCCTGGTTCATTACCAAGTACCAAATCCAATATGGCCTCCCCTCTGGTCGGACAATCTACATTCTGTGTTAGAAAAACTTCCTGGACACACTGCACAAACACTACCCCATCCAAACTATTTGATCTAAAGAGTTTCCACTCAATGTTTGGGAAGTTGAAGCCACCCATGACTACTACCCTGTGACTTCTGCACCTTTCCAAAATCTGTTTCCCAATCTGTTCCCCCACATCTCTGCTGCTATTGGGGGGCCTATAGAAAACTCCCAACAAGGTGACTGCTCCTTTCCTATTTCTGACTTCAACCCATATTACCTCAGTAGGCAGATCCCCCTTGAACTGCCTTTCTGCAGCTGTTATACTATCTCTAATTAACAATGCCCCCCCAGCCCACCTCTTTTACCATTCTCCCTAATCTTGTTGAAACATCTATAACCAGGGACCTCCAACAACCATTTCTGCCCCTCTTTTATCCAAGTTTCCGTGATGGCCATCACATCGTAGTCCCAAGTACCGATCCATGCCTTAAGTTCACCCACCTTATTCCTGATGCTTCTTGCATTGAAGTATACACGCTTCAACCCATCTCCTTGCCTGCAAGTACTCTCCTTTGTCAGTGTTACCTTCCCCACTGTATCACTATGTGCTTTGGCGTCCTGAATATCGGCTTCCTTAGTTGCTGGACTACAAATCTGGTTCCCATTCCCCTGCCAAATTAGTTTAAACCCTCCCGAAGACTACTAGAAAACCTCCCCCCCAGGATATTGGTGCCCCTCTGGTTCAGATGCAACCCGTCCTGCTTGTGCAGGTCCCACCTTGCCCAGAATGCGCTCCAATTATCCAAATACCTGAAGCCATCCCTCCTACACCATTCCTGCAGCCACGTGTTCAACTGCACTCTCTCCCTATTCCTAGCCTCGCAAACACGTGGCACCGGCAACAAACCAGAGACGACAACTCTCTCTGTCCTGGCCTTGAACTTCCAGCCTAACTCCCTAAACTTGTTTATTACCTCCACACCCCTTGCCCTACCTACGTTGTTGGTACCAATGTGCACCACGACTTCTGGCTGCTCACCCTCCCCCTTCAGGATCCTGAAGACATGATCCAAGACATCCCTGTCCCTGGCACCCGGGAGGCAACATACCTTCTGGGAGTCTCGCTCGTGACCACAGAATCTCGTATCTATTGCCCTAACCATTGAATCTCCTATTAGTTTGCTTTTCTATGCTCCCCCCTTCCCTTCTGAGCCCCAGAGCCAGACTCAGTGCCAGAGACATGGCCGCTAGGGCCTTCCCCCGGTAGGTTATCCCCCCCAACAGCATCCAAAACGGTATACTTGTTTTGAAGGGGAACGGCCACGAGGGATCCCTGCACTGTCTGCCTGTTAGTTTTCCTTTCCCTGACTGTAACCCAGCTACTCTTGTTCAGTACCTTGGGTGTGGCTACCTCCCTGTAACTCTTCTCGATAACCCCCTCTGCCTCCCGGATGATCCGAAGTTCATCCAGCTCCAGCTCCAGTACCTTAACACGGTCTCTGAGGAGCTGGAGTTGGGTGCACTTCCCGCAGGTATAGTCAGCGGGGACACCAGTGGTATCCCTCACCACCCACATCCTACAGGAGGAGCATGCAACTGCCCTAGCCTCCATCCCCTCTTACTTTACAGAATTAGCTGCCCCTTGGACCAACTGGACCTCCGCCCTCCGACTCTACTTCCAGTCAGCTGTACTCTAAACTCCTGGCTCCCTTCACGCTCTTTGATAAATATAGGAAATGAAATGTAAGGAGCACCTTACTCCCTCCTCACCTAACTCCCTCAGTCACCAAACTCTCACTGTAGCACTCAAATGCAACCAGTTCAGCACTCCAGTGCAAACAAAGTCTCCTTGAGGCTCCTTAAACATGGCTGACTTAGAGGACTGCTGCTCTGTTCTGTTGCAGAGTTATGGGATTATTCGTCACATTCTGTCTTCTGGGGGGTAGCGATGGACAGCAGTTTCAGGTATTCTTCCTTAAAGATAAATCACATCACAGCATCTGGTCATTGTTGCAAAAATGGCAGAAGAGGTCAAAATGTACAAGACCAGTCCCCGAGCATGGTCCCTACTCTATTCACGAGGGTGGGAATGGGCTCATGTTAGGATTTGTGCATGCACATTTTGTGGAGGCAATGCCCATATAAAATAGCAACTGCTTCAAGTTATGTCTGATTTTAATTATCCTAGAGTGGGAAACACAATGTGTACAGAGTAGAACGGGGAGGAGCATGTCTAAATATTGCGGAGTTGTTATAACCTGCCTAATTACTACTGGCTGGGGACTAATGACAATCCCACAATCCTTAGTGAGTATGAGCTTCCCCAATGAGTAGGGCAGAGAAATCATTAGCAGTTACCTGCATAAATAGAGCTGGCCAGTGTGGAACCAACTGGAGAGGAGTGAGCAGTGGTGGAGTACTGCTGCTGATGTAATTGTAAATAAAGTTATTTCTTTTGATTCTACAGACTTGTGCTGGATTCTTTGTGGCCCTCACAAAAGGAGTCCTTTGGTGAGATTGGTCCCCTTCTGCAGAGGTAGGTACTTCTTTTGGTCCTGGGCCACTATGTGAGAGGCAGGCTGCCCTTTGGGAGAGGTAGGGTGCCCTTTGGGATTGTTAAAAGTAGACATGAATGTGAATAAAAAAATAAATAAACTCATTGGAATTGTCAAGAGGAACTGTCAAAACCATCAGAAGTCCAATGTGCTCATGTCAGACTCAAGAAACAAGGGGCGAGATTCTCCGCAAATGCGGAGAATCGTAAAGACTACCGTTGGACAGGCCGTGACCCACGGCAGCCTTCACTGCCACTTCCGGGGCCGATTCTCCCCCCCCCCCCCCCCCCCGGGCGGGGCTAGGAGCGCGGCCCCGTGCGTCACAGCCTTGACGACGGTCGTCAAGGCCGCACGTTAAGCGTCACGGCGGCTGACGTGGACGATGACGTCAGCCGCGCAGGTGCAGGTTGGACAATGCCAACCTGCGCATGCGCAATTGGAGTCTTTCTCCTCAGCCGCCCGGCAAGATGTGGCGGCTTGATCTTGCCGGGCGGCGGAGGGGAAAGAGTGCGTCTGTTTTGGACGTTGGCCCGACGATCGGTGGGCACCGATCGCGGGCCTGTCCCCTCCTGAGCACAGTCGTGGTGCTCCCGTGCCAATCGGACCTCTAGATGCCCCAAACGGACATCTGGCGCCCGTTTCACAATGGCAGCGAGCAGGTGTGTTTGAAACGGGCGTGAAGGCCCGGCCACTCAGCCCATCGGCCTCGGAGAATCGCCGCATGCCGTAAAAAACGGCAAGTGGCGATTTGTGGCGTGGTTCGGGCGTGGGGGGGGGGGGGGGGGGGGGGGGGGAGAATAGCGGGAGGGCGTGAAAAATGTCGGGAGGACCCTCCCGCTATTCTCACACCCGGCGTGGGGGTGGAGAATGGCGCCCAAGGATATTATCACTAAACACTTCATTTGATTTCAGAATAAATCTTAGCTTGGAACTGACTGGAATTATGTCTAACCCTGTTTCCTGGAAGCCCATACTGCATTTAAACAGATGGTGCAATGTGCATGCATCAGGAATTTGTTATTTTAGAATTATGTTGATTTAAAAAAAAATTCCTCTGCAGGATTTGTGCGTTGCCTTTTGTTGCACGTCCCTAATTTCCCTTCAGAAGATGGTGGCGAGCTGCCTTCTTGAATTGCTGCAGCCCATGTGGTGTAGGTACACTGACAGTGCTGATAGGGAGGGAGTTCCAGGATTTTGACCCAGTGACAGTGAAGGACTGGCGATATTGTTCCATGTCAGGGTGGTGTGTAGCTTGGAGGGGGAGATTGCAAGCAGTGGTGTACTCATGCTCTTGTCCTTCTCGGAGGTAGAGATGGTTGGTTTTGAAAAGGTTGCTGAAGAAGTGTTGATGAGGTGATGTGATGCTGCAGTGTATCTTGTAGATGGCACACACAGCTGCCAGTGTACCCCATGATGAAGAGATTTGATGTTCGAGGTGGTGGATGGAGTGCCAATTAACCGGGTTGCTTTGTCTTGACTATATTGAGCTTCTAGAGTGTTGTTGAAGCCACAGTCATCCAACCAACTCATCCATTACAGTCTTGACTGGTGTCTTGTAGGTGGTGGACAAGCTTTGGGGAGACAGGAGGTTGGTTACTCGCTGTAGAATTCTCAATCTTTTGACCTGGTCTTGTAGCCACAGTATTTGGGCGGGATTCTCCAACCCCCCGCCGGGTCGGAAACTCCCCAGGGGGGTGCGGCGCGAATCCTGCCCCGCTGCCCTGACGCGGGTGGCGTAATCTCCGGCGCCGTTTTTCGGTGGGGGTGGGGTTCCCGCCAAGCTGGTGGGGGGCCGTGGGCAGCGCCTCCCCCGGCAATTCTGCAGGCTCCGATGGGCCGAGTGGCTGTCCATTCTTGGCCAGTCCCGCCTGCGTGGGTTACGCATGGTCCCACACAGCGGGACCTGGCAGGTAAGTCGGCTGGGGGGGGGGGGTCCTCGAGGGAAGTGCGGGGGGATCCGACCCCTAGGGGGGCCCCCATGGTGGCCTGGCCCGCGATCGGGGTCCACCGATCTGCGGGTGGGCCTATGCCGTGGGGGAACTCCTTCCTTCCGCGCCAGCCCCTGTAGAGAACATGCGCCAAAAAACGTCGGCCGGTCTGCGCAAGCGCAAGATCACGCTGGCCCTTCGGCGCATACGTGAACTCATGCAGCCCCTTCGGCACCGGCTGGAGCGACGCCAACCCCTCCGGCGTCCACCTAGCCACCGGAGCACTTTCAGGGGCTGTTAACGTCGGAGTGGTTGACGCTGGTTCTCCCGCCAGCATGGGTACTTAGTCCCCAGAAGGGAGAATCCCGTTGCTTATATTGCTAGTCCAGTTTAATTTCTGGTGAATGATAACCCCCAGAATTTTGATGGTGGAGATTCAGCAATAGCAATGCCAATGTTTTTATTGCAAATTTTTCATTTCTAACAAACACAAGATCAATATCAAAGCAGATAATACAATACAACTGGCCCACAAACTTATTAGAAAATTCAATGGGAAACCCTGTTTGCATCAGCCCAATACAAACTCCCGTACACTCCCAGTACATCTCCCCCTGAGGGCAGAGCCGCGCAACTGCTCGTGTGCTGAGCTTACACAGACATAGTACATCATATGTAATAACAGTGTGAATTACACAACTGTGATTCACCACATCCTGTAAAACAAAAAACATCTCCCGAAAAAGGGCGGCATGGTGGCACAGTGGTTAGCACTGCTGCCTCACAGCACTTAGGACGCGGATTTGATCCCAGCCCCGGGTAACTGTCTGTGTGGAGTTTGCATATTCTCCCTGTGTCTGCGTACGCCTCACCCCCATAACCCAAAGATGTGCATGGTAGGTGGATTGGCCATGGCAAATTGCCTCTTAATTGGAAATTACCCCTTAAAAGAAAATTGCTGAAAAATAGGGCAAAAAAGCCTACTAAACCTCGATCCATTCAGAGCGACCTCCCCTCACATGCCGCCACCGGAAGTCCCATGCCATTGAATGCTAATGGGAGATGCAGATTCTCTCTTATTGCAGGTGGACATTGCCGGGCACTTCTGTGGCAAATAACATTCACACCATTCATCAACCCAAGCCTGAATGTTGTCCAGGTCTTGCTGCCTGTGGGTATGGGCAGCTTCAGTATCTGAGAGGTTGTGATTGGTGCATTCACGTTGTGCAGTTATCAGTGAACATCTCCACTTCTGATCTTATGGTGAAGGGAAGGCCATTAACGAAGCAGCTGAAGGTGGTTGGGACTAGGACACTACCCTAAGGAACTGCTGTGGTGATGTCCCGGGACCCAGGTGATTGGCCTCCAACAACAATAATCATCTTCCTTGTGCTTCCTTCACAGGACAGATCATCCGGCATCAACCTAGGAACTGGAAATGACAACAACATACTCAACCCTGTTGACGCAGCAAAGTCCTTCTTACTAATACTTGGGGGTTTGTGTTAAACTTGAGAGACCTGTTCCACAGAATAGTCAAGCAGCAGCCTGACATATTCATACATATTTTACAGCCAACGTTCCATTCTGCACCGTCACTATCCCGAGGTATGTCTTGTCCCATCGCAGGACAAATCTACCAAGGGTGGCAGCAGAGTGCTATAAAGTCAGGAAGAAGTTGCCCTGTTATTTTGTACATTGAGGCACCATTAAGTCTCATGGCATAGGGTCATAATGGGCATGGATCCTCCTGCTTATTGCTAACTATCTTTCACATTGAAGCTCAGTACACCTGCATGCTGAACACCACTTGGAAAAAGCACTGAGGATGGCAAGGGTGCAAAATGCTCTCTGGATAGAGACTTCAATATCTATCACCAAGAGTGGCTCAGTTGGACCACTACTGACAGCTAGCTGGATCCGGAAGGTTATTATCTTCCAGAGGGCCTGCAGCACATGTTGAAGGAACGAGGAACGCCTACTCAATATTATCATTACCAATTTACTTGTCACAGACGCATCTGTCCATGATGGTATCAGTAGGAGTGACCACTGCACCGTCCTTGTGGAGATGAAGTCCCATCTTTGATATCTTCCATTGTGTTGTGTGGCACTACTCCATGCTAAATAGGATAAATTACAAACAGATCTAGCAAACTCAAGACTGGGCAACCATGAGGCATTGTGGCCATCTGCAGCAGCAGAATTATATTCAACCACAATCTGTAACCTCATGGCCCAGCATATCCCCCAGTTCAGTGAAGAGTGCAGGAGGGTATGCCAGGGAGCAACACCAGGTATATCTAAAAATGAGGTGTCAACCTGGTGTAGCTACAACCTGGAACTACTTCATGACAAATCAACAAAAGTTGCATGTGATAGACAGAGCAAAGTGATCCCAGAACCAACAGACCAGATCTAGACTCCACTGTCTTGCCACATCCATGTGTGAATGGTAGTGGACAATTACACAACTAATTGGAGGAGGAGGAGGAGATTCTCTACCAGTCTTATCCTTGATGATGGGAGAGCCCAGCACATCATTGCAAAAAAGGCTGAAGCATTTGCAACAATCTTCAGCCAGAAGTGCTGGTTGAATGATCCATCTTGGCCTCGTTCTGAGGTCCTCAGATGCCAATTTGATTCACTTCACATCATATCAAGAAGCAGCTGAAGGCACTGGATACTACAAAGCTATGGACCCTGACAATATCCCAGCTGTAGTACTGAAGACTTGTGCTCCAGAACTTGCCGCACCACTAGCCAAACTTTTCCTGTGTAGCTGCAACACTGGCATCTATACGGTAATGTGGAAATTTGTTCAGGTATATCCCGCCCACAAAAAGCAGAACAAATCCAAACCAGCCGTTTACCACCCCATCAGTCTTCTCTCAATCATCAGCAAAGTGATGGAAAGCATTGTTGGCAATGCTGTCAAGTGGCACTTTATACAGCAATAAGCAGCTCACTATTGCTGAGTTTGGGTTCTGCAGGGGCTCAGCTCTTGACCTCACTACAACCTTGGTCCAAACATGGACAAAAGATCTGAACTGAAGAGGTGAGATGAGAGTGACTGCTCTTGATACCTAGGCAGCATTTCATTGAGTATGCCATCAAGGAGCCCTAGTAAAACTGGAGTTAATGGGAATCAAGGGGAAATCTCTCCACTGGATGGAGTTATACCTGGCACAAGGTGGTTGTCGGTAGTCAATCAAATTAGTCCCAGGACATCACTGCAGGAGTTCCTCAGGGTGGTGTGCTCGGCCCAACCATCTTGTGGATCGGCTATGGAATAATATCCTTAGCTTGGGAAGATTAATAATTACTTCAAAGGCAATTATAGTAATCACGAGGCATGCTGAAAAGGCATGTCCGAGAAGTTTCTTTTCTAGCACAAAGTAAAGGCGTACAGCGGTAACGAGCCCCACTGTTCAGCCTCCACCCCTCAGTGGGGGAGCTCATATTCCGCAAGCCCCACGGGGAGATTGATCGGTTTGTCCCCGTGGGTCTTGTGGGGGGTTACAATAGCAATATTGTTTTTTTTAATTAAAAGCTGTGTGTAACTGCAGACAACTAATTAATGTTTGTGATTTTTAATGTGCAGTGACCCTACAAGCTTAGCGATGGTGTGAAGTGGTGCAGGTTTTGCACTGATTTAATCCTGTAAGGTGCCAAAACCCAGACTAATTTTGTAGTCAAGAGTGAGGCCATCTGCCTGAAGGAGTTTTCTTTCATTTCATTTTGGTGTCAGATTAGGTGGTGAAAGGGGATTTGGGCTGCATTACACTATCACATTTTGTCTTATTCACATGTACTGTAAACACAGTTTTAAAAATTTGTTACGGTCATTAATTTAACATATAATCGGTCATAATTCTAAATTAGAAGTTCTTCCATTAAATTTTAAAATGGCCAGCCCTTTAAATTTGATTTGAACAGGTCTTATAGTGACCTCTTGTGGAAAGATTAAGAACTGAATGAATGAAATGAAAATCGCATATTGTCACAAGTAGGCTTCAAATGAAGTTACTGTGAAAAGCCCCTAGTCACCACATTCCAGCGCCTGTTCGGGGAGGCTGATACGGGAATTGAACCATGCTACTGGCCTGCCTTAGTCTGCTTTCAAAGCCAGCGATTTAGCCCTGTGCTAAACAGCCCCAGTTTGTAAACAGCCCCAGCTTGTTTACTGTGCACCTTATTTAAATTACACATGCATTGTTTAATGTGACAGCCCCAATGTGACTGAACCTGTTAACTGCCCTCTGAAGTGGGCTAACCAGCCATTTATCTATTGAACGATTACAGTGAAGTCAAAAAAGAATAAACCATTCGTACAACGTGGTTTTGACCTTGGCAACAGAATGACTAAGGCAACCCTGCCATTTTGACCCTGCCAAGCCCTCCTAACTAACATCTGGGGCTTGTGTGAAAATTGGGAGATCTGTCCCACAGACTAGTCAAACAACATAGTCATACTCACCAAATCACTCTAGAGATAATGTCCCAGACATTGCCATCACAATGTGTGGGTATGTCCTGTCTCACCGACTCTAGGGTCTCGAGGCTTCAGGTCAAGCAAACCTGCTGATTACCAGCTATCGTAACCACCCCCCCCCTCAAGTATGAGGTAATATCAGAGTGATTTTTCCTGGAAAGGATTACCCAGCAATTGGAAATAACCTCCCAGTGCTTCCCCTGTCAGGCCCCTCGAGATCTTGTATCTATCAATGAGATCACCTCTAATCCTTCTGAACTCCAGATAGAGTAGGCCCCAAATTACTTGGGCTCTTATCATAGGACAACCATCTGCTCTCAGGAGCCAATCTATGAATGAACAGTTTGGGAAATTTGAGCTCTTGAGTAGATCACAGCATGTGATAACTCTCAAGAGGACCACAGGGGATCAGTGATTGATCTCTTCATGGGCTTTGTAGAATACAAGTTGCTGTGGTGAGCGGGTATAGGTTCGCTGATCTGACGCTGTTAGTGAGACCTTTAAATGTAGCTCCCAGACCTGGACCTGCAGTTCCCGATAGTCCTGGGCTGGGACGTTTGTTTTGTGTGTCGTGGTAGTGGCTTTATTTTCAGTTTAAAATAAACCAGTTTGGCCTTTCACTCTATGCCTCTTTGCCTCCTGGAATTATTGTACAGCATAATACAGAATCTTAAACTATGACTTCCACAATATGTTACATTGGCCAGAATTCTCAGGCCGCCCTGCTGGCAGGGGGATTCTCTGGCGCTGCCGGCAGCTCATCCCCACCTGCAGGTTTCCTGGCAGAATGGGGTGGCTTTAATAGGAATTCTCATTGATAGCGGCGGGAGTAGAGACTCCCACTGCCAGTGAACAGCACACTACCTCCCGCCCCCCACAGAGCAGTGGAAGGAGCTGCTGGTATGGACGTTTAATGCTGCTGTAGCTTTTGAAGCCACTTGGTATTGGATTCACTCCCAGGGCATTGGGTCACAGGTCATCCTGCAGTACAGCATGCAGGTCATTGATGGCCTATTTAGTATCATTAATCGTCATTGACATTGCCTCCCATTGCAGGTAGTTGAGGTGGGAGTAGCCTTTGGGTGCGTCATCGATCAGCATCGGACTGGACACTGGTTGGTTCCCTTTTGACTGCCCTCGGCATCTGGTACCAACGTGGGTTGAGCCACTTGATGGCCTTTTGGCCTCTGTGGGTCTCGGATCCAGATCAATCCTTCCACTGCATCCATCCTCCTCTGCAGATGCTCCAAGAGCAGTAAGTTGACAAGACCCATCTTGCTCCAAGAAGCTCAACAGAGGGCAGGATCACAGTAATGGCAAACAAGCCATCAACACAAACCTTGCACCTGTGATTGGCTCAACTCTTCCACCTTCCCCAAGCACCGGGGCCTCAAGATCACCCTTTTCCTCCCCACTGTCTTCTCCTCAGTAAGCCTCAGCTTCCCCTCAGTAATGTCGTTCCCCGTTGATGTCGTTAATCTATAGAAATCTATCGATCTTTGTCTTGAACATACTCAGTGGGTGGCATTTTCTCGCCTCGACATTGGCAGGGTGGGTGGCAGGGCGGGAAAATTTGAAGAGCTGTTCAGGCTCTCCACATTTTTCCATCCTTTTTTAAAAAATAATTTTTATTCAGATTTTCACAAAATATCAATAACAGAAAATATTAACAAAAAACAAAAATATTAACAATTAAGAAAAACAAAAAACAAGGCCCCCCCCCCCCCCTAAATACAGAAAGAGATTAACACCCGTCATAACCAAAGAACACATGTACACGCCCCTTCAACCCATCCCACCGAAACGACCCCCCCGCCCATGGGGCTAATGCTGCTGCTGGCCTTTTTTCCCTACCGTTCTGCCAGGAAATGCTGCCACTGCCTGAAAAACCCCTGTACTGATCCCCTCAGGGCAAATTTCACCCTCTCCAGTTTGATGAACCCCGCCATATCGTTGATCCAGGCCTCCACGCTTGGGGGCCTCGCATCCTTTTGAAGAAGAATCCTCCGCTAGGCTACTAGGGACGCAAAGGCCAGAACACTGGCCTCTTTCGCCTCCTGCACTCCCGGCTCCACTGCAACGCCAAATATTGCGAGTCCCCAGCCTGGCTTGACCCTGGATCCTACCACCCTTGTCACCATGCTTGCTACCCCCTTCCAAAATTGCCCCAGCGCTGGGCATGCCCAGAACATATGGGCATGGATCACTGGGCTCCCCGAGCACCTAGTACACCTGTCTTCGCCCCCAAAGAACCTACTCATCCTCGTCCCGGTCATATGAGCCCTATGCAGCACCTTGAACTGTATGAGGCTAAGCCTCGTACATGAAGAGTTCACTCTTTCCAGAGCATCCGTCCACGTCCCCTCCTCAATCTCCTCATCCAGCTCCTCTACCCATTTACCCTTCAGCTCCTTCACCGAGGCCTCGTCTACCGCCTGCATCACTTGGTATATGTCCAAAATCCTCCCCCCTCCAGTCCACACCCCCGAAAGCACCCTGTCCTGGACCCCACGTGGCGGCAACAGAGGGAACCCCACCACCTGCCGCCTGGCAAACGCCCTTACCTGCATATACCTAAAAATGTTCCCCGGGGGGAGCCCGAAATTCTCCTCTAACTCGCCTAGGCTCGCAAACTTCCCATCTACAAACAGGTCCCTCAAACTCCTAACACTTGCCCTGTGCCAACTCAGGAACCTGCCATCGATTCTCCCTGGAACAAACCGGTGTTTCCTCCATATCGGGGACCTCATCGAGACCCCCACCTCCCCCCTGTGCCGTCTCCATTGCCCCCAGATTTTGAGGGTAGCCGCCACCACCGGGCTCGTGGTATACCTCGTTGGAGGAAGCGACAACGGCGCCGTTACAAGCGCCTCCAAGCTCGTGTCCACACAGGACGCCATCGCCATCCTCTTCCATGCTGCCCCTTCACCATCCATTACCCACTTACGCACCATCGCTGCGTTGGCAGCCCAATAGTACCCACAGAGGTTGGGCAGCGCCAAACCTATCCCTGCCCTGTTCCAAAAACACCCTTCTCATCCTCGGGGTCCCGTTCGCCCATACAAATCCCGTAATACTCCTGTTGACCCTCCTAAAAAAGGCCTTGGGGATAAGGGTGGGGAGGCACTGGAACAGGAATAAAAACCTCGGGTGCACCGTCATCTTGACTGACTGCACCCTGCCCGCCAGCGACAGCGGCAACATGTCCCATCTTTTAAACTCCTCCTCCATTTGCTCCACCAGCCTTGTAAGGTTAAGTTTGTGTAGGGCCCCCCAGCTCCTGGCCACCTGGACTCCCAGGTACCTAAAGCTCCTCTCCGCCCTTTTTAGAGGGAGCCTACCAATCCCCTCCTCCTGGTCCCCCGGGTGCACGACGAACAGCTCGCTCTTACCCAGGTTGAGCTTATACCCTGAGAAGTCCCCAAATTCCATGAGAGTCTTCATCACCTCCGGCATTCCCCCCACTGGGTCCGTCACATATAGCAATAAGTCATCCGCATAAAGTGACACTCGGTGCTCATCCCCACCCCGCACCAGTCCCCTCCAGTTCCTCGACTCCCTCAATGCCATGGCCAGGGGTTCGATCACCAACACAAAGAGCAAGGGGGACAAGGGACACCCCTGTCTCGTCCCTCTGTATAACTGAAAGTACTCCGATCTCCTCCTATTCGTGGCCACGCTCGCCATCGGGGCTTCATATAACCTCACCCATCTGACAAACCCCTCCCCAAACCCAAACCTTTCCAGCACCTCCAACAAGTACCCCCACTCAACCCTATCAAAGGCCTTCTCCGCATCTAGCGCCACCACTATCTCCGCTTCCCCCGCTACCGCCGGCATCATTATAACATTCAAGAGCCTCCGTATGTTGGCGTTCAGCTGCCTTCCCTTCATGAACCCCGTCTGGTCCTCCGTATGTTGGTGCACATTTTTCCATCCTGCCTGTGACGATGTCCACCGATGTCAGGGCTGGAAAAGCTGGCCAACGCCTGAGACTCCACAGCCCTCAGGGATAGGGAACTCCAAAGATTCACCACCCTATCAGTGAAAGAAATCCTCCTCATCTCAGTCCTAAATGGTCTGCCCCCTATTCTGAGACTGTGTCCCCGATTCTAGACCCTCAGAAACAAGAGAAACATCATTCCTGCACCTGCACTGTTGAGCCCTATAAGAATTTCATTCTTCTAAACTCTAGAAAAGCCCAGTCTCCTCAATCTTCCTAATAAGAGAATCTCGCCAACCCAGGCACGGTCTTGGGAATCTCCATTGTAGTCCCTCTTTAACAAGTATATCCCTCCTTAGATACAGACCAAAACTGCACATTATATTCCAGGTGTGGTCTCTCCAAGGATCTTTACAATTTCAGCAAGATCTCCTCACATTTGTACTCAAATCCTTTTGTAATAAAGGCCAATATTTGCCATCCTAATTGTTTGCTGCACCTGCATGTTAGCTTTCAGCAACTTATGAACAACACCATCCAGGTTACTTTGGACATCAATACTTACCCAATCCCTTATTACTTTACTATATTCCATCCACCAACTCTTGCCCATTCCCTTGAAGCCACTTTGCATCCTCCTCACAATTCACATTCCCACCTTGATTTGTGCCATGTGCAAATTTGAAAATATTACATTTGGTCAGCTCATCCAAATCATTAATTTAAATTGTGAACAACAGGGGCCCAGACACTGATCCTTGTGGTTCACCACCAGTCACAGCCTGCCACCCTGAGAGTGACTCATTTATTCCTACTCTCACTTTTGTCTGTTAACCCATCCATACTAGTATATTTCCCCCATCCTATAATTCACTAACCTTCTGAAAATCCTTATCCTACTAATTATATCCTCAAAAATCTCCAATAAGTTTGTCAAACATGATTTCCCTTTCATAAATCCACACTGACTTCGCCTCATCGTAACCTTAATTTCTAAGTGTTGTGCTATCACATCCTTTATATTAGATTCCAACATTTTCCCTCGTACTTATGTTAGGCTAATAGGTTTGTATTTACCCATTTTCTATCTCGCCGCCCTAGCAGTGTTGGCCTCAGTGCCATGAATGGTCTGCAACATCTCCTGTGACCGAAGCCTTTGGGACTCCTCCAATCGGCTCTGCAGTCGCTGGAATGCACCCAACATCCACCCCCCCCCCCCCCCCCCCCCCCACGAATGTCATGGCTGTGTCCCATCATCTGCATCAGCTCTGGGAGAACCTCGTCCAGAGGCTCTGCATCTGATTGGGACTCAGGAGAGTCCTGTGATCCGACAGACCTCTAACTGCTGTCTCCCTTTGATGTTCCTGCCTCCACCTGATGTGCATCAGCAACTGTGTGGTGTCCCAGAAGCCAGTCCAGTGATGTCGCCGACCAAGGTGTGTGCCTCTGCGCTGGTGGAAGGTGGTTGTGAAAGCCGTAATGCCTCACCATTGGCCTTCTCGGAAATCTCCTCCGAGGTAATCTCTTGGTTGCGGCAGGGGGAATGGCTTTGGATGGCTCGGCCTCATCAGATGGAGATCCTGCGAGATAATGGACATGTGGTCAGTGAGAGGGAAGGATCAATTTATCTGACATGAACTACTCACTTGAGACAGATCTGCGTGAAGGGGTAGTGGATCCTCACATCTGTGGCGTAGACCAACCTCACTACTGGTGACTGTTCTCTCCTTGGTCAATCCCATGATCTCCAGGCCTGTTCCTCATCGGGGATGAGGACTCAGATCTGTGGGACTCTTCACCTGCCCCCACTCCTCCCCCCCCCCCCCCCCAACTTGGCCCTGTCTGTTTATTTTGGGCTATCTTCTCCTGCAAAGAGACGGCAACGTGAGCCATACGTTTGAAGGGTCAGGGGATCTATAGATGGTGGCAGGTGTGGGCACTGCACCTGAATATGAAGTGATTGTACTAGTGGGTGCAGTGAATTCTGAGGAACAAGCATGCAGATTGGTGTGGGGAGGGTGCAAGATGTCAGCCAGTGATCTGTGGGGGTGGGGGTGTTTGAAATTTGATGGGTGGCAGTCGGAACTGATGCCAGGAGAGAGGTGGTAACTTACCCTTGCAGCTCAGTGAAGGTCATTTGTCTATTACTGACATTGGACGGCGGTGCTCCTGGTCATGCTGCCCACACTGGCAGCTGCTAACATTGCCTCCCAGATGGCAATGCTGTCCCTGCTGGTGGGCCTTCGATCCACTCGGGGGAATAGGATATCACATCTTGCATCAATGGCGTTGAGAAGCCTAGCCAGGTTGGCAACCCCATTGTCAGGAGCAGGTCTGTGCGAAATCATTCTTGTGTGTTGACTGGGCGAGTGGTGGGGGAGCGTTTAAAAGTGGGTCCACTTATTAGCGGGAAGATACTGATATACGAGTCACGTGAATCAAACAGCGAGACAGCCAGTAATGGTGAGATTCACGTGGGGGCTCATTTACGGCACTAAATCCTGTTGAATATGCGCCATGATCTCGCCAATGTGGCCATCGAGAGACACCCGACCACACATGCCCAAAATGACACTTCAAAATGTTTCCGTTGAATCGCGCTCATTCTGATCTTCCGATCTAAGCTCAGGGGCGGCAGTTCATGAGTCCAGTGGTGCAGTACATGCAAGCTGAAGAAGACAGGGTTCAGATCTAGAAGGTGAGAAGAAGTTGCTGCAGCTGTTTCTGTTATTTGAAGATAACTTTGTACCACCAGATTGATTTGAGGAGATGCTGCAGATGTGTTCCATTGGTAGTGAAGAGTGTGCCTGTAGAAATCTGGTTGGTCATGTGCTGTTATTGGTCAAGGAATAGGCTGGCTCCTAGGATAGGAGCTGAATTCTTTTATCAGGACGACAGAATTTTGAAGGACCTTGTGATTGAATTTGATGACCTGCATGCTCTGTGGACTGCCAACCAACTTCTAAGGTCCATTCTAGTTATATCTGTCATTTAATGTGTAGCTTACAGTTTATAATTGACTGCAATTTGCTGTTAATTCATGCCAAACTTATGACGATCTTGGATGTTAGTGTGTAGGACAGTGGTGGGCAAACTGCGGCCAAGGAGCCACTTGCAGCCCAACAGAGTTCTGAGTGAGGCTCATGAGACATTTCATTGACCATTGTCCACATGCAGAATTGCCACATTCTGTGGGTTTCCATCCATGTAGCTTTTTTTTAACGATGCGAATGACTAAAGTGATATGTAAAGCAAGGGCAGATGAAGTGAGGCAGGTGCTGATTACACACAACACTGACTCTGAGAGACATGTCCAATTAAGCATACATATTTATTTTATTACAACAAATGTGAATGGTGCCAAGGAGGCCCAGTCAATCACGGCCACATGTTCTGGGCCTGCCCCAGACTTGTCAGGTTCTGGACAGCTTTCTTTGAGGCAATGTCCAAGGTTGTGGGTGTGAGGGTGGAGCCGTGTCCGAGAGTGGTAGTCTTCGGGGTATCAAACCAGCCAGAACTTCATATGGGGAAGAGGGCTGATGCCCTTGCCTTTGCTTCCCTAATCCCTCGCCGGAGAATTCTGCTCGGCTGGCAATCAGCAACACCAGCCACAGCTGCAGATTGGCTGGCAGATCTATCAGAATTCATCCACCTTGAGAAGATAAAGCACACCATCCGAGGGTCTGAAGATGGCTTCCACAAAGCGCGGGGGCCTTTCATCACCCTTTTCCAAGACCTGTTTGAAGCCAACAGGGCTGGGGGGGGGGGGGGGGGGGGGTGGAAGAGACCAATGGAAACACCAAGGGCAAGCCCAGAGAGAGGTTGACACAAAACCACAAGAAAACGGACAAACACCAAACAAACCACCTACGGTGAAAGAAAGGGCCTAGGATAAGTCCCAGAAACAGCAGAAAGGGGTGGTGGGGGGGGGGGGGGGGGGGGGGGGGGGTGGTGAAAAGGAACCCAACATGTAAATTGTTACCATCTCATCTATTTTTATGTACAGTATAATAACTCAAACATTAATAAAAATATATTTTAAAAAATATTTTATGTTTGCTACTTGAAGTTGTTGACTATTCTATTAATATATAAATGATTAAGAATTTTCTATAATTTATGGTTTGTATTAAACGTATTCAAACTTATTCGAGGATCCTGGTTAGTGAACAAGCCTGATTGTAATCTTGCGACCAACTGGGATGAAGGAGGACCACTCATGCAGCCTACTCACTAGCCTAGAGTTCCCCTAATATAGGAAGTTATCGAAGATAGTATTTACTTTATTTGACTCTTGTGCAGAAATAAATCTTGTTTTAAACCATGGAACCTTGGGGTGAGGTGGCATAATGGTATTGTCACTGGACTAGTAATCTAGAGACCTACAGTAATGTTCCAGGGATTCAGGTTCATTGTCGTTTGTCACAAAAACCCTCTGGTTCACTCATGTCCTTTTAGAGAAGGAAATCTGCCATCCTTACCTGGTCTGGTTTGTAATTAAGTGGGAGGCACAGGATAAATCATGGACCTTCAGTTTCTTGGCCATTTAAAGCAGGCGGTGAGCAGGCAGGTCGACTTATGAGGTGGAATGTTTTATGATCTCGGTAGAAATCATAACTGTTTTGTTTTAAACAGAAATCCAAAATCCAAGTTACTTACTGAACAGAACGGAGCCACAAAATTTTTTAAAAATTCATTCATGGGACTTGGATGCCGGGGACAGCACAGTGGCGCAGTGGTAAGCACTGCTGCCTCATGGCACTGAGGACCTGGGTTTGATCCCTGCCCCGGGTCACTGTCCGTGTGGAGTTTGCACATTCTCCCCGTGTCTGCATAGGTCTCACCCCCACAACCCAAAGATGTGCAGAGTAGGTTGATTAGCCATGTTTAATTTCCCCTTAATTGGAAAAAAATAATTGTGTACTCTAAATTAAAAAAAGAAATGGGACTTGGATGTCACTGGCTGGGTCAGCATTTATTGCCCATCCCTAATTGCCCTTGAGGAGGCAGTTATGAGTCGACATTGCTGTGGATCTGGAGCCATATGTAGGCCAGACCAGGTAAGGATGGCAGATTTCCTTCTCTAAAAGGACATGAGTGAACCAGAGGGTTTTTGTGACAAACGACAATGAACCTGAATCCCTGGAACATTACTGTAGGTCTCTAGATTACTAGTCCAGTGACAATACCATTATGCCACCTCACCCCACATCTTTGGGTTGTGGGGGTGAGACCTATGCAGACACGGGGAGAATGTGCAAACTCCACACGGACAGTGACCCGGGGCAGGGATCAAACCCAGGTCCTCAGTGCCATGAGGCAGCAGTGCTTACCACTGCGCCACTGTGCTGTCCCCGGCATCCAAGTCCCATGAATGAATTTTTAAAAAATTTTGTGGCTCCGTTCTGTTCAGTAAGTAACTTGGATTTTGGATTTCTGTTTAAAACAAAACAGTTATGATTTCTACCGAGATCATAAAACATTCCACCTCATAAGTCGACCTGCCTGCTCACCGCCTGCTTTAAATGGCCAAGAAACTGAAGGTCCATGATTTATCCTGTGCCTCCCACTTAATTACAAAGTTAGCATTTAATCTCAACCACTCAAAAGAGCTGATTTGCAAATCAATCAGCAACCCTTTTCTCAAGCAGTGTAAAATGTTGTTCCCTTTGAAACTTGGAATTCTTGCATCTGTCCTTGGGAGTGAAAGATGAAAAGGTTTGACAAGATGTTGGTTTTTAGCAATACTCGAGCATTTAATCGATATTCACACAAAGCCATTAAAATTGCATTCCTGCTGTCAGTATTGCTATCCCTCTTCCTCCCCAATGTCAAGATAATTCAGCCCTCCCTCCTGATATCAAGGATTTATACCTAGCACAAAGGAAAGTGGTTGTGATGATTGGAGGTCAATCATCTCAGTTACAGAAAATGATTGCAAGAGTTCCTCAGGGTAGTGTCCTCGGCCCAACCATCTTCAGCTGCTTCATCAATTACCTCCCTTCCATAAGGTCAGAAGTGGGGATGTTCGCTGATGGCTGCATGCTGATGACTGCACAATGTTCAGCACCATTCGCAACTCCTCAGATACTGAAGCAGTCCATGTTCAAATGCAGCAAGATCTGGACAATATACAGGCTTCAGCTGACAAGTGGCAAGTAACATTTGCACCATACAAGTGTCAGGCAATGACCATCTCCAATACCAGAGAATCTAACCATTGCCCCATGACATTCAATGATATAACAATCACTGAATCCCTCACTATCAACATCCTGGGGGTTATCATTAATCAGAAACTTAACTGGACTAGCCATATAAATACTGTGGCTACAATATCAGATCAGCAGCTAGGAATCCTGTAGCGAGTAACTCACCTCCTAACTCTCCCAAGCCTGTCCACATTCCACAAGACACAAGTCAGGAGTATAATGGGATACTCTCCACTTGCCTGGATGAGTGCAGCTCCAACAACACTCAAGAGGATCAGTATGATCCAGGACAAAGCAGTCGACTTGATCGGCTCCCCATCCACATACAATTCCTCCACTACCGACGAACAGTGGCAGCCGAGTGTACCATCTACAAGATGCACTGCAGGAACTCACCAAGGCTCCTTAGACAACACTTTCCAAACCCATGGCCATTACCATCTAGCAGGATAAAGGCAGCAGATACTTGGGAACCCACCACCTGGAGTTTCCCCTTGAAGTCACACCGCCCTGACTTGGAAATATATCACCGTCCCTTCACTGTTACTGGGTCAAAATCCTGGAATTCCCTCCTTAATAGCGCTGTGTAGCTACAGCACATGGACTGCAGCAGTTCAAGGCAACTCAAGGGCAACTAGGAATGGGCAATAAATGTTGGCCTAGCCGGCGTCACCCACATTCCATAAATTGTTTAAAAAATGCTCCCTATGCAATCCAACCGCTCCCCCATTCCCTGCATTCTCAGCCAGCCCAGCCTGAAAGTAAATGGCTTTATAGCTGCAGTTTCCAGCGAAGCCACAGAGTGACAGCACCATGTTAGCAGTTTTAGTTTGTATAACCCTTTTATTTTAAACTGCATTTGTTACCAAGAGCGTGCACGTGCAGTTGGATGTGTGGCTGCCATCTTTATTGGGGACAACATACAACAAGGTGCATGCACGGTCTTCACTGGCTCTGCAATTGAAAAATCACGGTGCCAGCAGCATCAAGTAGTTGGTGCTTTTAAAACAATTTTCAGACAATACAAAATATATATGAAAAGTACATTTCATATCAGTACATTTCTAGATATTAAAGATATCAAGGAATATGAGGATAGTGTGGGGAAATGGGGTTGAGGTAGAGGATCAGCCATGATAGAGTTGAAAGCCTGAATTACCTACTTCCTATTTCCCATGTAATGTTTTAAATGTACTTTTGTATCTGTCTACTAGTTAATGATTTCTCTGTCGGGATCCTTAAATTTCTCCACTTATTCAGCTCCTAGATTCTCTCTGTAATATTCACAGGAGTCCCAAGAAGGTTTAAACTCAGGTTTATTCAGTTAAATGAAAAGTAAGGACCATCTGAAGCTGCCGGTTCCAACCCTGGTTGGCTTTTATCTGTCCAGTTCAACAAGCCCTGCTGTCAGACCTCCGTCCCTCAGCTGGGGAGCTCGTATTCAACGAGCTCCAAAGGGAGATCAATCGGGTCATCCCCCTGGAGGTTATTACATTCCCCAATTTGAAAATAACTTTTATCTAGCTATCTTAGGTCCAAGGTATGTATCAATGCCCTGTTACACACCCTGGACTAGTGCAGTCACTTCCAGCCCCACAGCCCCCGGAGGGCAAGGGAATTAACAAGTAAATATTTTGAAAATACACAAGATCTTTGGATTTGACTGTCCAATAATTACAGTCACCAAGTTTGTAAATTCAAACACAATTAGTTTATTTACAACCAGAACAAATAAAGAATATGCAGTAAAACAATTAGTCGACGGTGAGCGAACACCTGACTCCCCCTTAATAAGGATGAAGGTCGAAAGTTAAAGATATTTGCGTCTGATGTTGAATTCTTTGCAGCAGGCTTTTCTCCCAGCATGCTGGTTATTCAAAGCCTCTGGTTCACAGCTAGTGATGGTCTTCTTGGCAGAGTAATTCATCCAGTATAGTACTTACAGGCAGCTGGCTTTCTTCTGGAGAGAGACTTTAGTTTTTTATTAAACTGGGCCTTCAACTCCAAGGTTCACATTCAGGCCTATTTCTTTCTTTAAATGCGTTGTCTCACTTCAAACCCTGCTTCCAGCTGTGGTTTGACTTCAAGCCTTTGTAGTCCCGAGAGAATAGCACACAGACTTAATGGAGAGAAAATCAGCCCTCCCAGTGGCCTTATGAAGAGAGTTTAGCTGGGCCTTTTGGGAGTAAATTAGTTGAAATCCTCCACCCAGACTGCAGAATCAAAAGTGAAATAAGAAACACAAGCCTTATGACACTGAAAAGCATACTAGTGTGATCATATCCAATCACCACCTGTTACCGGGCAGAGCACCGGCTTTCTGGGCCAATTCATTGGCCACCAGCCAAGTCAGTCAAATTGAGTCATCACCGATCTCTCCTCCTGCTACAATCCTCTGCTCAAAATAAACGCACAGGCCACTTAAAAGCTGCCTTGCCTTAAAGTCACTGGTCCATTAATCTTCCATTGATCAAAAATGTAACAGCAAAAATGAAAGAGGGGGAAATAAGGAGATAAACAGGAAGAGGGGAGGACCCTTACAATCCTTAAGGGAAGGAAATCTACCACCATTACTCAGTCTGACTTGCATTTGATTCCAGACCCACAGCAATGTGGTTGACTCTGAATTGCCCTCTGAAATGACTGAGCAAATCACTTACTTCAAGAGTAATTTGGGATGGGCAACAAATGTTGGCCTCGCCAGCGACAACTACATCCCCATGAAACAATAAAGAGAAAGAAAATTCTTAGCTATTCCCAACACTAGCAAATATAGACAATATCCTTTGCTCACTACTCTCCAAGGCCCATTAACTCCACTGGTGGAAGCTGTAGCTTCATGAAGCTCTCTCAGTTTACTTCAGAATGTACATTATTCAAGTACCATTCTAGAGACTGGAGTATAAAATCTGGGCTAACACTTCACTGCAGTACTGAGGGAGTGCTGCATTGTTGGAGTTGCCATCTTTCAGATGGGGCATTAGACTGAGGTTCTGTCTGAACAGGTCCTTCAAAATTCCTTTTCTGTTACCACTATCTGCCATTACAACTCTTAATTGTCTTTTCTGAATAAATGTCTCTTAAAAATTCTATGTATTTTTTTTAAAGTAAGACATTTTTTTTCATTTAAACGTTTAGTAATCAGGAAATATTTACATCAAATAAATAAATGGCTAAAGGCCCCAAACTACTTCCAGGGTAATGTAATCATCTTGCAACCTTTTCATGTCAATGAATTGTAAAAGTCATTGTATATTGTTTACTGAAATTCCTTGTTATATGGTGCACAGTGAATGGTTGGAAGAGTCACCATTAATCTCGAACAGATCTGATACACTCTGCTGTTGTAACCTTGAGTCCAGCCTCCAGACCAAACTTTGCCGTAATATCTCATGCTATTTATTGACATTCGTTTACACCAGTACTTTTTGTTTCAAACGAAGTTATTAGGAAACCAACAATCCATTTTAATTCAAAACTCTGATGGCATGACTTGAACACATTAGCTCACGAAGATATAAAGCAGTGTTCTGATGCTGCTGCTAAATACTTTCAAGAACTTGATTACCTAGATGTCTAGGTTTTATATTTTGTTTTGTCTCACGGCAGATAGCTACCAACATGGTTTATTGTAGGATGAGTGTTGAATAAGCTTTTGCCTGTTTCAGTGTTCAAAATAAATTGGAAAAAATTACTGACAAAGAAATGGAATGGCAGTGAGAACCATTTAAAATGGTGATTAATGGGATTCAGGTGAAATATACCACTAAAGGGAGGAACTAGACAGTAATGTCACACACCGTGGGTGTATTAGAAAAAATGAGCAAAACTGATAGGGAAGGAAAAGGCGCTCATTAAGCAAATAGCAAACAAAGGACATGCCAGCCTCCCGTACCACCCTCCCTGGACAGGCGCCGGAATGTGGCGACTAGGGGCTTTTCACAGTAACTTCATTGAAACCTACTCGTGACAACAAGCGATTTTCATTTCATTTTTTCATGATGGCAAAAGTGAATAAATCAAAAAAGCCAAAAACAATTAAGAAACTACAAAATTCTGAAATAATGGGCTAGATTCTCCGGTCCCCCAGCCTCGTGTTTCTCTGCACCCGCTGGCAAAGCACATAGGCCAGGAACACAAAGTGTCACATGAGGCCCTGGCTGGAATCAATACTGGCCATCTGCACGAGCACTCAAGTTAACACATAAATTCAGTATCACTATATGGACTTTGTGATTACCCACTCACATCTACACAAAAGAACAAGGCCATGCTGGGAATATATAACGAACTTCCAGGCACAGGTGATCAACTTGGCAGCAGGACGAAGGACAGACAAAAGAAGCCATCAGACTCTTCAATGAGCTGATGGCTGGCCAGACGAGGGTGTTTCATAGGACAATGGGTCTTGATTGAATCACCATGGACAAGCAAGAATCTCCTGTTTTCCCATTAACGAGTTGGGGTCTGGATGAAATGAAATGAAAATCGCTTATTGCCACGAGTTGGCTTCAATGAAGTTACTGTGAAAAGCCCCTAGTCGCCACATTCCAGCGCCATTGGTCTGCTTTAAAAGCCAGCGATTTAGCCCAGTGTGCTAAACCAACCAGGATGGGACAATGGCCAGTTGTGGGCATATACCTATAACTCAATGCTAGCAGACCAGTATAAAGACAGGAACATCAGATCTTCAGCGATAACCTGGGAGTCCCCCAGGCACAACCATCACAAGATGAAGGGATCCTAGGTTTCGAAGCCCAGAGAAGACATCGACATCGAGTGATCATAGTCTGCCAGCCTCCTCTACTAAGTGTGGGTAATACCTAGGGCTCAGCTGTGAGTCTGAGTCATACTTGGTTGAGTGAGAGAATTGTGAATAAAATTGCGTTAAACCGTGAACCTGTTTTGTACTTTGTTCATCTCGCAAATATGGGCACCTGGATAAAACGTTTGATTAATACACTGGTCGAAGTATCTGAGGTTTTACAGATACAACACGTCGCTTGTCAATGGGATTTCCCATTGAAACCACCCCACATCACCGGGAAACCTGGGGGCAGGGGTGCGCTGCTGGGGGAACAAGGGACCCCAAAGACCAGAGAATTTGGCCAATATAAAATTAAATATTAAAGTATACTCTCTCAAGGGCGGCACAGTGGCGATGCTGCCCCGCGCTGCTGAGGACTCAGTTCGATCCCGACCCCGGGTCACTGTCCGTGTGGAATTTGCACATTCTCCTCGTGTATGCGTGGGTCTTGTGATGATATGCAGAAGCAGCTATGTATATAGTGATAGTCACAATTTTCAGTAGCCCGTAATTAATTTATTCTAGTTAGTAGTTTTTAATAATATTCTTACAGTTATTTTAACCACGCAATTTTTCAATAATAAAACTTTAACTAGTCTAAGAACTAGATGTTCTTTAGTGCATTTATTCAAACCGGCTAAGCACCAGAACATAACAGGTCTCACCCCCAAAAAACCAAAGATGTGCAGGGTAGGTAGCTTGGCCACCGTAAATTGCCTCTTAATTGGAAAATGAATTGGGTACTCTAAATTTAAAAAGAAATAAAGCATACTCTCTCTCTCAACCTTTCCACACACTGAAGGGCATAGGTCATCAACAGTTTCTGTAGCTAATTATTCCTGGAACAGGTCACTAGTCTGTCGCCAGGGGTTTATAGCTTTAGGGATATTGCACCACATCAAACATAACCACACTCAAGCAAACTAAGGGACAATTTAGCATGGCCAATCCACCTAACCTGCACATCTTTGGACTGTGGGAGGAAACCGGAGCATTTGGCGAAAACCTACACAGAGACAGAGAGAACATGCAAACTCCGCACAGACAGACCCCAGGCCGGAATAAAAACCGGGTCCCTGGTACTGTGAAGCAGCAGTGCTAACCACTGTGCCACCGTGAATCCCCATTAGTGTATACTACAGATAGATAAATAAGAAAACAAAAATCAGAATAGGGATTTAGCTATACATGGTATACACAAGGTAATGTCAGTGAAATACACTGGTATGAAACATTAAAAGCAGGGAAATAATTGATCGAGTGATCAGTTAGTTAAAACCCATGGCTTGAATGAATTTTATCTGCTCAGTGAAGGATGTAAGAGAAGAGATAGCAGGGGTACTATTACATGTATAGAAAAATTCATTAGGAAAGGAAATAGTGCCAGAGGAAGGATGGACAACTGAAACAATTTCTATATTTAAAATGGGCAATGGAGCAAGTCCAGGGAACTATAGATCAATGAGCTTAATGTTGGTGGCAGGAAAACTCAGGGAATGGGATTCGTACTCAAAGATGTTGCATAAATCATCCAGGACCTGAAAAAATAATGAAGGGAAGTCAGCACAATTTTGAAAGGGAAGGTCATTCTTCAACAATTTTGGATTCTTTGAAAACATAACAGAAATAGATAAGGGGAACGAAGTATACTTATTTATGTTTTCAAACGTCCTTCAATAAGATACTACAGAGTAACTTGTGACTAAGGGAAGAACATAACAATAATAATCTTTATTAGTGTCACAGGTAGGCTTACATTAACACCACAATAAAGTTACTGTGAAAAGCCCCTAGTCGTCACACTCTGTCGCCTGATTGGGTACACTGAGGGAGAATTCAGAATGTCTAATTCACCTAACAGCATGTCTTTTGGTACTCGTGGAAGGAAACAGGAGCACGCAGACATGGGGAGAACGTGCAGACTTCGCACAGACATTGACCCAGGCTGGGAATTGATCCCGGGTCCCTGGTGATGTGAAGCAACAGAGCTAACCACTGTGCCGCCCATTGTGGAGTCAGGGGCCCAGTAGTGACACAGATAGGAAGCTGGCCACAAACCAATATTGAGAAGGGAGAAGTTAAAGGTAGTTACTCAAATGGCAAAATGTGGGAGATATTGGGCAGGTTTCTCGGTCCCACTGCACCAAGTTCTGGTTCAACACGCGTCGGAATTCTCTATTTCACTGGCTGGTCAATGGAGTTTCCCATTGTGGGGCAGCCACATGTCATCGGGAAACCAGCATCAGAAACCATCGGGCTGCCAGCAAAACGGAGCAACCCGACGGCAGAAAATTCAGCCCATTATGTTCCACATGGATCAGTGCTGGGACCAGTTATTCACTATTTACAAAAGTGATTTGGACATTCCAGCTTATTTTTAAATACTGTATATGGATTCCACTTAACATCAGCATTTTGCCCGTTTACAACATTCCAATTATTGAACGCAAGGCAGACATCCCGAGTGCAAACATGTGTCTAATGTTGTAATGTAAATGTAAAGTTGCCATAGTCCCACATGACCATGGACTACTTCCCCTTTGAGGGGGAGGGCTGACTGGTGGTGATTTAACCTGAGGATCACCACACTTCAGGCGAGGGGCAAGGTTGAGATGGTGGGGCCTTCATGAATAACCTGAGCTGGTATGGGAATTGAACCCGTACTGAGCTAAACCAGCACGGCCGCACTGTAAGACATGTCCGGCAGTGGAACCTTCAGCGTGCTCCAGCGCTCCACCACCACCTTCTACAACACAAAGCCGAGCCTCGAGTACCCACTCACTCAGCCTCATGTCCAATAAGATTGCAAACAGTCAAAAAAGGGGGTGCGGGTAGCGGCAAAAGGTCCTGACGGACCATAAATCTAAATTCCAAATAAAACTGTTGAATCCATTTGTCCCACAAACTTCAAACAAGCCAAACCAATGAGTAAGAATTAAAAGTGCAAATAGAACTGAATCGCTTATGCTTCATATACAGATTGCCAGGTTTGCTGTCTCGTCTACAGCTAAAGCTGGTCATCATTAAATACACCGTGCCCGTTTGTGTCTTAATTTTCTGCCCTCATTTTCTCCCCCCTCTCTTGCCCTTGCACTTCTCCTTCTCCGAGCCACAAATCATCCTCAGTCTCAGGTCACCCTTTCTCCCAGTTTCCCTCCATTTTCATCTGGACATAATCCAATTCTATTTACTGTAGAATTCCTCATCAGTCTGAAGTACAGCTTCTTCGCTGCAGTGTTCATCAGCGCTGGAAGGCCACACAATTCTCGGCATGACTGTCCCCATCCACCCTCTGGAAGTGTGAGGTCAGCTCCATATCAGCTCCGTATTCATTCAAACCGTGGGCGTCAAGGCACAGCTGTCGCAGCGTCTGGTGCGGCTCAACGAATTCCACTTTTTTGTGTGTTCAACATGCCAAGAGTACATGTCCACACACAGAAAGCATTGCATCGTCAGCATGTGAGTGAGGTTCCCTCAATCTTTCTGTGTACCTCCCCTTCAACAAAACACTCACTATATAGGGAAGGTTAGTTGACTGGAAGCTCTATTAACTTTCTGCACATTTGATTCAAGGTGACCATTTTCTTTCAATAAGAACATGCAAATAAGATTACGATTATACAGGGACAGAATAACAATGGACTACAGTGTGCCCTGGGAAGGAGTGCGTAGGGTGAAGAAGTGGGTATGGGGGGTGAAAGAAGGGGTTGATGGAGTCGAGTGAGCGAGATACCTGCGATCCTGATTCCCTCCGCCGAGGGCTGCGATATACAGGTGTGCACCTGCAACTGCACTTCCACTCGTGGGACAGCCGTTCTTGCGCTCTCAGATTCAAACTCCAGAATGTTGGGTACCAACTTCCGCTGTGTAAGGGATTTTGGCAGTGATGAGCAAGGACTTTGGCAAGACACATCTGGGGATGGAATGGCTAAACCAGTTTTATGCCACATATGTTCATGTCTGCACACCTTGAACTTGAAAGAGGAAAGATAGTTGCTGTAGAAGGGAAGGGACAAGGGATGGAATAAAGTTATGGGGCGTAGCCTGACCCCGAAATCGAGAACGGCGATCGGACAGAGAATGGCTCCTGACGGCAAAATCGGGGCAGGGACCGGTTTGACGGCAGTTGCCGATTCTCCGCCCCTCCAAATCGGCGTCACAGGACGTGTGCCGCGTGCAGTCGCAACCCAGTCGGAGCGCCATCGGCCAGCCCACCCAAGATGCTCCGCCTCCAATGGGCCGAGTTCCCCACGGCGTGGCCACGAGTGGTCCCAGCGGTCGGGAGTTTGGCATGCCGGCTGAGGACAGTATCCAGCGCCGCCACACTCGGCCAAAATCCATGCCGCTGGCTGGCGGGGCTTCTGTTGGGGCTGCAGAGAGTGGTGGCCAGGAGGTGGGCTGTGGGGTCGGGGTGGGCGGGTATGCAGTCCAGCACGGATGGCTCATGTTTTCTGGCTGGCCAGTGTGGGTGAAACCGTGCGCGCTGTGTCTTGTCAGCCCTGTGCATGTGCGGCCCTGGACCCAGCGTTTCACCGGCCATTTTTCCTGTGTTCCGTGGGTGTTTCACGCGGTGCCCGTGCTAGCCCCTCACCGGTACCGGAATTGGTGAGGGTTTCACACCGATTTTCCCATTGTGAAACACCACGGATTCTTCGTTGGAGCCGGCACTTCGCCTCAAAAACTGAGAATCCAAACCATGGTTTTTACTGGTGACAATGGCATCAAAAGTGGAAGAAAGGGAGTAGTTTAGCAGCCCAGCACTTCGAAAGGCGTTGAAATATTGTGCTGAACCATGAGCTAAATCAACCATTAGGAATTTGACAGTACAGTTACAAGTGATTTCGGAGGAAGCTTATTTCAAGACTAGATACATAAGGAAGTGAGGTTAGATGTTGTTAGGAGTTGCGATAGACAGTATGGTTTTGTGCAGGGGAGGTCATGTCTCACTAACTTGATCAAGTTTTTTGAGGAAGTGATGAAGATGATTGATAAAGGTAGGGCAGTGGATGTTGTCTATATGGACTTCAGTAAAGCGTTAGACAAGATCCCTCATGACAGACTGGCACAAAAGATGAAGTCATACGGGAACAGAGGTGAGCTGGCAAGATGGATACTGAACTGGCACGGTCATAGAAGACAGTGGGTAGAGCTGGAAGGGTGCTTTTCTGAATGGAAGGCTGTGACTAGTGGTATTCTACAGGGATAGAGAGGGGTCAGAAGAGGTTTACTAGGATGTTGCCTGGTCTGGAGGGTCTTAGCTGTGAGGAGAGGTTGGATAAACTCTGATTGTTTTCACTGGAATGATGGAGGTTGAGGGGCGACCTGTTAGAGGTGTACAAAATTATGAGTGGCATGAACAGTGGACAGTCAGACGCTTTTCCCAGGTTAGAAAAGTCAATTACTAGGGACATAGGATTGATGTGCGAGGGATAAAGTTTAGAGGAGATGTGTGAGGCAAGTTTTTTACACAGAGGGTGATGAGTGCCTGGAACCCGCTGCAGGAGGAGGTGGTGGCAGTAGATATGGTAGTTGTGTTTAACACGCAGCTTGACAAAAACATGAATAGGATGGGAATAGAGGGATACGGAACCCGGAAGTGCAGAAGGTTTTAGTTTAGACAGGCATCAGGTTCGGCTCAGGCCCGGAGGACTGAAGGGCCTGTTCTTGTGCTGTACCGTTCTTCATTCTTATAACATTCTTTTAGTTTGCAAGTCAACTCAGCCACATGTGCAGGCAAGTCAGTGTGTATTGGTGTCGCTTCCATTGCAGATATATGGGAAGGGAAAGTGGCAGGAAGGGCATCCAGCTGTAAAACCAGCCCCCAAATCCAGAAATGGTCAGTATGAAGAATGATCACTCAGCGTTGTGGAAACCCTTGAAATGGAAAAAACTGAAAGTTAGTTATCAAATCCAGTTCAATAATTAATTTCAACTTTACATCTAGCACAGGAAGCATAGTCAGGCATGAAAACTTCACTAAGAGGCAAGGTGTCCCGATCAATGAGCCATGTTTCGTCAAAGCCACAATGCCAAAGCAATCAAACATACTAAAGCAATGATTTAGAAGGGCTATGTGTGTGGATAAACTGACGTTCTGGAGGGAAGTGCTGAATTGGAGTAGCGGCTTGTTGATCACTTAATTAAATATTTTTACCTGATGATGACTCCGTGAATTATTGTTTGCCAAGATTGGTTAAATGCTCGTGATGCTAAATGAAAAAGTGCTCAAATTTAGTCTACAGCATTTTGTGGGTGCAGGGGTCACGGTTCACAAGTTGCCCATTTCGGTTTACGCAACTCCCGAAAGTTTCACGCAACAAAATCTATTGAGGTTACCTTATATCCCTTGTTAGTACGCATGCAAATTACCCACTTCCGAATCTTGGAGGTTTGATCAACACTGGTCTTACGCTTCTGGTTTCTTTTACTTTGCGAATTTGGATTTCTAATTCAAACGTTTTGTGGGTTCTCTCGGAGTGAAACGGTCACTTCGGGGTTGGATCCCACCAGTCGCCAATAACTGTTGGCTCTTTTACCTGATATAAATATGACAATCAATAAGGTTGCCCTTCTTTCTTTGGATATCGATATCATGTTGCTCAGAGTCGCCAGGTCGCAAATGATACCACCACAAGGTTCAACCGGATAGCGATAAAGAGCCAGACACCAGTTAGTTAGTTCAAGATCAAGGGTACTTCATTTACACACACAATTAATCATGCAACATAGACACTACTAGTTCAACTACACCTATCAACTATAACAACCTGTACTTAACTTCAGGCACCCGGCTTAAGTCAGAGGAACAGTGGCCTTTGTCCGGATCTGGATCTATCGGGTCTGTCGAAGTAACTGCTGCTCAGCTGGGCTCATCCGTCTGGTAGTGGCCGTTGAACATGAACTTGCTTCTGGTGGTGCTGCAATCGGAGGTAGACGTTGCTGGAGCGCCAGGTCCAAGAGAGATCGAATACATGGTGGTCTCTCTCCTTATCCTTGGGAAGTTTTGCGCTCTTTTGGGCGGTCCTTCAGTTTGGACCCCATTAATTGGGTAATTCTAGATCACTGGATCTGATTTGGGCCAATAAAGGGGCGGGTGCCTCAATGGCCGGGCGTGTCCTAAGTGGTCATTGACCCTGTTGTTGATGCTTCCTGGACACAGGGAGTGGCGCCAAAATGTCTGGGATTGTATCGGTTGCTCAAGTATCAGTCTTTTGTCCTACGGAGATGGGCCCTCAAAATGCTAATCGGTTGGGGGTTTCGATGCTGTCTGGATTCTTCGCTCACAAATGTACATTTAGGCTCTGAGCCTGCCTGAACCTTACATTGTCCATTTTCCATATTGTAAGTGGCCACCTCAGATGGCTACATTATATTGCTTTCAGTCGGCAGGTATCAAATGATACCACCACAAGGTTCAACCGGATATCGATCAAAGACCCAACAACTAGTTAGTTAGTTCAAGTTCAATAATACTTTATTTACACACAAGATTAACTTATACATGCAACATAAACGCTACGAGCTAAATTACACCTAACACTATGACAACCTGTACTTAACTTCAGGCACCCGGCTTAGGTCAGAGGAACAGTGGCCTTTGTTCGAATCTTGATCTGCTGGGTCAGGAGAAGTAACTGCGGTTCAGCTAGGCTAATCCGTCTGGTAGCGAGCGTTGAACTTGGACTTGCTTCTGGTCGTGGTGCTACAGTTGGAGATCGACGTTGCTGGAGCGCCAGGTCCAAAAGAGATCGAACACATGGCAGTGTCTCTCTTTATCCTTGGGGGGGTTTCGCGCTCTTTTGGGCGGTCCTTGGGTTTGGACCCAATAATTCGGCAGACTTCGATCACTGCCTTCGATCTGAGCCAATAAAGGGGCGCGTGCCTTGATGGCCGGGCGTGTCCTAAGCAGTCATTGACCTTGCTGTTTATGCTTCCTGAGTAAAGGGAGTGGTGCCGATGTGTCTGGAATTGTATCGGATACCTGAGTACCAGTCCTTTGTCTTAGAGAAATGGATCATTAGAATGCAAATCGGCTGGGGGTTTCGGTAATGGCTGGTTCTCTGCTTACAAATATACATTTAGGCTCTGAGCCTGCCTGAATCTTGTATTGAAATATTTCCCTTGAGTCTTTGCAAATGTCCATGTTTCTTTGCAGGCGGCCATCCCAGATGGCTGCCCTGGTTCCTCTTTTGTGGCTGTTATTTGTGTGTGGGTGGGCTGGGAGTGGGGAAGCCAGATGATATCTCACCCTCCGACCTGTAGGGAAGGGAGGAATTCATTGTTCAGAATTGCTGGTGTTGTCTCAGATATTATGACCAGTTTATTAGTAAAATGTTTTACCCAGGTGCCCTTATTTTATGAACAGAGGACAAACACAGGTTCACAATTCAACCCAAATATATTCGCAAACACAATAAACAGGAATTCTCTCAAATTATCCTAAATATTATCTGCCCAAGATCCAATACTTGATGGATCGACGGGTCCAATCCTCTGAGCCTCAGTCATCTCAGGGCCACGGTCTGTGAAAGTGGTTCTCGCAAGCCTCTTCAGACCATTGTCTGGGTTGCTGTCAAATCTTCTCTGTCGTCTCTATGTCGAGTCTTCGCTAGGGAGGGTACCTTCTTATCCCCTCTTCCTGCCCTTCTAGAAGTTTCTCTGTCCTTCAGCCAATGAGGTCACTGGGCCGGGGTCACAACACCCAATGGAGTTGCTGATTCCATCTCTGCAGGACACCAAAAACTCTCCCAGGGGTCCATCCTCAAGTGCTTATCCCATATAAGGTAACGGTAGGAAATCAAGCTGCCAGAAAGTCTGGCTGCTTCTGGGCCATCTGCAACAATTGATCTATCTGAATAGGGCCGATTATTTCTCCTGTTTACAGGACAAGTCCAGAATTGCCCTAGCTTGCCTGTCTCTGACCAGTATATTCCTACTTGGCTGTTTGAATTGCCATTGATGCTGTCTGTGGTTCTGACTGCAGTTTAATTTAAAGTGTCCAATTCTGAATTTAAAGTTTTGAGCGTAAGATTCAGGCCGTTGGCCGTTTTACTACACTGGTTAGTGGCTATGACTATGCTTTTGCTTTCTTCTCCCTTTCAGTAGCAACATACCGAGGCCAGTTGTCAGACTTCAGTTACTGATTTGGGTGACAACAAATTCAATATCGACTGACGATTGAATCTGGGTTTTTTTAGTCTCTGACTCTGGGTAAATCCAATGACCTGAAGTGCTTTAGATTTCAACATTGATAAATGTTGTGGCCATCACGGAAACTTGGATAGAAGAGGGGCAGACATGGTTGTTGGAGGTTCCTGGTTATAGATGTTTCAATATGATTAGAGAGGATGGTAAAAGAGATGGGGGAGTTGCTTTGTTAATTAGAGATAGTATAACAGCTGCAGAAAGGCAGTTCGAGGAGAATCTACCTACTGAGGTAGTATGGGTTGAAGTCAGAAATAGGAAAGGAGCAGTCACCTTGTTGGGAGTTTTCTATAGGCCCCCCAATAGCAGCAGAGATGTGGAGGAACAGATTGGGAAACAGATTTTGGAAAGGTGCAGACGTCACAGGGTAGTAGTCATGGGTGACTTCAACTTCCAAAATATTGAATGGAAACTCTTTAGACCAAATAGTTTGGATGGGGTAGTGTTTGTGAAGCGTGTCCAGGAAGGTTTTCTAACACAGTATGTAGATTGTCCGACCAGAGGGGAGGCCATATTGGATTTGGTACTTGGTAATGAATCAGGGCAAGTGATAGATTTGTTAGTGGAGGAGCATTTTGGAGCTAGCAACCACAATTCTATGACTTTCACTTTACTAATGGAGAGGGATCGGTGCAAGGCTTACAATTGGGGGAAAGGTAAATACGATGCTGTCAGACAAGAACTGAAGTGCATAATTTGGGAACATAGGCTGTCAGGGAAGGACACAATTGAAATGTGGAACTTGTTCAAGGAACAGATACTACGTGTCTTTGATATGTATGTCCCTGTCAGGCAGGGAGAGATGGTTGAGTGAGGGAACCATGGTTGACAAGAGAGGTTGAATGTCTTGTTAAGAGAAAGAAGGATACTTACGTAAGGCTGAGGAAACAAGGTTCAGACAGGGCCCTGGAGGGCTGCAAGATAGCCAGGAGGGAACTGAAGAAAGGGGTTAGGAGAGCTAAGAGAGGGCATGAAAAACCTTTGGCGGGTAGGATCAAGGAAAACCCCAATGCCTTTTATACATGTGAGAAATATGAGAATGACTAGAGCGAGGGTAGGTCCGATCAAGGACAGTAGCGGGAGATTGTGTATTGAGTCTGAAGAGATAGGAGAGGTCTAGAACGAGTTCTTTTCTTCAGTATTTACGAATGAGAGGGACGATATTGTTGGAGAGAACAGTGTGAAACAGACTGATAATCTCAAGGAGATACTTGTTAGGAAGAGGTGTTGGGCATTTTGAAAAACTTGAGGATAGACAAGTACCCCGGGCCTGACAGGTTATATCCAAGAATTCTATGGGAAGCAAGAGATGAAATTGCACAGCCGTTGGCAATGATCTTTTCGTCCTCACTGTCAACAGGGGTGGTACCAGGGGATTGGCGAGTGGCAAATGTCGTGCCCCTGTTAAAAAAGGGAATAGGGACAATCCGGGGAATTACAGGCCAGTTAGTCTTACTTCGGTGGTAGGCAAAGTAATGGAAAGGGTACTGAGGGATAGGATTTATGAGCATCTGAAAAGACACTGCTTGATTAGGGATAGTCAGCACGGATTTGTGAGGGATAGGTCTTGCCTCACAAGTCTTATTGAATTCTTTGAGGAGGTAACCAAGCATGTGGATGAAGGTAAAGCAGTGGATGTAGTGTACATGGATTTTAGTAAGGTATTTGACAAGGTTCCCCATGGCAAGCTTTTGCAGAAAGTAAGGAGGCATGCGACAGTGGGAAATTTGGCCAGTTGGATTACGCAGAGAGTGGTGGTGGATGGCAAATGTTCAGCCTGGAGCCCAGTGGCGTACCGCAGGGATCAGTTCTGGGTCCTCTGCTGTTTGTGATTTTTATTAATGACTTGGATGAGGGAGTTGAAGGGTGGGTCAGTAAATTTTCAGACGATACGAAGATTGGTGAAGTTGTGGATAGTGAGGAGGGCTGTTGTCGGCTGCAAAGAGACATAGATAGGATGCAGAACTAGGATGAGAAGTGGCATATGGAGTTTAACCCTGAAAAGCGTGTGGTTGTCCATTTTGGAAGGACAAATATGAATGCAGAATACAGGGTTAACGGTAGGGTTCTTGGCAACGTGGAGGAGCAGAGAAATCTTGGGGTCTATGTTCATAGATCTTTGAAAGTTGCCACTCAAATGGATAGAGCTGTGAAGAAGGCCTATGGTGTTCTAGCGTTCATTAGCAGAGGGATTGAATTTAAGAGCCGTGAGATGATGATGCAGTTGTGCAAAACCTTGGTAAGGCCACATTTGGAGCACTGTGTGCAATTCTGGTCACCTCATTTTAGGAAGGATGTGAAAGCTTTGGAAAAGTTGCAAAGGAGATTTACCAGGATGTTGCCTGGAATGGAGAGTAGGTCTTACGAGGAAAGGTTGAGGGTGCTTGGCCTTTTCTCATTAGAACGGGGAAGGATGAGGGGAGACTCGATAGAGGTTTATGAGGTGATCAGGGGAATAGATAGACAGTCAGATACTTTTTCCCCGGGTGGAACAAACCATTACAAGGGGACATAAATTTAAGGTAATGGTGGAAGATATAGGGGGAATGTCAGAGGTAGGTTCTTTACCCAGAGAGTAGTGTGGGCATGGAATGCACTGCCTGTGGAAGTAGTTGAGTCGGAAACATTAGGGACCTTCAAGCATCCATTGGATGGGTACATGGATTACGGTAGAATGATGGGGTGGAGAATAATTTGTTCTTAATCTAGGACAAAAGTTCGGCACAACATCGTGTATGTTTCTATGTTCTATGTTCTTCTTGAGGTGGCAGAGGATAGCACACAAATCTGGTGCTCCCCGCTCATTTCCCCAATTATCATTATGAGGCGAGTGGATTTTGGATTCCATGCCGTCTGCTATCCCTATGCTCAGCTTGGGGCTGAGCAAAGAGTGCTGATAGCACTTAATTCAGTTAGCTCTCTGTTCTAGAAGATATAGTGGGATAACAATTTCCATTTTTTATCATCTCGGTTGATTGCAACAAGATATGTATTTTAGAGGGGGTGCTTTAAACCCTTTGAGTGTTGTGAATTTAAGAGATAAAAACGAAACAGGCCTTCTGAATCAGAAGATAAACATTTATTCACACAACACTATTTGTTAATGCAACAAAACATTCACTCAAACACATAGATATATACACACAAGAAAAGATGAGGGGCTGGATTCTCCGCCTTGCGGAAACGCGAATTGCTATCAGACGAACATTCGGGCGTCCAGCAAAAATCAAGGTTGGTGCCTGGCACTGATTCCAGAGCCATGCCGAGCAGTGAAATCGAGGTTTGTGCCCTGAGCCAGTTGGGGCATGCAAAACTGAGATTTGCATGTATTTTAATGTGATTATCGGGTTGGACACTTCATTCTCTGTTCTTCCGCGATCTTCCGCCCCTCTCAGCCGGATGTCTGCGGGCGTGAATTACTACAAGTATTTAGAAACAGGGACTGGGCACCATGGCTGCGGAGGGGGGGCAGGAGGCTAAAAATACAGAAAATCCATTGAAAACTGTCTGGGGATGGCTGCTTGGGTGAGGGACAGTAGCAGGGAGTAACTTGGTGCCAGGTCTGTGGACTCGGGGGTCCTCCTCGGGATCGGGGTGGCCTGGCTCAGGACACCATTGCTGTCTTGCCTGTATCCTTCGATTGTTCAGAAGGGTTGTGGGAGTGAGACCCACGCAGACACGGGTAGAATGTGCAAACTCCGCACAGACAGTGACCCGCGGCCAAGATTGGACCTGGGTCCTCAGCGGCGTAGGCAGCAGTGCTAACCACTGCACCAACATGCCGTCCCTAGAATTGGACACTTTAAATTAAGAATTGGAAATTTAAATTAAAGCCACAGTCAGAACCACAGACAGGCCTCATGGGAAGTCAAACAGCCAAACTCGAATACTCTGGACAGAGACAGACAGTTGGGTAAGTCTGGGCCTTTTCTGTAAACAGGACATTGGAAGATAATCACCCCATTCAAATGGATCGATTGTTGTGGATTGCCCAGATATGAAGCCAGACTTTCTGGCACTAGATTTCCTGCCCTTCCCATATATGAGATAAGGTTACGTGAAGACAATACACATGAGGATGAACCCTGGGGGTGGGGGTTCTTGGTGTCCTGTTGAGTTGCAAGATAGGGACAGAAGGAGAAAATAAGTCGTTTCCATTTCACTATTTAATTTGGTCATGGCTGATCTTTTTTTCTATAAATTTAAAGTACTCAATTTTTTTTCCAATTAAGGGATAATTTAGCGTGACCAATCCATCTGCCCTGCACATCTTTGGGTTGTGGGAGTGATATGCACGAAGATGCGGGGAGGATGTGAAAACTCCACATGGACAGTGACCCGGGGCCGGGATTGAACTCGGGTCCTTTGCCACAGTGCCGCTGTAGCCTACATTAATCTACCAACCTTTGATCCACATCCCCTTTATGTCCAACAAAAAGCTGCTTCATGGAAAATGACCCAGCAGAGTTTCAGAATAACACTATTCTTTATGTGAAAACATGTCCTGATATCACTAAAATGGCCAGGTTTCAATTTTAAGATTATATCCCTTTGTTTTGGATTGCTCCACCATTGGAAATAATTTGTCTGAATCTACCTCGTCAATTCCATTATTCATTTCATCTTGATTAGATCACCCTCAACTTTTTAATAATGTAATAAAAAGCATGGGGGCTGTTTAGGCAAAAGCAAGGTGGGTTTGTGTCCAATGACGGGGCGGGGGGGGGAGGGGGGGTCGGTGGTGGATCATACTCCTAATTCAAACCTGACCACCTCCAGCTTTAACTGCAGCCGAAAGGTGGACAGGCAGCCAATTCCCTCTGAGGAATCAGCTTGGTGACTTTAAATATGATAAGGAGGCTGTGCAGCATATTGTTATTCAGATTTTCAACTTTAACTGCCTCAGGGAATTGTACAGCTATATCCAGGTGATGTTTTGAGGGATCCAGGAGGCACATGCCTTTACATCTCTGGGTGGAATTTTAAGGCCCCGTCACGGTGGGGGCAGGGCTTGAACACTGGGCAAGCCGGTCCAAAATGCACTGATTTTGGCAGGACTGGTAAATCCTGCCAGCAGGAGGGATGTCATAAAATCGCACCCTCTTTTTCTCTTTCCCAAAGCCTCCAATAGTCCATCTCACCAATCCAGGATTGGCGGCTCGCCAAATCATTCCCTTCCCCAGCACCGGCACTGACATACTTGGTCTTGTCAATCAGGCTTCGCCTCTTGGCAGGCAACTAACTGATCAGTGTCATTGCAAACACACTGTAGACTCAAAACTCCAGAGCATAGGGGGATCGGCTGAAACTTTTGGACCACCCAACTCCCATTGGGTCAGGTTAAAAATTCAGCCCCAATTTTTTGCAACCTCTCCCTATAACCCTTTAAGCCTTCTTATCATTCTGGTGAATCTGCGCTGTCCAATTTTGCGGGATTTAATCTTTCCTGACGTTCACATACCTAAAACTAAATGTAGTGCTCCAAGTGGGTCTGACCCAGGTTCTGTACAACATAAGCATCATTTCCCCACTTTTGCATTCCAAACTGATTTGAGATCGTGTAATTATATTCATATTTCACGTCTTTAACCTTACAAAACAAACAGAAGACTCGTCACTTAGATGCTGGGTACAAAACTTAGCTGGTTATTTTGACAGGCCTTCCACAATATTACTGCTTATATAGAATTATGGATGATTGGGACCATTATTAAACTGTAATTGTTCCCTGGAGTCATATGATGTCCTTAAATCATTTAAAATTTCCTCTTGAGGTTTAGTGATATTATCTGAATCCAACTTTATTATTCATTCTCAAGACACCATCATTCCCTGAAGAAACATTTGTTCAGTACCAGGATACTCACAGTAATAATCACGTTTGCTGATTTTTTATGGTCAGAAAGTAACATGTAACTCGTGATAAATTTTGAAGCGAATGTTTTTAATTAAATTATTGTTACGACTCCCTAAGGGGTCAGAACCTACGTTGTATCAGATTCCCCTCCTATACTATTGTGGGGTAATAGAATAAATCTTGTTGTATCCTATCTATCTGGCTATGTATGAAATCCTTGCCTTCGGTCACAACACTGGCAATGAGGATAAAGTGGAGCTGCTGCATCCACAGAACTCTCCGCCTCCAGACAGCCTCCTGGGAGGGGCTCCGAGAGGCCTCCGCCACAGACAAGGTAATGACGTTCATCCGTAAGCTTGAAACCTTTGACGCCGATACTGACAATTGGGCCAGTATGTTGAAAGGGTACAACGATGTTTTCGAACAAATGCCACTGCAAACAGCGAGCGACGGGCTGTGACTTTGCTGACAGTCATCGGCGGTCCAACTTACGATTTAATTAAAAATCTAGCTTACCCGAACAAACCAGACAAACAGCATTCACCACGCTGATCGACCTGGCCGTCACCTAAATCCACAACCCTATATCATGGTCGATGGTACCGGTTTCATATTGCTTCACAGGCCCCGACTGAGTCAAACGGGGAGTATTTTGAATTCCTGCAGGGTCTCGTCGTCTCTTCCAAGCTCAGAGCCGCCCTGGCTGAGTCCTGAGAGACCGCTTCGTTTGTGGACTTTGGGACAGGGAGACGCAGCGAAAGCTGCTGATGGAGACGTCCCTGAACCTCAGAAGGCCGTAGACATTGCGCTTTCCTGGGAGTGCGCCGAACATGGGCTCCAAGAGCTCCAGGGCCCAGCAGTCCTCAACATTAGTCGCCGGTGGGATCACCGGAAGCAGCTATTGGAATGAGGCTCCTGGAGGTAGATTTTGGATTTGGATTTGTTTATTGTCACGTGTACGGAGGTACAGTGAAAAGTATGAAATGAAATGAAATGAAAATCGCTTATTGTCACGAGTAGGCTTCAATGAAGTTACTGTGAAAAGCCCCTAGTCGCCACATTCCGGCACCTGTCCGGGGAGGCTGGTACGGGAATCGAACCGTGCTGCTGGCCTGCTTGGTCTGCTTTATAAGCCAGCGATTTAGCCTTGTGAGCTAAACCAGCCCCTAAGTATCGTTCTGCATGCAACTCAAACAGATCATTCGTTCATGAAAAGAAAATACGTAATAGGGCAAACATAAAATACACAATGTACATAAAATATACAATGTACATAAAATACACAATGTAAATACATAGATACAGGCATCGGGTGAAGCATACAGGAGTGTAGTATTACTCAGTAGAGGAGATTTGTGAAGAGATCAGATCAGTCCATAAGAAGGTCATTCAGAAGTTTGGTATTTGAGTCTGTTCGTGTGTGTTCTCAGACTTTGGTATCTCCTGCCCGATGGAAGAAGTTGGAAGAGTGAATAAGCCGGGTGGGAGGGGTCTTTGATCATGCTGCCCACTTTTCCCAAGGCAGCAGGAGGTGTAGACAGAGTCAATGGATGGGAGGCGAGTTTGTGTGATAGACTGGGCTGTGTTCACGACTCTGGAGTTACTTATGGTCTTCGGCCAAGCAGTTGCCATACCAGACTGTGATGCAGCCAGATGAGATACTTTCTATGGTGCATCTGTAAAAATTGGTAAGAGTCAGTGTGGACACGCCAAATTTCCTTAGTTTCCTGAGTAAGTATAGGCACTGTTGTGCTTTTTTGGTCGTAGCATCGACGTGTGTGGACCAGGACAGATTGTTGGTGATGTGCACATCTAGGAATTTTAAGCTGTCGACCATCTCCACCTCGGCCCCGTTGATGCAGACAGGGCTGTGTACGATACTTTGCTTCCTGATGTCAATGACCAGCTCTTTAGTTTTGCTGATATTGAGGGAGAGATTGTTGTCATTACACCACTTCACTAGGTTCTCTACCTCCCTCCTGTATTTTAAATTATTGTTGTTCGACATCTGATCCACTACGGTCGTGTCGTCAGCAAACTTGTAGATGGAGTTGGATTGACCACGTGAAGGAGCTATTCCCAGACAACACGCCAGTCGTCATCTCTTCTTGAAAAGCTGAACAAACTTCCCAGAAGACCTGGAAGCTGAGGAACCACCCATGCTGCTACACTATGTCATGGGCCCCAGGACCGCACCTATCTAGGTGACTCTGCAGATTAATGGACACCCTACCGAGTTGGAGCTTGACACAGGGACAGCAGTCTCTGTCATCAGCCACCGCATGTTCACAGCAATCTGGACCGTGTTCAGACGCTGGAACTTAGAGACACAGGAACCCGGCTAGCCACCTATACTGGGGAACCTTTGGAGATCGAGGGCATTGCCCATGTGCCCTTGGTATACAGGGATCAGTCCACGTGCCTACCATTGAAGGTGGTAAGCGGCGACGGACCAAGCATATTGGGGCACAATTGCCTCGACATCTGCGACTGGAGCACGGATGTCAAATGTACCTCCGTGACCAGAAAGGGTGCTGGCTAAATTTCCATTGTTTTATTCCGAAAGCCTCGGTACAATAAAGGGTGCGAAGTCCATGATCAGCATGGATGAGAACGCACAACCCAGGTATTTCCACATCCGCCCTGTGCCACACGCACTTCGACCCAAGGTTGGAACAGTTAGGCATTATCTGCCCCATCCATTTTGCAGATTGGGTCGCAGCAATGAAAAAAATGAAATGAAATGAAAATGAAAATCGCTTATTGTCACGAGTAGGCTTCAATGAAGGTACTGTGAAAAGCCCCTAGTCACCACATTCCGGCGCCTGTCCGGGGAGGCTAGTACGGGAATCAAACCGTGCTGCTGGCTTGCTTGGTCTGCTTTAAAAGCCAGCGATTTAGCCAAGTGAGCAAAACCAGCCCCTAAATGGTCCCAGTACTGAAGTCCGATGGGTCAGTGTGACTGTGTGGCGACTACAAGGTAACAGTAAATCGTGTTTCCCTTCTTAACCGTAACTTGGTCCCTCGAATCAAAGACCTTTACACCAGGCTCAGCAGGGAAAGACATTCACGAAGCTGGACATGAGATACGCATACCGACAGCAGACACAGGGTCGTGGAAATACATAACGATCAATACCCGTCGGGGTCTGTACAATACACCCATTTGTCGTTCAGCGTCTCCTCAACCTGCGCAATTTTCCAGCGTGTTATGGAGAACATATTACGTGGATTGCCAAGGGTGGCCATCTATCTAGACGTCCTCATAACAGGAACATCCTACAGGGTACACATGGAGAACCTCACCGAGGTCCTCGAGCTGTTTGCTCGGGCCAGAGTCTGCCTCCGAAGAAAGAAAAGTGTTATTCATGCGCCTGAGGTCCCGTATTTGGGCTACCGGATAGATAGCAGGGACCTCCATCTGGTGGAAGACAAGGCACCGGCAATCCATCAGGCCCCCATCTCTCGTGACCCGACGGAGCTCCGCTCCTATTTTAGGTCTGGTGAATTATTACGGGAAATTAATTCCCCGGATAGGTATGTTGCTCAACCCGCTCCACCAGCTATTGAAGAAAACAGCGATGGGAGTGGGGCTCCTCGCACCAGAGGGCTTTCCAAGGGGTAAAATAGCGCCTTGTTTCGGACGAGTTACTGACCCATCAAAACGTTTGCTCCTTACTTGCGATGCCTCACCGTGCAGCATCGGAGCCGTCCTGGCATACCGCATGCCCAACGGCTGGAAGTGGCTGACAACCTTTGCATCGCACACAGTCACGGATGCCGAACGGATCTATGCGCAGGTGGAAAAGGAAGGTTTGGTCATCATATTCCTTTTTTCCCCACAAATTTAGAGTAGCCAATTATTTTTCTTTTCCAATTAAGGAGCAATTCAGCATGTGGGGGTGAAACCCACGCAAACATGGGGAGAACTCTACATGGACAATGACCCAGGGCTGGGATCCAAACCTGGGTCCTCAGCGCCGCAGTCCCAGTGCTGACCACTGTGCCACATCCACCCTCGGTCATCGTATTCCTGATGTGAAAATTCCACCAATACATTTATGGATGCACGTTTACAAAATACATGAACCACATTGCCTGCTGGGGTTGTTTAAAGAGGACCAAATGATCTTACCAATTGCGTCTGCCCGGTCCAGCGATGGCCATTGCTTCGTGTTGCTTACGAATATACCCTGAGAGCATCATAAGGGCACAAGGATTCCGCAAGCTGATTAAGGCACTTTCCCTTCTTCATAAAACTGTCCGCATCTGACGCATCCGCGGAGGTGATAGCCGCTCGCCATCTTTTTGAAAATGTAATTCATTCCAAACGTATTTAGACAGTTCCAAAACTTAAACAGTCTGGGCAACATACTCCCCAACACACAGTCATACCGTTTGTACAAATTTTTTTGGTCGCTTGCGGAACTCTTTCCAAACCATCCGCACGAAGTCCCTTACTTTCAGGTAACTAAACTCACTTCCTCTCAGGAGCTCTACTCTCTCCTTCAGTTCCTCTATACAGGCAAACCTCTCTTCCAGGTACAGATCACTCACCTTAACCAGCCCCATTTATCGCCACTTCCTCTACATGCTGTCTGTTCCCCCCCCCCCCCCCCCCCCAGTTCAAACCCGTGGTTTTTGCATAGTTACGTTCACACTGTGTGGTGGTATGATTTGCATAGCTGTCTGCCATTGGTGCAGAACACCGGCTTACCATTGGCCCTGGTCGGTCATGTGCCTCTCGACCGATTGGTTGAGACCAGTCATGTGACGGCTCTCCGATTGGTCGAGAGGCTGAGTTAACCACGCCTTCATACCGAGGTATAAACAGTCAGAACGCCCGGCGGTCGTCCATTTATTGTAGTCGACCGCAGGGCTAAGTTCTAGCTTATTAAAGCCTGACTTTTGTACAGCAACTCGTCTTGCGTTCAACTGATGGCTCATCAATTTAATAAGCTAGATTTTTGAAGATGGAGTTCCGGATGAAGCCCGAATGCCTCCGCATCAGCCCGCAAACTCAGAATGCTGCAGAAATTTTTCAACATTGGCTGGCATGTCTCGAAGGATACCTGGAGTCTGCAACCAGGCCCCCCACCATGGCACAGAAGCTGCACATCCTCCACTCCAGCGTGGGCACAGCAGCCTACGCGATGATCAAGGAAGAGAAAGATTACGGTGCCGCCATGCTTAAGCTGAATGGACAATTTCTTAAACCAGTCAACAGAGTATTCGCCCGACAACAGTCCGGTGAGTCATTAGACCAATTTTACCAGGCCCTCGCTATCCTGGGGAGGAATTGCTCCTGCCTCGCAGTCTCAGCTACGGAGCACATGGAACTGCTGATCAGAGATGCTTACGTGGCTGGGATGCAGTCCCCCGCTATCCGCCAGCGGATGCTGGAGAAAGACGACCTCAGCTTAACTGAGGCACGGACTCTCTCCACCTCCCTGGAGGTCGCCGATTTAAACGCCCACGCCTATGTCCCCAGCCGCGCTGCACCACCCTGGGCCTCCTGGCACGCTTCCCCACCGCCATCCGCCGCTCCCGACCTCCCTCAGGCCTACGTCGCGCGACGCTCCGACAAGTCCACGGGGCCCCGCTGCTATTTTTGTGGGTTCACGAAACACCCTCGCCCGCGCTGCCCAGCCCACTCCGGCCTCTGTAAGAGCTGCGGGAAGAAGGGCCACTTCTCCTCCGTCTGCCAGGCCAAAACAGTTACTGCTGTTCCGTGCAGCGACCAGGGATCACCCCCTCAGGGCCCTGGCTGGCCCCTCCAGTACGCCGCGCCGATCTCTCTCCCCCGCCCCCGGGCCCCTGCGCCCGGCCTGCGCGTTTCTCTCTCTCCTCCGGGCCCCTCCAGCGCATCGCGCAATTCTCCACTCGCCGCCCCCGGGCCCCTGTGCCTGGCCTGCGCGCCTCTCTGCCCCCGCTCCCAGCCGCTCCGGTCGGCTCACCGGCACCGCTAACTCCGCCCCCCTCAACCACAAGGCCCCACGGGCGCCGACTCCACGTGCAGGTCCTGGGCGCAGCCATCTTGGGGCGCCGACCCCACGTGCGGATCCTGGACCCCACCATCTTGGGCCCCCGACTCGTGCGGGTCCTGGGCGCCGCCATCTTGGGATTCCGACTCCACGTGCGGATCCTGGGCACCACCTTCCGGGACTGGCACGCAAGGTTCTTCCAGCATCTACTCGGACAACGACGACAAATATGGATTTTCTCCACGGCTCGCGGCCATTCAGCTCGACCAGTCACGCTCGCCAAATCGACAACGCTGATCTACCTCAACGGCCACAAGACAGGTTGCCTGCTGGACTCCGGGAGTATGGAAAGCTTTGTTCACCCTGCCACGGTAAGACGCTGCGCGCTCCCTGTCCATCCTGTAAAACACAAAATCGGGTTAGCCTCAGGTTCGCACTCCGTCCGCATCACCGGGTGCTGCATCGCGGACCTCACGGTCTAAGGGAAGGTTTTTTAAAATTATAAACTCCTTGTCCTCCCTGACCTTTGCGCATCGGCACTCCTAGGACTGGACTTCCAGTGCAACCTGAGCTTCCAATTCAGCGGCCCTATACCCCCCCTCACTGTCTGCAGCCTCGCGTCCCTCAAAGTGGACCCCCCCTCCTTGTTTGCTAATCTCACCCCCAATTGCAAACCCGTCGCGACACGGAGCAGACGGTACAGCGCCCAGGACCGGTCCTTCATCAGGTCCGGGGTCCAGAGGTTGCTGAAGGAAGGGGTCATCGAGGGCAGCAACAGTCCCTGGCGAGCCCAAGTGCTGGTGGTCCGGACTGGGGAGAAAAACCGGATGGTCATCGACTATAGCCAGACCATCAACCGGTTTACGCAACTGGACGCGTATCCTCTCCCCCGTATTTCCGCCATGGTAAACGATATCGCGAAATACAAAGTTTTCTCCACTGTGGACCTTAAGTCCGCTTACCACCAGCTCCCCCTCCGCGCGAGTGACCGCAAATACACCGCGTTTGAGGCAGATGGGCGACTCTACCACTTCCTCAGGGTTCCATTTGGTGTCACAAATGTGGTCTTGGTCTTCCAACGGGAGATGGACCGAATGGTCGACAAGTACGGATTACGGGCTACCTTCCCGTATCTTGATAATGTCACCATCTGCGGCCACGATCAGCAGGACCATGACGCCAACCTCCGGAAATTCCTCCAAACCGCAAAACTCCTTAACCTCACGTACAATAAGGATAAGTGCGTGTTTAGCACCGACCGTCTAGCCATCCTCGGCTACGTAGTGCGTAAAGGAGTGATAGGCCCCAACCCCGAACGCATGCGCCCCCTGATGGAACTCCCTCTCCCCAATACCCTCAAATCCCTCAAACGCTGCCCGGGTTTCTTCGTTTACTACGCCCAATGGGTTCCCAACTACGCTGACAAGGCCCGTCCCCTCACTCAAACCACGACCTTCCCGCCGTCGACAGAGGCCTGCCAGGCCTTTAGCCGCATCAAAGCGGACATCGCAAAGGCCACGATGCGCGCCATCGACAAGTCCCTCCTCTTCCAGGTCGAGAGTGACGCATCAGAAGTAGCTCTGGCGGCCACATTGAACCAAGCGGGCAGACCCGTGGCCTTCTTCTCCAGAACTGTCCAGGCTTCCGAACTCCGCCACCCCTCTGTGGAAAAGGAAGCCCAGGCCATAGTCGAAGCAGTGCGACATTGGAGGCACTATTTGGCCGGCAGGAGGTTTACCCTCCTCACAGACCAACGGTCAGTAGCCTTCATGTTTGATAATGCACAAAGGGGCAAGATTAAGAACGACAAGATCTTACGGTGGCGGATCGAGTTGTCCACGTACAACTATGAGATCTTGTATCGTCCTGGGAAGCTCAATGAGCCTCCTGATGCCCTGTGCCGCGGTACCTGCGCCAGCGTGCAGATAGACCGCCTCCACGCGGACCTCTGCCATCCAGGGGTGACCCGTCTCTACCATTTCATTAAGGCCCGCAATCTGCCTTTCTCCATCGCGGAAGTCAGGACAGTAACCCGTGACTGCCACATCTGCGCAGAGTGCAAACCGCACTTCTACCGCCCCGAGAGCGCATACCTGATCAAAGCATCCCGCCCCTTCGAACGTCTCAGCATTGACTTCAAGGGGCCCCTTCCCTCTAACAACCGCAACATTTACTTCCTGGCGGTAATCGACGAATTCTCCCGCTTCCCCTTCGCCATTCCCTGCCCCGACATGACCACATCGACCGTCATTAAGGCCCTCTTCTCCATCTTCTCCCTGTTCGGCTACCCCGCGTACATACACAGCGATCAGGGGTCCTCCTTTATGAGCGACGAGCTGCGTCAATTCCTGCTCAGCAGGGGCATTGCCTCTAGCAGGACGACCAGCTATAACCCCCGGGGTAACGGACAGGTTGAGCGGGAGAATGGTAGCATCTGGAAGACCATACTACTGGCCCTCCGGTCCAGAGATCTCCCTATTTCCCGATGGCAAGAGGTTATCCCCGATGCCCTACATTCTATCCGCTCACTCCTCTGTACCGCAACAAATTAGACACCTCATGAACGTCTTCTTGTCTTCCCCAGGAAGTCGTCCTCCGGATCCCCTCTCCCGACATGGCTGGCTGCCCCCGGACCCATCTTGCTCCGGAAGCATGTGCGGGTGCACAAGTCCGACCCGTTGGTGGAACAAGTCCAGTTACTCCACGCTAACCCGCAGTATGCGTATGTGGAGTACCCAGACGGTCGGTAGGACACGGTCTCCCTCCGGGACCTGGCACCCGCCGGCGTGCGGCCTTCCCCCCCTTCACCACAGACCCCCCCCACCCTGTTTTTTTCCCCCAGCGCCCCACCCAGGCCACCCCTTCCCCATCCATGGCGTCTCCACAGCCAGCTCGGATGACGGAGACTGTTCAAGGACCATCGCTCCCGGACTCCAGGACGTCAGCGGAACCACCACCATCGGCTGAACCGACGTCACCTACTCCACTGCGGCGGTCTGCCAGAACGTCACGGGCCACGAAAAGACTGATCGAATCGATTTAATTTACAACAGCTCCATGGACTTTGTTGGGACTTTGTGTACTATTGCAAATTGTCTGGGCCAGTGGGAAGCCAAAAATGTAATAAAAGAAAAGAGAAAATATTTGTTCTCCCGGCTACTACTCATACCACCAGTTCTCTCCCCCCCCCCCCCCCCCCCGGCTCTCGTTGATACCCCCTCCCCCCCCGGCTTCTTTCTCCGCAAGGGGTGAATGTGGTGGTATGATTTGCATAGCTGTCTGCCATTGGTGCTTACCATTGGCCCTGGTCGGTCATGTGCCTCTCGACCGATTGGTTGAGACCAGTCATGTGACGGCTCTCCGATTGGTCAAGACGCTGAGCTAACCACGCCTCCATACCGAGGTATAAATAGTCAGAACGCCCGGTGGTCATCCATTTATTGTAGTCGACCGCAGGGCTAAGTTCTAGCTTATTAAAGCCTAACTTTTGTACAGCAACTCGTCTCGCGTTCAATTGATGGCTCATCACACTGACATCCCCTCTATCCAAAAGTGCCTCAACTGGTTCCAGACCTTCACTGTGGATTGCACCACGGAACTCTCAGTGTATTTCCTTGGCGCCAGTGGCAATGTCACCATCATAGCCCGCAGGCTGGACCCCGACAGGACATCCATCCTAACCCATTCTACCCCCTCGCTTTTTCACCATCGCTTCTTCACTTTTGCTGGCGAATAATAATGCAGCAGATTTGGCAACGCCAACCCCCCCCCCCCTCCTGCCTCTGTAACAGGGTACTCTGACCCTTGGCACCATCCCTGCCCACACAAACTCTGAAATAATCGTGTCCAGCTTTTGCAAAAAAGGCCTTTAGTACAAAAATCGGAAGCTTCTGGAATATGAATTCACCACTTCACCACTTGGACCCTCCCTGCCAGAGTCAAATGCAGCGTGTCGCACCTCTTCAGATCCTCCCTAACCTCCTCCACCAGCTTTGTTAAATTCCATTTATGCAGCGTCGCCCACTCACTCTCTCATTACCTGAATCCCCAGATATTTAAACCTTTCTGTGGCTAAATGGTAACACCCCCAGATTGGCTCTCCGACTCAGCCCGTTCCCTACGTTCAACTTGTAACCCGAACTTCCCTCATAGGCCCATAATCCTCTCCATGCTCTCAGCGGGTCCGACACATAGAATAACAGGTCATCCACATATAGCGACACCCAATGCTCCCTACTCCCCTTGTAATCCCTTGCAACTCTGCCGACCCTCTATTGCCAGAAGCTCCATAGCTAGTGCGAACAGCAGAGGCGACAGCGGGCACCCCTGCTTTGTTCCCCTGAGCAACCCAAAGATTTGTGAACCCATACCGTTGGTCCGTGCACTCGCCACCGGTGACACATGTAACAGACCCACACCACAGACATCAGCCCAAACCCTAACCGTCCCAGGACCTCAAACAAATACCACCACTCCACCTGGTCAAATGCCTTCTCCGCATCCATGGACAATGCTACCTCCGATACTCGACAGCTCGACAGAGTCATGATCACATTCAATAGCCTCCTTATATTACTAGATAGCTGCCTGACCTTTACGAAGTCTGTCTGGTCCTCCCTGCCACCAGTTTAGTCAGCAATTTAACATCTATGTTTAACAATGATATGGGCCTGCACGATCCACACTCTATTTTTATAAACATTTAAAAAATAATAATTTAGAGTACCCAATTATTTTTTTCCCAAGCAGGTCCAATCCAACTGGCCTGCACACCTTTGGGTTGTGGGGGTCAGACTCATTTAAACATGGGGAGAATGTGCAAACTCCACACAGTGACCCGGGTCTGGGATCGAACCCGGGTCCTCAGCGCCTTGAGGCAGCAGTGCTAGCCACTGAACCACCATGCCGCCCCACGACTCACACTCTAACAGTCCTTCCCCTTCTTTGGTATCAATGTTGTCTGTGTCATCATCTTCAGCAGCTCCCCCTTCTCCAACGTGTCACTAAACGCCCCCAATTATGCGGTGCCAGTTCCGTTGCAAACTCCTTATAAAATTCCACCGGCTAACCATTAGCCCCGGGGTCTTTCCCGACTTCATACCCCTTATACTGCCAATACCTCCCTCAGGCCCAAAGGCTCCTCTAGTGCCTGTCTCTACTCTTCCTCCAACTGTGGAAACTCCAGCCCACCCAGAAACTGCCCCATAACCCCTTCCTCACCCCCCCAGGTCCACCCTGTACAGCTCCGTGTCGTATTCTCTAAACGTCTAATTTATCTTCCATGGCTCCGTGACCACCTCCCCAGTCTCTATCCGTGTCCTCAATATTTCCCTGGATGCGGCCTGTCCCATGGTGTGCTAGCATTCGGCTTGCCTTCTCCTCCAACTCGTACTGCACCCCACTTGCCCTACGCAGCTGCCCCACCACCCTCCCCTTCGATAACCTATCAAATTGCCCCTGCAACTTTTTCCTTCTCGCCAATCCCTCCGTAGTGGGTGCCCTAAAATACTCCCTATCTACTCCGACTATCTCTTTCATTAAGCGCCCATACTCCTTCCTCCTTTTCCTATCCTCATGTACCTTGAACGAGATAATCTCCCCTCGGACCACACCTTCAGTGCTACCCAAAAGGTGGCCGGTGACACCTCTCTGTTCTGGTTCAATTCTACATAGTCTTTAATCACCGACCGCACCTTATCACAGAACCCTCTGTCTGCCAACAACCCCAAATTAAGCCTCTAGCTCAGCCTCAGCTCCCGCCCCGATCTGAGCCGAATCTCCAGCCAGAGGGGTGCATGGTCTGAAATTACTATCCCCACGTACTCTGTCACCTCCACACCTACAACATCTCCCGGCTCACCACAAAAAAGTTGATTCAGGAGTACACCCAATAAACATGTGAGTAAAAGGTGTACTCCCTTTCCCCTGGGGTCTTAAAGCACCACGGTCCACCATGCCCACCTTTTCCGTAAACCCTCCCAGCTCCTTTGCCATCCGTATCCTTCACATTGACCTGGGCTCGATATAGCCATCCTCGGCTCTAGAACACAATTAAAATCTGGTGGCGTGGCCAAGTCCGGGATCGCTGCCAGAAACCCTCTCATAAACCCTACATCATTCCAATTCAATGCATATACATTCACCAACCGGCGCCCCCTCCTACACCCCGCTCACTATCACATGTCTCCCACCAGGGTGCCTCACTTCCTTCGCACTCATAAACCCCATCTTCTTGCTCATAAAGATAGCCATACCCGGCGATTTTGAGTCAAACCCAAAGTGGAATAACTGATCCACCCATCCCTTTCTCAACCTAACCTGGTCCTTCACGCGGAGGTGCTTCTCCCGCAGAAAGAGCACCTCCACCTTTAAACTCCTGAGGTCCGCAAAGACTGAAGATCTTTTCACCAATCCATTGAGCCCTCGCACGTTCCATTTTATAAGCTTTACAGGGGGCTTCCCCTCTACCATCCTCCATCCTCCCCTTTTGGCTCTGCCCCTTAAAATTTCACCCTGTACTGAGCCCATCCAAGATGGCCCGCTGCTCCGCCCCCCACCACACTTCTTCTACAACCCTGCCATTTCACATCTCCCTCCCTTGCCCCCCCCACACACCCTCTCCCTCCTCCCTTTCCTCCCTCGGGCCATCTTCCCCACCTCACTTCCATTCACCAGCATTACCTGCCAACGTGGCAACTCTGCCCAAAGGCTTCACTATCTGACCCCCTCACCCCTCCCCCACATCTTTTTTCTGTGCAGAAGGCTCCCTGGGGACCTCACCTTCCCCCACCCAAACACAGGTTGCCTCCCCGAAAGACAAACACACTTGAAAAACACCGCCACAGGCAGGAGGGGAGGACGGCCGTTACCTTACAAACTTTTCACCCCTGCTATCCATTGTCAACCCAACAGAAGAAAGAAAAACCCTCCACCTGGGAGGAGAAAAAAAAACCTCCCTCCAACCCCACTCTACCCGTATCTTCCATTACTCCCAACGTGCCAGCACCTCCATCTCCCAATAAAGTTCAGTTCTCCCCCAGTTTGCGCTCCTTGATAAAGTCATTGGCCGCTTCCTGGGTCTCAAAATAATATTCCTGGCCCTCATAAGTCACCCATAGTTTCACCAGGTAGAGCACCCCAAACCTGATCTGCCGTCGGTATAGCACCCTATTGAATCCAGCACGCTGTTTCACCAGTTCAGCTCCAATGTCCTGGTATATTCAGATCTTATTTACCTCCCATTCGCAGTTCCGTTTCTCCGTGGCCCACTGCAGGATTTTCTCTTTTTCCACAAACTTGTGGAGTTTTACGATCACTGCCCGTGGTGGCTCCCCAGCTCTTGGCTTCTGCGTCATAGATCTGTGCGCCTCAGGGGCCTTGTCCAGCACCCCCTCCGCCACCAGCCCCGCCAGCATCCTCGAGACGTACTTTGTGGCACACTCGCCTTCCACTCCTTCAGGCAGGCCAACGACGCGCAGGTTCCGCATCTCGACCTATGCTCATGCTCTTCCACCTTTGTTCTCAGCGACTTGCAAAGGTCTTCTAAGAGCCCCACCTCCGCCTCCAGTGTCACTACTCGATCGCTGCGGTCCATCTCTCGAATCTGTGACCCCTGTGCCTCCAAACACTTTGACCTTTTCCATCGAGCCCTTCAGGGGTGCCACAGACCCTTCGATGGCCTTCGATCTGTCTTCTTGCATATCTTTCCTTTGTTGATGGAACTCTTCCCTGATGAAATTGTTCCATCTGGGGACCTTGCAACTTGCAGTGACCCTTCCTCCTCCGCCATCTTGCCAATATCTGCTGCGCCACAAGTCTCTTCCAATTCTTTGACTAGGTCTTTCACCTTCTTCTGCTGGGTCTGATAACCAGCAGACATGCCACAGCCGGGGATGTAGACGTCCTTAAATGGCTGGAGGTACACCGGGTTCCCACTGCAACCACACAATCCACCATAGACAGATTGCGGAACATCTTCAGCACGCACGGTTTGCCAGAAGTCCTAGTATCTGACAATGGAATGGCATTTAACAGCCAGGAATCTGCGTCGTTCATGGCAGCAAACGGCATCCAGCATGTACGTACTGTCCCGTATCACCCGGCCTTAAACGGGTTGACCAAACGGGTGGTCCAAACCTTTAAGCAGGCCATGGAAAAAATGCCTGCAGGATCCTTGGAGACGGGATTGGCGTATTTCCTTTTCAGTTACTGCACAACGCCGCATATCACAACTGGGATTGCACCAACAGTCATGAGACGACGACTCAAGACTCGCCTCAGCCTCGTCCTCCCCGACGTCAGGGTAAGAACCATCAGTGTCAAGACTGCTCAACGGGAGACTCATGTCGGGGTCCAATGATACACGTCTGAAATTGTGGGATGGGAGCCACATGGATCCCTGACGTGGTCGTCTACGCAACAGGACCAGTATTCTACACAGTCCAGGCCGAGGGAAATGAGGAGCACCACCACCTGGACTTCGATGGGACCAAGAGCCGCCCGAGCGAAATCTGGAGACCCCACTCAGGATCCGGGCGCCATCCCCACACAGCCTAGGAAGATCCCTGAGGCCCCACCGAGGTCAGACCCCCACTCACTATATCTGCTGGCCGTCAGAAGTCCAGAAGCTGATGCAACCGCCACGTCCACGGTCCATCCAGTGTCGATGGTGACAGCAACGCTGGATCCGACATGGACACCTGGTCGCCGTACAAACACGTACCAGCACTGATAGCACCAACAGATTCGGCAGCCGAACAACGGCAACTTTGCATTCTTCGCAGAAATGCCTGTCGCCGGTGTGCTACATGCCTCCCAGACCGGCTATGCTGCCTCTGGACCCGCTACCCAAGCGATCGAGGGATCCATCATCGGAAGACATGGACATTTCTCCAGACTTGAGTGGGGGGAGGGGATGTTACGACCCCCTAAGGAGTCAGAACCTACATTGTATCAGATTCCTCTCCTTGGAATACAAACGCCCCAGGTGATTAGGGGGCACAGCTTCCTCCCCATTGGAGGAACTGCCATGCAATATAAACCCCGACCTGCGATTCTGAGGAGAGTGGAGAAGAGTTATTGTATTGTTGAGTAGTAGAATAAACCTTGTTATATCCTGTCTATCTGGCCAGGCATGGAGTCCTTCGGTCACAACAATTATATTTGATGCGCGTGTGTGGGACAGAAAAAAGGCAGCCGAAATGTAATTGAGACAAGTTCTAAGTTTTAGAAACAGCAAATAAGCTTAGGCCCTCAAGCCTGCTGCACCATTCAATTAGATCAAGTACTCCAATTTCATTTACCTTCTGTTGCTTTACATCAGGCAGCAGGGGGCACAGTGGTTAGCACTGCTGCCTCACAGCTCCATGGTCCTAGGTTCGATTCCGGCCTCGGGTGACTGTGTGGAGTTTGCACTTTCTCCCCATGTCTGTGTGGGCTTCCTCCCGGTGCTTCGGTTTCCTCCCACAGTCCAAAGGTGTGCCTGTTAGGTGGATTGGTCATGATGATAAATTGCCCCTCAGAGTCCAAAAGGTTGGGTGAGGTTACTGGATTATGGGGATAGGGTGGAGGTGTAGGGTGCTCTTTCCAAGGCCTGGTGCAGATTCGATGGCTGAATAGCCTCCTTCTGCACTATAAATTCTATGATCACTGAACACCTAAAACTAACAATAAACTGCATTTATATAGCACCTTTAACATCGTAAGCATTTCAAGGTGCATCGCAGGAGTCGTTATCAAAAAAAATATGGCACTGATTCATATAAGATATTCAAACAGACAACCAAAAGCTTCACAATAGAGCCAAGCAAGAGGAAAACGTGAATGCTGCTATTATTTTTGCATTGTTAGGAAGTTAGTATGTTTGGATGATTTAAGTGAGAGTAGTTTATGGAGGATAGTTAGAGGTTCCATTTTTTGTGTTGTAATGCATGTCCCCTGTTTGACATAGCGCCCCTTAGAATTGTTAGTTAAAAATTTTTACTGCATAGTTATGATCAGTGTAGAGGCCAAGGAAGAGTGCTCACTGGGTCAGGGAATGAAGACAACGCAGTAATGTGATCCTTCACACTTCACGTTGAGGATCACAAGGAGTGAGTGTAGCCACCTGGGTTGGCCACTTCCCAATTCCAAAATGGATGCCCGCTAAGAATGCAGGGAAAACTGGTCAGGCAAAGGGAAACAAGCAGGTGCAAGGTTTCCTGTGTATTAAGACTTGCAAAGACCCAGACAGAACCAAAACCAGCAACCATCTGCATATTAATGAGAGATCCCCAGGAACAATTGGAAACATTAAAGCAATCGAGACCAAACCAGACTCCCCGGCGCCAGCGGGTGCCAGGACAAAGGAAGGTCAACGGACACATAGGAACCGCCCAGCGATCAGGGAACAGCTCCAGTATTGGAGAAATCGATTAAAATGATTGGGACTTAGTCCAATCAATTGGAACCAAGTACGGGGTCCACCCAAAAGGGGGCGAAACCCCTGGGGGCTATAAAACAGAGCCCCCAAGTTCAATTCATCCTTCTTGGCAGGGTCCCTCAGCAGCTCGAAACAACTCTTGACCGTGACTCTCAACAACGAGAGACCGGCCGAGCAGCTGCACCAACCAAGTAAGTGCCCAGTCAACGCACGCTACGAGATAGGCGCTCCTAGCTATTAGTCCATACCAGCTTAAAGCCTGCAGACTCCGAATCGAACGAAAGGCCATTGTTCCCGAGCTGATGGGCCGTTTCCAAAGCTACGTATTGGCCTTTTAGTGTTAGAGATAGTCTAGTAAGTTGAGTTTTATGCATAAGTAGTGATTGACTGTGTATATAATAAATGTGTTTTGATTTGAAACTTACTAACTGGTGTATTGAGTTATTGATCAGCACTTGGCTTTGAACCTCGTGGTGGTATCATAAAGATACCTGGCGACTCTAGAGCAAAGGTTATTAAACAGAGCAAATTAAGTAAAAGCACAATTAGCAACAGCAGAAGTGAAGAAGGCGCAGGACAAACTGTACACAGTTATAAACAATAATAAAACAGAATACCCGGAAGCCTTGTTCATCATGGCCGGGGACTTCAACAAGGCTAACCTCAAGAGTGTACTGCCAAAATTCCACCAACACATCTCCTGTTCCACCAGGGCGACACCACTCTTGACCACTGTAACACAAAAATCAAGGGGGCCTATCGTTCCATCCTTTGACTACACTTTGGAAAATCAGACCATAAGACGATGCTCCTTCTCGGGACTTCCGGTTGCGGCTATGCGGAGCTAAGCCGCACATTCGGCAGCTCCCGCTATTTAGGGACTTTTGGGCCAATTTGAGGGCCCCAAACGGCGCTGTTTTAACGCATCCCGGTGGGGGAAGGTGTCTGGAGGAGCTTTCCACACAATTTATGGTGCTCACCCGGAGTGGGACGAAGGAAGAAGCTGCAGCAGCTCCCCAAAAAAAAACGGGGGAAGAAGAACAAAATGGCGGCCGGCGGGACACCCGAGGACTGGTGGAAGTGGGCGCAGGAGCAGCAGGCCTCTCTCCTGCGTTGTTTTGCGGAGCTGAAGGCTGAGTTGCTGGACTCCATGAATGCAACTACAAACAAGCTGCTTGGGACCCAGGCGGTGTCTATTCGGGAGTTGCAGCCGCAGGCCATTGAAAGGGAGGAGGAGGCCGTGGTCCTCGTGGGGAAAGTGGAGTTGCACGAGGCACTTCATAAAAAGTGGAAAGACCGCTTGGAGGAGCTGGACGGTCGCACGAGGCGAAAGAATCTGAGGATCCTGGGCCTGGCGGAGGGGCTGGAGGGGTCGGACCTCCCGGTGTATGTGACTACGATGCTGAACTCGTTGATGGGAGCGGGGTCCTTCCATTTGCCCCTGGAGCTTGAGGGAGCTCACAGAGTGATGGCCAGGAGGCCCAAGGCAAATGAGCCCCCGAGGGCGGTGCTGGTGCGGTTCCATCGATTCAGTGACCGGGAATGTGTGCTGCGCTGGGCCAAGAAAGAAAGGAGCAGCAAGTGGGAGAATTCGGTAGTGAGAATCTACCAGGACTGGAGTGCGGAGGTGGCTAAGCGGCGGGCCGGGTTCAACCGGACGAAGGCGGTGCTTCATGCCAAGCAGGTCAGGTTTGGAATGTTGCAGCCTGCGCGCCTGTGGGTGACATACAAGGACCGGCACCATTACTTCAAGTCCCCGGAGGAGGCGTGGGCCTTTGTACAGGCGGAGAAGCTGGACTCGAACTAGGGTCTAGGGACATACTATGGCCGTTGCTGTTTTCGCTGTTGCTGTTTTCTCAACTTTTTTAACTTCGACATGTGTGTTATGTATGCTGGTTTTTTCTTTTTGCTCTGTTTACGGGTGGGTTTGTCTGTTGGGTATGGTTGTGGGTTAGGTGGGGAATGTTGGGGGTTTGTGTTTTATATGTTCTCTTCTGTATGGGGCTGGGGGTTGGGGTGAAACTGGATGTTGGGGAACTGCGTTAGAAGGGTGGGGTGTGGCAGTGTGAAAGCGCGGGCTTTCCTCTGGTATCCCGCGCTGCGGGGCAGGGAGGGTGGAGTTGGCGGTGGGGGTGAGGCCTCTACTGGCCTTCTTTCCCGCGCTGAAGCGGTGCCAAGGAGGTGTGGCAAGAGGGGCATGACCCCATGCCGGGAGGGGATGGGCGTTGGCGGGAGCTGCCGGGGTCAGCAGAAGTCAGCTGACTCAAGGAAGTACTATGGAGGGTGCGTCGCGGCTAGGAGGGGTCCTAGCCTGGGGGGGGGGTGTGGGGGGGGATACCGGGTTGCTGCTGGAATGACCAGGAAGGAGCTGGTGAGGGCCGGGGGGGAAGAGGAGAGGCATTTTCGCCATGGGGAACGGGTCGGGCGGGGTGTGCTGGCCTGGGGCGAACATTTGATAAGCTATGGCTAGCCGGCGGGGGAGGGGGGCGGTTTGCCCTCTGATCCGGCTGATTACCTGGAACGTGAGGGGGCTGAATGGGCCGGTTAAGAGAACCAGGGTAGTTTCTCATCTGAGGGGGCTGAAGGTGGACGTGGCTATGCTCCAGGAGACCCACCTGAAGGTGGCGGACCAGGTTCGTCTGAGGAAGGGGTGGGTGGGGCAGGTTTATCACTCAGGATTGGACGCGAAGAACCGGGGGGTGGCGATTCTGGTGGGGAAGAGGGTGGCGTTCGAGGCGGCTGAGGTGGTGTCGGACAAGAAGGGCAGATATATCATCGTGAAGGGTAGGCTGCAGGGAGAGAAGGTGGTGCTGGTGAATGTATATGCCCCGAATTGGGATGATGCGGGCTTCATGTGGCGCTTGTTGGGCCGCATCCCGGTCCTGGAGGCAGGGGGCCTGATCATGGGGGGAGATTTTAACACAGTGCTGGATCTCACACTGGACCGGTCTAGTGCAAGGACGGGTAGGAGACCGGCGGCGGCCAAAGTACTGAGGGGATACATGGACCAGATGGGAGGGGTGGATCCCTGGAGGTTTGGGAGACCAAGAGCGCGGGAGTATTCCTTTTTCTCTCATGTCCATAGGGTTTATTCCCGGATAGACTTTTTTGTCCTGAGCAGGGGATTGATTCCGAGGGTGCAGGATGCCGAGTATTCGGCCATAGCGATTTCGGACCATGCTCCGCACTGGGTTGATCTGGAGATGGGGGAGGCGCGGGATCAGCGCCCACTCTGGCGCCTGGATGTGGGGATGCTGGCGGATGAGGAGGTGTGTAGGAGGGTTCGGAGAAGCATTGAGGGTTATCTGGATACCAATGATACGGGGGAGGTCCGGGTGGGGATGGTCTGGGAGGCCCTGAAAGCAGTGATCCGGGGTGAGCTGATCTCCATCCGGGCCCACAGGGAAAGGAGGGAGAGGAAGGAGAGGGAGAGACTGGTGGGGGAGCTCCTGGATGTGGACAGGAGATACGCGGAGGCACCGGAGGAAGGGTTGCTGGGGGAACGGCGCAGTTTGCAGGCTAAATTTGACTTGCTGACCACCAGAAAGGCGGAGACACAGTGGAGGAGGGCGCAGGGCGCGGTATATGAGTATGGGGAGAAGGCGAGCAGGATGTTGGCGCATCAGCTCCGTAGGCGGGATGCGGCTAGGGAAATTGGTGGAGTGAAGGATGGGGGTGGAAATGTAGTGCAGAAGGGGACAGAAGTAAACGGGGTCTTTAGGGACTTTTACGAGGAACTGTACCGGTCGGAACCTCCGATGGGGAGAGAGGGGATGGAGAGCTTCATGAACAGGCTATGTTTCCCAAGGGTTCAAGAGGGGCTGGTAGAGGGGCTGGGGGCGCCGATAGAGCTAGAGGAGCTAGTCAGGGGGATTGGACAAATGCAGTCAGGTAAGGCCCCGGGGCCGGACGGGTTCCCAGTGGAATTTTACAAAAAGTATGCGGACCTGGTGGGCCCCCTGCTGGTACGAGCCTTCAACAAGGCATGGGAGGGGGGGGGCTTTGCCCCCGACGATGTCACGGGCACTGATCTCTTTGATCCTAAAGTGGGATAAGGACCCCTTGCAGTGTGGATCATACAGGCCTATCTCGCTCCTCAATGTAGACGCTAAGTTGCTGGCGAAGATCCTGGCCACAAGGATAGAGGATTGTGTGCCAGAGGTGATACACGAAGATCAGACAGGATTTGTCAAGGGATGGCAGCTCAACACGAATGTGCGGAGACTGCTAAATGTTATCATGATGCCGGCAGTGGAGGGGGAGGCGGAGATAGTGGTGGCGCTGGACGCAGAAAAAGTGTTTGATAGAGTTGAGTGGGAGTACCTGTGGGAGGTGCTGGAGCGGTTTGGATTTGGGGAGGGATTCATCAAATGGGTGAGGCTGCTCTACGTGGCTCCGATGGCGAGTGTAGTTACAAATGGAAGGAGATCGGAGTACTTTAGGCTCTATCGTGGGACCAGGCAGGGGTGCCCCCTGTCCCCCTTGCTCTTTGCACTGCCGACTGAACCTCTGGCTATGGCGTTGAGGGAGTCAGGGAGATGGAGGGGTTTGGTGCGGGGTGGGGAGGAACATCGGGTATCGCTGTATGTGGACGACCTGCTGTTGTATGTGGTGGACCCAGAGGGGGGAATGCCGGGGGTGATGGAGCTGTTAGCGGAATTTGGGGGCTTCTCGGGCTATAGGCTAAATTTAGGAAAGAGCGAGGTATTTGTAGTGCACCCGGGAGATCAAGAGGAGGGAATTGGGAGGCTCCCTTTTAGGAGGGCAGTGAAGAGTTTCAGGTACCTGGGGGTGCAGGTGGCCAGGAGTTGGGGGACTCTCCATAAGCTTAACTTCACCAGACTAGTAGAACAGATGGAGGAGGAATTTAAAAGGTGGGACATGGTGCCGCTGTCGTTGGCGGGTAGAGTGCAGTCCGTCAAAATGACGGTTCTCCCGAGGTTCTTGTTCCTCTTCCAGTGCTTGTCCATCTTTATCCCTAGGGCCTTTTTTAAAAGGGTGACCAGCAGCATCATGGGCTTTGTTTGGGCACATGGCACCCCGAGGGTGAAGGGGATCTTTTTGGAACAGGGTAGAGATAGGGGGGGGCTGGCGTTGCCCAATCTCTCGGGGTACTACTGGGCGGCCAATGTGTCGATGGTGCGCAAGTGGGTGATGGAGGGGGAGGGGGCAGCATGGAAACGGATGGAGAGAGCGTCCTGTGGGGATACGAGCCTGGGGGCCCTGGTAACGTCGCCGTAGCCGCTCCCTCCCACGAGGTATACCACGAGTCCGGTGGTGGCGGCTACCCTCAAGATTTGGGGGCAGTGGAGGCAACATAGGGGAGACGTGGGGGCTCGATGGAGGCTCTGTTGAGGGGGAACCATAGGTTCGTCCCGGGGAACATGGATGGGGGATTTCGGGGATGGTATAGAGCGGGCATTAGACAGCTGAGGGACCTGTTTATCGACGGGAGGTTTGCGAGCCTGGGGGAGTTGGAGGAGAAATTTGGGCTCCCCCCGGGAAGCATGTTCAGGTATTTGCAGGTAAAGGCATTTGCTAGACGGCAGGTGGAGGGATTCCCTGCGCTTCCCGCGAGGGGGGTGAGGGACAGGGTGCTTTCAGGGGTCTGGGTCGGAGAGGGGAAGATATCCGATATCTACAAGGTTATGCAGGAGGTGGAAGAGGCGTCAGTAGAGGAGCTGAAAACTAAGTGGGAGGGGGAACTGGAGGAACAGATCGAAGACCGGACATGGGCTGATGCCCTGGAGAGGGTTAATTCTTCCTCCTCGTGTGTGCGGCTTAGCCTCATTCAATTCAAGGTGCTGCACAGGGCCCACATGACTGGGACGAGGATGAGTAGATTCTTTGGGGGTGAAGATAGGTGTGTCAGGTGCTCGGGGAGTCCAGCGAACCATGCCCATATGTTCTGAGCATGCCCGGCACTGGAGGAGTTCTGGAAGGGGGTGGCGAGGACGTTGTCAAGGGTGATGGGATCCAGGGTCAAGCCAGGATGGGGACTCGCGATTTTTGGGGTTGGGGTGGAGCCGGGAGTGCAGGAGGCGAAAGAGGCCGGTGTGCTGGCCTTTGCATCCCTAGTAGCCCGGCGAAGGATTTTGCTACAATGGAAGGATGAGAGGCCCCCGAGTGTGGAGACCTGGATCAATGACATGGCGGGTTTTATTAGACTAAAGAAGGTCAAATTCGTCCTAAGAGGATCGGTACAAGGATTCTTCAGGCGGTGGCAACCTTTCCTCAACTTTCTGGCTCAACGATAGGGTACTGGGACAGTAGCAGCAGCAACCCGTGGGGGTGGGGGGACGAGGACTATGTTTGTTTATTTTATTTAAATTTGATTTATTTAATTTATGGTTAAGTTCTCTTGTTGGGGTTGGGGGGGGTGGGATACATGTGTTGATACGGTTTGGGGGGTGTTACTGTTGTTATGGGGTAGTTTGTTGCATATTATTGTTTGTTGTTATATTTTTTTATATTTTCTGTAAAAAATTCCAATTAAAATTATTTTTTAAAAAAAGACGATGCTCCTTCTCCCGGCATACAAGCAGAAACTTAAACGGGAGAATCTGGCCAAGAAGGTTGTGCAGTGCTGGTCCGAGGAAACAGAAGAACTCCTCCGTGATTGCTTAGAGACAGTGGACTGGCCCCCATTTAAGAATGCAGCGACCTTCCTACGTGAGTATGCCACCACCGTTATAGACTTCATCAGTAAATGTGTGGACGATTGCGTTCAAAGAAAGCAGTACGTACCTACCCCAACCGGAAACCATTGGGAGATTGACTCCCTACTGAAGGACAGGTCTGAGGTGTTCAAGTCAGGCGACCCTGACCTATACAAGAAATCCAGGTACAACTTCCGCAAAGCCATCTGGAATGCCAAGAGACAATATCAGATCAAGCTAGAGCCACAGACTAATGTTACAGACTCTCATTGGTTTTGGCAAGGCCTAAACAACATAATGGGCTACAAAGCGAAGCCAAGCAGTATCTCCAACAGCAGTGCACCTCTCCCCAATTAACTCAATGCATTCTATGCTCGGTTCGAGCAGGAAACCATCAATCCGCTGTCGAGTGCCCCAGCAGCCACGGACACACCCATACTCACCGTCACAGCTTCCAAAGTCAGATCGGCCTTCCTGAAAGTGAACCCTCGGAACGCGACGGGTCTGGACGGGGTCCCTGGTTGTGCACTCAGAGCCCGTGCGGACCAGCTGGGCAGATGTGATCACAGACATCTTTAACCTATCCCTACTAGGCTCCGAGGTCCCCACCTGTTTCAAGAAGACCACCATCATACTGGTACCAAAGAAGAACCAAGCAACGTGCCTCAATGACCACCGTCCGGTGGCCCTGACATCAATCGTAATGAAGTGCTTCGAGAGGTTGGTCATGAAGCACGTTAGGTCCATACTCCCAGGATGCCTTGATCCACTGCAATTCGCAAATCGCTGCAACCGGTCCACAGCAGATGTAATCTCCGTGGCCCTACACTCATCCCTGGAGCATCTGGACAGCAAGAACTCCTACATCAGACTCCTAATTATTGACTACAGCTCCGCCTTCAATACCATGATCTCAGCTAGGCTCATATCAAACCTCCAAAATCTAGGACTTGGCTCTTTAGTCTGCAACTGGATCCTCGACTTTCTGACCCACAGACCACAATCAGTAAGAATAAACAACAACACCTCCTCCACGATAGTCCCCAATACCGGGGCCCCACAAGGCTGCGTACTTAGTCCCCTACTATACTACATATACACACACGGCTGCGTGGCAAAATTTGATTCCAACTCCATCTACAGGTTTGCTGACGACACAACCATAGTGGGTCAGACCTCAAACAACGACGAGTCAGAATACAGGAGGGAGATAGAGAACCGAGTGGAGTGTAACGACAACAATCTATCCCTCAATGCCAGCAAAACTAAAAAGATGGTCATTGACTTCAGGAAGCAAAGTACTGTACACACCCCTGACTGCATCAACGGGGCCGTGGTGGAGATGGTTGACAGCTTCAAATTCCTAGATGTGCACATCACCAGAAATCTATCCTGGTCCACCCACATCAATGCTACTACCAAGAAAGCACAACAGGGCCTTTACTTCCTCAGGAAACTAAGGCAAGTCGGCCTGTCCACACTGACTCTTACCAATGTTTACAGATGCACCATAGAAAGCATCCTATCTGGCTGCATCACAGCCTGGTATGGCAACTGCTCGGCCCAGGACCGCAAGGAACTTCAGAAAGTCGTGAACACAGCCCAGTCCATCACACGAACCTGCCTCCCATCCATTGACTCTATCTACACCTCCCACTGCCTGGGGAAAACAGGCAGCATAATCAAAGATCCCTCCCACCCGACTTACTCACTCTTCCAACTCCTTCCATCGGGCAGGAGATACAAAAGTCTGAGAATATGCACAAACAGATTCAAAAACAACTTCTTCCCTGCTGTTACCAGACTTCTAAACGACCCTCTTATGGACTGACCGGATTCACGCTACACACCTGTATGCTTCACCCGATGCCGGTGTCTATGTATTTACATTGTGTACCCTGTGTTGCCCTATTATGAATTTTCTTCTGTTTTCATGTACTAAATGATCTGTTTGAGCTGCTCACAGAAAAATACTTTTCACTGTACCTCGGTACACGTGACAATAAACAAATCCAATCCAGTCCAATCCCTATCAAACGTCTTCTCGGCAACCAAGGACACAATCACCTCTGGCTTGGGCACGGGAGAGGGGGAAAGAACAATACTGTACAACCATCAAATATTGGCCGACAACTGCCGACCCTTAACAAAGCCTGTCTGGTCTTCGCAATCACCTCCGGTAGATACAGCTCCAGTCGTACCACCAACACCTTGACCAGTAGTTTGGTGTCTGCGTTTAATAGCGATAGAGGTCGATATGTCCCACATTCTGTTGTGTTCTTTTCTTCAGTATAAGAGAGATAGAAGCCTGGGAGAGCGTAGCGGACAACGAACCCCGGGTAAAGGAATTATTGAACATGTCCACCATCAATTGAGTCAGTTGGCCCGTAAATGTCTTATAAAACTCAATAGGGAACCATCGGGGCCGGGAGCTTTACCTATTTACATCAATTCCATATCTTTTTGTATCTGCTCCAGGCTGAAAGGGGCCTATAGCTCCTCCCTTTCTCTCCACCCCAGAAAGGATAACCCATCGAAGAATTTCGACATGTCAGAACTCCTCTGACCTGTAAAGACTCTTCTTTAACTGGGGCGGAGACCAAGCTGCCTCCCGAATCCCTCTGAATGATTTCCTGGGAAGCGACCTGCCGCCTCAGCTAGTGGGCTAAAAGATGGCTGGTCTTTTCACCATATTCGTAAAATACCCCCCTCGAACACCACAGCTGCCTCACTGTCTTTCCTGTAGATAATAGATCAAACTGTGTCTACCACTTCTTCCTGCTCGCCAGCAGCTCCGGGGTAGGATCGCATGAGATCAGATCATCTATCTCAAGGATAGGCTCCACTAACCTCTGCCGCTCTGTCCTTGCAGCCCTGTCTATTTCCCCTCTAGTAACTGCCTTCAGAGTGTGGAGGGTGAGACAGTTTCTTTCTTGTTGAACATAACATATTCCTCAAAGGCGGTAGACATGCACCCAGAGTCCTTGTCCGCTAACAATGTTGCATTCAACCTCCACGGTAGGCATTGAGCGGACCCAACTCCAGAATCCAGTCTCCAAAATATAGGGGATTGTCCAAAATAAGAATAGTTAAGTACTCTGCCTTCCTCACCAGCAAGAGACCTACCCAGCAGAAAAAAGTCTAACCTAGAATAAACCTTGTGAACCTGGGAAAGAAATAAAAATTTGTTATCTCTTGGGTGTAAAAACCACGTTATCCGCACCCCCCGCCTCACATCTGCTGTGTTAAAGCTAACCGCCTTAGCTACCTCCGATGAAGCCAATGATATTGGCCTAGATTGATCCAACCTAAGATCAAGTTGATGGAACCATCAATTCACCAGACACGTGTTTCCGATGTGAATCTAGGCTTTAATCGACTTACTTCAGAGCCAGCCTGTTACCTGTCGATGAACTCGTAGTGACCCAGGCTGACTCTGGACAAGGGTACTTATTAGGCTGCACTAGGGGGAGGAGTCATGGGCGGAAACAAGGGTGGAGCCCAGTACAAGGTCCTAGTGCTCCCAGCGCTAATCCCCCCAGTGGTAGGACAGCGCTACTGCGCTTAGAACAACCGTGTGAATTAACGTATATATTAACATATATTACATTCACCACACAAGTACACAGTTTCAATCCCCTCCAAAAACCAGTTGATGTGTGTCCAGATCTGGGCGGGATTCTCCCTTACCCGGCGTGACGGAGGGTCCCGGCGTAGGGGAGTGGCGCCAACCACTCAGGGGTCGGGCCTCCCCAAAGGTGGGGAATTCTCCCCACCTTTGGGGGCCAGCCCCGCGCCGGAGCGGTTAGCACCAGAAGACTGGCGCAAAAAACCGGCGCCCCCGGCAGCGGGGCTGGCCGAAAGGCTTTCGCCGGTGCATGCGCGATGTGGGGTTCTCTTCCGCTTCCACCATGGCGGAGGCCGTGGCGACCGCGGAGGAGAAATAGTGCACCCAGGGCACTGGCCACTGGCCCGGAGTCTGAGCAAGGGGCCCCGATCGCGGGCCAGGCCACCGTGGGGGCACCCCCCGGGGTTTGATCGCCCCCCCGCCCCACCCCAGGACCCCGGGGCCCGCTCACGCCGCTGATCCCGCCGTTCCAGAGGTGGTTCAAACCTCGGCGGCGGGAGAGGCCTTCCAGCGGCGGAATTTCGGCCCATCTGGGCCGGAGAATCACCGCAGGGGCCTCTCCGATCGGAGTGGTGAGATTCCCGCCACCGCCACTTCCCGGGTGGCGGAGAATCTCTGCCACGGCGGGGGCGGGATTTTCGGCAGCCCCAGGCAATTCTCCAACCCTGCTGGGGGTCGGAGAATTTCACCCCTGGTTTGATCCCTTACCCGCAATGGGTTTCCTGCGAAAACATGTATCAGCCCTCTGATTCTTTAAGTGAGCAAATATCCGCAACCTTTTCACTGGGCCCTCCGACCCACTTACATTCCAGGTGACCAACCGAATCGGGGTCCTCCCGCGTCCCTCCCCTCATCCCAAAGTCTGCCTTTTCCACCGAAAGGGACAATCAACCAACTGGCCAGAAAGTTGGGGGGAGGAATCAGTTTTGTCAGCTCGTCAGATCAGTTTTGCTGAGTTTAACGTTTTTGTTTTGTTGGTAGTTGAGGTTAATTGGGAGGAGCTATTGTTCAGTTTCATGTGATCAATATGTACATTTGGGAGGAGTGATTTTGGGGAAAGGAGGGTGGGCGGAAGGGTTAGTCTACTGACGGTGATTACAGATTTTTCTTTGTTTCACTTGGTGGGTGCGTTTGGAGGCCATCTTGGGTGGGCCTTGTACTTCAATCTGCTTTCTATTTGTAATAATTTGCCGTCTATTTTTTCGGCCAAAATGGATAACCTCACACTTATCCATATTAAACTCCCAACTACCAAATTTTGGTTATTCTTCCAGCCTATTTATATCGGTCTATAAACTCATTACTCCTCTTCACCGTCTGCTTTCCCACCTATTTTAGTATCAGTTGCAAATTTTACTATGTTACACTCTGTCCCTGCTTGCAGATCATTTATATAGATTATAAACAGTTGAGGTCCGAGGACTGACCCGTGCAGCACCCCACTAGTTACAGTTCACCACCCTCTGCTTTCTGTAAGTCAACCAATCCTCAATCCAATCTAGTACTCTGCCCCCAATGCCCTGCGATCTCACCTTCTGAATCAGTCTTCATGTGGCACCTTGTCAAACACCTTCTGGAAGTCGAGATATACCGCATCCACAGGTTCCCCATTATCCACCTTGCTGGTTACATCCTCAAAGAACTGAAGCAAGTTTGTCAAGCACGATTTACCCTTCATAAAACCATGCTGACAATGGTGGATTGAGCTTTGTTTTTCCAAATGTTCACTCATCTCCTCCTTAATGATTGATTTCAGCAACTTCCCCCACAGAAGTCAAGCTAACCGTTCTATAGTTTTGTTCTTTTTGCCTCTGTCCCTTGTTGTAGGGACGTCACATTAGCATGTTTCCAATCCACAGGGACCTTGGCAGCATCCCGGGAATTTTGAAGTATCATAACCAATGCATCTACTGTCTCTGCCGTCACCTCCTTCGATACCCTAGGGTGTAGGCCATCAGGTCCCGGAGTCCTATCTGCCTTCAGTTTATTCAATACCTTCTCTCTAGTGATGGTTATTGCACCAAGTTCCTCTCCATTAATTGCAGTTTTTGGAAAAATTTTATTACCCTCTTCCGTGAAGACTGAGGCAAAATATTGGTGTAGTGCCATCTCGGTGTTCCCCATTATTACCTCACCAGGGCCAACACTTACTTTAGCTATTCTCTTCCTCTTTATATACTTATTGAAGCTTTTTGTATCAGTGTTTATGTTTTCTGCTAGTTTCCTTTCGTACTTTATCTTAGCCCTTTTGATTTTTTTTTTGTATCCTTTTGCTGAATCTTAAAGTTCTTCCAATCCTCCAGCTTATCACTAGCTTTTGCAGTGTGGTATGCCCTAGTTTTTGCCTTTATGACCCCTTTGACTTTCTTGTTTAGCCATGGAATGTTTTTCTCCCTTTTATAATTTATCTTCCTCTCAGGAGTATACTTTAATTGATAGGTATTTAATAACTCCCTGAACATCCACCATTGTTCCTCGACTGTCCTACCCTCAATTATTTGTGCCCAGTCTACTTGAGCCAACTCTTTCCTCAGTTCTGTATAATTACCTCTGTTCAACGTTAAAACTCTAGTATGGCACTCTGTCCTCTCTCACTCAATCTGAATTTGAAATTCCAGCATGAGTTAAGCTTTCCTTCCAAAAGAATCCTTAACGACAAGACTATTTATTAGGTTTAGATTAATCCAGTCAATATGAATGTTAAAATCACCCATGATTACCGTTGTGCCCTTCTCACAAACCCTCATTACTTCTTGGTTTATACTATGCCCCACTTTGGAAGTGTTGCAAGGTGACCTATAAATTACTCCTTCCAAAGAGATTTGTCCCTTATTTTTTATTTCCACCCAGATCAATACAACATTTTAGCCCTTAGCGTCAATATTATTTCTTAATACAGCCTTGATGTAATCTTTGACAAAGAGAGTAACTCCACCTCCTGTTCCATCCTGTCGATCCTTTTGGAATACTGAGTACCTTGGACATTCAACTCTAGTCCCCATCCTCCTGCAACCATGTTTCAGTAATCCCCACCAAATTGTACCCATTTGTCTCAATTTTTGGCGTACAAAATGCTCCAACATCCTTCCCCACCCACAACAAACACCTCACACAGCAGTTAACTTGAGTCAAATTCATGGTTTTTATGAAGGCATCTGCATCTCAGGGTTTCTGCTGGAGTGTCCTATGATTCCTGTCCAGCTCCGGAGAAGACTTGGGTCCGCCCTCCTGCATCACCTTCCCAAACATCTGGCAAAAATCCACAGAGGAAGTCGGGCCTTCCACACCCTGCCTTCCATGACTCTCAGGTTCAGCCTCCTCCAACGGCTCTCAAGGTTATCGACATCAGCCCTCAGCATCTTATTCTCACGGGCCACCATGGCAATCTCGGCCTCCAATGAGGCAATTTGCTCACTGTACCTCATGAACATCTTCTCCACTCCCTCGAACACCTCGCCATGCTCCTTCACCATCTCAGAGGTATTTTCCAGTTTCGATCTGATAGGGCCCAGGGCCTCCTTGATCAACTTTCGGAGACCCTCAAACATTGCTCTCTACTGCTTTTAAAATTAACAGCAAGCATGTCCGCCGTTATCAGAACCGCTGCAGTCAGTCGAGCAGCCTCCATCATTTTTTCCATAGAGGAGCCATGCGGAGCCACCCAATCTGTCGACGAATTTCTATCTGCCGGTGTCCTACCCCCAGAGCTTTTTGGCATTTTTCTAATCAGCCACCTTGTGCCAATCTTCAAGAGGTTAGATTCTTTTCACCAAAGTTCCCCCTGAAATCGGAAGTGCTGAAAAATAAGTGCCCTGGCAGGAGCTACCGTGTGTGCCGACACCGGAAGTCACTTCCCTATCAAACCTAATGTCCTACATATTTTTCCAGAAACCTGTCCTGACTGCATTTTAGACCAAAGAAAAGTACAGCACTGGAACAGGCCCTTCAGCCCTCCAGGCCTGGGCCGACTATGCTATGCATCTAACCTAACTTCCGGGGTCCGTATCCCTCTACTCCCATCCTATTCATGTATTTGTCAAGACGCCCCTTAAATGCCACTATCGTACCTGCTTCCACCACCTCGTCCGACAGAGAGTTCCAGGCACCCACTACCTTCTGTGTAAAAAACTTCCTTTACATATCTCTAAACTTTGCCCCTCACACATTGAACCTGTGTAACCTAACTGACTCTTCCACCCTGGGAAAGTTTCTGACTATCCACTCTGTTCATACCCCTCATGCATTACTTGAGTTGTGTTTCTCCCAGTCAATGTGAAAATTAAAATTATATTAACTTTGCTTTTTCCACATATTTGCTGATCTCTACACATTCCTTGACTGCATCACTATTAGCAGGAGGCTTGTAGACATCACCCACCAGTTTTACACGTGTTGTTGTCTCTAATTTCATGTACGATGTTTAACTGATACTTTTCTTTCAACTAGGAATATTTCACCCATTTTTGATGGGCAGGAATGGGGGGGGGGGTGGGAACAAAGAATCAAGCTGGAGTACCAAAACAGCTTTCACATCGGCGGAATTTCGCTGCTCGATTCTCCCCACGCATGACCTAACAGCGTTGGAGCCTTGCAATGAGAGGAACCCCATTTAAATATAGTTAGTTGGCCTCCTCATTGTATCATCCCCAAGTATGGATGCCAACAATACACGCCCCCCCCCCCCCCCCCCCCCCCCCCCCCACACTCATGACATCAGGACAGCGAGGTTTGCAACAGGATTTGACTAGGCTGTACCGAGGGTGCAGTGCCACGGCACTGTCAGGGGGAGGGTGCTTCCATTGGGTATCATAGAATTTACAGTGCAGAAGGAGGCCATTTGGCCCATCGTGTCTGCACCGGCTCTTGGAAAGGGCGCCCTACTTAAACCCACACTTCCACCCTTTACCCGTAACCCCATAACCCAGCAACCCTACCTAACCCAAGGCCAAGTTTTGCATGGCCAATCCACCTAACATGCACATCTATGGACAGTGGGAGGAAACCGGAGCACCCGGAGGAAACCCACGCACACACGGGGAGAACGGGCTGACTCCGCCAAGCCGAGAATCGAACCTGGGACCCTGGCGCTATGAAGCAACTGTGCTATCTACTGTGCTACCGTGCCGCCCGAAGGATCTGGGTGTGGGCGTTCCCATGTCCACAGGGTAAATTACCTGGTTGGGGGGAGTGGTTCCATGTCCGTGGAGATCGAGTGCCCTTTAAAAATACCTGCCCGATCTGTCGGGGACCAAATTGCTGGTGGGGGACCACCAGCATGATATCGTGGAACCTGCCTCCAGGATTTTTTTTTTCAAGTTTAAAAATATGGCAGGAAAACCTGATGTAGAAATCCAGGAGACATGAAGATAAACATTAAATCAAATTTATTTGAACTCAAAAGTAAAGTCACACCCACGGCATACAACACTAGCGTTCCAGCCAGGACTAACAAGAACTCCCAGCATGAGACGGTATTTAGAAGGCTCAAAAATGAGTTCCAGCTGGATGGGCCTCAGCCAGTTACCATGGGTACTTGTACTCAATGAGCTCCACAGGGAGACCAATGAGTTGTTCCTTACGATACTCGTGAAAGGTATTACCTCTCCCCCCCCTTCCCCACCCAAAGACCTGATCCTCCTACTTGGTCCCACGATGATGTGGTCTCCTGCGCTGCTTCGCAAACAGCCTCGAGTCCATCATCAGTGGAGTTGGATCTTGGGGAGTAAACGGATGGGGGATCATCGCTTCCTCACTGTGCATCGAAGGGCCACTGATGCCGGCTTTCCCCAACGTCGATTTCTAATTTTGGGTCCGTCACCTCGGTTTCCATGTCGGAGTCTGAGTCTTTATCCCTTTGGGGGACGACTTTTGGGTGTACCATTGGTTTAGTCCCTCACCTATGGTAGGTTCCATAGACATTGAGAGTGTCACCCGTCCAGAGTAGTCTCTGCAGTCGAAGGTTCCCTGCTCCCAACATGGTCCACATGTTTTTTTTACAGTCCGCTCCCTAGCTTTGACCTTCTATGACACGGGGCCAGTTTTGTCAAATCCCACTCCTGGGATCCAAGGGGACCCATCTCCAAACTTGTGAATATAGATGGTACCTCCCGGCCTGAAAGTCCTATTGGGTCGTCAGGTGTCATAATTTTTCTTTTGAGTCTTCTGTCTTGAATCCACCTTCCCAATTAGGTTAGGAAACAGTAGACCGAGTCTAGTCCGGAGGAGCAGGAACATCAGCAATTCCGCTGGCCCAACCCCCGCCATCACATATGGATTAGTTAGTGTTGGACCGTTTGTTTTTTGTACAACCATGTTGTGAACTGTCTTAATAATCAGAGTATCCTCCCCCCACCCCAAAAATTGGTATAGAGGAGAGGGTACCCTGTTTCTCCAACGCAAAATTAGTGTATGTACCGTTTGGCCTTCTACAAATATAATAGTTACTGTTTTTAACAAAAACTATATGAAAAGGAACCAAGCCAGTTTGGTGTCGAGCGAGACAGTGGTCTGCTTCTTCATACTGTTTTTAAATGTTTGGACCACCCGCTCAGCCAAGGCATTGGAAGACGGGTGTTAGGGCACCGTCTGAATGTGCTTCAACTTACTGGATTTAGCAAACACGTGGAATTCACCACTGGTGAAAGGGGTCCAGGTGTTGGACATGAGAATCTCCGGTATCCAAGTGCAAAATGATTGCCGGAGTTTTTCTATAGTGATGCTGGAAGTCGTAGAGGACATCCCATGAATGTCCATCCATTTAGAATGGCCATCGACCAAGATAAAAAACATCGACCACATTAATGGCCTGGCGAAGTCGGCATGTACCCATACTCAAGGCCTTCCTGGCCATTTCCATGAGTATAGCGACTCTGATGGTGGGAGTTTCTGATTCTTCTGACATGGCGAGCATTGTTTCACCAAACTTTCAATGTCTGAATCAGGCCGGGGCCATCAGACACAGCTCCTGGCGAGCATCTTCATTTTGGAGACACCTGGATGAGGTAATTGTTAGTACCGGCGGTTTTGTTAGATCACCAAGTGCACCAAGATATAGGACAGCAGCTGTTGTTTCACTTTTGTGAATGCTTCGTCCAGTGGTTCCTGCTACGACCTAGAAGCCTAGAAACAACTTAATGTCCACCGTGTTTCGCAGAGTTGGTGATCCTTTTATGGCCTTCACTTTGTCCCCAACAGGGTGCAGGCTGTTCTTGTTGATGTGGTAACTGAGATAATTCACCTCGCTCGCCTGAAAGGCACACTTTCCCCACTTGAGGCAGGAGCCTGCACCTGAGAATTATCACAGAACTTCCTCCAAGTTTGCCAGGTGTTCTTTGTCAGTGGCTCCTGTGATTAATTAATACATCATCTTTGTACACTGCTACCCGAGGGAGCCCTTGAATGATATTTTTCATGACATGATGAAATATATCGCACACCGGTGAGATTCCAAAAGGCAGGCGGGTGTATTCGTAAAACACCTCATGGATGTTGATGGTGACAAACAGGGGCTGTTTAGCACAGCGCTAAATCGCTGGCTTTGCAAGCAGGCCAGCAGCACGGTTCGATTCCCTGAACAGGCGCCGGAATGTGGCGACTAGGGGCTTTTCACAGTAACTTCATTTGAAGCCTACTCGTGACAATAAGCGATTTTCATTTCATTCCTGGATGTCGTATCGAGCTCCAGCTGGAGATACGCATGGCTCACTTCCAGTTTGGCAAACATGTAGCCTCCAGCCAGCTTTGCATAGCCATCTTCAATATGCAACACAGGATATTGGTCAAGACAGGAGGCTCTATTGACAGTAAATTTATAGTCCTCAAAGGCAGACGGCCTTGTCAGGTTTTAGTATTAGAACCATTGCCGCAGCCCATTCCATAAACTGTATTATCCAAGGCTCTCCAGACTCCCAAGCTCAGCCTCTACCTTGGTGAGCAAGGCATAGGGGACTGGTTGCCCTGAAATATTTAGGCAGGGCCTCCAAATACACGTAGATCTTTGCTCTTGCTCCTTCGATCTCTCCATGGCCCTCATGAAACATCTCAGGATATTTCCCGACGACTTCATATAGGCCCCCCAGTCTGCATCCTTAAGATCTGCTGCTAGTCCAATTGGATTTTTTGCAGTCAGTCTCTACCCAGAAGATTGGGTCCTGTTCTTTCAATGACGATTAGGGGCAGTCAGATCATCTGTTGCCCATGGGCGACTGAGGTCACAGTGCTTCTTACGATTTACTGAGGCTCCTCTGTGTACGTGGCCAACCTGGCCCTGGTGATCCACAGGCACAGGGGCGTGATGCTGACTCGGAGGCGCCTCGAGGTCTGTTCCCCCACAATGAAGACAGTGGCTCCCGTGTTCATTTCCAAGGAGTGACCGTTGACCTGGAGTTTAATTTTGATAGAGGCAACTTTGACGGTGGTGATGCATTAGTTCGCCTTGTTCAGATTTGTGGATTTGCAGGGCCTGGCATGCGGTGACTTTGGCTTCTGGCCCAGACAGTATGTGTACTGACAATTCTGGCAGCCTTGCCTTGGGTATATCCTTCGGCCGTAATTACAGCACTCTCGTGACTGCTCCCCAAAGTCCTCTGGGGATGCTTTTCCAACTGTCCTGGCATAAATGGACAATCTAATGGGATGGAGTGGAGGTGGCATTAGCAGGTGAAAAGGCCTGCTGATGATATTCAAATTAGGATCTAAAATGATTGGCAGGGGGCAGAGACAATCGGAACAGAAAATTCCACGGGTGTAAACCGTGTTTTGGGGCTCCCGCGGGATTTCCCTCTCCCACCACCCATCCTGCCCCCAAAAACGGGTTGCAAAATCCCTCTCTTGTATCTCTAAATTTACCTAGTTCCAAACATCTATTATTTCCCTAACCTCAGAGCTAATATGTCCCTAAAAACATCCTGTAGTTTTTCAAAAACAATAAGAAAAATCCAGTAATAGTTACCACACCAGGCACTTATCTTTTTCTAGGTTGCTTCTGACATAGAGAAGAACAATTGGTCATTCAAGCAGGCTTTTCCACAGACATAGCTTGCTCAGAGTTTAAACAGCTTCTCCTGCTGTGAACTAAAGTCTTCAAACAGATAACTTGCATTGGTTGAAATTTCTCCTGAATATTTTTCCTTATCTAAACTAACATCTTCAAAAGTCAACTTAATTATCTTTATTTTGTGAGTCCACCTTTTAGAATGTAATTGCAACTTACACCTTGTCTCCTCCTTTGAGTTTCAAAAACAGGCACCCTCTGTGTCAGGTCTTTCAGGGGGTGTTTGTTTGTGACTTCTTGTGGGGGTTATTCATTTTTCTAAGCTTCTTCAGGATTGAAGTCACAATGTCTGAGGGTGCTTGTGTCACTATGTATGTGTCCAAAGCTTACCGTGCCTTCAAGCAGATGTGAGGGATATTGGTTACATCCTGGTGGATGAGGAGGCGTTGTTTTCCTCAATTCTCTGAGCTTCACAGAGGGTCGCTTCATCGTGGCCGGGGGGGGGGGGGGGGGGGGGGGGGGGGGGGGGGGGGGGGAGTCAATGTGTGTCAGCACAGGTAGCCAAGGTGTTGGGTTGACCTGTGGGTTCCAGTGATGGATCCAGTTATGCATTGGGCTTTGTCCATTAGATGGTCCCTGGCTGTCATATGGACCTAACCTGTCCCTGGGTTTTAAGTCCTCTTAGGTGACATGCTGCTTCAGGAACATTGCCATTGAGTTTAAGAGATTGAAGAACCCCAACAAGAACCTAGAAGCAGAAAAGTCTGTAAATTGGAGGTCGGGTTCCTGCACCACGAACCACAGAGTCTCTGTCACACCTTTGGCCCTGTCCCTGTCTATCGCCTGCCTGACTTAACTCACATCTTGGATCTCAGGGCATTTCTACAAGAGAATTACAAACACAGAGAGAGCAGTTAACCAAGGTTCAGATTCCCCTGCCCAATGACATGGTTAATCAGACACAATTCCTGCTCCACCAGATCTCTCACCTGCAGATTCAGAAGGCTAAGGCACTTCCCTCTCCCAAGACTGCAGCTAACACCTCAACTGATGCTGGAGATCTGCTTTATCTTCACATAGATCGCGACAAGTCACAGGACCGTTAATGCTACATCACCTTAATTGATGACAGTTGCCGCAATATTTACAAACTCATTGGTTCCCAGGTACATAGCACAATATTTTGAGGCAAGAGATCTAAATGCTACAAAGTCCCTTCCTTTTGCACTGGCTCTGTTATCTGCTCTATTTCCGGCTATGGTCCTACTACCCATGGTGAACGTTCAGTCATGCCTGCTGAGCTTTCTACCGTCCACAACTCCAATGGTGTCAGAAGTGTCAGCTATTGGGTCAACCATGCAAACTCTGCCAATAGACCCAATGGCCTTGTCTGCATCACTGTCTCAGGAATGTATTCCTCAACTACTTCCTGATGTGCAAACTCTGATATCTGACCTCGGCCCACGGTTTTTATCTCTAGCTGTTCAACACCGAGTTTCAACTCATGTTCCCATAGCATCAGCTTGTGGCATGCCTAGCCAGCTGACTATGTGCGCCACTATCCTCGTTTCCTCTGCCCCTGCCAGTTTTAAGATGCTCCACTCATCAGAGACATCCCCAGACTATCCAGCAGATTTTATACTTCTGGATTGATGGAGGTATTTGGCTGCTGAATAAATCCCAGTGTCTACAGAGTAGTTCACCCCTGTGAAATACGTTTGTGTGTCCCGTATGTGCACCGTTTGTTGAGTGTGCAGGTACTTGGACTGCCTTTCACAAAGATGTTTTTGTTTCTTACATTTATATTATGTTTTTTGGCCACATATGTTCGCTTGTGAGTGCATTTATATGCGAGGATGCTGTTTATATGTATTTGTCTTGGTTGGTTCTTGGGCATCTTTAGTTAGCATAAGATGGGTATCTTAGTTATCTTTAGTTAGCATAAGATGGGGCTGTTTAGCACAGGGCCAAATCGCTGGCTTTGAAAGCAGACCAAGCAGGCCAGCAGCAAGGTTCGATTCCCGTAACAGCCTCCCCGAACAGGCACCTACTTGAAGCCTACTTGTGACAATAAGCAAATTTCATTTTTTTTCATTTCATCTTATGTACCCAGATGACTGGGAGGCCAGGGTTCCCTCAATTGGCATGGAATTCTTGGCTCATTGTACTATTGTATTGGTGGCTGCATCAAAGTTCAATTTTTACACCTCAGCACTTTGTATTGTGATCCTATATATGTGCCAATCTACAGCTGCCCGGCAGTGACTCTTCACCCTCCCTCCCTTTTAACCTGGTGCCAGGTAGGCAACACATGATTCAGCTCTTGATTGCTTCTGAATAGTAGCAATCGTTGGTCGAAAGTAGGATGGGCTAGATTCCTTTCTTATCTTGTGGATTCCTGTTGGGTCTAGTTGTCGTGTAGTGCTGATCATTTAATCTTCAGACCTGGCTGGAGTGCAAGCAGGTTAGGGAAAGTTGTTTTGAAGCAAGTACCCCAAACACCATGATCACATCTCCAATGCATCCCCTACATCTTTCCGCTGTACAGTGTGGGAAAGTAGATTCCTCTTCGCACTCGGGTTCTCTAGTTCACGTCCTCAGTTCATTGGAGCCAACTACCAGGCCTCAGGTCATTTTGAGTTTTAAAGCTGGGTTCCTCTGCCTCTCCTCCCAGCTCCGCGCATATGTCCATTTTTGATGACAACAGATGTCAGGTAGAAAGGCGTTGGGTAAGAGGCAGCACGATGCAGCCACACTGGGAAGCTCAAGGCTGCCAGTTTTGTGTATGAGCGGAATTCAAGTCTGCCTTCAAGGTCCTTCCAGTTAGAAGGAGCAAAAGGTGGTAAATTGAGATAATCATAGAATCCATACAGTACAAAAGGAGGCCATTTGGACCATCGAGTCTGCACCGGCCCTCGGAAAGAGCCCCCTACTTAGGCCCACGCCCCCACCTTATCACAGTAACCACCTAACCTTTTGGATGCTAAGGGGCAATTTAGCATGGCCAATCCACCTAACCTGCACACCTTTGGACTGTGGGAGGAAACCTGAGCACACGGAGGAAACCCCCAGAGACACAGGAAGAAAGTGCAAACTCCACACAGTCACCCTGAGGTCAGAATTGAACCCGGGTCCCTGGCGCTGTGAAACAGAAGTGCTAACCACTGTGCCATCCCAATCTGGAAGTCTCATCACCATTGAGAGCTTTCTTTCCCTTCTTGGACATAAAATCCATGTTGTGTGCTGGCTATGTCAGCAAGTCCTCCTACCTAATAACAAATTAATTGTCTAATGACAAATTAATTTGGCACAGAATTTACTGCAGATATTTTGCATGCAAAAGAAAGACCTGAAAGGCCAAAGCTGTAGACATAGCTACTGAGAAACTGAGTATAATTTCAATACTGTACAATCAGCAGGCTTTTTGTTAAAAGAGTACATGTGCAAATGTGCAGACCTGGGCACAAGGGTAGTTGTTGAAACCCATGAATAGTTCCAAAAGATTGTCATTAAAGTTCAAAGAAACTGTGAAAGATCTTTGAATTGTTTGGATGATTGTTTCTTGAAACAGAAATGGAAAAGGCCATATCAAGGAGCAGGGTAAGGTTTGTGAACTTTCCTCACCGCCGCTCCAGCCTTTCTCGATCCTCCACCCTCAATGGTGAGTGGGCCCCGGCTTCCATGCCAAGCTCTCCCTCCAGCCACTGCCCTTGGTGTTAATACGCAGTTCCAGTACATTGACGATCCTGTGACAAATTATTTCAGCTTCATCTCATCAATAAAATTAGGCAGGTTCTCGACAAATAGTTGATGATTGTCTGGTTTTCAGACTGTGCACTGTGTTTCACTACCTGGAGTCCTGTAGTGGCACAGCCCGTTTTATCCTAATTCGCTGATCATGAGGCCTTGGGGGTGGAATCTATATTTCTGAGTTCTTTCTCCGGTCAGGGTTGTGATGTTGGGACACACAACTCTAACGTCCCTGGAGGAAAACCCAGGTTGGCAACGAACAAGATTCCGAGCCCCACTTTCATACGAATTCCACCGAGGCCAGATCTGCACCATCAGAGGTGAACACAAGGTTAGTTAAACCCAACTCCTTAGCTTGGCCCCAGTTCCCTCCCCGTTTCCTGGTGACGAAGTCTTGGAACCTAATGTTTCCCTTTCTAGCTGTTTTTTAAGTGAAAAGGCAATACAAAAGTTTCTCCATTAATATTGGTTGATGCGAAATTACTGGAGGGTTTTGCCATTTTTAAACTTAGAAGCAAAACCGGGAGTTATGCGCTAATAGATGATGCCACTGTTATCTGCAGGTTAGGGACTTTGCGCGAATGGTCTGGAGGGGGTCCCCTAGGTTGCCGGGATGCCCCCTGCTGGAGCGACTGCTGTTTCCGGATGTGGAAGGGGAGGGAAGAATTGGGGATATATATAAGTGGCTGGGGGAGCAGGGAGGCAAGGAGGTGGTGAAGATCAAGGAGAAATGGGAAGCGGAGTTGGGAGCAGAGATCAATTGGGCAGTATGGAGTAAGGCACTGCGGAGGACAAACTGGGCCTCCTCTTGTGCAAAGATTAGCCTGATACAGCTTAAGGTGGTGCACAGGGTGCATATGACTCGGGCGAGAATGAGTGGGTTCTTTCAGGGGGTAGCAGATGAGTGTGAGGTTTGGCCGTGGCCAGCGAATCATGCGCACATGTTTTGGGGTTGCCGATTCTGGGCGGGAGTGTTCGTGATCTTAGCCAGGATAGTGGCGAAGAAGGCGTATCCGGACCCTTATGTGGCAATATTTGGGGTTTCAGAGAAGCCGGAGCTCATGGGGGCGGATGGCCGATTTTGTGGCCTTCGCCTCTGATTGCACGGCGCCAAATTTTGCTGGAGTGGCGGTCGGCATTGCCACCGGGGTAGCGGCTTAGTTGGGTGATCTGAACGACTTCCTGTGGTTAGAGAAGATAAAGTATGAGTTTAGGGGCTCTCTAAGGGGGTTTGAGAAAAGGTGGGGAATGTTTGTGACCGTGTTTGAGAGGCTGTTCATCGTGGTGGAGGGGAGGAGCTAAAAAGGGGAAAAATCTGTCGAGACTGTGTAGTTGATTATTGGGAAGTATGTTTCCCGAGTTGATTGTTGGGAAGTATGTTTCCCGAGGTGTTTATTTGCTGTAACCTGTTTTGATTCATGTCTGTAATGAAATACATTTTAAAAAAACAATCAAAATTTACAATATGAACAATTAATAGACACAAGTCAATAAGTTAGACATTTTGGAGGACATCAATTTCTGTGTGGTTGTTGACGATTCTCAGGTGTCTTCTTTCTCGCGTTGACTCTCACCTCTTGTGTTTTTGGTGTATATTGGACATTGTCCATAGTGTTTGAATGTTGATTTGGTCTGGAAGTGTCCTCAAACTGTCTTCCACAATTCTTTCTGATATTGTCAGGTTCTCAGGAATGTTTCGGTCTTCACTTGGCACAGTTTGTTGTGGACTCTCAGTTGATTTTGTCTCTGAAAAACTAGCTCTAGTTGCTAAACGTTGATCAGTGTGTCTTCGCCATGCTGCATTGTCCCGAGTTTGAACAGTGTAGGAAATCGGTCCTCTCTATGCTCAGACAATGGCAGGCATCCACGTCTCAACGGTGGTATATTCCCTTGCAAATACTTCCTTACCTTTCTGAAAAACACAGCGTTTAACCCTGTTCTCATGTCGCAAAACCTGACTTTGCTATCTACTCTCAACAATTTATTTGTCTTAGCCGGCTTCAGCAAATCAAACGCTGTGTGTCACAGGCATTATACCATGAATAATGCCGGAGAACTTTGGGTTGTTGAATGTGCTGTATTCCTGAAGGTCATAAAGAATTGGCTTAATCATTTACACAATAACCCTTCCTCACGAGTTACCTTCAATGAATGCTTCATGTCTGAATAAACCTTTCAAGCCAGCCCATTTGTGACAGGAAAATAAGGAGCCGAACAAATATCTAAATCAATCTGATTGGGAATCTGATTCAATCCAAATCGGAATCTAAATGTTTGATTCCATTCTCCTTTAGACAATTTGTGAATTCTTGCAAAATGAATTATGGCCTGTTGTCGTTAACAAGCTGTTCAGGTAACCTAATTTTGCAAAAAAAACTCACCCAGTCTTTCCATTGTTCTTTCACGATAGCGACTTCAGGCTATTTCAAGTGCGCGTCTACCAGGTTGAACCTTTGCACAAACTAACACATGCCCACCTTCTCCTCGATTTCGCTATCAAGCCCTGGCCACCAAAAATAGTTTCAGCCTATCCCCCTCATCCTTACTATCCCACAATGATCTTCATGAAGTTGGTTTAGGACACATTTCCTTAACAATGGCAAAATGATGGCCCTCATTCCCCAGAGGAGACAACTAGCCTGTACGGATAGTTTGAGTTTTCAGGTAACATATGCCTCAACTCCGAGTTTGCTCCCTCAGTCTTGCCACACAGTACCACGTCCATAACCTCTGACAGCAGTGGATTATTTCTGGTATTTTCAACTTGTCCTGCGATTACAGGAGTGTTATCAAATAGAAAATATTACTACTCAAACTATTTGTTGAGAACTCGTTAGGTAAAAGTAATCTAGACAGTCCATTAGCATACCCATTGAGATTTGATTGATATTTTATTTTATATGTACGTGCTGACAACTGCAATGCCCATCTCTGTACCCGTCTCACTGCTGGAGATGGAATACCGGTGTGTGGTCCACGTATCACTGTCAGTGATCGATGCTCCGTTAGCAAATTAAGTTTCCTTCCATATAGGTATTGGTAAAAACGTTATGTATGAAAACGATGATTAGAGCTTCCTTCTCTATTTGTGCATAGTTCATTTCTGCTTTGTTCAAGCATCTTGATGCAAATGCTATTGGCTTCTCTTCATCAACGGGCATTATGTGAGAAACCACTATTCCGAACCGATAAGGTGATGCATCGCATGACAGCTGCAATGGTAACTTCAGATCAAAGTGTGTCAGGACTTCCGAGTTTAGTAATGCCTCTTCAGCTTGTACAAAGGTCTTTTCACATTGATCCGCCCATTTCCATTTCCTGTTTTGACACAATAAGTGTCAAAAACAGGAAATGGTAAGAAAAATTGCTAGATTAGGGAGAAACCTTTCATAATAGTTTAATAAACACCAAAACAATCAAAGTTGATTTATATTTCGAGGTGCTGATGCCTCAGTTATGGTTTTTAATTTTGAAGGCGCTTTGTGCAGTGCCTTTGCATCTATGACATGCCCCATAGGAGATTTAAAGAATTCACATTTATCCTGCTGTACTCTTAGTCCATAGTCTACTATGAGGTGGAGATGCTGGCGTTGGACTGGGGTGAGCACAGCAAGAAGTCTTACAACCAGATTAATGTCCAACAGGTTTGTTTCGAATCACTAGCTTTCGGAGCGCAGCTCCTTCATCAGGTGACTCAGACAGTGACCTAAGCTGGAACCTTGAAGCTGTGAAGCAACAGGGCTAACCACTTTGCCACCGTGCCGTTTACTAGGACAGTTTGTCTGTGTAAACGGATGATTACATCATCAATACATCACATGATTGGACTCTCAAAGTTGTTGTGACTCGAAACAGACAACAATGCATATTAAAGCGAGCCAGGTTCAAAGAATCACAATATGAATGATCGAGTTCTGCAGATAAAGCCTTGGTTGTGAAGTGGAACTGAAATTTGAGCTTTCGATGGTCTGTGTAAACGGGGGCCTACAGTACAAAAGCCAAGAGGTTTTGCTAGACCTATATAGAACAGTAAGCAGTCTCACAACACCAGTTTAAAGTAGGACTCTAACCTGGTGCTGTAACACTTCTTACTGTGCTCACCCCAGTCCAACGCCGGCATCTCCACACCATGGCTATATAAAACAGTTTGACCTCACTGTGCCTCGGGGCATCTAAAGACGTGAGGAGGCAAATTAAAGGTGGGCGGGTGAATTTGATGCCAGGAAACAGGAGAGCCACTATGGTTGCCTGGTATGGAGGGCATTAGCTATGAGGAGAGGTTGAATAAACTTGGTTTGTTCTCACTGGAACGAAGGAGGTTGAGGTGCGACCTGATAAGACGTCTACAAAATTATGAGGGGCATAGACAGAGTGGATAGTTAGAGACTTTATCCCAGGGTAGAGGAGTCAATTACTAGGGTGCATAGGTTTAAGGTGCGAGGGGCAAGGTTTAGAGGAGATGTACGAGGTACGTTTTTTACACAGAGGGTAGTGGGTGCCTGGAACCCGCTGCCGGGGGAGGTGGTGGCAGCAGGGACGATAATGACATTTAAGGGATATCTTGACAAATACATGAATAGGACAAATACATGAATAGGATGGGAATAGAGGGAGGGAATAGAGGGATACAGACCACGGAAGTGTAGAAGATTTTAGTTTAGACGGGCAGCATGGTCGGCGCAGGCTTGGAGGGCTGAAGGGCCTGTTCCTGTGCTGTACTTTTCTTTTGTTCTTTGTTTATAACTTCTCCCCCTGACCTGATCCTAATTTCAGGTTTGGCGTTCCAAAGGTGGCAGTTTTTCCAACCGGTGAGGTGCTCGCCTCAATGTAAACACCGAAAGGTCATCCTTTTTACTGCTTTACAGATACAACCTACCAGACTGAATTGACCACACTTTCCAGTTACCACCACGCCCGGCGCCAACTCCGACCGCACCGCGCAAGCACAGCAATTGGGTTAGACCGCATTGTCCTGCGCAGGCGCCGAGCGGCTGGCTCCGAGCCCGAGGGCACCGCGCAGGCGCCGGGCGGCTGGCTCCGAGCCCGACGGCACCCCACGTGACATGGTGGTCTGCCCTCGCGAGAAGAGGCAGGGTCCGCGATGTGGCAGCGTTGCCTGGTAACAGCAGCTCGAGCCGGGGAGCAGTGGCGGCAGCGGGTAAGAGATTCTGTGAGGGAGAACCGGGTGGAGCCATTCCCCGGGGTGGTTTTCCGAAGAGTGAAGCCCGGACGGGGAGCCCCTGAGTGCAGAGTGGTGTGGTGAAGTGTCTCTCCCGCTCCTCCAGCACTGCGGGAGGACCGTGACATCCAGGTAGAGGGGACATTCCCGCCAGGACAGAGGGGACATTGTGAGAGTGACCGTCTCGGGGATGGTATTTGCTGAATGCGACCCACGTTGCCCCTCAGCTCCGTGTCAGGGGAAAGCAAGCAGGCACTCCCGATCTGCATACCATGCCAAGAGTCCCGCGGCACACATTTGCTGCTGCTCCAGACCACAGCCCCTGTATCCTGTCTGAATTAAAACACGGAAAGTGTTGGAAATGCTATGTCGGGCTGGCAGCCGCTGTACAGAGATAAAATGAATTGATGTTTCCTGTCCAATGTGGCACCCACTCGAAACATTAACTCTGAGTTTACTCTCCACAGAAACTCGCCAGAAAGGGGCGGGGGTGGTGGTGGTTACAGTAAAAGTCGGGGAAATAAGTGATACAAGCCCGGCTTACCTTAAAATTGAATTTCTGTTCGGACCAGTCATTCCCCAATTTTTACTCTTCTCCCCCCCACCCCGTCAGATCGATTGCATTTTTCCAGCACTTTTGTTTCTATTTCTAATTTCCAGCATCTGGTGAGGTTTGCTTTATTCTCCCTCTTTCCTATCTCCTGTCAACCTAACGGAACAAACTTTTCTCCTTGGTGCAGGGATCAATGAACGTGATCAATGAACAGGGGACTTAGAATTAAGGTTAGGGACAGGAGGTCTAGAGGGGATGTGAGGAAACGTTTTTTCACTGGGGTGGGTTAGTGAGAGTCTGGAATTCACTGCTTGAAAGGGTGGTGGAGGCAGATACCCTCCTAACACCGTAGCACTGCTGTTTCATAGCGCCAGGGACGCTGTGTTTGATTCCGGACTTGGGTCACTCTGCGGGTCTGCACGTTCTCCCTGTGTCTGCGTGGTTTTCCTCCCACAAATCCCGAAAGATGTGCTTGTTAGGTGAATTGGACGTTCTGAATTCTCCCTTCGTGTTACCGAACAGGTGCTGGAATGTGGCAACTAGGGGATTTCACAGTAACTTAATTGCAGTGTTAATGTTAGCCTACTTGTGATAATAAAGATTATTATAACATTTAAAAAGTATTTAAATGTGCACTTGCGATGCCAAGGTGTACAAGGCTATGGACCAAGTGCTGAAAAATGGGATGTTCCTGATCGGTGCAGACGTGATGGGTCTTTTCTGTGCTGTCGCCCTCAATGACTCGTCATTACTCCACCTTCTGACGCCCAAATCCTGACACCAACCTTCATTGTTCCCTCAGCTTCCTATTCTCCTGTAACCCTTCACCATTGTTACCATCAAGTCACACTAGGCTGCTTCCTTACAAGCAACAGCCCCAGCTGCCTCATCTTGCTCTAAATGTATATGAAATAGGAGCAGGAGTAGGCCAGCCAGTCTTGAGCCCACTCTGTCATCTGATAAGATTGTGCTTGACCTCCTTGTGGCCTTAACTCTACCTTCCTGCAGCTCCCCATAACCATGATTATCTTATTGATCATGATTCTGTCTAACTCGGCTTCTTTGGGAAGCAAGCTCCAATGGCAAGTGACCCTCCTGAGAGAAGTTGTTTCTCTTCATCTCTTATTCTTTTCGAATAAGACAACCCATTCATCCCAGTAATCAGTCAGGCGAACCTTCTCTGAACTGCTTCCAATGTAAGTAAGGAGACCAGAATTGTACACATTACTCCAGGAGCAGTCTCACCAATGCCTTGGACAGTTATAGCTCGACTTCCCTGTTTTTACACTCCATCCCCTTGTAATAAAGGCCACCGTTCCATTTGCTGTATCTGCGTGAAAAGTTTTTATGATTCATGTACAAGGACATTCTGATCTGCAGTCCCTCTTCATTTAAATACTGTTATGCTTTTCTATTCTTCCAGTTAAATTAGCCACCTTGCATTGTCCCATGTTAATGGATCTTAGATTGACAGGCAGTGACTAGTGGGGTACCACAGGGATCGGTGCTAGGACCCCAGCTATTCACAGCATATATTTAGATGAGGGAACAAAATGTAATATCTCCAAATTTGCAGATGGCACCATTGAATGAGTGGGTAAATGAATGGCTGATGCAGTATAATTTGGATAAATGCGAGGCTATCCACTTTGGTAGCAAAATTGAGAAGGCAGACTATTATCTGAATGGCCATAAATTAGGAGAGGGGGATATGCATGAAACTTGGGGCTCCTTGTACACCAGTCACTGAAGGTAAGCATACGATACAGCAGGTGGTAACAAAGGCAAATGGTATGCTGTCCTTCAGAGTGAGTGAATTCGAGTACAGGAGCAAGGATATCTTGCTGTGATTATACAGGGCCTTGGTGAGGCCACACCTGGAATATTGTATGCAGTTTTGGTCTCCTTATCTAAAGAAGGTTGTTCTTGCTCAAGAGGGAGTGCAGCAAAGGTTTACCAGACTGATGCCTGGAATAGCGGGACTGATGTATGAGGTGATATTGAATAAGTATTCCCCGGAGCTCCGAAGAATCAGGAGGGATCTCATTAAACCTACAAAATCCTAACAGGACTAGACAGGGTAGATAGAGGAAGGATATTCCCAATGCTGGGTGTACCCAGAACCAGGGGTCACAGTCTGAGGATGGACCAGGAGTAGACCATTTAGGACAGAGATGAGAAATTTCTTCCTCCAGAGTGGTGAGCCTTTGGAATTCGTTACGACATGAAGTAGTTGAGGCCAAAACATTGCATGTTTCCAAGAAGCAATTAGATGTAGCACTTGGGATAAGGGGATCAAAGAATATGCGAGGGGGGGGGGGGGGGGGATTAGGGTACTGAGTTGGATGATCAGCCATGATCACAATGAATGGCAGAGTAGGCTCAAAGGGCCATATGGCCTCCTACTGCTCCTATTGTCTATGTTTCTATGTACTGATTCTGCTAAATGTTTACCCATCCCCTTGCCAACCTTTCTGTTGAGTGTATCCACTGGAAGCAACTCTTGCTCGCCTCCTCCCCCTTCCATTGACTCAGAACAGTGCTGACCCTGTGAATTCTTCCAGCTGATCATCTATCACTGCTATTCTCTGCATTTGCTTCCAGATTGTTTATTCACTTGAGTACAAGAACCTCTCCAATACAGTTGTCTTAACTGCCACAGTCAGGAATGGCCTTTATTAATATCCTGCAATTCTTTGTTACCGTGTTGCACAAGCCCTTCTCGCCTTTCTTGACCTGTCTCCAATCTTTGACATGATGGACTACACTCTTCAGTGCCTCTCCTACGTTGTCCAGCTGAGTGAGTCTGCCCTCGCCTTGCTCCATTTTTATCCATCAAGACATAACTGGAGAATCTCTTTCCTGTCCCACGCCATTACCTCTGGAATCTTTCAAGTATCTATTCTTCGCCCCTCCTATTTCTCATCATCTGAAAGCAGATTCCACGTGCATTCTGATGATACACCACTCTGTCAACCTTTCCACTGCCTGTGATTTGCCGCGCTGGTTGTCCAATATTCAGTCTTGGAGCAGCAGAAATTTGCCCTCATTATTATCATGAAGACTGAAGACATTGTCTTTAGCCACAAATTGTGTTCCCTGGTCACCAATTCTATCTCCCTCCTTGGTAACTTTCTGAGGTTGAATCAACTGTTTGCGACCTCTGCGGCTGTCATGGGACTGTCCGTTCAAGAAATGTTTTTATCTTATCCCATGGCTTCAGTGATGTCATTGTGCAGGTGGAGCTGGGTTGTGGCTCTGGGAGTTGGTTTTACGTTTGCTTTGGTTTAGGGCTGGTTTGGAAGTTGTTGCTTTCGTTTTCACATTTTGGCTGCTGTACTCAAGCAGGGAAGTATCTTAGCCTGTCTCTCTCTCTCCATTTTAAAAGCTGTTACCAGACTGCTTGATAACGTAAAATAAATAATTGTTTTCTGGAAGGAATTCAAACCTGCTGTTTTGGAAAGGAAACAAGAGTATCAATACCAAGTCTTTAGTGCCGTGTGCTGGGCCACAACTTTGAAAAGAGGGTACTGTGTTTCTACTTGGATCTTGGTATTAAATTGGAACAATTACGGGGGATTCATTAAGGGTTATCAATAGATTACTGTAGCTATGTGGGGTATTTATGTTTGTAGATGATAAAATGCTTACTGCGCGTGTTTATAAAAATGTTAACTAAATTCGTAGAATCAAGCTTGTTTTTTGACTAAAAGCGCCCAAGATCTCTGTTGAATAACACCTGAAAGGCAGGCTCTTGTGCTCATCATAACCAAAATCAATAAACGGTTGTAGGTCAGGTCAACTCCATGATATACTTTGGAGTTTTCTAAACCCTGGCCCATAACAGCAGCAAATTTAACTGAGGTGAATTTCTAGTGCCATATCCTCTGCAATGCTCCTGCCTTAATCCATCTGCTGATGAAACCCTCACCCATCCCTATACTTCTGATTTAACTGTTTCAATGTTGGCCTCTCTTCTTCCATACTTTGTAAACTTGAGTTCATTCAAAACACTGCTGCCAATGTTCACTTCACACCAACATCCCATTCTTCTATTTCAGCTTGCCCACTGCTCTACAGTGCCTTCCAGTGCAGCAAAATCTCAAGTTCAAATTCGTATGCTCCTGTTCAAATCCCGCTTGTGACTCTCCTCTCTCTCACTGTCTGATCTCCAGCCCAGTAACCCTGCAAGAACTCTACATTCCCCTAATTACCTTTGTTTGCTCTGCCACTTTCAATTGTCCAGTCCCTAACCTCTGGAGTCCATTTGTAAGTGATGCAAGAGATTGAAAGGATAGAAGTTGAGGTGCTATTCTACAGATGCACAGTGATTATTATCAGCATTATTCAACCATATAAGATTAGTGGTAGACTGATTTCCCTTTAAGCCTTATTTCTAGGAGTGCAGAATTTAAACCCAGTGAAATTATGTTAAACTTGTGTAGTATGGGCGGCACGGTGGCACAGTGGTTAGCATTGCTGCCTACGGCGCTGAGGACCCGGGTTTGAATCCCGGCCCTGGGTCACTGTCCGTGAGGAGTTTGCACATTCTCCCCGTGTCTGCATGGGTTTCACCCCCACAACCCAAAGATGTGCAGGATAGGTGGATTGGCTACGCTAAATTGCCCCTTAATTGGAAAAAATAATTGGGTACTCTAAATTTATAAAAAAAAAACTTGTGTAGTAGGATCTTGGCCAAACCATACTCTTTTATGTTTATCACAATGTAAAATAAGTGCAAAAATTACTTACAAGGATAGTATCAGAACTGAGAGATCACTATTGCCAAAGATTAAACAGATTGGGGCATTTTTCTTCAGAAAAACAATACTTAGACGAGCACCTGATAAAGATTTTGAAATTCTGAATAGATTGGACTGAGCACACGTGGGAAAGAAACATGTTTCTACTTGTGGTAGAATCTAAAGCCAGAGACCATAAATGCAAAATAATGATTTCAAAATGCGAGAGAGAGTGAATTTAGTTTGTGGAAGATGCCACTACCACAGGAAGTGGCTCGAGGAAAATAGTTGAAGTGCTTTTGAAAAGAAATGAGCAGAATCTGTAAGAGGAAACGGAACATACGTATGTGCTGAAAGGACAAAATAAGCTGCTGAAAGGCTGAGAACAGCTTGACTGAATAGGAAGAGTCGTGTGGAGTATAAATATTCAGCACAGACAAGTTGGTCTGAATGGCCTTTTCTGCCCTTTTTATTCGATGGCTAGATTTTGGGTAAGTAATAACTGTGGAGCTAACAGCACTCATTATTGATATAGTGTAAATCAGGCAGCAGTGTTGATCTGCCACTTTCAATTGTCCAGTCCCTAACCTCTGGAGTCCATTTGGAAGTGATGCAAGAGATTGAAAGGATAGAAGTTGAGGTGCTATTCTACAGATGCACAGTGATTATTATCAGCATTATTCAACCATATAAGATACTCTTCTGCTCCTCCTCAAGATGCATTATAACAGTCCTTGCCAATGGACACAAATACGCCAATAAGGTTACTTACTCATTAATTCCTCACTAAAAAGGGCAGATAAATTTAGGATTAATTAGGTGCCTCAGCACCAGGGACCTGGGTTTGATTTTGGCCTTTTTTGCGCACACTCCCCGTGCTTGCGTGGGTTTCCTCCGGGTGCTCAGGTTTCCTCCCACAGTCCAAAGATGTACAGGTTAGGTGGATTGGCCATGATCATTGTGCAGGTTTATGCGGATAGGGCAAAAGAGTGGGCCTAGGTAGAGTGCTCTTCCGGAGGGTTGGTGCAGACTTGATAGGCCTCTTTCTGCACGGCAAGAATTCAATGGGTTCAGGAGTAAGTGAATTTGGAATTGCATAAAAAACTTTGGCTCTGAAACTACTTTTATAAGTGAAGATTCGCGTTACTTTTATAAGTGAAGATTCTCGTTCCTTCAGACATTTTTGGAAATATTCTTATTATAACTTTTGACTATTTTTATTCAACGCACATAAAAACACAGAATAACTAAACAGTCAGAATCCACCACCCACTTCCTCTTGCCACACTATAACCTCACCACTAACCCAACCACCCTATTTCTCCCCCCCCGCAAACAGCTAACAGTGACCAGCTCTTTATAGTACATTATAAATGCTGCCATCTATGGTAAAACCCATCCACCGACTCTCTCATGGTAAACATGACCTTCTCGAGGTGCAAAAACGGCAAGTCACCGAGCAGTGCATGAGGCACTTGGCAGTAGTCGACCTCCAGCCCAAGAGGATCCGCCTCCTTGTCACAAGCGAGACAAAGGACCAGGTCACCTGCCCCTGTCCGGACCTCTGGCACATCCGAAGCCCCCAAAATCATCACCAGGCGGCAAGGCTTCATCCCAATGCCCAGGATTGGCGACATAGTATCAAAAAAGGACCTCCAGAAACCCATCAGTTTTCAGCATGACCAGAGCATGTGGGTGTGATGCGCTGGCCCCCTCGAACACCGACCACATCTCTCCTCCATCCTTTTGAAAAATCGACTCTAACGTTTGTGAGATGTGGTTGAAACACTATCTTTGGCTGAATGAGACTCAGCCTTGCACATGACGAGGTCGCGTTCACCTTCCTCAGTGTCTCGCTCCAAACCTCCTCTTCTAAGATTGGCCCCAGCTCATCTGCCCACTTTGCCTTCACACTCTCAACCAAGCATGTCTCCTCCCTCACTATCCGCTGAGCAGGATAAAATCCACTTGAGCTAGGTAGAAGGCTGCTTCACCGGGAAGAATAAAAGTAAGTTTTGACTTGGCTACGCACCTGGAGCTTCCTGAATCCATCAGTATCTGTAAGCCCTTATTTCCTCTTCAGTTTCTCCAGGCTAGCGATCCGACCGTCTAAAAATAAATCTCACACCTTCTTCAACTCTTTTTCCTTCCACTCTCTATACTTCACATCCGATCTAGCAGGCTCGAATAACTAGTTTGCACAGATGGTAGCTAGCCTCGAGGCAGCCTTCAAATTGAAATGTTGACAGAATTGCCTCCAAATTTTTAACGTGGCTACTACCACCGGGTTAGTAGAGTGTTTCTTCGGCACCATTTAGAGCAGCTCCATTGGCAATGCTTCCAGGCTTTCCCCACTCACAGACACTTCTTCCACCCGGACCCACAGCTCGTCTGAAGCCCCGCACCACTCTAACACCTTTTCAGCATTGGCCGCCCAAAAGTAATATTGAAGGTTTGGCGAACCCAAGCCCACTGCTTGTATCCCCCTCTGGAGCACCATCCTCATCCTCGGGCCCTTACCAGCCAAAATAAACCCAGTCACAAGCTGGTCGATCTCTCTGAAGAACGCCTTGGGCAGGAACACAGGGAGGCACTGAAAAATAAAAACCTGAGCAAGATATTCACCTTAACCGATTGCACTCAGCCAGCTAGGGATAGTGGGTGACCGTCCCACCTTTGCAGATCTGTCTTAACCTTCCCTACCAGATTTGTGCAGTTTGACGCACGATACCACAGTGACGTCACAGCACCAGGGACCCGGGTTCGATTCCTGGCTTGAGTCACTGTCTGTGCGGAGTCTGCATGTTCTCTCCTTGTCTGCGTGGGTTTCCTCCGGATGTTCCGGTTTCCTCCCACAAGTCCCGAAAGACATGCTTGTTGGGTAAATTGGACATTTTGAATTCTCCCTTGGTGTACCCAAACAGGTGCCAGAGTGTGACGACTAGGGGATTGTCACAGTAACTTCATTGCAGTGTAACGTAAACCTACTTGTGACACTAATAAAAATTATTTATTCTTAACATAGAACATAGAACATAGAACAGTACAGCACAGAACAGGCCCTTCGGCCCTCAATGTTGTGCCGAGCCATGATCACCCTACTCAAACCCACGTATCCACCCCACACCCGTAACCCAACAACCCCCCCTTAACCTTACTTTTATTAGGACACTACAGGCAATTTAGCATAGCCAATCCACCTATCCCGCACATCTTTGGACTGTGGGAGGAAACCGGAGTACCCGGAGGAAACCCACGCACACAGGGGGAGGACGTGCAGACTCCACACAGACAGTGACCCAGCCGGGAATCGAACCTGGGACCCTGGAGCTGTGAAGCATTTATGCTAACCACCATGCTACCCTGCTGCCCCTCCGGAGTTTTTCCAGTCCCTTGCTATCTGGACCCCTAAATGCCGAAAATGACTTCCTGTTAGCTGGAACGGCAATCCACCAAGCTTCCATTCTCCGCCCTGGTGCCCTGACCACCAAGTATTCGCTCCTTCCTATACTTAGCTCAGCCAGAAATTACCACAAAGTGCTACAGGATCCTCATAATGTTTCCCATTGACTCCTCCGGATCCTTAACGTGGAATAGCAAATTGTCAGCGTATAGCGAGACCCAATGCTCCACCCCACCTCTAACTATTCCTTCCCAAGCTTTCAAAGCCTTCGGCCCCATAGCTAATGGCTCTATGCCAATGCAAATAACAAGAAGGACTGTGCTGCCCCTTCGCATCCACATTTAACAGGGAAAGCAGACAGCATGACCCACAGTCTGCGGCTTTGTTTGTCCTTTTTCAGAAGCAGGGAAATCAACACCTGCCCCAGCGTCTGTGGCAGAGCACCTCTCTCCAAGGAGTTCCTGAACATCTCAACAACAAAGGGGCTAGTTGGTCTAAAACTCTTAATAGGATTCCACAGGAAATCCATCAGGCCCTGGTGTCGACCTGTTTGAATCAATTTCAGCGCCTTCTTGATCTCTTCCAACTCCAACGGCGCTTCTACTTCTCGTAACTCCTCCCCCACCTTGGGGAAACTCCAACTATCCCAGGAACTCCACCATATCCCTCCCAGCCCAGGCGATTCAGAACTGAAGGCCTTAAATACCTCATGCACCCTCTCCTAAACTGAGACCAGTCCCCCATCCCGAGTCCTAATCTTGACAATCTCCCTCTCTTGCCCCCCCCCCCCCCGTACCTCTTGAGTATGTTGTTTTTGAGGGGGAGGAGCATCTAAAAAAGCGCCGCCGCCGCCCCACATTTCGGTGTAAAAATTGATTCTCTGGCCAATCGCCGAACGCAATTTCACCGTCGGCAATCCCCTATTTACTACCTTCAGTGCCTCCCATAATATCGAGGGTGAGACCTCCCCATTAACATTGTTCAAAATGTCATCCTGAGATCCTTGCGCAGAACCCCAGGTCAGCGCCAACAGACCTACATCTAACCACAACACATTTGTGACACCCCGGCCTACCTCCGTCCACCAAATGTGAGGCATAGTTAGAAATGACCATCGCCGAGTGCACAGACTTCTTCACCTCTGCCAACAGCGCCCGGTTCAAGACAAAGAGTAATCGATCCTGGAAAACACAGTTATGTACTGAGGAAAAGAATGAAAACTCTTTCTCCCCAGATGCTTGGACCGCCTAGGGTCTGTTCCCCCATTTCCTCCATAAATGCAATTAACGCCTTTTCCATCCCGATTGTGCATGTGAGTCTCCTGGAGAAACATCACGCAGCCACCGTGTGTGCTCTTTTGACTGCCCCCTTCTCAGGCCTCATATTTTCCAGCGACAACCCTTGTTGGGGGTCTCTCACCTCCCCCTCCCCCCAACCTTGAGCCAGCCATAACCACCATGATAAGCCCATTGCTTCGCCAATGATTCCCAATCCCCCCCCCCACCCCCCCCCCCCCCCCCCCCCCCCCCCCCCCCCCACACCTTCTAGACCTATCAAGACTAACCTGACTGGCCCATCAAGTCTCAGCCCCATCCTCCATTTGACTTCTGCTCACTAGCCTATTTCCTAGTGGTAGTACTATGCCCCCCCCCCCCCCCCCGCGCTGCCCTACCTCTTCCTTAATCACACACCGCCTTAGCACCTGCCCCAAGCCCCTCTGTCTGCTCCTCATTTCCACCAACATTTAAACTAACCCTAAACTCAGGGAAAAAACACCGCTCCCCCCTCCCCAATGCCCTACCAACTACTAAACCCATGTGCAAGTGTAAACATGAAAAAAGAGCAGAACATAACCTCAACCCAACTCATCAACATAAACCTGAAGAGTAAAAGCCCAACCAGTCATCAGCCCACCTGCATCCCTCAAACCGTGTCCATGATCTCCAAGTCCTCCGCCTGCTCCGGAGTTTCGAAATAAAAGTCCTTCCAGTGAAACATGACTCTCAGCTTTGCAGGGTGTACTACCCCAAATCTCACTCCCCGATTGTCCAAGACCGTCTTCCCCTTATTGAGGGCCGCCCATCACCTCGCGAGTTCCACACCGATATCTTGGTGAATTCTCACCATGTTACCATCCCTCAATGTTCCGGCATTTCTTGGCCCAATCCAGGGCTCGCTCCTTCCTCTGGAAACTAGAACCGAATGATCACTGCACGTGGTGGCTCATTTGGTCATGGCTTCTGCCTCAAGGCTCGGCGCACCTTGTCCAGCTCTGGCGCAGCAAACACCACCTCACTGCTCATCGGCTGAGAGAATTTTACAGAAAAGTACTTGGTCGGACTTAAGCCCTTGACTTCCTCCGGCAGACCCACCAGCCTCAGGTTCATGCGCCTGGATCTGTTCTCCATATCATCAAGTTTCGCCTTGAGGCCCTTATTTCTGTCACCGACAATCGCCATTTGTGCTTCCAGCGACATGAATCAGTCCTCGTGCTGAAATGAGGCCTCCACATCTTTCAACCTCTTGAGCCTACGCGCCTATTGCCTTAGCCACCTTGCCCAGCTGCTCCTTGACTGCGCCCAGAGCCTCCTCCACCATAATTTTAAATTATACCCTAATCTACGGGCCATAATTGAGGAATCGCTTGTCCATCTACCCACCATAATTCTCATGTTCTTTTGCCATCACTCCTGCCACCAAATTGAGAGTGATGGACGCGGCCACTTCCCCCGAAAATTCACAAAAGGGCAGGAAAGCCCATAGAACTGGGACCTGCATGGCAGCCAACTAAAGTGCGATTGGCTGTAATATGTCGCTGCGCCAGAAGTCTTGTTCCTTTAGACTTAAGTGTAGATTGAGTAAAAACATATTTTTCTCCTTGTCTCTTTTTTTAAAAATACATTTTAAATTCCCAATTATTTTTTTCCAATGTAGGGGCAATTTAGCGTGACCAAATCACCTACCTGCACATCTTTGGGTTGTGAATGTGAGACCCACCAGACACGGGGAGAATGTGTAAACTCCACACGGACAGTGACCCGGGGCTGGGATCGAACCTGGGTCCACGGTGCCGTGAGTTCTGCCTTGTGTCTTAATACCAACTGTTTTTTGCAGGTTTTTATTTTGCTTTCTATACATTATTTAAATCTAGTATACTTCCTGCTTTCTATCCTGGTTTAGATTTTGTGTATCTCAGTTAGCATTCTTCAGTCTGCTTGAAGAGCCTTGCTGTTCCCTACCCTTCACAGGCACACACACTTCACAGATCTCCTATAGAGGCTGCAGTGTTGGATCAGATGTTGGGATAGAGGTGGTCTTTGCTCATTAGCCACAGAAGCTTTTTGGGCAGCTTTCATCGGGGTGAACAGAAAGCACTTTTTTTCACTGTTGACCTCAAAACCCAGGATGTGTAATTCTATATAAAAAGAAGTGATGCTTTATAAATAAAAACATTAGTCCAAAATGCTATTCGTAAAAGAAACAAGCATAGATGTGTTAGACTTTGCTTTTAGCAGCTGATAGTTTATCAATTTTCTACTTATGCCACACATTTTTAAACTTAGAAATAATTAACTATTACTGTGGTGGAAGTAATTTTGATTTCCCCAACACCTCAACATTTGAAAAATAATATTTTAAGATGATAATGGTGATATTCATATTTTTACGGCTGTCTCCATGCAGCTTACATCCATCTTAAAACCAGCTCTGTTATGAAGTTCCTTGGAAATGCTCCCACGGCAAAAGAATGTATACAATAGGTGTAGTCCAACAATTTGAACAGTAGAACTATGGTATTAAAAGCAAGTTTATATTCTGTGTGGTATTATAGATTGATGATGTAACCTTTTTATGGTTTCACAATACCACCCCATTTTATTACAGGGCATTTGCCAAAAAACAAACTTCAGGTACTTGAATATTGAACTTGAGTGTTCATATAAAGCTTTGGGGCAATTTCACTTTGAATAGGTAAACAAGTCAATGGTACAATGGGCTGAAAGCTTTATTTTAATATAGCTTTTAATCTACTTTTGAACTCTGAACATTCTTTGCCTTTTACAGTTTGTTTATTTGAAGATTACATCACACATTCCTCCAATATATGTTTCAAATACCCTGTTGGGAGAGGGGGTAGTGGTATTATACATACCCGCCTGGACCACTGTGTACAGTTTTATTTTCCTAATCCAAGGAAGGATTATCTTGTCTTGGAAGGGAAACAATAAACTAGTTTGATTCCTAGGATTAGAGAGGGCTATACTGTTGGAAAAGATTGAATGAAATGGGTTCAAATTCTCTCGTGTTTACGTCACAGAAGAACACCATTTGCTCCACTGTTTCTGTGTCAACTCTTTGCACGCTGAAACTAATTCCATTATCCTGCATCGTACCCAGTGCCATGTTTACCTCCATTTTTCCTCAAGTAGGGATGTCAAACACATTTACATGACAGGCCTGATCTGGCATCCTGGTACTTTACATTGACCACATTCAGAAGGTTATTTGAACAAGCCACATTGGTCCTAAATGTTTTTGATATCTCTCTCTCTTTCACCAATGCCCCCCCCCCCCCACCCTAATCTGTAATAAAATAACTATTGGATCAAGTTAAATATACAAAAAAAATGGGACTTGTTCATATTTTAGGAGACTATGGACACAATTTAACAAAAAAAGTTCAGAGTGTCATATCAGGCGCGATTTCCTGGGCTGGTGAGTTTGTGGCCCCAAAGACACTTATTGCCGAAAATAAACCCCCACAAGCTTCATGCCAGTACTGGCTATCCCGCTTCGTCAGACTTGTGCTCAGTAGTTCCCCGCTAACAAGAGGGAGCTGCTTTTAAATGCAACTCTCCCAGTTAGCACACATGCATGGCACCACACAGACCTGCTCCAAGTTTCAGGGATGGCGAATAGGCCAGACTTCTGGGTGCCATGGAGGCAAGACAGGACATCCTGTTCCCCTGAGGACGAGGCAGTGACAGCAGCCGTCGGTTTGGGCAGCGTGACCACAAGGGCCACCGTGCAGTGGAGGAAGAAGACCAACAACCTCCACCAAGCTGCAAGGATAAGTTGGCACAGGTCTCCTGATATCAGTTCTGCCTTCCACCCCCTTGATCTCAAGGTTGATCCCCCAACCATTCGGTGGCTGGTACCTCTCCCCTTCTCACATCTGATCAGTGCGTTGTGTCCCAGTACACACTGGCACCCACCAGCACAACCCCTCCATGTCTGTGTGAGGTACCCAAGCATTCCACCTGTTGTAGACCACCCAGATGCATCAAGCGAGCAACTCACAAAGCCCCCTCTCTGTTCCCGCAGGAGAGGTTAGCCCATAATACGCATGAAAAGGCCCAGACGTTCAGCTGAGTTCCAGATATAAGACTCGTCACCACCTTTAAGGAACGGGCTCTGGCGCTCGTGGGATTGTCTGCGGAGAGAGCAGTCATCGACAGCGAGGTTGGCCTGCACTGTAGAGGTGAGGATCCACTGCCCTTTCACCCAGATGACCTGTCTCAAGTGAGTTGTTTATGTCAGACAAAATGATCCTTCCCTCTCACTGACCACATGCCCATTCTCTCGCAGGATCTCCACCTGATGGGACTGGGCCATCTGGTTTTGCACTCACTCACCATCACCCAAGAGAACTCTGAGGAGACCACCATTCAGGCGTCACAGCTATCATCCCCACCTCCCACCAATGCAGTGACACACACCTCGGTGGTTGATATCAGTGGATAGGCTTCTGGGGCACCATCTGTTGAGCGCCACACAGATGCTGATACACCTCAGGTGGAGGCAGGAACATCTGAGGGAGTCAGCAGCCGGTGTTCTACTGGACTCAACTGGGTCCCAGTCAGATGCTGAACCTCTGGGCAAGGTTATTCCGGAGCTGATGCAAACACAGATGGGCGCAGATGGCGCTGGTAATGCTCGGCACAGAGGCCAACACTGCTGGGATGGCAATTGCAGTGGAAAGCCTGGAGCACGACATCAGCACCTTGAATGGAGGAGTACAAGCCATGGCTCAGTCAGTGTTGGCCATGGTTGAGGACCTCACCCGTTGAGGGAAATGTCCCAGATGCAGGTGGACTTGAGAATATTTTGTTTATTTATTAAACAGTCAACAGTAACAAAGATTTGAAAATCAGCGACATAACATTCCGCATAGTACACGAACCATTAAACAACAAGGAAATGTCAACATTCCCTATTGGTATCAATACAAAGCAATATCAGCTCATTTACACAAAAAAAACTCAAACACACAGTACCATCCCTCGCAGGTCCCTCAAAAGAAATTGAGGATAAGCCTAAGAATGTTTTATCATGTCCAAACATTTGTCATAGAAATTATCTGTCCATCAACGTGTTACTTATTCCAGGTATCAGTACCATTCTCTGTCGAGGAGCCACAGCTTTGCAGTCCCTTCCACACAGCTCAATCTCACCGGAACCAAATCCTGGCAACTACATATTCCACTGGTGCTCAAGGTACAGTTGAACATCCTTGACTTCCAGTGTGTTTAACCTGTGATGATGTGCTAGTTACATACAAAAGCATCAGCGATCTGCAAAAGCATTTCTTCAATGGCGTCATCAGGTGGCCCATTTGGATCAATGTCGCACACCAGGCTTTGCAGTGTCTTGCTTCAAAGTGGATTACCTTCTGAACTCCTACGTCTCCCTGAGCCCGAGATTCCAGGAACCAGGTATCTTAGAAATCAAAATTGTCCTTTCCCGCTATAGAAAAGGAAGGAAACAGCAACAGCAGCCTCCAGGCATTTACAGCCACCACCAGCAGCAAGTACAACCTGCAGCTGTGAAGTCTTCTCATATTAACAACACCAATTCCTCATTAGCAATAGCCATCAACTGTGCACCTTAGGGCTGCTCACAGCTTATGCCCAAGACCAGGACTTTGCCCTGGAAGTGATTGACAGGACAGACAGACAGCAGCTGTAATGGCACTGTGAGGAATATACACAGTATTGTAGGATGGCTTACATGCCCCGAAGACGCTAAAGCCCAACCGATGACACCCAGCACCCCGACCAGGCCCATTTCTCCACCCAACCCCCCTTCAGCGAGCACTAGGGCAGCAGCACTACTGCCCCTTGGCTGCATGCCAGAGATTGTAAATGGCTACTCACCACCTAGGTCCCGCTCTGCATAAAAATAATTGTCCTTCTTTCCCGCTACAGAAAAGGAAGGAAAGAACAACAGCAGTCTCCAGTCATTTACAGCCACTAGCAGTAAGTATAACCTGCAGCTGTGAACTGCTCTCACTGCTAACAGCGCCAATTCCTTATCAGCAATAGCCATCAACTGTGCATCTAGGGCCAGGTTTGATCCCAGCTCTGGGTCACTGTCCATGTGGAGTTTGCACATTCTCCCCGTGTTTGCGTGGGTTTCGCCCCCACAACCCAAAGATGTGCAGGCTAGGTGGATTGGTGACGCTAAATTGCCCCTTAATTGGAAAAAATGAATTGGGTACTCAAAATTTAAAAAAAAAACTGCATCTAGGGGCTGCACACAGTCAAGTTCAAGTGACCTTCAGCATATGCCCAAGACCAGGGCTTTGTCCTGGACGTGATTGGTAAGACAGGCAGCAGCTGTAATTGCCACTGTTAGGGATATACACAATACTGAAGGATGGCTTGTATGTCCCGAAGACGCTAAGCCCATCAGTCCAGTGGTGACCCCCAACCTATGACACCCAGCCCCCCCCCGACCAGGCCCATTCCACCTGGAGCACTAGGCAGCAGCACCACTGCACCTTGGCTGCATGCCAGAGATTGGAAATGGTTACTCACCACCTCGGTCCCGCTCGGCAGCAATTGCGTCAGCTTCCCATTTTTAAAAGGGAGTGCTGGAAGGTGCCCACGTGATCTCTCGCTAGGGAACCAGTTAATATGGGAGAGGCCATTAGATTGGATTTGCATCTTGCTAATGACAATGAGGTTGGTCTTAAATGGTGTCAATGCCACGTTTGGGCAGGATCCGGAAGCCGCCACCGGGTGCAGACCGGTTATATAGCAAACCGATTCGCGTCTGGTGCGGATCCTGATTTAATTTAACCGGCAGGCCCCAGATCTCCGCCGGGCGCAACACAGCTGTTAAATCGCACCCTATAAATTCCTTTACTTAGAATCAAAGTCCTGCAGACAGAAATAAAATGTGAGCAAATAACCTATTTTGCTGGTGTTGGTTGGGGGATAACCTGGTGACTGGAAGAATAGCCCTCGGGTAGCATGGTGCTAATGTCACTAGAGTAGTAATCCAGAAACCCAGCCTAATGCTCTAGGAATATGGATTCAAATCCCAGCATGACACCTGGTGGAATTTAAATTGAATTAATAAAAAATTGAATAAAATTGAAAGCTATTCTTATAGAACCATCATCGATTGTTGTAAAAAAATCCATCTGGTTCACTTCTGTCCATTGGGAAAGAAAATCTGCAATCCTTACCTAGTCTGACCTACAGTTGACTCCTGATGCACAGCAATATAGTTGACTCTTAACTGTCCTCTGAAGTTGCCTAGCAAGCCACGCAGTTCAAGGGTAATTTGGGTGTTCAAGGGTAACAAATGGTGGCCATGCCGGCGATACGCCAATCCAAGATAGACATAGAAAAATAAATAAAAGCCATGAGACTTTCATATCCATCGGAGTCGATAGATGAGGTTTTGGTTTAGTACCTCATCTGAAAGTATCTCTGACAGTGCAGTATCATGTCAAACCTGTACCAAGGTCATGCGAGTTTCTATAGCGATTGAATTGAGAATCAAACTCATGACCTAGGGTAGACTGTTGCCATAGACCTAAAACTGACATAAGGAGCGCTTAGTTAATGAAGTGTGGTATTATCAGAAATATATATCTTCAAGCTGCTCAGTCTTGAAGCATATTTCACTGATCCATTTTCTGTCATAAAGCAGTATTGCTAAGTAACTTAATTTAGTGAGGAACCAAAATCCTCCTTCCTCCAGAGCAGGCATTGTCAAACTCGTGGGCGTGTGTTGGGAGTGTTGCTGAGCTGTCCGTTGCAGCGCTCCCAATCACGCAAATCTGCGCGTAGCAGCTGGCTGTTAATAAAGCGGCCTTCAAAATGGCCGCGAACATGTAAAAAAAAATGTGGCCGCACTGCGCATGCGTGCCAGATCATCAGCACATATGCACAAAACTACGTGCATGTGCACCAATGATCAGGCGCGCAAGCGGCCGCTTTATTTTTTAAACGGCTGCAGCTTTCTGTTTTACAAGTTCGGGGCGGTTTTATTCATTTTATTCATTTTTTAAAATTTTGTTTTAACTAGTTCAGGGGGGCATTTATTTGACAACATTTTATAGGAAAAAAATGCAGAACTTTGGACAGGCTTTCCGACACCGGAATGCTTCATCTTCATCTAACAGGTTCCATTGGAGGAGCGTGTACGAGGGCCAAAGGGGCCCAAAACCGTTTCCTCCATTTTTGTCAGCAGCAAAGTAAAAGAAAATGGTGGGTCGCGCAGATCAGCCAGCGTGGGTCACGAAGGTCGGCCGGCGTGGGTCCCGAAGGTTGGCCGGTTGGTAAAAATGGGTCCCCGGAAAGAAAAGTTTGAAGAACACTGCTCCAGAGTGACAATTGATTCTAGTTTTAAAAAAGGGCAGTTAAACGTTGGAGCTTTTTTGTCTCCAGACTGGTTCTCTTTTTCACTTCAGTGATCCCTAAGATTGAAGTCTGCATAAACCTAACCTCAACTGTAGACTTGTTAGCTGACACAAATCTAAATTGCTTTTGGTATAAAATAGAGCCGCCTTTTTGAGTTTCAGTTCAAAATTTTCCAGGGCATATTTGTAGGCAGTGCACGAACTGACCTTGCAGTTGCATCGGCTTATTGAACCCACTCTGTTATGCTGTTGCTCCAGTTAAATGTTAAGAGATGTGTGGGATATATTTAATTGTACATGCATCAAAAGCTTATATTGCAGCATACCCATGTTATGTGCAGCTGTTTTGTTGAGAGACGGCTCCACGCTTTTTATTGGCTCTTGCAAATCTGTGACTATTTCTCATCCCTAGTTCTGCCAAAATTGCGAAGCTTCTTAAAGTCATTAAGTTTAATCCTCAGAGTCACACACAGGCTGCACAAGGTAGGGGTGGTTGATTTTCTTTCTTAAAGAGAACATTCGTGAACAAATTGTGTTTTTAAGGCAATTGAGTAGCTTTCACAGTTAATCAATTAACTTTTGCAAACTTCCATATTAAACTCATGCCTGGGTTGCATGGTACAGTAATACTTACTGCACCCATGCATCTGTTCAGGTTATTTTGCAGACTGGTTGGGTAAACCACTGGCATATTGCATGAGGGTACCGTGTGTAGTGAACTGAGAAAATGTTTCTGTCTTTAATGTTGATTTATTTTGCTATTTGTTAGTCCATTGTCCATTTAGAGTCATTGGGCTAAAAATGGAAAACTGTTCATACAAGGGAAAAATAGAGCAATAGGATACCATTAGAACAAAAGAATGGTTGACGATGTGGGAGTTGGAACAGAGCATAACAAAAATAAGAGAGAGATTTGGCAATGGCATTCAAATTAGCAAGAAAAAGCAATAGACCTGAGGATTGGGAACAGTTTAAAATTCAGCAAAGGTGGACCAAGAGATTGATTAAGAAGGGGAAAATACAGGCGCGATTCTCCGAGCCCCACGCCGGGCCGGAGGATCGCCGTGACCACGCCACGCCACCCTGAGGCCGGCGCCCGATTCTCCGAGGTGCGGAGAATCGGCGCCATTTGCGCATTCGCGTTTGGGGCCGCCGATTCTCCAGCCTGGATGGGCTGAGTGGCCGCGTGGAAACGGCAGAGTCCCGCCGGCGCCGTTTACCCGTGGTCGTTGCTGGCAGGAACTCTGTGTGAAGGGGTGTGGGGCGGGGAAAAGCGTTCCTCCACCGAGGGGGGCCTGAGATGGGAGCTCACCGATCGGCGGGCCTACTTTCTTCCGCTTCCGGCCCCAGAACCCACGCGCCATGTTGCGTCAGGGTCGGAGCCCTGTGGGGGCCAGAAAAAAGTAAAACAGGAAACAGAAAAAGATTGATTAAACACTAATATAGCCCTTACAGACAGAAAAGGGGGGAATTCATAACGGGGAACAAAGAAATGGCTGAGGAACTAAATTTGTACTTTTCTTCAGCCTTCATGAAATGAAAAAAATGAAAATCGCTTATTGTCACCAGTAGGCTTCAGTGAAGTTACTGTGATAAGCCCTAATCGTCACATTCCGCCGCCTATTCGGGGAGGCTAGTATGGGAATTGAACCCACGCTGCTGGCCTGCCTGGGTCTGCTTTAAAAGCTAGCGATTTAGCCCAGTGTGCTAAACTAGCCCCTGTACTAGCCCTGTTCACAAAGGAAGACATGAATAATGTGCCGGAAGTTCTGAGAAACACCAGTTTCAGTAGGGAACTGAAGGAAATTAGTATTACAGGTAGAGCATCCTTTATCTGAAATATCAAAAAATTCCAAAATCCCGCTATTTTCTGAGTGCTAATGTGATGTCACAAGTGGGAAATCCCACAAGGCTCTGGATAGGTTCCCAGACAATGTGCATGGTGCACGTGCACAGGCCCTGGCGTACTGCACATGCGCAGGCCCCGAAACATTATATTCCAAAATCCGATACACACTCGGCCCCAAACATTTCGGAAAAGAGATGATCAACCTGTAGTAAATAAATGGTTTTAGGGAGATTAATGGGATTGAGGGTGGATAAATCTGCAGGACCTGAAAATCTTCATCCCAGAGTAGTTAAAGATTTGGCCCTAGAAACAATAGATTCATTTTCTAAAATTTGAAAAAAGAAATGAAATGAAAATCCCCTAGTCGCCACATTCCGGCACCTGTCCGGGGAGGCTGTTCGACTCTGGAATCATTCCTACAGTTGGAGGGTAGCTAATGTAACCCCACTATTCAAAAAAAGTAGGTTGAGCGAAAACAGGGAACTATAGGGAACTGTGGACAGTGCGGTAGCATAGTGGTTAGCACAGTTGCTTCAGAACTCCAGGGTCCCAGGTTCGATTCCCAGCTTGGGTCACTGTCTATACGGAGTCTGCACATTCTTCCCGTGTCTGCGTGGGTTTCCTCCGGGTGCTCCGGTTTCCTCCCACAGTCCAAAGATGTGCAGGTTAGGTGGATTGACCATGCTAAATTGCCCTGAAGTGTCCAAAAAGATTAGGTGGGGTGGGGTTATGGGGATAGGGTGGTGGTGTGGGCTTGGGTAGGGTGCTCTTTCCAACAGCCGGTGCAGACTCGATGGACCGAATGGCCTCCTGCACTGTAAACTCTATGAAAATTCTATGAAATAGACCAGTGAGCCTAACATCGATAGCAAGGAAGTTGCAAAGGTCCATTATCCAGGATTTCATAGCACAGCATTTGGAATAATAATAATCTTTATTATTGTCACAAGTAGGCTTACATTAACACTGCTAAGAAGTTACTGTGAAAATCCCCTAGTCACCACACTCTGGCACCTGTTGGGTACACTGAGGGAGAATTCACAATGTCCTATTCACCTAACAGCATGTCTTATGGGATTTGTAGGAGGAAACCGGGGCACCCAGAGGAAACCCACGCAGACACTGGGATAAAGTGCAGTCTCCGCACAAGACAGTGAAGCAGGTACAATCAGACAAATCAGCATAGATTTCCGAAAGGGAAATCATGCTTGACAAATTTACTAGAAGTGTTTGATGATGTAACTAGTTGAGTTGACAGGGAGAACCAGTGGGTCTGGTGTATTTAGACTTTTAGAAGGCTTTCAACAAGGTATCACACAGCAAATTACTATGTAAAGTTAAAGCAAATGGGATTGCGGGTAGTGTCTTGAGATGGAGAGAAAGCTGGTTAAAAGACAGGAAGCAAAACATTGAAATGCATGGGTCTTTTTCCAATTAACAGGCAATGACTAGTGGGGAACTGTGCTAGAACTCCAACTGTTCACATTATATATTAATGATTTGGACGAGGGAACTAAATGTATTAGCTCATAATTTGCAGATGGTACAAAGTTAGTAGGAGGGTGAGCTGTGAGGATGCAGAGATGCTTCAGCAGGATTTGGACAGGCTGAATGAGTGGGCATATGCATGACAGCTGCAGTATATTGTGGATAAATATGAGGTTATCTGCTTTGGAAAGAAAAATAGGAAGGCAGATTATAATTTGAATTGGAGTAAATTGAGAGAGGTGAATATTCAGCAAAATCTTGGTGTCCTCGTGCATCAGCCGCTGAAAGTAAGCGCGCAGGTACAGCAGGCAGTAAAGAAGGCAAATGGTATGTTGGCCTTCATAGCGAGAGCATTTCAGTATGTATAGGCCAGGGTTTGGAGATCCCCAGAGTGTATCATGGAGTTCACCTGACCCACAACTTTTTATAGATTGTGATATGGGGAGCACACGGCCCACTCTACAGGTGTGGTGCAGCAGAATAAGAGTAATTTTTAAAGCAAAACAATGTTTATTCCATGAACTCAGTTAACCTTTTTAAAACATAGTGAACATCTTAGCAACCATATATTCAAATATACCCCCCAAAGAATACAACATTCTAAGTAATCCTTAAACTTTCCTTTTAACAGCCATAAGACAAAAATATGTTTTACAGAAGCACATCAAGTTTAAATTCTCTACTGAGAGCAGCTATCACTCTGAATTCACCAAATGATCTAGAGATAGTCTTTAGATGGCAGAGAGATCAAAATTACACCTTCTTTGGTTGGCTTCAGCTCCAACACTAAAACAAAACCAATAAAACATGCAATTCCAAGCTTTCCCTCAAAGCGAAACTAAAAAGCAGTGCCAGAGCTCAACTCCACCCACACTCTGACATCACTGCAGCCACTTGAGCAGACAAACATTTCTTCAAGTGACATTCCCATGACAAGTATAGGAATAGGGATGTTTTACTGCAATACTGCAATTGTATGGGGCATTGGTGAAGCCACACCTGGAGTATTGTGTGCAGTTTTGGTGTCCTTATCTGAGGAAGGATGTTCTTGCTATGGAGGGAGTGCAGCGAAGGTTTACCAGGCTGATTCCTGGGATGACGGGACTGTTGTATGAGGAGAGACTAAATCAGTTAGGATTATATTCATTGGAGTTTAGAAGAATGAGAGGGGATCTCATAGAAATTTATAAATTTCTAACAGGATTGGACAGGCTAGAAAGAATGCCCTGATGGTGAGGGAGTCTATTATTAGTGGTCATAATTTGCGGATAAGGGGTAAACCTTTTAGGACTGAGATGAGGAGAAATGTCTTCATCCAGAGAGTGGTGAATCTGTGGAATTCACTATCACAAAGTAATTGAGGCCAAACTGTTGTGTAATTTCAAGAAGGAATTAGAGATAGCTCGTGGGGTTAAAGGCATCATATTGGGGGAAGCGGGATGAGGGTATTGAACTTGATGGTCAGCCATGATCATAATGAATGGTGGAGCAAGCTTGAAGGGCCGAATGCTCATCTCCTGCTTCTAATGTGTGTTTCTATGTAAAATAATTTTATGCAGTTGTCTTACTGGGAGCTAGCCTATCTGGTTATTTTAGGTGATTTGTGTTCATCAAGATGTGGGATATTGCTGCAGGTGAATAGATTGCACTCTTTTTCTTCTTTTCATCACCATTTTGTCAACATTGTTGTGGCTGTACCTTGATTTGAGGATGCCAATTAATGATCGCGAGTTTCTGCCATGGGTCTTAGTGTGACTGAACAGGCCAGTTCTTGACCCACTGATATTTGGGCACATGGGGAAGGATGTCCCAGGAGATAGTGGGATTCAGAGTGCAGAATTTTCTTTTCTTTTCTGGCACCACGCTGCCTCATCATTTAAGATGTTGTGACTCAAAAGGGTGATGCAACCCGATGGGCAGCTTGTTCTCTGTTCCAACGACTGACAGCAAGCTTCTCCAGTCATTAATGTCAGTGCTGTCATGCTTCATGAAGAGCTTCAGAGTGTCTTTGAATCATTTTCTTTGTCCTCCCCTAGAACTTTGACCATTTAAGATTTGAGAAAACAGACCAGGCAGAAGAGATGCTTTTTAGCCATGTGGACAGTGTCCAGTCCACTTAAGCGCCTCGTGGAGCCAGCTTCATCACATTCTCTATAATTAGCCTAAATAATTATTTTAACCACAGTTTCAGAACACTGAATCAGTATGAATCTGTCAACATCCAAAAGCAGCTATCCCTCAAGTATTCACTGAGTGGGATTGATAACTTTTGCTAAATTGTATGCAGTTTTGTTGTGGCTCTGATCACTGTGAATTAGACTCAGACTAACCAAACCTATAATGCATTTCAGTTGCTATCCTCACAGGCAGCAGGGAGGGGAATATATAGGATTGTTTTTTAAAAAATCATCTCTGGTTCCAGAGTCTACAAAGTGTCTCATACCACTGTATTTTCATAACCTTCTTTCAATCTCTTCTGAAATATCCACCCAGCTGTCTTAAATGTACCAACCAACTGCTGATGTATTCCATTTGTTTATTATGATGAATGAGGTTTGTTCCACACAATTGTAAGATCCATACGAAGGGGAGAGATATTATGCATGATCGAACGGCCTCATCGAGCCTGACTCGGGACGTGCCGAAGCCGGTAGTGGCCTCTTGCGAGGTTTACAATGCTTGTTATGCCTTGTGAGATCTCGTGAGGCGTCGCAATCTGGATCTCGCCCTTACTGGGCGTGAACCAGATTTGCATATGCAAGTGAGCAATTAGGCTCCCTTTGATATGTCTACTCGGGAGTTATCCAAGGCGCGGGTTTGAACGGCCTCGTCTCGGAGACCTCCAGCAGGCAGTGTACCCTGGCACCCAATAGCATCCTGGCACTGCTATCCTGGTCCCCTGGCAGTGCTACCCTGTAAAGGCCAGGGTTCTGAGTGGGTACTGCCAGGCAGGCAGGGGCACTGCCAGGCTGATAGTGCCAAGGTGCCTGGGTAGCATCTTGCCCATGCTGGGGATCGTGCGCAGGGGTGCCTTGACCTCATGAGGTGGGGTGCGGGAGACTTGAGGACCCTCTAATTGGTGTGTTGGGGGGGAGGGGGGGGGGGGGGGGGGGTTGAGAGGTTTAAGTGGTACCCTGACCTCTTCCTGCACTGGCGAGCTGTGCTTGTTCCTGCAGGAAATGGATTGAAGTGTTGCGTCGGTGGGATGTTCCTGGCCAAGGCTCGAAAAAGATCAATACCCAGATCGTTCTCAGTGGTGCAAGTGCCGGGAAACACCCTGTTACACATGCCCAAAAGGGTTTCTTTTTTTTCCCATTAAATTGCGCCCATTGGCTTTATTGTCACATGAGATTTCTGACAGCATAATCTGCACAAATTAATTATTTATATTTGGACGGAAGTGAACCAGACTCCCACTTTGGGTACCATTCATACCATTTCCCTTGCAAGGGAATCGAGAACTTGGGGCAGAAATCTCTGCTGGTGGCCAAAATCGTGGAGGCCGTCGTGAACTCGGCCGAGGTTCACAACGGCCTCGGGGCCCGCTCCCCGCACCTAATTCACAGCCACCCGGGGGGGGGCTAGGAGCGGGCCTCCGTCTTTCCCAGCCACGACCTTGTCGCGCCGGAAATGACACGCAAAACGGCGCATTTGTGAGGTCATCCACGCATGCGCGGGTTGCTGGTTCCAACCCGCGCATGCGCGAATGACTTCATCGCGCAGACGGCGCGAACCGCGCATGTGCGGTGGCCATCTTTCTCCTCAGCTGCCCGGCAAGACGTGGCGGCTTGATCTTGCTGGGCGGCGGAGGGGAAAGAGTGCGTCCGTTTTGGACGCTGGCCCGATGATCGGTGGGCACCGATCGCGAGCCTGTCCCCTCCCGAACACAGTCGTGGTGCTCCTGTGCCAATCGGGTCCCTAGATGCCCAAAACGGGCATCTGGCGCCCGTTTCATGAATGCAGCGACCAGGTGTGGTTGCTGCCGTGGTGAAACGGGCGTGAAGCGCCGACCGCTCGGCCCATCGGGCTCGGAGAATCGCTGTTCGCCGTGAAAGCCGGCGATCGGCGATGTTTCCGAGGGGGAGGGGGGAAGAATCCCAGGGGGTGTAAAAAATGTCAGGAGGCACTCCCGCGATTTTCCCACGCCGCGTGGGGAGAAAAGAATTCCACCCTTGGAGTCTCCCATCTAAGATAGAGATGAGGAGAAATTTCTCCTATGAGGGTTGTTAGTCTTTGGAATTCTCTTCCCCACTGTGTAAATTGATTAGAACTAATGTTGCATATTAAAGATGGACGGCTTGCCATCAAATCAGATGTGTTTGAGTCTAACCCAAACCAATTAGGATTATATTAGGGTGTAATTAGATGGCTTAAGTCAGATATAAACAGTATAGCTGTAATGTTTTGTTCGGCCATTTTTAGTTGAAGCTGAAGCTGGAGCTGGGCTGGATCATTAGCTGGATTTCTTTCTCTCTTTTTTTCATGAATCATCTATACTTTGATCTGAACTATTCACTGTTTCCCTGTATTCATCTTTCATTTTCAGACTTTGACTTTTAAAGTTATTGCGAGCTGTTTGTCTAAGCAAGAAGATCATTTCTGTGATTCTTTGAAAGCTTCAAATTGTCTACGAATTGCCTTTTAAATGACTTTCAAATTGTAATCAATAGAAGACAAATAAAACAATTCCTATTTGCACCTGAGAAGTTTTAACTTAAATTTCTACTGAGTTCCAGTAATCGCAAAATGCTGCTGAAACCAAGCAAAGAAGTCAGCTGTGGTAGGGCAACTGGAGTTTTGGATAGATGGAAATCGCTAAAGATTAGCAATCCATCATTGTAGAGACTGAAGACCGAACATTGTTGGAAATTCAATGAGGAAAACATCTGCAAAGGGAGTAGATGAGGAAAAGCAGGATAATTTTGAAAGAGAGGTGAGAATGATGAAGGACAATGTATAGTGATAGATATCAAGCATACCATGCTGAAGAACTGGGAATAGACGGATCAATTCCATCAATCGGCTGTCGCACTTATTGCTCAGGAGAGGCAGTTATTGACTACTACAAGTTAAATTTCCCATTACATCTTTGGTGGATGTTTTTCCAAGTAGGAATGTTGTATTCACATGAATGAATTTTTGTGCTGATACCCCATCTGGTTACAAGTTGAAACAATTTAAAAACAAGAGTTTTCTGCTTAGGCACTAACCATTTGGCAATTTGCCACCCATTAAAATGAATGAGGAGACAATTGCAGAGTGCAGCATATGGCAGTGCAAAAGCCTGGCTACTATTTAGCAAAGAAATAGACTATCTTGAAATGCTTTTGATTAATGTATTTTTCTGAAATGTGTTGCAGTAAATTAACAAATGAAATTTAATAAGTACTGACTTTTGTCAAGTCTATTTTTGAACCCTCCGATGTTAGTAGAGTGCCTTATTTTCAGGTTCTCTTTCTTTCATTTTAGTTTTGCCTTTTCTTTCTTTTGTGCTTTTCTCTGTAAATGGTCAAGGTGAGTAAACACCACTGAGATGAAGTACTGAACCTTTATCACTTTGTGGCTTAAGTTCTCCAATAGCTTCCGTGCTTTAATTGTCCAGAAACCATGGGCTGGATTCTCCATTGGCGGGATCCTCCGCTTCGCCGGCAGCACACTCACACCTACGGTTTTCCCGACGGCGTGGGGATACCCAGAATGGGAAACCCCATTGGCCGGCTTTCTGACGGAGGATCCTGCTGCTGGTGGGAGCACGCCGCACAAGAAAGCGGATGTGGCAAGATGGAGAATCCCACCCCATAACTCAAATTGCTTTATCCAGCTCTTTTCCCACATACCAATATTCCCCCATCTTGCCAAGCTCCACCGACTCCCTGGGCAGAATTGGGGGTTGGGAAAATATGTTCTAATTCAGACCTTCAAGCCCGCTCCACCTTTCAATAAGATCATGGCCAGTCTGCTCATGGCCTCAGCTCCAGTTTCCTGTCTGCTTCCTATAACCCTCGACTCCCCACTAGATCATAAACCTGTCTAACTTAGCCTTCAACATAGTCAAGGCCTAGCCTCCACTGCTCCCTGCGGTAGAGAATGTCAAAGATAAATGACCCTCAGAAGAAATTCTTCCCTATCTGAGTCCCCTTATTCTGAAACGGTGGTGTCTTATTCCAGGGGAAACGTTTACCCTCTCAAGTTATCTCAGAACATTGCATCGTTCAGTAGGATCACTTCTGAATTAGATTTAAATGTTATTCTTCTAAACTCCAATGAGTATATGCTCAACCTGTTCATCTTTTCCTCATAAGTCAACCCTTCCTAGTGAACCTTCTCTGAAGTAAGTAAGTAAAGTCACATAGTCCCAGATGACCATAGGCTGATTTCACCTTTGAGGGGGAGAGCTGACTGGTGGTGATTTAACCTGAGAGTCACCACACTTCAGGCGAGGGACCTTTACCAATAGCCTCAGCTGGTATGGGAATTGAACCCGCGCTGTTGGCCTCACTCTGCATCACGAACCAGTTGTCCAGCTACTTGAGCTAAACCGGTCCCCCTGTCCTCTGACATGCCTCCAATGCAAATATATCCATTCCTTAATAAGGAGACCAAAACAGTACACAGTTCTCTAGATGGGAGTCTCACAACATCCTATATATTTGTAGCAATGCTTCCTTAAATTTATATTCCATCACCCTTGAAATAAAGGCCAATATTACATTTTGAATGACTTGCTGACTGTGTTTCAGATCCATCGGTATGATAATATCCAGAAGTCTCTCCATTTGGTGAGTCCGCTGTACCTTCCTAGGTGAACGAGACAGAGAGCTCAAGATGGAGGTGCCTGCTCTCCAATATTTTCAAATTACAAGTAAAAAATGCTCTCAGCAGCCAAGCATCCATTGTGGAAGGGAAAGCAGGTTATGTGAAAAAGGCCTCGACGTCTGCCTGGAGCGTTGCACCCCCCACTTCCCCTTCCGCTTCCAGTCTGCCAAAAGGCCTTAATTGGCACCCATCCCCCCTCCCCAAACTACACCCCTTCTGTCCTTCTCTAATTTAAAGGTCTCTTTAAAAAAATATTATTTTTGTATGTTTTCAACAAGGCTCCCGTCCAGCTCCCGGCCCGATTTGTCATTTCTGTTCTGTCCAGCTGTGTCCACGTTCTAAAAATTTTAACCTGCAAACTCCAAAGTGTTAATATTATTGTGAGGAACAGAAAATTGTTACTGTTACAGCGGTAGCACTCAGGAGAAAGTGTCCAAAAAGAGCTTTTTTCTCTAACTGCATGCCACGTAGTACTTTCAGTATCTGATTGGCCAACCTTGCTTAATAACGCAGCCACGGCTGAAAGAAACCATTGTAGATGTTGTAAAGCTTCATTAGTGGTTAAGGCAGTTATGCGAAGAGATCCCAAAGACAAAATTCCACAATGCGGCAAGTTGCTGGCACTGAGCCAGAAAACATTTTCCATCCTCACTAACGTCTAGTGATCGAATTGTTCAACTTAACTGTATTTTGCAACTCTGACGGTACAGCAAAAACTCTGACCATTTAAAAAAAAGTATTGCTCTCTCAATTGGTAGGAAGCACTCGCATCCACCAAAAGCAAGATAACCTTTTGATCTCTGGCTGATACAAGGTTGGCAAACAAGTGTAGTTTAGCAGAATCCTGACAAGTTTAAGAACGAATACTTATCAGAAAAGAGACAAGTTAGATTTCTTTTTATAAATAAATGTCTTCAACAAGAATAAAGGTAAAATCAGTATTTAATAGTTGGAACAGCTGAAAATTACACAGAAATTAAAGAAGCAATACATTTTTGATAACCGTTAACATGAACTCATGCGAGAAAAGTATTAGGTCCTACTTAAACACACAAATAGTTTGTACTGGACTTCAGCTTAAGCAGCAAATTTGGCAGACTGTTGTCAGCAAGTATAGACACATTCCACTGCCAAACTCAGGAGGTGTTTTGTTAACAACAGATGTGTCACACTTAAGTGAGCCAAATACTCCAAATCATATTTCTTCCACCTCGTCACAATCTGAACATGTGCCCAATGCAAAAAGAAAAATCTAATCTTTGGACATTACATCACCTTGCAGATATAAAATAATTTTTTAATATATCCATTTCACCTTTCTCATAGAAATTATATATCGTGATTGACTGGTACAGTTTCAGAGCTGCAAGATCTTATCTGTAGTATACAGAATCAGGCATTAAACAAGATGGAAGTTACAGAGTTATTGGAATACAGTAGGGCAGTGGATTCTTTAGTAAAAAACAATCACAATGGGCCAAATAGCATGCTGTGTTGTAAACCTCCGAGGGTCTATGTGCAATATAAAGGCTTAATAGATATATGACATAGATGATGATGTACTGACACCAGTCAGTCGTGGGTTAGAATTTTGAGAGTCTAACCCATGACTAACTAGTGTCAGTGGTATAACTTCATTTACATTATGTATTAGCATGTCACACTGGTTAACCCCTTTTTCTACATTATGAATGGCTTAAGAGATAAGAGATACTCGGGCACAATTAAAATTTGTTCTAAGGCTTTCAAAATAATGCCACCAAGTCTTCTGGTCAGTGTCGATTCTATACCCGTTAAAATTTGTGCCCCAAACTTTCAGTCAGGGCTTTAGCATTGACAAATGGAGAAAGTACAAGTTTTACATTAACTGCTGTATTCATGTATATGAAAAGAAAATCCAAATCTTTCATTGGGCGAGTGAGCAGGTAGGTGAGCAAGCAAGGAAGTAATCAAGTTGGGTCAGGGAGGGAGCATGGGTAGTCCAATCGAGGAGGGTGGGGTGGGGGAGGAATCAGTTGCAGTGCTCAAGTTACATTGTCTAATCATTGAGTTAGAGTTAACTATTTAACTAACATTGAGTTAGAGTTAACCATTTCCTGGTTAAGTATCTGGTCATTCCTGAGTGTCTCTGACCGTGAGCTTAGTGGGCATTCACGGAGGGTCCCGGCAGCAGAATAGGCCCATTAAAGTTTGTCTTCCCAAGCAATTTCAGCGCATGTGTGCGCCTCAGGGCTTTTGTGGGGTCCTAGTAAACATCTCCCAATTTAAGTCCAGATTTGACACTACAAATACGGGAAGATTTGGGTCATATTTTTGTTAAAATTGCATAATCTGGGGAAAAAATTAAGCAAATTTCTAATCAGTCTTAAAATTACATATAATATCATAGCCAACCATTGGGATGAATATTTTTTAGCTTATATCAACTTTTGGACAAGGGTAAAAAGAAATGTAAATAATGAAAATGATTGGGTAGTTGGCAGCCACATGTGGCATTCTAACATTCCCACAGCATAAATACAGGATATGACATGAGGGAGCAATGAATGGCAGTATGTGCTGTCTTTTGGCAAGGTGTTATTTTTATTCCAGCTGCCTTTCAAACAATTTTAAAAAGAAATGATATCTTGAGGAACAATTAGCAGGTGGAGTGGTTAAAATGATTTGGTACACAATAGCATCACAAAATTAGTCTCATTAAATACTTCAGCAAATGATGCGAGTAGAGTGGGGCTTTGACACAAGGGGAAATATTTCTTTAATCACACTGAATAATAACAGAAGGATGTTTTATATATATATATGAGGTTACTGTGTACCTACTGCTAATTTGGAAAAGTCCAAATGGCAACATTTCATTACATTCATTGAACTCCAGCAAGAAGTAATGTATTATCAACTAAGAAAACAGCATGCCTTACCAGTGATAAAAAGTTCCAGGTTCAATTTGGAAAAAGGAAGGGCATAAAATTTGATCTGAAGCAAATTGCATTGCAGGTCCCCGATTAGCTTAGTCTGGTAATGCGAAGGCCATTCAAGCCCATCGAGCCTGCTCTGCCAGTCAATAGGATCATGGGTGATCTGACAGTGACCACAACTCCACTTTGCTGTGTCCCTTATGATATATCTCACTTAATCCCTGTTTGATGAACTGTGATTGCGCACTAAAATACCCCTTTCTTCAAGTTGTTCTATTATAGGTAGAATGCCTTGAATTGGAAGTTTTATTAATAGGAGGGTATTGTTTGGTACAAGGTGGAGCGGATCCCATAAAAGTGACTGGTTCCATTTTCAAAAGACCACAATCATTTTTGTCAATTGCCCAAATTGGATGATTTTGAATTTCATCTTTTTTGATGTGTCTAATGGACCAGGTGATTTTTCCATTATTGAAATTGAGTGAAGAATTTAGTTGTGATAAGATGTCCATACCGAGAAGTGCTTGTGTTACCGGACATACCCATATTGATGCCATCAGTTGATGTGGTCCAAATTCTAAAAGCAATGGTTTAGTCTTCCAAAGAGTAACAGAGTCTCCTCCTGCAGCAAAAGCTTAAATTTTTTCTGCAGTTAGGGGAACAAATGTAACATTCTGATCGGTAACACAGGTAAGTTCAGCTTCAGTGTCAAATAAGAAATCGATATGAATACCTCCCACTCCTAATGAAATATATATTCCATCATTTTTCTGTTCTAAAAGTGCATGTAGAGGAAAATTGAGAGAATCATCAAGAGTGGGGTTGAGTAGTTTTTTGAATTATCATACAAAGAACTGGAGGACAGCTGTTTAACAATTCATTCATAGCATTGTCATCATTGCATAGGTCCCTATGCGGGTACGGTTCATCCCTACGTGGGGAAGGTTCCTCCCTATGTGGAAACGGCTGGGAGGGTCTAGAATCTCTACGCAAGTCTGGGTGTGTCTTGTTGGAATGTAACCCGAGGTGCGTCTTGTTTGTGCGCGTTATGTGATTGACCACGAGGTAGAAATGTATTGTAGTGAACATTGTCTACTTCATTATCATCTCTCAAATCTATCCGTTGTTTATGATAGCATTTTGCCATCCAGTGTCCTATTCTACCACAGAAAAGACATTGTGGTATTTCCTTACGTGATTTTAATGGAGCAAGGATACATGTTTGCCCTGACGCTTGTGGTGAAATTGTAGTTACTGCTGATACTCCTGCAGGCGCTGCAATGGCCGCCGCTGGAGCAGCAGGTAACATAGGCTGAAATTGAGCAACAAGCTGCATTTGAGCAGGTGGCCATAGGCTGCATTTGAGTAGCTGCAGTGTTAAAGATTGCCTGATTGTGCAATCCACAATCTATCTGAATGCATTGATCAACTATGTCCCGGTATGTGCCAGCTGTGGCCCAAGCTGGTAAAACCAAATTCCAGGCAGCAGAAACTTCAGGTTTAACACCAGCTATAAAAGCCATTTTTAATGGACTTAAAGTGCTTGCGTCCCATGTGTCAGTTTCCTGTCCAAGTGTCATTCCTGAATATTCCATCCAAGTCTGTAAAAATCTTTCCTCGAAATCCTGAATATCTTCATTATATTTTTGAATGCAAGATGTGATCTGAGACCAATCAGTCCTCGGGGCGGGAAGGAATTTTAATAGCCAATTCTTGACTGCTAGCCAACCAGCTTCTAAATTTTGCAAATCATTTCCAAGGGCAACTTCCACCTCAGTTCTAAGGGTTGAAATTATATGAGTACCTAACATGATAGTCAGAATTTGTACTCCATCAAATGGATGGAGACTGTAAATGGATTGTAATCTGTGAATTCTATCCCATGTGGTCATACCAACCTTTTTAGGGTATGGAAGATATTTGGACCATTCATCAATTTTTTCAGGATCTGCTGGTTCATTAATCCACTGGTGACCATATATGGTTTTAGTGATAGTTTCACCTTCTATTTTTTTGCTTTCAACTCTAACCCGTTTGCGTTTTAAAGGGGCCGGGCAAATCAATTTTAGATTTTATTGTAGTGGCACTTGATCTCAGCTGTGCTATTGCCGATTCTGCCTCTGCGACTGCTTGCTGAGTTTGTGCTGTTTGTTCAGCTGCTGGTCGATTCTGAGCTGTGCTTTGCTTTAAATTCGGAGCTGCAGGACTGTCTGTCAGGATTTTGCAGTATCCTGTAAAAGTGTCTGTCTCCTTCTATAACACATCTTTCTTTGATTAACTTGCAATTTTCAAGTTCAATTCACTCAGTTTTTGATTGCAACTGTTGGTATTTTGACTCCACTTCAAAAACATGATGTTGCAATTCTGCTATTTGAAAAGATAACTGCTGGACTTTAGAGGTTTTGTTTTCCAATTCTGTTCCAATTTCATCATAATGCTCAAGTTTGGATTTTGCATCTCGTAATTCCTCAACAACTGCAATTAGTTGATCTTTAGTGGACCTAAGCTCATGATCACTTTTATTTTTAATAGTTGTTTCTTGGTGACTGCATATTTGTCCTATAATTGCCAGGGACCATTTTGCACGTTCTGCACCATGCAATCGTGTGCATTTTCCCCATGCTCTCCTGATATTATCGAAGGACCACAGTCCTCTGGGGATATCATACTTTGATTCAATTTTTCTTGAGATTTAACATAGATCAAATTGTCTACGAATGAAAGACCCAACATCTCCCAACATATCTTCAATAGAGACATCTGGTACCCCATAACCTCCTTTGGAACTCATGGGAGTAATTTTCTGCCTGCTAAAGGCTCTGAATCTATACTTTGATCTGGATCAGCCATAAATTCAACCTTTCACGTAACTTTTTCTAGGTCGCTAACTGTGTGTAGACTGTGTTAGTCTCAACGACCGGCACCTGATTGATTTAACAGTCTATCAAAATGTCCTTTTCAGGGGTCGAAGCACTGATTGATGCGGCTTTAAGACTTTTAATGGGTGAAAAAGGTATTCCTTACCCTAGTCTAGCCATGGGTCCTGGCTGTCTCCTCCGATTATTGCCGAAGCTCCCGAACCTCTCCGATGTTGTCCAGTCTCGTCTCAGAACTCCTCCCCTCCTGGCTGACTCGCCAAATTGATAGATCTACCATTCAGTTTCAGCAGCACTTTGCGATTACTGGAACTCAGTAGAAATTTAAGTTAAAACTTCTCAAGTGCAAATAGGAATTGTTTTATTTGTCTTCTATTCATTACAATTTGAAAGTCATTTAGAAGGCAATTTGAAAGTCATTTAGAAGGCAATCCGTAGACAATTTGAAGCTTTCAAAGAATCTCAGAAATGATCTTGCTTAGACAAACAGCTCGTAACAACTTTAAAAGTCAAAGTCTGAAAATGAAATATGAATACAGGGAGACAGTGTAGTTCAGATCAAAGTATAGTTCAGATCAAAGTATAGATGATTCATGAAAAAGAGAGAGAGAAAGAAATCCAGCTAATGATCCAGCCCAGCTACAGCGACAGCTTCAACTGAAAATGGCCGAACAAAACATTACAGCTATACTGTTTATATCTGTCTTAAGCCATCTAATTACACCCTAATATAATCCTAATTGGTTTGGGTTATATTCAAACTCATCTGATTTGATGGCAAGCCGTCCATCTTTAATATGCAACATTAGTTCTAATTGTTTCGTATCTGCATACTTATGTATGTTAAAGAGTGCAATATTGTGCTGTTATCAAGGACAGTTTGAACTGGTCCTTTGCTGACTTAGCTGTTATAACAATAGAGCCTTTATGTCCATGCTGTTGCTATAGATCCTGCCCTGTCCTTGGACACTGTCTTGAAAAATGTATTCATTAATTCAGTTAAAGTGTTTGTTTTAATCTCTACCACCTTTGCATGCATCAGGTTCTTTTGTGTAGTAAAGTGAATTATGCTGTGTTATGCTGTTTTGTAAGCTGGATGTTTTGAGATGACCTGAGATTACGAATGTGTTGAAATCCTTAATTTAAAATGGGTAAAACTGGGGCTTAATATTTATCCTAAATAGTTATCTTTTACCTATTAGAAGTGTTAGGAAATAGTTGACTTCTACATTTACTTACCTCAACCACGTCCTTGATATTAGTGCCAGCACTCCCACGGATACACACAGCAAATTTCCTTGACCTTAAGACCTCTGAGCTTCACATCTCGAATGTCATCAGTACCTTATTTATTTTGTCATCTCCCTATCCCTAACAGCTTCCTCGGCATCAGTTGCCCCCTTAAAATCAAACATGACTCTTTATTTTGCTGAACACTTCTACTGAGCGTCTTACCAGACTATTTCAAAGAGCTGTTAAGAGTTAACAGCATGGGATGAAATCGGGTATGCATCTTACCAAGTAAGGATGAAAGGATTAATTTCCTAAAGAATATTAGTGAGCCTGTTGGATTTTTACAACACTTCATGGTCATTTTTACTGGTTTTGTTTCTTTTCTCACATTTTTTAAAAAACTGAATTTAAATTCTCACATTGCAACTGTAGGATTTGAACTCCAGTTTTCAGATTATTAGCCTCTGGACCAATAAAGCCACAATTCTACTGTACTGTGTGCTGATAGCTGCTTTGCTTCTTCTTTATTGTTAATATTTGATCAAATATTACAACTTTACTAGGCAGTTCCAATAAAGTTATATATTGAATGTAAGTTGGATAACAGAAGTACAGTGCCTACCTTTTATGCACCAGCCAAATTTTGCAGTTAATGGCATCAAATTTTAAATATTTCTATTTTGAAGTTTTACAAATGAAATCAAAACATCTAAGTTTCAGTGTAATTATGTTTGATTATTGTTTTTTAAATGGTTATATAATGGCACCAGCACTCTTGTATTGGATAGATTATGAATGAATGATTCTGAAATCTTTCTCTTTTGCTCCAGAGTCCACTTGTTTCGAGATGGTTCGTTGTAGATGAACATCCAGCAAAGGCCTGGTAACAGAAGCAGGGCTCCTATGCATTTACTCAAAATGAGTAAGTCTCGGATCTTCCAGATCTGTGGCATCATGGCCTCTGTGTTTATGATTCTACTGATCATATTTTATTGGGATGATGTTGGAACGGCCCATTTTTATTTGCACACGGCAATCACAAGAATTCAGGTCTCTCGTCTCCCTCCCGTGATGGACCTAAACAGTGACCAGCTACTTTCCAAAAAGTCAGTCGAAGAAAGAACGCCCAGTTCTGAAGCTGATATAACTCAGGGTGATCTTGACTTAACATATGTAGAAAGCACAATGAGATATCAAAAGGGAGGAGGCTCCCATGAGTTGGAACAAACTTTCAATGCAATATCCGTACCCAGCCTTGAGGAGAAACTCCCAGGCTTTGACTTGGGAATTGACTCTATAAAGACTAAGACCGAGTTAGAATGGATACAGTATGAGAGGAAACAGAAAATTAAAGATGTTTGCGCAGACTCCAGTATCACGTTCTCAGGGAAAAATAGGAACTTTGAAGATATTCCGAATAAGGATTTGGACCACCTAATTGTGGATGACCGGCATGGAATTATTTACTGTTACGTTCCCAAAGTGGCCTGCACTAATTGGAAACGGATCATGATTCTATTAAGCGGAAGTCTTTTAAAACAAGGCAGTCCATATCATGATCCACTTGAGATCCCCAGGGATCTTGTTCATAACTCCACCAGCCATTTCACCTTCAGCAAGTTCTGGAAGCGTTATGGCAAATTCTCAAAACACCTCATGAAGATCAAACTGAAAAAGTACACCAAATTTCTCTTCGTACGTGATCCTTTTGTAAGACTAATTTCGGCATTCCGCAGCAAGTTTGGAATTAAGAATGAGGATTTTTACAGCCACTTTGCAATCCCAATGCTCCAGCTGTATGCAAATTATTCTGATCCGCCATCATCTGTCAATGAGGCTTTCTCTGCAGGAATCAAGCCCACCTTTGTTAACTTTATTCAGTATTTGTTGGACACACAGACTGAGAATGATAGGCCTTTTAATGAACATTGGCGACAAGTATACAGACTTTGTCACCCATGTCAAATAAATTATGACTTTATTGGAAAACTTGAAAGTTTGGATGAGGATGCTAGTTACTTACTGAAGTTGCTGAACGTGGAAAAGTTTGTTCAGTTTCCACCCAGTTTGCGGAACCGGACAGTTAGCAGCTGGGAAGAGGACTGGTTTTCAAAAATTCCAGTGGCTTGGAGGAAAAAGTTGTATGAGCTTTACCAGCCTGATTTTGTTGTCTTTGGTTATCCCAAACCAACAAATTTATTATTTGACTGATCTCAAGGGTGCACTAAAAGCCTTAAAGAAAATGGGTGCGCGGTGAATGCCTCATGTGCAATTTCTTGGCAGACTTCCATCTTGCCAGAGAAAATAGTGGACAGTCGGCTTCCATCTTGCCAGAGAAAAATGGTGGAAGTATTGTGAAAATGTCAAAATTTCAAAACTTGTTGATTAGATTACAATATAGTCCTCCTCACTCCCATGTGCTAATATTTTTTATTTTGACCATAAAACAAAGCCAGGTTGCTTTGACAATGGATAAACTTGATAACCAACTAGAAATCTAAGGTGATAACATTCTGAGTTTTATATTCCATATATGCTAAACTGATAGGCGGTGGAATGCAATCACTGGAATTTATCAATGCGATGTTCCTTACAATGATGAAATTTTGATATTTTGAGCAATTGAATGATCACTCCGTAGCAACTGGTGAAAACCCTGAAGTAATTTTACTTGTACTCTTTGAAGTTAAAACAAAAACTGCGTAGTATTGATTATTAGAATCAGTATCAGGCTTGATTCTGGGAGAAGAGGTTGGCTTTATGAATGCCTGCTAACTGCTGTGACATTGACTTGAAGTATAATTTTCTTCTTTAATATTTCCTGGCTTTAAAAGTCCAGACTTGGATTTATTGATTCGCTTGATATATCTTGCTTTGTATCTTTTTCAATCTTGAAGGAGTCCTGTATGACAGGCCTTGACCTATCAACTGGATTTCTCCTTTAAACACAAAACGCAGCCGAGCCTAATACTGTGTACTCCTTCTGAGTTTCATAATTCAATTTGGTATAGCAACTTCAAAGTAACCTCTCATGGGACAGTTGAGGCTATAATGAAGAATTCTTACTTGAATTAAATATCCGCTGAGCACAATGATAAGAGTGCAATATTGGGTTAATTCTAAACGTTGCCCTATTATTACAGGCAAATTTTAACTTTGATTTCATTTTATTTCTACCAAGCGAATGGGCAAGTGGCATGCAAGAAATGCCACTTGTAAAGATTATGCTTGGAAAAATGTCAAAGCAAAATCATGTGCCTTGTATTCCCCCAATACAGCAAATATGTTTTGCACGTAATCTGGGATGTGTCAAATTTCAGTAAGTTGAGCTACTGACCCTCGTCAATTAAGCCACATATAAATGTGTCACGATATTGACTAATGGTAAATATTATACAAATTATATATTTTATACATTTATGGGATAAAGCAATAGATTTTGGTTTTGAGAATTACAGAAGTGTCTTGTTTATAATTTTGGGGATTTTTGCACATTTTCTGTTGTATCGCCTAAGAGATATTTGTTATAAAGGGAAAACTAAAGGACTGTTTTCTGTACTAAATCACCAACTTTCCTTTTTTCAGAGAAAAACTTTAGAACCTGTCTTAAACAAGAACAATGTTTGCCTCATGGAAATCTGATATTTTGGATCTGTTTCATTCATTAACTACATAATAACTGCTTTAATTTTAGTAATCGTTTATTGTCACAAGTAGGCTTCAATGAAGTTACTGTGAAAAGCCCCTAGTTGCCACGTTCCGGCACCTGTTCGAGGAGGCCGATGGGGACTGACTGGCTTTTTGGCGCAGACTGGAGAAAATTGGAAATGTACATCTGTAGGAAAGTTGTTGCTGGTTTTGAAGCATCAGCTCCCATTAAACCAGTGGAACCCTTCCAGAATGTACATATTAAAATTCAAGTTTCTGCAACACGCCTTATTTGGGTTCACTACAAAAAGGCAGGTTCTATAAGCAAAATTCCTCCCATAATCTGAAATTTCATATGCATGCAACATGGTAGACAATGTGTTGCACTACCAATAACTATAATTTTTTGAATTAAGCAAAATGTCTTGTGCCCAAAGCACCTGATAGCCAATGAAATGTAGTCACTGAAGTTTTGTAGGAAAAATGGCACAATGTCTCTCAAACAGCAACAGGTGAATGAATGATCAATTAATCTCCTTACTTGATCCAACAAATGCCTATCCCAAAGGGTGTTCCTCTGACAATGTAGCATTCCCTCAGTATAGATTATATGTTGATGCCCTAATATGGGGTATGAGCCTGTCACTTTGAGTCAAAACAGAGAAGGCAAACACAGAATTAAACTTGTACTTAAAGCCCTAGAGACCTAGAACAGTTTTCACTATGCACACCCCCCACTGCCCTGAAAGGCAGGAATCTCATTGTTATAATGTATGGTTAAAGCTAGTAACCTAACATATCTGTAAATGAAAGAATTACAATTGAGTAGAAAAGTGCAGACAGATAAATTTCATATAAAACATTCCATTTGAATCGATTCTCAAGGATTTGAATACAATTTCCAGAGTACATTCGTCTCGTAGTCTGAGGAATTGCAAGACTTTTAAGTGGCATCAATTTTTTTTTAACCTATTTGAAGTGATATTTGTACACTGATAAGGTGACACCTTACATATTTCACTGAACCTGAATGTAATTTGAAAAAAAATTACAATGGAGAAAATCTGGTTTTGGAACATGAATATGGAGTGCTTTTATACAAAAAGCATTTCATGTCGCTGAGGTGAAAAACAGACGACTTTTTTTTTTCCTCAGGTAATAATCTGTTTTTAAATCTGTACTCATTGATGTCAGTCAGCGCGATTAAACCAACCCTCTGTCTGATTGGAATTCACAAAAAAACTATCCATTGATTTGTTTTTTAAAGGACCAGCAATTTCATTATATTGAACTATGGGAACAAGCCTAATTATTCCATAGAACCATAGAAACCATATTCAACTAGAGCCTGCAAATTATGCATGTGTTTAACATTCTAGAGAAGCAGGAAATGTTCTGATGTAATTGATTCATGGAGTCGAATAGACTCATATTGAAAATCTGTTTCAGTCAATTGGAAATATGAATGTCTCCATATTTTCTTACCTCACAGACTAGAGAACCTTTTTCAGAATACGGCATAACCTAACTAAAGGCCTTTATAAAGTAACAATATATCGGGCAATACTCATATGCAGATTGTCTAGTTGCAGCAAGATGATCCCTGCTTCTCTCATAGTGTGCAATCTACTGCCTAATTCTGGTTGGGCCGTGTAGGGATGTCTAAATCTATGGACGCTCGAACATCTGGTAAAAGCACGAGAAACACTATAAATTACTGTCTTTTGGGGGGGGGGGGGGGGGGGAATGATACTTTGTACATAAATTAACCTCAATATTTTTCTGAGTGTATTCCTTAAATTGAAAACATATTTGTTCTCGTGCCACTGACCTCTATTACCTGGCAATAGTGAAATAGTGCTGGTGATCATGTGAGAGAATTTCCTCCCAGCGCATTTTGCTCCAAATATGCTATTAAAGAAGATCCAGACATGTAATTAAATATGCTGCAAATGCAGAAGGCAGAAGGGCACCTGTTCCATATTTTTCCTCAGTGGTATGCGAGTGCAGCAAACATTTTAAAAATTCTTTATTCTCTCTCTTCCTACCCCTCTGTCTCCCCAACTGAGCAACTTACCTTTGCTTTCAGTCTTTTCCAAAAAAGCTTGACAGAATTAACAATTAAAGGGGCAGTGGCTGTGTGGATACAGTGTTGGCAAGGGACAGAAAAGGAGTAGTGATGAATAGTTTTTCAGATTGGAAGTATACAATGGTATCAATTAGGGTTGTTGTTCTTTCTGATGTATATTAATGATCTCTCTCTCTCTCTCTTTCTCTCTCTCTCTCTCTCTCTATATATATATATATATATATATATATATATATATTATATATATATTTGGTAGTACTGAAAATTGCTGGAAAAGGAGACAGGCTGGTGAATCTTTTTGTCTTGTACTCATCAGGACAGATGCAAGAATGTCAAATTTCAAAAGGAACAACAATTTATACTTCATGAAAAAGGGAGTGCTAATTAGTTGACAAGTGCACTGTAATTAATTGAGGCATTGCCATGGAGACTGCCGTAACAAACCATTATCCCCCGTCCTTTGTTTAAACTCAAAAATGGCAAGTTGGTTTTGGACGAGGCATTGCCATGGGAATACACTAGGGAACAATCCCCTTGCTTTGGTTTAATTGGAAAGAGCATTATCCAGGCATTGCAACTTTTTCAATTAACCAGAGGTCAATTGAGGATTTTCTTTTGTAAAGTTTTTATGATTTTGAACACACTGCTGCAAGGTGGTGGAAGCAGATTCAGTAGCAGTATTCGGAAAGGAATTGGTTTAGTACTTAAGGGGGAAACATTTTCAGCGCTATAGCAAAAGAGCAGGGGAGTGGGACTCTCAAAGAGGCAACACTGGTATATTGAACCAAAAGGTCTCCTTTATGCTGTTTCTTGTACTACAGCTCCTTAGATTTCACTGTATTCTATGCAAGTTTCATATTTTCTTCTGTCAAGGAATAACTACAAGTTCTGTTTCATTCAGAGATCATAAACCTGTTTGTGTGATCTTTCTGCCTAATTTGAATCGTGTCCACAACTTTTTATTAATATTTTTTTTGTGGGGGTGTAATTTGAGTTTGCTTATTTTTCTAGATTGCAAGAGAATATTTAAAATTTATAAAGCCCTATTTTTTTAATTATTCGGGTGGTTATGATAAAATGCATAAAGTCTAATGTAGCCTAAAACATGGGTCGCATTTTTAACCTTTATTTACTATAGTGTAATATCTCACAACAATGAAAAAGAAACACAAGGCACCTGGCAGGCAGTTTTAGAAGCTTTGTGGATATGTAACCAAAGAGAAAATGCTGGAAAACTCAGCAGGTCTGGCAGTACCTTGTCAAAGTGACAAAGGGTCATCTCGACTGTAAACATTAGCTCTTTTCTCTTCCTACAGATACTGCCAGACCTGCTGAGATTTAACAGCATTTTCTCTTTGGTTTCAGATTCCAGCATCCTCAAATTTGCTTTTATTTTCTCTATAGATATGTTGTCATTATGGGTTATTTAAAAGTAATGTCTACTTCTTCTTATTAATCAACGATGAAACCTGCTTATATTTGGGGATGTTCCTTTATGTCAGCGTGTAAAGTTATTGCTGGCTTTCTGTCTGGTAAACAAGGAATATTTCTTTTAATCGTTTGTCAAATTGAATGTTTTCAGGAAATTGTCCAGCTAAATGGTATTTCATAGCACAGTGATAGTGATTTACCAATTGCGCTATTTCAAAAATTAATCAGCTAATGCTATCATCCCATGCAGCCATGAGTAGAAATCTGAGTTCACTGCACATTAATTTGGTCTCGCACTTCACGAACTTGAGAAGTATTGATTCTAATTGATAGTGAACGTTAGGGTAAATATTTTATAATTGGTTCAGAACCCGATCTGATTTTTTACTTTCTCCCATAATTTTTTATCAATGAATGAAGTGTCTCAGAGTTTGTGTACTTTGGGTATGAGCAGACACATCACTGCTGCCAGGTCAGCGTGCTTGCCTTGCATGCACAGTAGTGTTGTTTTCATCAGTGTTCCTGCTTAAGAACTTTTAAAGGAGCAAGTCTTGGGCATTTCTGCAAATTGAACTCTACAGAAATGCATTTGAACTTCTTGTTCATGTCAAGAAGTTGTTATTTTGGGACTTCCCTTCATTGTTCTCCTTTAAACCTGTACTGTACACTATTTATTCAGTTCTAATCTCCAAATTAATGAAGTGCATTGAGGTGAGTGACTGCAAATGGACTGAACAGACTGGCTAAAATGGAGTTTTGGAACAAAAAGAGAATAGATCATGTTTCGCCTGTAGTTTCTTAAGCCGGTATTTATAATTTTTTATAGATGAAATAAAATAGGTGAGGATTGACAATTATGTCTTTTGGCTTTTACTCAAAAGTTACCAAAATTGCTGAAAAAGTGTTGAGGGTTTTCTATTTCTATCAAGACTGATAGAAAGTGAAGAAAGTGCTTTACCTGAATATCTATTGAAGTTTTTGGGATGAAAAGCTGATTTTTTTTTGTAGTAAATTTTGTAATAAAATTCCTCAGGCCTAACTAAATAAAACCTAGCTTCTGTGTGTTGACTCAGGTCAACTGCATCCCGCTGAGGTGCAAGATGTGGGCATGGTAAAACTACAACATTAAATCTAATATTCAGAACTTCTGTTTTTGTTACAAATTGTACTTTTTTAAATCGGGTAATCTGACATGAACAAATATTCAGAAAGAAAATCCTTGTTCTTTTATTAAAAAGCAGTTCTATTTGCAGTCTATTTCTATTGAGAACATTAGTTCTCAATTAATCATTTAACCCTCGTTAATCGCTAACGCAACAAACTATTAGTATATTGTGCATGCATCCATCCAACCCCTCAAGGACAGAAGTATACCAAGATCTTATTCTGATTTTTACAAATTAGTAGAAAGTACAAGAAAGTGTGCAAACTTTCTTTCAATTTGTGCTTGATGTACTTTTGACTAATAGCTTGAAACGATATCAGTCTTACAGGTAATGGTGAATTAGAAATGTGGTACAAGTTTAAATAAACCTTTGCACATTTGGAGGTAGAATTTGTTTTTCTGTTTCTACCCCTTCCCATCACATATGAACGGGGAGAGCATCCCTCTTGTGCCTATAGAAAGATTCTTATAATAGGTTAAAGCTATTTTTCAAATTTAAAAGTGGAAAAATTAATTAAAGTTGCTGAAGAAAGAAATAACTTGCATTTACATTAGCACCTTTCACATGTTTACACCTTGTAGATGTCTCAAAGTACTTCATAACATGGCTGCTAATTGCTGAACAGCAAGCCCCCACCAAACATCAATGGCAAAGAACCCAGAATAATTAGGTTTATCGTACTGGTCAAGGGAATAGATGTTGGCGAAAATTGTGAGAACTCACCAATTCTTTGAATATGTCATTAGATCGTTTGCACCACCTATGGGAACAAACAGGGCTTTGATTACCATCTCAACTGTTGAAGGGAAATTGATACTACACTACATGAATTGCATGAATTACTAAACAGTAGATTCCAGATAAAATCCTTCAATTGCAAGGTGTAGCAAATGGCACTACACGCGAAACATCTCTAAAACAGAAGACTATAATCGAAACAGTTTTGATACCTGTAATAATTGATTGTTTCTAATACAACAGCTCTATTTAAATATTCAATGTCAAACATCTCAAAGTTCTCCACAGACAAAATGGCAATCACGTATCAGTAGGAGAAACACCTTGTGAGAACAAGGGATTTTGAGATTTTAGAAGCCTTTTAAAAGTCTTTCAAAGATAGGATAAGTAACAAGATACAGGAGTTTCAGAGACTAGGCCGATGCGCCCAAAGCCACCAATGTTGGAATGAAAGACAAAATGTAAAGGAAGCCTTGTTTGGGACATAGGTTAGAGGAGGTTGCAGAGGCAGACTAGCCAAGACCATTGTAAACAGTGATGAGTCCTTCTATAACTATATCAAAGAATGGTCACAGTTCTGCCTGTTGCGTCGTTCCCGTTTTCTGCAAGAGTAATTCAACTAGTGCTGAGCCTTTTCCTCCGGTATTCATAAAGCTTAATGTCTCATATGCTTCATTAACCCCTCTCTCAACTAGCCTTGGCACCTTCAATGATTTTTACACATATCCTGGTCCTTCCACTCCTGCATCCTCTTTAACATTGTGTCCTTTATTTTATGTTGGAGTATCACCATTGGCTAGGCAGCTAGTGTGAGGATTAGATTAATGCAATAGCATGGGAGATTAATTCCGTTGAGGTAGAATCATAGCCTGCCTCTTCACTCTGTTGTGTTTCGGGTAAATAATCATCAGGAACCTGTGTTTCTATAGCAAACTTGAAAATGTTATATTGCCTTTCCAGGATCTGCCAATTTTATGGGGCGATGATGACATACTGGTAATTTCACTGGACTAGTGAGCCAAAGGCCCGAGCTCATGCTCTGGAGGAATGGATTTAAATCCCACCATTGAAGCTGGGATAGTAATCTGAATAATCAGGAAAATAAAGCTCATCTCAGCAGAAATTATTGTTGTTAAAGACCCATCTGAGGAAATTGCTATCCTTACCTGGTCTGCCCTACATGTGACTCCAGATCTACAGGAATGTGGTTGACTTTTAACTGCCCTCTGAAATTGCCCAGCAAACCAGTCAGTCTGGGGCAATTATAAATGGCAACAAATGCAGGCATTGCCAGCAACACCCAGATCCCATGAAAGAATAAAAACTGCATCAGGGATAGCAGGGATAACACTGATCCCTGGAGAACCCTACCATAAACCTTCCTCCAGTCTGAGGAACATAATTCACATATTCAATTTTGATCACTTGACCAATTCTGTATTCATGTTGCTGTCCCTTTTGTTCCGTGAGCTGTAACTTTACCTACAAGTCTGTTGTATAGGACTTTATTAAATACCTTTTGGAAGTCTGTGGTATACTATATCAACAGCATTGCCCCAATCCACCCTCCCTGATACCTAATCAAAAAATTAATGCAAGCTGAGCTTTACACCTTTTGAACAGTAGTGTGACATTGGCAATTCTCCAGACCCTGTATCTAAGGAGGATTGAAAAAATAATGGCCGAAAATAATCTGTAATTTCCACTCTTAGTATCTGTGGATGTCAATCCTGGTGACTAATCAACTTTAAGTGCAGCCAGCCTACCTATTTATCTATTTTTAACACTTAAACCATTAAGTATCTATTCTTTCACTATGACTTGGGTAACTTCTTTCTTGGTAAAAATAAATGCAAAGTATTAATTTAGTACCTCAACCATGACCCCACCCTCTATGTGTAAGTCCCTTGTTAGGTCCCTAATAGTCTTTCCATTTGCCACCCTTTTACTGTTTGTATACACACAAAAGCGCCTGGATTCCCTTTTATGTTAGTTGCCAGTCTCTTCGCTCCTTGCTTCTTTTATTTAATTTTTTTCAACTCCCTTCTCAACCTTCTGTATTGAATGTAACAACACCCTGGGCCAGGGCACGGTCAATTCCAGACTTGACCTGGAGTCACAATGCAAGTGAATTAAGCAATAATTCTTAGAAAAATAACCAAAGTCTTTGGCTGTCCAATAATTACAGTCACCAAGTTTGTAAATGTAAGCACAATTACTTTTTGGTAATAATAGCTACAATGAAATATGCAGCAAATACAACTAGTTAACTATTATCTAACCCCCCCCCCCCCCCCCCCCAACACACACCCTCTATATACACACACTCAAAACAGACAAACGGGAGAGGAGTGGAAATCACAAGTAAAAGGAGAAAGTCTTTGTTTCAGATGGCTGTTTCTAACTTTTCTTTCAGTTCGAGGTTATTTACTGTAGATTCATTCAGGTCTCTATTTTCAGGAATACAGCGCTCAGTCTTTCCGGAGAAAAATGGGAGGAGAGAGTAAGCAGGTCCTTGTCTTTGTGTGTCTCGGACTCTGACTGTTCCCTGAGGTCTCTGAGAACCATCCCACTGGGATAGGATGTAATCACCACCTGTTACTGGGCAAAGTACGGTCATTTTACCAATTCATTGTCCACCAGCCTTCAATCAAACCAAGTCCTTCCCCTTCTCTCTCTGGTGCTGAAAAGCATGCAGAAAACTAACAGTGTTCTCCCCTGTAACCTCTGAATTCCTCACTCCTCTATGCTGCTTGACTTAAAAGACACATGCCCATTAATCATACATGGATCAAAAATGATAATGGCAAAATAAAAGAAAGGGGAAATAAGGGAATAAACAGAAAATACCCTTGCATGAGCCTGATTCTCAGTACTATTCATCTGACATTGATCATATGCATCTTTTTCTGCTTCAATGTACTCTCCATCTCTTTTTGCCATCCAGGGAGCTCCGGATTTGTTTGCCTCCCTATCTTCCCTCGGGTGATGTGACTGTACCCAAGCTCCCTCTCCTTTAAAGGTAGCCTGTTGTTCAGGTACAGTTTTGCCTGCCACGTGGAAGTTTGCACTCCCCTAATTGGTTATTCTTACTCTGGATTGCTCCTTATCCTTTTCAGTTGTCGATCTAAACTTCATAATGCAATATTTACTATCCTCTAAATGTTCCCCTACTAACACTTGATTCACCTGGCTCATCTCAGCCCCATCAACCAGATTCAGAAATTACCCCCTTTTCTCGTTGGACTGGAGACAGACTGCTGTCTAAAATTCTCTTGAACACTTCAGAAACTATTTCCCTTATCTGCTCTTTGCACTATTATTATCCCTGCCTTTTTTGAAATCTTAAAATCCCCCATAACTACTCTATAATTCCTACATCGCTCTAATTTCCTTGCAAATTGCTCCTCTGTGTCTTTCCCACTAGCCTTTTGAATATACAAAATTTTAAATTTGGTTTATAATGAATCAGCAAATGGTGGAGGCCAGCGAAGGGTGAGGCTGATGGAAGTCAGCCACAGATCAGTTGATAGCCCTGAGAATGTTATGGGTACAAGTCCCAATCCTGGATTTGGAAACACAAAATCCAAAAACCACATGCAGGGCTGGGAGGTGGTGGAGCTGCCATCTCAGCTGCCATCTGAGAACCCTCTGCACCCACAGGTGAATGTAAAAGATTCCACGGCACTATTTAGGGGAAAAAAAGGGACTTATCCTTTGTCATAGCTTAATTAACATCGCAAAAACATATTATCTGGTCATTATTCAAGGCTGTGGGAGCTTGCTATGCACAATTTGGTTGTCAATTTTTCTGTATTAGAACAGTGACTAGGCTTCATAAGTATGTCATTGACTAAAATATTTCGGGAGATTCTAAGCTCATGAAAGGCACCATATAAATGCAAGGTTTTTTTTACATGTAAATAAGATTGTTGTAATTTTATTAAATGCATTTTCCAGTCAGTAGACTATAATGAGTCACATTTCGTGCTTGTACAACCCATATTGTTTCCCCTGGAAAATTCAGAAAGAAGGGAAATTGTGCAACTTAAGAGCATGTTATGAGCAACATGTAAAGTACACTTTCAAACTGATGAAAAGAAACCGTATTTAAGCAAGTGATAATCAACTGTTGCACTAATGACAAAAAGATCAGTGACACCAGCAGCTGCGGAAAAGCCTGAAAATCTGTAACTCTGACTTGTTTCGGCCTTAGACCATTAATTTTGTTGATTTACATATTTCAACTTGTCCCTAAATTCAAATGCAGATGTTAGAAAAAGGAAATAACCTGTTTCTTCCCAAATCTGACTGCAAAAACATGCATCAGATGCATAGGAACATGGGGTTGGATTCTCCGCAGCCCCATGCCAAAATCGTGGCCGGCACGGGAGCAGAGAATCCACTTTCACGCCGTAATCGGGCCTGGCGCCGGTTCAGCGATTCTCCAGGACCCGTAAATTGGCATGACCGCAGAGTAGGGCTCGCCGGCGGGGGGTCAATTGTCAGAGGCCCGCCCAGCAATCTTCAGCTCCCGACTGGTCCAGTTCCCGATAGCGTGGAACTAATCACCTATTACCCGTCAGGATGCTGGTGTGGCGGCTGCGGACTCAGTCCACGGCCTCCCTGGTCGGGGACGGGGGGGGATCGGAGACCTGGAAGGGGGGGGCCTTTATAGGTGGCCGGGGGTTAAATCTGCACGGCTTGAGGCTCGGGCGCACGGCCGATTGAGGGGGTCTAATTTTTTTTGTCTGGCTCCATGGTCCGAGTCCACCATGGAGCTCGGCGAGGCCGCTGCTGTGCGCCTGCGCAGACTCCAAACCGGAAGTGCGGGGGCCCATATCCGCAGCTAAAACTGTTATATTCACTCCAGGTCCGTGCTAGCCCCCTGCAGGGCTGAGAATTTGTTCAACTTTTAGGTAGGAATTTCTGGAGTAAAACTCCACCGTTTTATGCTGGCTTGGGGACATAATCTCATTTTGGGAGAATCCGTCTCATTTTGGGAGAATCCAGCCCATGCACTTCGAGGGATTGTGCCTCGGAATTATTTTGCTTAATTTTGTTTAAATCCACGTGACCTGTTTTACTGTCACCACAGTCAGTATTCTAATGAGAGTCCAAGTTGTATGTTGAAATACAGATCCATTAGGCTATTGCATTGTTTTAATCTGCACTCTGGTTCAAAATTATGCCTGTGCATTCATATACTAGTTCTGTATCTTTTTGCTATTTTATATGTAAATTTAACCGACTAATGTTCATTTTAAGAATCACAATGTAAGCAAAAATGCCTTTATTAACAGAATAGAACTGAATTATCGTAAAATGGCTGACATGTTTTGTTTTTTGTCCATATTTTTCATGGGACCCATGAATTTTATGCCAGCATTATCATTAATAAAACAAAGTTACACTTTCACACTCCAGATCACATACTCTTGGTTTTTTTTTCATTTTCTAAGGAGTCTCCACATGATGAAAATGCATAGATAGCATTACTAAAATAAAGTTCAAAGTCTAAAATCAGGAATGTACTTTAGGAGCATAACACATGCATACCTCACCCAAACCCCACATGCCATCCAGAAAAAAGGTATTTGGGAGCAGGGCCAATTGATTTAATTTCAAAATAAAGGCACATACTGCAGATGCTGGAATCTGAAACAAAAACAAAATGCTGGACAGGTCTGACAGCATCTGGAGAGAGAAGGGAGCTAATGTTTTGAGTCTGGATGACTCTTTGTCAAAGCTAGAGTGAACTGGAAATGATGCCAGATTTATACTGTGTGGGGGGCTGGATAGGGGGCCAATGATATGTGGAGATTGGCAAAGATGTCGAGGACAGAAAGGCAAAGGGATGATTAAGGCTAAGAAGGGTGCTGATAGGGGAACATAAAGAGATTAGAATGTGTGAATGGCAGAAGAAAGGTGAGCAGTATGTCAAAGGGCAACTAGGAACCATTGGTTCCAAATGAGATAGGGGGAGGGTGAACAATGGTGGGGGGGAGGGGGATCAATGGAAGAAATGAAAATAAATTGATAGAAATAAAAATGGGGTGAAGGTGGAGGAGCGCGTTCACAGTCTGTAGTTCACAGTCTGAAGTCTGAAGAATCGTCCAGACTCAATGTTAGCTCCCTCACTCTCCACAGATGCTGTCAGACATGCTGAGATTGTCCAGTATTTTCAAGTTAATCTTTTGTGATCATGAAGGTCAGATAAGATTTTTTTAAAGTAGAAATTCTAAAATAATTGAATTGATAATTTGATGTATATAAAAGCATCAAGTGGCTCGCTTATAGTATCATACTATATGTTGTATGATCAAATATTAATTATTGCTTTGGTCAACTTAATGGACCTAAACTGCTGACATTTGAATTATGCCAGGAATACATTTTCTGTTAGTAATAAAATAGAAGCTCTGAATTTTTGCAAGTCTCATGTGGATCAGTAAAATAAGAGCCGTCATTCAGATGCCCTTTAGATTCAGCTGTCTATATTTATTTATTATTCATTTTTGGGATGTGGGTATCACCATCTAGGCTAGCATTTCTTGGCCATCCCTAGTTGTCCTTCAGAAGGTGGCGGTGAACCGTCTTCTTGAATCACTGCAGTCCCTGAGGTGTAGGTACACAGTGCTGATAAGGAGGGAATTCCAGGATTTTGACCCAGCGACTGATATATTTCCATGTCAGGATGGTGAGTGACTTGGAGGGAAACCTCCAGGTGACGTAGTTTCCAAGTATCTACTGCTCTTGCCCTTCTAGATGGCAGTGGTTGTGGATTTGAAAGGTGCTGCCTGAGGAAACTTGGTGAGTTCCTGCAGTGCATCTTGTAGATGCCACTGTTTGTCGGTGGTGGAGGGAGTGAATGTTTGTACAAGGGGTAGAAATCAAGCAGGCTGCTTTGTCCTAGACAAAGGAGTGGTGTTGAGCTTCCCCAGTGTAAACCTATCAGTAGAAGTGTCACTTAATGTACAAAGTGATCTGGGAGCTGATATTCCTAGGTTAAATAATAAACCTCTAGTATTCATGATAGCTCAGTGAATGCATGATAAGCCAACTCATGTTCTCCAACTCTAGTGGTTGGACAAATAATATACTGGCCAATCACACACCTATAAAATATGAATCCGGGTATTAAGAAATATAAGATCAGCAGAAGCAATACAAACAAAGATAAATGATAATTGTTCAGTTTACTTATAGAAGCAATAGTATTATCAAAAGTTCAGTTTTGTTTGTGGTAACTTCATTCTATGTTTGCCAACTCTGGGTCTTTTTCCTGCCTGTGTCGTCATAGGACCTCCCACTGTTCTGTTCAGTCAAAGAATGTTTTATCACATTCCTCATATTTTATAACAAAAGTAAAACCATTCAAATAAAACAAAATTGTTTTTTTAATGTTCTTGTGGTTTTTCTCCCAGTTGCTCACAGCTGCGTCCAATCTTTCATTCCTGATGGATTGGCTACTCTAAAATGGATGAGACAATGCTTATCTGTGAATTTAACAGTTTATATAACAAGTGGTAGCTCTCTCTCTGTCTGGTGAGTGGAGATAAACTCAAGTAACTAACAGTATATATATCTTTCCAATGCCTTGAAGGCAAGACTGATATGTGGAAATGTCTAAAAGTACATTGCACCATTGAATACAGATGTTGCTCACAGGAAGGTACATACGTCGAAGGCTGCTTCTCCAAAAGCTGATTTCAAGCCACTGGTCACAAGTTTGAAACTTTACCACTGTTTCTCCATTTTTTGTTTATATGTATTTATTTATAAATTTAGAGTATCCAATTTTATTTTCCAATTAAGGGGCAATTTAGCGTGGCCAATTCACCTAGCCTGCACATCTTTGGGTTGTGGGGGGTGAGACCCACGCAGACACCGGGAGAATGTGCAAACTGCGTACGGACAGTGACCCGGGGCTGGGATTGAACCCGGGTCCTCGGTGCCGTGAGGCAGCAGTGATAACCACTGCACCACCATACCACCCCCATTTTCTGTTTTTATTTCAAATTTCCAACATCTGCAGTGTCACGAAGCACGCTGATATCTGCGAGGTTATCCCAACTTGGAACACCCATTTGTGGGGGTGTATAATTTTGTTTTATTTTGATGTGAGGAGACAAGTGAAACCCCAGTGAGAATAAACAGCCCAGTTATCGTGTGACAATAAAGACTATTTAATACAATAGTTACATAATACACTACGTATGCAATTAAGATGAATGAATTGTTAAACACAGTTTATAAAGACCAGAGCCTTGTTCCAAAATATAACTACAATACCTGAACTCTGTACAACTTTTCAGTTTCCCCAAACAACCTCTAAATTAAATAGCCAGTTTATAGTTACCCCGCAATATAGGGATGATACTCCAGTCTGGGAAATTACTTCCTGGTCCAATGAAGATAATGCAAACTGCTGGTACTAAGCTTTTCTGCACTGCCTGGGCTCTAAGATCTGGAGGTTTGTTTCATGTAAACTTAGCCTCCAGGCTGCTCATGAAAAACATTGCCCTTCAGGCTTGGTGGCTGGAAACTGGCTTGTCTGCCTTCTGAGACTGTTAGATGTTAACTACCTCCCTGGCTTCTCAGGATCTGGTCAATTATATATTTGTTCCTCTTTGATCATGCCTTCTATGTATTCGGCTGAGCTCATGGATGTTCCCCAATTAACTATAAACTGTTTCTCCTCACACGCTATTCACACCTAATTATGATCTTAATGGCTGTGGTAGTATGACTTAGGGTATTACGGTACCTGGGAGTGTGAGCTGCCATTGGTGCAGAGGACTCGCTGCCCATTGGCCCAGGTATATCATGTGCCTCTCAGCCGATTGGCTGAGAGGAAGGTAGCTCCACCTACGAGGCGGGGTATAAGAACCCGTGTTCCTCGGCAGCGAGCCATTCTTCTGTACGTCTGCGGCCGGGTCCACTTCTTGCATATTAAAGCCTATCGTTCGGACTTCATCTACGTTTCGTGTCCATTGATTGTGTATCAATTTAATACGTAAGATTTTAACGGATGGAGCTTTGCATCAAGCTGGAGTGTCTTCGACTCAGCCCGCACGCAGCAACTGCAACAGCAGCATTTAAGCACTGGCTGGCTTGCTTCAATAGCTACCTGAGCACAGCCGAATACGTCCCGACGAGGGAACAGAAATTGCACATCCTCCACTCGTGCATCGGCACCGCCGTGTACACACTCATAGAGGACACGACAGACTACGAAGCGGCTATGGACTAACTTAAAGGACATTTCATACGGCCAGTGAACCAATTCTACGCTCTGCACTTACTGGCCACGAGGCAGCAGATACCTGGTGAGTCTCTGGACGAATTTTACCGTGCCCTTCTCGTGCTGGGGAGGAACTGCGGCTGCCCACAGGTGACTGCTGCTGAGCATACCGAACTTCTGAACAGAGATGCCTTCGTTACAGGTATGCAGTCCTCGCCGATCCGCCAAAGACTGTTAGAGAGAGAGACTTTAAGCCTCACAGAGGCACGGACCCTCGCCTCCTCCCTAGATGTCGCAAATCGGAACGCTCGCACGTATGCCCCCGACCGCGCGGCGGCCCCCTGGGCAGCGTGGAATGCGACCTCCCTCACCTCCATGGATTTGGACCCCCCCAGGCCTGCACCGCAGGGTGCAAAGAACCCCGTCAGCGCTGCCCGGCCCGCTCCGCAACCTGCAAGGGCTGCGGCAAGGAGGGCCACTTTGTGGCCGTCTGCCAATTTCAAGCGGTCGCTGCGGTCCCGAGCAGCGACCACAGGTCCTCCTCCCCGCTCTTCTCAGGGGCCCCATGCGGCCCGCGGACCTCGCAGCCCCAAACCCCCACCACCACGTGCGATCCCCGGGCGCCGCCATTTTGTCCACCCCCCACCATGTGCGGGCGACGGGCGCCGCCATCTTGGATCGGCACCGAGGACCCCGCAGGTGACTACTCTCTGCCTGATGACGACTCGGAGTTTCTGCCACAACTCGCCTCAGTCACATTGGACCAGTCGCGGCCTTGCACCCTATCCACAGCGACCACTAAGATCCTCCTCAATGGCCACGAGACAAGCTGCCTGCCATGGTAAGACGCTGCGCTCTTCCTGTTTACCCGGTCAAACAAAAAATCGCTCTGGCCTCCGGTTCGCACTCGGTACAGATCATGGAGTGCTGCATAGCGGACCTCACGGTCCAGGGGAGGGAGTTTAAAAACTACAAGCTATTTGTCCTTCCTCACCTCTGTGCGGCGGCACTCCTTAGGTTAGACTTCCAGTGCAATCTCCAGAGCTTAACATTCAAATTCGGCAGCCCTATGCCCCTCCCCCCTTACTGTCTGCAGCCCCGCGTCCCTCAAGGTCGATCCCCCATCCTTGTTTGCAAACCTCACCCCGGAGCAGACGGTACAGCGCCCAGGACCGGACCTTCATCAGGTCCGAAGTCCAACGGCTTCTGAAGGAAGGGGTCATCAAGGCTAGCAACAGCCCCTGGCGAGCACAAGTGCTGGTGGTAAAGACCGGGAAGAAAAATAGGATGGTCATAGACTACAGTCAGACCATTAACAGGTTTATGCAACTGGACGCGTACTCTCTCCCACGTATCTCCGACCTGGTCAACAGGATCGCGCAGTACAAGGTCTTCTCCACGGTGGACCTCAAGTCCGCATACCATCAGCTCCCCATCCGCGCGAGTGACCAAAGGTACATTGCGTTTGAAGCGGATGAGCGACTCTACCACTTTTTAAGGGTTCCCTTCGGTGTCACAAACGGGGTCTCGGTCTTCCAACGAGAGATGGACCGAATGGTCGACCAATACGGTTTACGGGCAACCTTCCCGTATCGCGATAACGTCACCATCTGCGGCCACGATCAGCAGGACCACGACACCAACCTCCAAAAATTCCTCCGAACCGCAAAACTCCTGAATCTGACCTACAACAAGGACAAATGCGTGTTTAGCACCAACCGTCTAGCCATCCTCGGCTACATAGTGCGTAACGGAGTAATAGGCCCCGACCCGGAATGCATGCGCTCCCTGATGGAGCTCCCCCTCCCCCACTCCCTCAAAGCCCTCGAGCGCTGTTTGTGCTTCTTTTCATATTACGCCCAGCGGGTCCCCAATTACGCCGACAAACCCCCTCCCCTCATCCAATTAGCCACATTTCCCCTGTCGATGAAGGCCCGCCAGACCTTTAGCCGCATCAAAGCAGACATTGCAAAGGCCACGATGCGAGCTATCGACGAGTCCCTCCCGTTCCAAGTCGAGAGAGACGCGTCCGATGTAGCTCTTGCAGCCACCCTCAACCAAGCAGGCAGACCCATGGCCTTCCTCTCCCGTACCCTCCATGCTTCCAAAATCCGCCACTCCTTGGTCGAAAAGGAAGCACAGGCCATAGTAGAAGCTGTGAAACATTGGAGGCACTATCTGGCCGGCAGGAGGTTCACCCTCCTCACAGACCAACGGTCAGTGGCCTTCATGTTCGACAACGCACAGAGGGGCAAGATAAAGAATGACAAGATCTTGCGGTGGAGGATCGAACTGCCCGCCTACAACTTCGACATCTTGTATCGTCCTGGGAAGCTAAACGAGCCTCCCGATGCCCTGTCCCGCGGCACCTGTGCCAACGCACAAGTGGACCGCCTCCGAACCCTCCACGCAGACCTCTGCCACCCGGGGGTCACCCGCTTTTTCCACTTTATAAAGACCCGCAACCTGCCCTACTCCATCGAGGAGGTCAGGACAGTCACTAGGGAATGCCACATCTGCGCGGAGTGCAAACCGCACTTCTACCGCCCCGAAAAAGTGCATCTGATAAAGGCTTCCCGTCCCTTTGAACGCCTCAGCATGGACTTCAAAGGTCCCCTCCCCTTCAACAACCGCAACACGTACTTCCTCAACGTGATTGACGAGTACTCCTGCTTCCCGTTCGCCATCCCCTGCCCTGACATGACCACAACCACCCTCATTAAAGCCCTACACACCATTTTCTCCCTGTTCGGATTCCCTGCTTACATTCTTAGCGATAGGAGGTCCTCCTTTATGAGTGACGAGTTGCGTCATTTCCTGCTCAGCAGGGGCATCGCCTCCAGCAGGACGACCAGTTACAACCCCAGGGGTAACGACAGGTCGGGAGGGAGAACGGTACGGTCTGGAAGACCCTCCTGCTGGCCCTGCGGTCCAGAAAGCTCCCAGTCTCCCACTGGCAAGAGATCCTCCCAGACGCCCTCCATTCTATCCGGTCACTTCTCTGTACCTCCACTAACCAAACGCCTCACGAATACCTTCTTGTTTTTCCCAGGAAGTCTTCCTCAGGGACCCCGCTCCTGACCTGGCTGGCTACCCCCAGGCCCATCCTGCTCCAGAAACACATGCGGGTGCACAAGTCGGACCCGTTGGTCGAAAGAGTCCAGCTACTCCACGCGAACCCACAGTACGCGTATGTGGAGTATCCCGACGAACAACAGGCCACGGTCTCCCTACGGGACCTGGCACCCGCCGGATCTCTGCCACCACCCCCAGCGCCAGCGACACCCCCCCCCCCCCCCCCCCCCCGCCCCCCCGGCCCCACCGACACCTTCACACACGCTGCATAGTGGACAGGACGACCCTCCACCGGCCTGGCCCCCGCTGTCTCCGACTAGGGGTACGGACGCAGCCGCAAGAACAGGATCATCGCTCCCGGAATCACGGACGACCACCACTCCAACATCGCCGGCACAGCTCCGCAGGTCGCACAGGACGTCCAAGGCTCCCGATCAGCTGATCAAATCCATGTGAACTACTGATGGACTCTTGTTTTTGCTTGTTCTCTTTTTTTCTCACCATTTCCCAAACTGTACATAGTTACTGTGTTCTGTATTTTGTAAATAGTTGCGGGCCAGCGGGCAGCCATCAATGAAATGGTATGATCTAACATCTCTAGTCATGCTACCAGTCTCTCACATACTCACGGGACACTCACACCCCCCCCCCCCCATGTCCGCATTCCCCGTGTACACCACCCCCCTTCCCCCCCGGTTCCTTTCTCAGCAGGGGGTGAATGTGGCAGTGTGACTAGGGGTATTACGGTACCTGGGAGTGTGAGCTGCCATTGGTGCAGAGGACTCGCTGCCCATTGGCCCAGGTATATCATGTGCCTCTCAGCCGATTGGCTGAGAGGAAGGTAGCTCCACCTACGAGGCGGTGTACAAGAACCCATGTTCCCCGGCAGACAGCCATTCTCCTGTACGTCTGCTGCCGGGTCCACTTCTTCTGTATTAAAGCCTATTGTTTGGACTTCATCTACGTTTCGTATCCATTGATTGTGCATCAATGGCCTTCTAATCTCATCATTGGGTGAGATGCCCATCAGTGGAGACTTTTGAATACTATCGGTTGCTGCTCCTGGGCAGATTTTTACCTTTTGCTGGACATCTTGCATCCTATTATGTTTTGTTACATACGTTTACTGCTGTTACTAGGCAGATCCATGACAACACTATTTTCCTTTTGTGTTGGCTATATTTGGCCTCTCCATTTCAGGTGACATAATTAAAAACAAAATTTTGGATTTATATGTCACCTTCAATGTAGTAAAATACCTTGGTGTGTCTCACCTCCAGTCATTATTCCATCAAATTCCTGGAACACTATAGGACCTACTCCACTTTTCATACTTCCCCACCCAGCTCTGTCTGCTTTAACAATTCACACATTCTCAGGAACTTTGATTTCCCTTTTTTTCTCTCTTGCCCGGTGACTCATCCCGTAGCAACATTATCAGTCGTAACAATCAATCATATCCTATCTGCACCCAATTAAATTAACAGCTCAACATTTTCCATTTTGTATGGATGTGATCCCCTTCCTGTCTACCCACCCACTTCTCTCAATTGCTAATCCTTTTCGGAAGCTGTTCATTCATACTTTGCCAATGATACTCCATTATTGAAGAAGGGAAAACGTAGGCCTCTGAATCTAACATCTGTTGTTGGAAAAATTACCACCTGTGTGACTGAACACTAGAATAAGCATTAGCTGATCCAAGAGAACCAGAATGGATTTGTAAAGGGTAAGTCCTGTCTTCCAAATCTAGTTGAATTTTTTGAGGTAACTAATATGGTAAATAAGGGATTGTCTTTGGGTGTTACATGCGCCTTCAAACAGCATTTGATAATGCTCTACCTAACAGACTGATGGCAAAAATGAGAGCACATACATCTTGAAGCAACTATTAATATGGTAACGATTCGTTAGGAGGCAAGCCTTCTTTGACAGCACCTTCCAAACCATGACCTGAAGGACAAAGGCAGTAGATGCATGGGAATACCACCACCTCAAGTTCCCCTCCCAGCATGTCACCACCCTGACTTGGAATCATATCGCCATTCCTTCGCTGTTACTGGGTCAAAGTCCTGGAATTCCCTACCTACACCACAGCGATTCAAAAGACGGCTCACCACCAACATCTCAAAGGCAGCTAGGGGTGAACAACAAATTCTGGCCTCGCCAGTGATGCATACATCACACGTGAGGATTTAGAAAAAAACCTCTGATTAGGCCCAAATAAGAATATTGTGTTCGGTTCTGGGCACCACACCTCAGGAAGAGTATGCTTGCCTTGGAGTGGGTGCATCGCACATTCACCTGAATGATACCAAGGCTAAATGGATTGAGCCATGAAAATAAGTTTCACCTTCTAGGTTTATATTCAGTATCGAAGAATAAAGCATGATCTTATTGCATGTTTAAGATAATTAAAGATTTGAAAAGATAGAAAATAGAATTATTTTATCTTCGGGGTTCAGGAAGAGTCCAGAAACAGAGGGAATAAGATTAAAATAAGAGCTAGGCCACTCGGTTGTTGTCAGGAAGCACTTCACTCAACGTCGAATAGACATTTGGAACAATCTGTCCTCTCTCCACTCGCCCATCGCAAAATAAAAGCTGTTCCATATAAGTTTATCAAATTGTTTTTAATGGATAGTTTTTTTTAGGCTTTTTCAGTCATTCATTTTTGCGAGGTGGCTGTTGTTGGCAAGGTCGATATTCATTGTCCATTTCTGGTTGCCCTTGAGAAAAATGTCTGAAGTTCCTTTTTGAACTGTTGCAGCCTATGTGGGGAAGTGCTGTCAGGGAATTTCAGGATTTGTCCCAGGGCCATTGAAGGAATGGGTAATATATTTCCACGCTGTGTGACTTGAAGGGGAGCTCAGAGGTGGCAGTTTCTCATGCATCTTCTGTCTTTGTCCTTCTAAGTGATTGAGGTTGCAAGTTTGGAATGTGCTGTTGAAGAATTCTTGGTGATTTACTGCAGTGCATCTTGTAGATGGTACATGCACACTTCAGGTACTTTGTGTTGGTAGTGGATGGGATGTCCATCTAGTATCCTATTTGTCATTGAGTTTCTTGTGTTTTGGATATGCACTCATTCAGACAATTGGAGGGTATTCCATTAAACTTCTTCCTTGTACCCTGCAGATGATGAAAAAGTTTTGGGGAGTCAGGAGGTGAGTCACCCACTGTAAAAAACCGAGCTTCTGGCCTGGTCTTCTAGCCAGACTATTTATGTGGTAGGTTCAGTTAAGTTGCTAGTCAATAGTGACTTCCAGTGGGCAGCACGGTGGCGCAGTGATTAGCATTGCTGCCTCACGGCGCTGAGGTCCCAGGTTTGATCCTGGCTCTGGGTCACTGTCCATGTGGAGTTTGCACATTTTCCATGTGTTTGCGTAGGTTTCACCCCCACAACCCAAAGATGTGCAGGGTAGGTGGATTGGCCATGCTAAATTGACCTCAATTGGAAAAAAATGAATTGGGTACTCTAAATTTAAAAAAAAAATAGTGATCTCCAGAATGTTGATAATGGGGGATGATAATGGCATTGAATGTCAGGGGGAAATGGTTAGACTCTCAAATGTTAAAGATGATCATTGCCTGGCATCTGTAGCGTGAATGTCACTTGCCATTTATCAGCTTCAACCAGGCCTTGCTGCATGCAGTGATTATTCTCTGAAGAGTTGTAAATAGTACTGAACACCGTGCAGTCAGCAGTACACATCCAGTCTTTTGATCTTATGATGGAGGAAAGGTGGTTGATGAAGCAGCCTGAAGGTGTTTGGGCCTAGTTCACTGCCATGACTAATTCCTGCCATGACATCCTGAGGCTGAGGTGATTGACCTATTGTTGAGGGCTATAGAATCCTGGTGGATAGCTGGAGTTCAGATAAAAATTCTCCATGTTCTAATTGATTGCTGGAGCAGGCTCACAGGATGAACAGATTATAAAGTTCGTACGTGAAACATCCTTTCTGTACAGCTGTTGCCTGATTGCTGAATAGTTCAGCAGATTCTACACATTAGGTCATTTATTTGTAAACAGCACAGAATTTATGATGCCCTAAGGGATTCTCAGAATGGCAGAGTAAAATGTTGACTGGAACAAGCAATGTAATGTTTATCCTGTTAGAAAGGCTATATCACAGTAGTTGATATTTACCACAACCATGTCTAATATACTCAAGGCCAGGAAAATGCAGTATTGTTTACTTTCCCAAGCTCTAACTCAAAGCATTACTGATTTTTAATATCAAAGTTGGAAGTTGTAATTAATGAAATTCAATAATAATCTTTATTGTCACAAGTACGCTTACATTAACACTGCGATGAAGTTACTGTGAAAGGCCCCTGTTCGGGTACACAGAGGGAGAATTCAGAATGTCTAAATTTCCTAACAGCACGTCTTTCGGGACCTGTGGGAGGAAACCGGAGCACCCGGAATACTGTACATTTGTCATTTTTGGAATCATGCCATGATGGTAACTTATTTGGAGTAGCAGCATTTAACAGATGGCCAATCTCAGGAAACATAATCTGCTTTATTTGACCTTTGACATTTCTTAAAATCTGGTTCTCCAAAGTTTTTTTTAAAGTGAATTATAGAAAAGTAAACCGGCGCCCTCTCTGGTCCCCAGAAATGCTCATCACAAGAAGCAGGGATGGATCATACACTGAACTTCCTAAATAAGTAATAATTTCGAATCCTAGACTGCACAAAGTAATACTTTTTCCTTCCCAGCCATTCATAGGAAATGGGCATTGCTGGCTATGCCAGTAATTATTATCCACCCCTAATTCCACTTGAGAAGGCTGAAGTCCTTGTGGTGTAGGTACACCCACAGTGCTGTTAGGAAGGAAGTTTCCAGGGTTTTGACCCTGTAACAAGCAGTTCCTACACGGTAATAAACAATGGGGCTTGAGCAGATATATTTTAAAAATGCATGTATGCCACTGGAATTTCCAAACATTGTTATTTGCTTACTGACAAAATATTCTCAACAGGGAAGATTGGAACTGGAGTACACAATTCCTATCGATCGGCTGTCGAAGGAGGTGAAGTCCCAAGGTGAGGGTCTCCATTGAAATTCGTAGAAACCAACCTAAAGCAGACACAGGAAATTTCCTTGTGGCTGATCCCCATTCCAGGGCCAGGGCTTCACCAGAAATGTGGCAAGACATAATTCTGGCCAATTCATATTGACACGCTAAAATGGGAAGATTGATAGTCCGGCAGCAATTGGTAAGGCCGAAGGTTGGCAGTGCCTCAATAGGCATGTCTCTTGGAATTGTCAACTGCAGGGCTAAGGTTGAATCGTTAAAGACATTGTGTTGTTCCTCGTGACTTAATAAAGCTCGTAGTCTCAAATGTGGAGAAGATGCTTTATTGTGAATTTGTTCTCTCTTCAGAGCTGTTACCTACGGCTACCTCAAGTGTTTCTACTGGTGTGTTTGTGTCCTGCTCCAAGTTCTGCCCTCTGTGAAGTGTCTCCTCACTTCCTGTCCCCGTCTATTTTTTGACTGCGCATGCGCGGCTTGCGCATGCGCATAACGATCGGCACCGCGATATTTTTTAAACTGCGCATGCGCGGCTTCCGGTTCCGGCGCATGCGCAGACGCAATTTGTAGTTCTTTGCTTACCGGAGACTGCAAAATGTGCTCCGACGCCATTTTTTCGCGGATTTCAGCGATTTTTCTGTCCCATCTGGACTGGATTTCTAAAAGTTGTAAGTTACCTTCTCTTCCCGATCTGGACTGGGTTTCAGCATTTTGGCTTTGTGAGAAATTCGTGTTATTTCTTCTTTTTGATCTGTACTTTTCATTCGCGATTTCTTGTTCTTTTCGTGATTTTTAAAGTTTTGCATCACTCAGTCTCTGTGCAGTTTGGCCTCTGAGCATGCCTTGCTGTGTAAATTCCTTACAGTACTCTTCAAATTTGTTTAGTACCGTTTGTAAGCTGTTTCTGTCTTCACCTTTTGAGTATTTAAATCCATTATAAACTTTCGTAGCTTCATGTCCTTCGATGAGAATTGCTATTTTAATTTCGTCTGAGGCTGCTTCTGCATCATATGCTATGATACCGTAACCGAGGTACTGGAGCGGTTCGGGCTTGGAACAGGGTTCACCGCTTGGGTAAAGCTCCTGTACAACGCACCCATGGCGAGTGTACAGACCAACAATACCAACTCCCAATACTTCCAGCTGCACAGGGGCACCAGACAAGGATGCCCACTGTCCCCGCTGCTGTTCGCACTAGCAATTGAACCGCTAGCAATCGCGCTCAGGGCAGCAAAAAATTGGAGGGGGATCCGAAGGGGAGGTAGAGAGCACAGAGTCTCACTCTATGCGGATGATCTGCTCCTCTATATCTCGGACCCACAAAGCACCATGGACGGAATCATCGCGCTCCTGAAAGAGTTTGGAGCCTTCTCGGGCTACAAACTCAACATGAGCAAAAGTGAGATCTTCCCAGTACACCCGCAAGCACTAAAGGGGCTGCCGTTCAATCAAGCCCGACATAAATTCCGCTACCTGGGGATCCAAATAGCCCATGACTGGAAAGGGATCCACAAATGGAACCTCACCAGCCTGACGGAGGAAGTTAAAAAGGACCTGCAAAGATGGAACACACTCCCGCTCTCCCTCGCGGGGAGAGTTCAGACGATCAAAATGAACGTACTGCCCAGGTTCCTCTTCCTGTTTAGATCCATTCCGATCTACATCCCCAAGGCCTTTTTCAAAGCGCTGGACAAACTCATCATGGCGTTCGTATGGGGGGGTAAAAATGCTAGGATCCCAAAGAAGGTCTTACAAAAAACAAAAACCAGGGGAGGGCTAGCCCTCCCGAATCTACAATTCTACCACTGGGCAGCAACAGCCGAGCGAGTAAGGGGATGGATCCAGGAGCCAGAGGCTGAGTGGGTGCGTGCGGAGGAGGCCTCCTGCATGGGAACCTCCCTCCGGGCCCTCGCCACGGCAGCACTCCCATCCCCACCCAAAAAACACTCCAGCAGCCCAGTGGTGACAGCCACCCTCCAATCCTGGAACCAACTGCGGCAGCAACTTGGCCTGACCAAAATGTCGAACAGGGCTCCCATCTGCAACAACCATAGGTTCACACCAGCACTGACTGACGCCACCTTCAAAAGGTGGAGGCAGGACGGGGGGACACTGACAGTCAGGGACCTATACACGGACGACAGGATCGCAACACTGGACGAACTGACAGAGAAGTTTCAGCTAGCTGGGGGGAACGAGCTACGGTACCTGCAGCTCAAAAACTTCCTACGAAAGGAGACAAGGACGTACCCACAACCGCCACGACAGACACTACTGGAAGACCTACTGGACGCAAGTATCCTAGAGAAAGGGAACTGTAGTGACATGTATGACCGACTGGTAGATAGGGACGACACCGTACTGGACGCAACAAGAAGGAAATGGGAGGACGACCTGGGGATGGAGATAGGGTGGGGACTCTGGAGCGAAGCACTGCATAGGGTCAACTCCACCTCCACGTGCGCAAGGCTCAGCCTGACGCAACTAAAAGTGGTACATAGAGCCCACTTAACAAGAACCCGTATGAGTAGGTTCTTCCCGGAGGTGGAAGACAGATGTGAACGGTGCCAAAGAGGCCCGGCCAACCACGCCCACATGTTCTGGTCTTGCCCCAGACTCGTGGAGTACTGGACAGCCTTCTTCGAGGTTATGTCCAAAGTGGTGGGAGTGAGGGTGGAGCCATGCCCGATAGTGGCGGTCTTCGGGGTTTCAGAACAGCCAGATCTATTCCTGGGGAGGAGGGCGGACGCCCTTGCCTTTGCCTCCCTGATCGCCCGCCGTAGAATCCTGTTTGGCTGGCGGTCAGCAGCACCGCCCAGAGCTGCGGACTGGCTGTCCGACCTCTCGGAATCTCTCCAAATGGAGAAAATCAAATTTGCCATCCGAGGGTCGGACGACGGCTTCCACAGAACGTGGGAGCCATTCATGCAACTGTTCCGGGACCTATTTGTGGCCAATGTACAAGAGGAAGAATAGTCGGGGGAAGGTAGCGGGAGGGGCTACAGGTTCGGTACGGGGGTTCGATGGCTAGCTAAGGCCCAAAACCAAACTAAATAAACATGTTGGGGGGGGGGGGGGGGGGGGGGCGCAGTTACTACTACGAAGATGCTTACCTGTAAATATGTATGTTAATTTTTGCGTGTTTGTTTGTTGTTTTTTTTTTTTTTTTTTTTTTTTTTTTTTTTTGTTCTTTTTCTCTCCTAACAATTTGTAATTTGTTCAATATAAAATATGAAAACTGAATAAAAACATTTATAAAAAAAAAATGATACCGTAACCGAACCATTGTTTAAACCTTTCCCAGACACTTTTTACATTTCCAGTCGTGTCCAGCTGAAGTGTGAATCCAAGGCACTTCCTCCCATCAGCGATGTCTTCCCAAGTCGAATGTCCAGTAGGAGATTTCCATGCCATTTTGTTCTTTCTGTGTCTGCCACTGAGTTGTCCTGTAGTAAGCGTCTGAAGCCACTCCTGGTACCATGTGTTGTTCCTCGTGACTTAATAAAGCTCGTAGTCTCAAATGTGGAGAAGATGCTTTATTGTGAATTCGTTCTCTCTTCAGAGTTGTTACCTACGGCTACCTCAAGTGTTTCTACTGGTGTGTTTGTGTCCTGCTCCAAGTTCTGCCCTCTGTGAAGTGTCTCCTCACTTCCTGTCCCCGTCTATTTATATGGCTCTCCCGTGCCCCCTCTAGTGTTTGCTCAGTTGAATTGCATCTAGTTAACTTGTGATCACCACATCCCCCTTTTTCTCTTTACATATTTTCTGTACATCGTTAAAGAAAATTGTACATCCTGTCCCGGTGTATTTATAGCTCTCCCTCTGGTGTTTGCTCAGTTGTTTTGTATCTAGTCAATCTACGATCACCACAGACATGAGATTCCCAAACAATGGTGGAAGGGTAGAAAATCAAGGTTGGGGTTTTCCGAACCTGCATATGAAGGGATGGTCCCATCCTGTCGGAAGTCAATGAACGTTTTGCTTGCCCACCTACATTCCCCACAGCGGGTCCTGCCACAGCTGGGCCATAAAATCCCAGCTCCAGTGCAATTCCTGAGTATTGCACTATTTTGGTTTGACATTGAGTGCAAATGCATTGCAGCAGTGAATATATTTTGCAAAGTCCACAGAACTCTGTTCTATGGCCAATTGTAAATCTATGTGGTCTTAATGTTTAGACAGCAAAATTGTCTTCTAAACATTTCCATTCTTAACTTTTGAGAAAGAGCACATCGCCTGGACATATCTCCACAAGCATGGAGCACTCCACTGACAGTACAGTTAACATTCCAGCCAGACAGAAGCTTGCAAAGGAGAAGAGCATCTGCTCAGCTGGAAACCAAATTGTATCAACTGAATTCACGCTACAATCTGTCACAATTACTGGGAGCATCGGCATGACTTGATTGTGATCCCGATCTCAATTTCATCAGTTTATCTGTGGAGCTCTCTTCATCACAGACAAGCCACTTTTATAGAATCGCTTAGTGCAGAAGGAGGCCAATCAGCCCATCTGGTCTGTGTATACCCTCCGAAAGAGCACCCCACCAGGCCCCCTGCCCCGTCCCCATCTCTTTAACCCTGTAACCCCACCTAACCTGCACTGTAGGAGGAAACAGGAGCACCCGGAGGAAACCCATGCAGGCATAGGTAGAACGTACAAACTTCACACACTCACCCAAGGCCAGAATTGAACCTGGGTCTCTGGTACTGTGAGGCAGCAGTGCTAAACACTGCCACCGTGCCGCCCTTGATGCCTATTTGTGTTTGCACGCTTGCTCTTCCAGCAAACGTTAATAGATGGAAGTTAGGAATGGAAATCTCTTATTTTCCTCCTTTTTTTAACCAAGGAATCTAGAAACTTGAAATCAAAGCTGCAGGTTTCCTCATCTGTACTGGTTGGTATTATATCCAAGTTAAATGTATCACCTTCACTGGGAATAGGATACTCTCCTCTCAATACAAAGTAGTCCTCAGTCACCCTGTTCTGTGAAGGGACAGAAACCACAGCTTCCCACCTGCCATGCTGGCCAGCACTTTTAAGAGATGGAGACAGGACGGGGCTGACAGTCAGGGACTTCTACATAAGAAACAGACCAGCGACACTGAACGAACTGACAGAGGAGTTGGAATTACCGACAGGATAAGAAATGAGAAACCTGCAAATAGAACACTTTCTCGGCAGAGACAGTAGGATACCCCAGGACCCCGGAGACCACACTTTTAGATGACCTGATAGATATGGATAGCAAGGAAGGGGTAAACTGTGGGTAAATGTATGGACAATTACTGGACAGGGTTTGAACGCCGCTAGACGAGACCAGACGGAAATGAGGGATGTACTGGGGACAGAGGTGGGTTGGGGACTCCAACTCCACCCCTTCCTGCGAGAGGCTCATGCAGTTTAAAGTGGTGCATAGAGCGCACCCGACCAGAGCCCGAATGAACAGGTTCTTCCCGGAGGTGGAGGATCATAGATCATAGAATTTACAGTGCAGAAGGAGGCCATTCGGCTCATCGTGTCTGCACCGGCCCTTGTAAAGAGCACCCTACCTAAACCCACACCTAGTAACCCAGTAACCCCTTCTAACCTTTTTGGACACGAAGGGCAATTTAGCATGGCCATTCCACCTAACCTGAACATCTTTTGGCTGTGGGAGGAAACCAAAGCACCCGGAGGAAATCCACAAAGGGAGAACGTGCAAACTTCACACAGTCATCCAAGGCTAGAATTGAACCTGGGTCTCTGGTGCTGCGCGGCAGCAGTGCTAACCACTGTGCCACAATGCTGCCCTTGATGCCTATCTCTGTTTGCATGCTTGCTTGTCCAGCAAACGTTAATAGATGGAAGTTCGGAATAGAAATCTTTTATTTTCCTCCTTTTTTACCCAAGGAATCTAGAAACTTGAAATCAAAGCTGAGGTTTCCTCATCTACTGGTTGGTATTATATCCAAGTTAAATGTATCGCCTTCACTGGGAATAGGATACTCTCCTCTCAATATGAAGTAGTCCTCAGTCACCCTGTTCTGTGAAGGGAATAATAATCTTTATTATTGTCACAAGTAGGCTTACATTAACACTGCAATGAAGTTGGTAGTCGCCACACTGGTAATGTGGCACCAAATGAGGCAATATTTTGGTCCGACCGAGATGTTTGCCATGGCCCCCATCTGCAGAAACCACAGCTTCTCACCTGCCATGCTGGACACCACTTTTAGGAGATGGAGACAGGACGGGGCTGACAGTCAGGGACTTCTACATAAGTAACAGACCAGCGACACTGAACGAATTGACAGAGGAGTTAGAACTACCGACAGGATAAGAAATGAGAAACCTGCAAATAGAACACTTTCTCGGCAGAGACAGTAGGATACCCCAGGACTCCGGAGGCCACTCTTTTAGATAAATATGGATAACAAGAAAAGGGGTGAACTGTGGGAAAATGTATCGACCCGAATGACCTGGTTCTTCTCGGAGGTGGAGGATCATAGAATTTACAGTGCAGAAGGAAGCCATTCGGCCCATTGAGTCTGCACCGGCCCACGGAAAGATCACCCTACCTAAGCCCACACCTCCACCCCTATTCGCGTAACCCAGTAACCCCTTCTAACCTTTTTGGACAAGAAGGGCCATTTGGCATGGCCAATCCACCTGACCTGCACATCTTTGGGCTGTGGGAGGAAACCAGAGCACCCGGAGGAAACCCATGCAGACACGGGGAGAATGTGCAGACTCCGCACAGACAGTGACGCAAGCCGGGAATGGAACCTGGGACCCTGGAGCTGTGAAGTAACTGTGCTAACCACTGTGGTACCGTGCCGCCGACATATGTGAATGGTGCCAGAGAGGCATGGCCAACTGCACCCACATGTTTTAGGCCTGCCCCAAGCTTGTTGGGTTCTGGACAGCCTTCTCCGAGGCAATGTTTAAGATTGTGGGGGTAAGGGTGGAGCCGTGCCCAATAGTGGAAATCTTCGGGGTATCGGAGCAGCCAGAGTTACACATGGCAAAGGGGGCCGACGCCCTAGCTTTCGTTTCCCTAATTGCATGCCGGAGAATCCTGCCTGGCTGGCGATCAGCAGCACCGCCAACAGCTGCAGACTGGCTGGCTGACCTATCGCAATTTCTCCACTTGGAGAAGATTAAGTACGCCATCCGAGGGTCGGAGGAATGCTTCCTTACATGCACTGCACAATGATGGACATGAAATGTAACTGTATATAGAATTGAAAATGGCAATAAAAACATTTAAATAAAAAACCACTGCAATAAAGTTACTCTGAAAATTCCCTAGTCCAGTGTTTTTCAACCTGGGGGTCACGACCCGTGGATGGGTCGCAGGATGATGTAAAATCAGTCGCCAAAAGATCTCCAAAAATGATCCCCCAGGATTTCCTGACCATTTTTCCCACTTTGTCCCTGCTTAAATTCTCGCTGCAGTACTGTGTATGACTACATGAGGCTGATGTGGAGGCTGGTGCCGTGGACTTTCTGCCTCCCTGGGTCACTGTTACAGTCACTGCCACTGACACAGCCACCAGCAGCTACTCCCGTTCCTGCAGCAGCTGATCAACCAGGTTAGTCAGCACCTACAACTGAAGAGTGTAGAAGAAAAAAAAAAAATTATCTTTAAATTTATTTCTTGCAGATACTTCTTCTGCACAAAGTTATTTTCCAGATGTGCTTCATGCACTTTTTTTCCAGGTCTGCATCTCCCACCCAAAACCAAGTGACTGCTGACTGGAATATGTTTCCACAAGAATTCCAGTCCGTAATTCATAGCTAGAGTTCTCCCTTATACAGGACCTTGCTCTAGCAGATAATTCCTGAGTATCCTGTGGAGATCTCCCCACCTTGCAATTGGTCTATTGTCACAAAACTGATTTATGTTTGCCCCATTCTGAACTAGGCTCTTGGGCGACGGGTGTGGATTAGGGAACTCCATCCATCCCAGTCAGGTGGGAAATGCATCTGTTCAAGCACAGCTCATAGGTAGCACAGAGTAAATGATCACACAAAGAGACTGACTTCAGGGTTAACGTTCTGAATCGGATGCATGTTTAATGTCTACCACTGTTGCCATTGTCAATTATTCTTAAATTTCTGTTACCATTAACATTGTCAGTGTTGGTTCAATTTCTGTGACAGTTAATCCTGCTGAGGTCTGTTGAATTTCAGCTACTCTTAACTTGTCCATCAGATCTGTGTTTAAAGTTGTGCTGTGTGCGCATAAGGGGTTTGATGTTTATTTAAAATGGGGAGCCGCTCTCCACTCACTTTCTGAGATCAGTCGCTCTTTCAGTGAGACTGACTGCGATAATGGTAAGTCTCCTTCCTTCCCCATCAGCCCAAACTCCGGGTGTGTTTCCAAGAATTTCCTCATTCCCCCTTCAAACACCTCAGTAATCTGTGATCAAAAGTCTCGGGCACTAATCTGTGCAGAATTTTTTATCACACGTTATTTAGATCTCCAAGAAACAACAAAAATAGAAAATATATTTTCATTTACAATGTTTTACATTTAATAATACAGAAGTGCCAACAATGAACGTGACCTCTTCAAAAGTAACTATGGAGAATCTATTGTGAACGTGGCGTAGGTCAGGAGAGGCAGCTATTTTGTAAAAATGGGTTGCCAGAAATATGGTTTGAAAAACCCAGTCCTCGTCGCCACACTCTGGCACCTGTTCGGGTACACTGAGAATTCAGAATGTCCAATTCACCTAACATCTAACAAGCACGTCTTTCGGGACTTGTGGGAGGAAACTGGAGGAAACCCACGCAGACACGGGGAGAAGGTGCAGACTCGGCACAGTAACCCAAGCGGCAATCGAACCTGCGATCTTGGCGCTGTGAAGCAACAGTGCCAACCACTGTGCTACCGTGCCTCCCAAGGTGAGGTGCAGGATGGCTCAGCACAACCTGAGCCACAAGTTTCTTTTTACTATTTTTTATTCTTATTTTTCACATTTTCTCCCAAATTTACACCCAACAATAATCAGTAACGAATGTAATGTCAATCCCCATATCAATAACAACATTCCGAACCTCCCACCAAACCCCAGACAGTAGTCCGCATGTTAACATAAACAAATGACAAAAAGAAATCAGGAATCATCTATAGTCACCATTAACACATCCAGTCCCTCTCCCCACAACCCTGCCACACCACCCCGCCCCCATGTTCGATGTGATCCAATTCGCGAAAGTGCATAATGAATAACGCCCATGAATTGTAGAACCCCTCCAACTTCTCCTCAGTTCATATTTGATCTTTTCAAGCGTCAGGAATTCCAGCAGGTCTACCTGCCACGCCAGGGCACTGGGTGGAGAGGTTGATCTCCATCCTCACGACTTCCACCTTCGGGCGATCAATGAGGCGAAGGCTACAACATTTGCCTCCACGCCCGTTTCCAACCCCGACTGATCCAACACCCCAAATATGGGGTGGGCAGCAGGGTAGCATGGTGGTTAGCATAAATGCTTCACAGCTCCAGGGTCCCAGGTTCGATTCCCGGCTGGGTCACTGTCTGTGTGGAGTCTGCACGTCCTCCCCCTGTGTGCGTGGGTTTCCTCCGGGTGCTCCGGTTTCCTCCCACAGTCCAAAGATGTGCGGGTTAGGTGGATTGGCCATGCTAAATTGCCCGTAGTCTCCTAATAAAAGTAAGGTTAAGGGGGGGGTTGTTGGGTTACGGGTATAGGGTGGATACGTGGGTTTGAGTAGGGTGATCATGGCTCGGCACAACATTGAGGGCCGAAGGGCCTGTTCTGTGCTGTACTGTTCTATGTTCTATATGCCCTCCCGAGGGCCGGTCCAGTTTAACGTGCACCACTTTCGTGATTACCCTAAACACCTCCTTCGGGTGCTCATCCTCGCTCTTGTAACGTCCGCTCTATACACCACCTTCAGCTGTATCAGCCCCAACCTCGCACAAGTGGTGGTGTCGTTCATCCTCCTCCTCCATAATAGCCCCGGAAACCGCCGATACCACCCCCTTCTCCAGTCCCCCTGTCATCAGCATCTCCTCCAGCAATGTGGAAGCCGGCTCTTCTGGGAAGCTCTGTATCTCCTTTTTGCCAAAATCTCGAACGTGCATGTATCTAAATTTTTCCCCCTGCTAACCTGAGCCACAAGTCATTTTGTCATGGAGGAGACTAAGGCAAAATTCACCATCAGATGACAAAGAGTTAAACTTGCAAAATTGTATTAGGCTTGATCGATCTTGCAGAAGGAATTTATTGCAAAGGTTTGCTCAGTATGTCTCTCCAGGAGGTTCAAAGGCTTGTAAGATTGAACAGTAGTGTTTATTGGTAACATATTACTATTTACATAAGTACAAAGCCTGCACCAGACTGTGAACTAACTTCATGCACGGGTCTCTGCAAATGCTTAGGCTGACCCAGGTCCCTTGTCATGTGACCTTGGTAGGTCTAACATAGAGGGGAAATATATCATAAATGGTAAAACCTTTAGGAATATAGAAAATAAGAGAGATCTGTGCGTGCAGGTCAACAGATCTCTGAAGGTGGCAACACAAGTGGACGAAGTAGTCAAGAAAGCATACGGAATGCTTACCTTCATTGAACAGGGCATTGAATATAAAATCTAGCAAGTCATGCTACTGTTGTACAGAACCTTGGTAAGGCCACACTTGGAATATTGCGCACAATTCTGGTCGGCACACTACCAAAAGGATGTGGAGGCTTTGGAGAGGGTGCAGAGGAGGTTTACCAGGATGTTGCCAGGTCTGGAGGGTGTTAGCTATGTGGAAAGGCTGAATAGACTTGGAATGTTTTCATTAGAAAGACAGAGGTTGAGGGGTCACCTGATAGAGGTCTACAAGATTACAAGGGGCATGGATAAAGTGGATGGTCAGGCACTCTTTCCCAGTGTGGAGCGGTCAGCCACCAGGGGACATAGGTTTAAGGTCCGTGGGGCAAGGTTTAGAGGAGATGTGCGAGGCATTGTGGGTGGTATTGTTCTCCAGACCCATGTTAACACTTGCTATGCCAAAGACCCTTACACTACTTGTCTCCAATTTTTACCCAACATATTTAAAGAAAAATATTTCTTTAGGTACTACCCAATTTCCCCCGACCCTCAAGTATCTGACTTTATACATTTACAGTCTGGAGGCTTGGCAATGGTTCCAGGCCTCATTCTGGTCATGGTTGGATGAGTGATAGGCTCAGTTGCTTTGGGCAAGCTTTGTTGGCTTGTATTTGAAATAATAGTTTCCTGTGTTTCCAGCACTTGGCTGTTTCCATCTGGCATGTTTTTTATGCTCAATGGATTTGAACTTTTCTTTATAAACAATCCATCTGTTTTGTTTGGGCACCATAGGCTTGTTCCATTCATTCCAGAGGACGTTCTCCGTTCCTTCATGATATCAGCCTGGATTTTCTTTTTCCTCAGGGTCCACCATGATCTTTCTGGATGTTGATGGTGCATCTCCATTCTGTTTGATCCATGAAATCCACCCGCAGTCTTTCTTTCATCACCACACTGTGTTCATTCCTCTGCCTTTGTACCTTTCCTGAGATAAGCTCTGGTGTATTAATGGTACCTTCTCTCCAGCATTGCCTTGCTGCTGTGTGCTTCTGTTGGATATGGAGTGCCATCACCATGGTGTTTCCAGGTTGTGTGACAGCAGTTGTGGGAGCCTGAGGTTGGGTCTCATCGTTCTGTTGCTGGTAATTTTCATTTGTGTCTTCCATTCGAAGTATGGTTGTACTTATTGTGTTGTTCCTTGTCTCTGAATAAAGCTTGTAGTCTTAAAGTTCAAGTAGATGCTTTAATGTGAGTTCATTCTCTCTCCAGTGCTTAACTTAATGTTACATCTGAGCTGTCTATCTGTTCTGCTTCCTGCTGCCGTTACTGTGAAGTGCCTCTAACTTCCTGTATCTCTCTATTTATATTTCTCCCGTGCACCCTCTGGTGCTTGCTCAGTTGTATTGCATCTACATTGACCCCTTGTATACATACAGATCACTACATCCCCCTTTTTGTCTTTTACATATTTTCTGTACAGTGGTAAAGAAAATTGTACAAAACATTAGATTACTTATGATATACACATCTGTACAAGTGGTGATGACATTGGTTATTAGACAAAGTCAATTGGTATATATGAGTCCAATCTGAATAAAAACATTTATGAGTCCAAACATTATGAATTTGTTCGGTGAGTTTTTCTTTTCCTTTTGTTGACGTGGTGATATTGATATTGCAACTCCTTTGTGAATGTCATCAGTGTTCTTGTGTGTTAAGTAACCAACAAGTCATCCCGAGGTCGAACCACTGATGTTGACTGACGTGGACATTTTTTTCTGTGTTTGTGGTATCGATTTAGTGTGTCATCTGCCTTGAAAGCTGGTGTGCTTGCTTGTTCTGGAGCAGATATGAATCCATGAGATTCTTTGTCATGCCATGGCATGTTTGTAGTCTTATCATTGTTTTGCAGCGTGCTGTGGCATTGTCCTTCATGTGCAGAGTTGTACCATTTTGTACAGGCCGTTGTTTCAATGTTGTTGTTTCTGTCGTTTTTGTCTTTGTTGTTTTCGTCATTGTTCTTGTTCTTGTTTTTGTCGTTTCTGTCTTTGTTGTTTTCGTTGTCGTTCTTGTTATTTTTGTCATGCTTGTTGTTTCTGTTTTTGTTGTTTTCATTGTTCTTGTCGGTTTTCTTGTTGTGCTTGTTGTTTCTGTTTTTGTTGTTTTCGTTGTTGTTCTTGTCGTGGTTGTTGTTGTCTTTTTTATGCTTCTTCTTGTTTTTGTTGTTCTTGTAGTTTTTGTTGTTGTGCATGTAGTTTTTGTTGTTGCTGTTGTTCTTGTTTCAGCAGTGCTTCCGATTTTTGTTGTTCTTGTTGCGCTTCATGTTGTTTTTGTTCTTGCTATTGTTGTTCTTGTTTCTGCTGTGCTTTTTGTGGTTTTTGTATTTCTTGTTGTGCTCAGTGAGTGTTCCGTGTGAATAATTTGAGTCATTGTCACAGTTATTAGTGCGAGTGTCCTTTGTGGTATCTGTTCCATTGAGCGTTTCATCTAGACTCTGTTCTGAAGTAGAATTGCTCTATGGACCACTAAAATATCACCGTGGACCCCCAATTCGGTATTTTTTTTGTGTGGACCCCCAGTAATGTTACATGGACCCCCAGGGTCCAGGGTCCATGTGGACCCCGGTTGAGAACCACTGATCTAGAGCATGGTGAGAATGATCTGATGTTGCATTGATGTTGGTGACATCAGTCTTTTGTGGTGGATTTGATTCCTCTTCTTTGTTTCCTTGGTACTCCTCTTCTGGAGTCATTTGTGGTGGATTTGATTCCTCTTCTTTGCTTTCCTGGTGCTCCTCTTCTGGGGTCAAAATCTTCACAATTTCATTTTCTTATTGTTCTTGGTGCTCCTCTTCTGGAGTCAAAATCTTCATGATTTCATTCTCTTGTGGGTCTTGGTGCTCCTCTTCTCGAGTCAAAATCTTCGTAATTTCATTCTCTTGTGGGTCTTGGTGCTCCTCTTCTGGCATCAAAATCTTTAACATTTCAATTGACGTGGTCTCTCTGGACTCTTGGTGCTCCTCTTCTGGAGTCAAAATCGCCACGATTTCATTCTCTTGTGGGTCTTGGTGCTCCTCTTCTGGAGTCAAAATCTTCAAGATTTCAATTGACGTGGTCTCTCTGGACTCATGAGTAGCCCTACTCTGCTTCTGTACAGACGAGCTGAGATCTGTCAGTCTCTGCACCTGTGTGTCGAGTGTGATCACATTGTCGCTGTTTTCGCATGCAGTGGGTAGACTTACATTCTTGATTATGTGAGCATGGTAGACTTTCATAGTCTGCTTGTGGTTGCTCAGATACGGTGGGTTGACCTTCATGGTCTTGTTCATGCATGGCGTTTGCTATGGAGTGTTTGCTTGCTTCCATTTTTGAGTCTATCACCGAGCTGTCTGTGGAGGTTTGTGTCACTCACTCTGTGGAGTCCTTCATTGCTCTCTCTGTGGAGTCTGTCATTGCTCTCTCTGTGGAGTCTGTCATCGCTCTCTCTGTGGAGTCTTTCTGTGCTCTCTGTGTGGCGTCATCTTCGTCTTGTGAATTGCTGTCACCCAATGTATCGATGATCTGCCATGGCACCATGGTATTGGATTCATCTATCATGAGAAGAATAGTGTTGAGCTTTTCAACCTTGTTGTTGATGCTGTGATCAGCATGTCCAAATAACTCAGCCATGCCCGAGCAGTATTGTGTGTATTGTTCAATAGCCAAATTATCCCTTTTTGTTTCGGAGTTATTATCGTTGTCTTCACGTTCAATGAACAGATCACCTTCTTTGGTTTTGGATTTTTCATTGTGTTCTTCACTTTGGGTGGTGCAGACTGCTTGTTCCAGGGTGTTGAGCGAGTTATTTTCAACTGCTGGTATAAGTTCAGGCATTGTTCTGTCTTTTGAGGTAAGAAAATTGGGTTTTACAGCTTTAGGTGTCTTGTTTTCAATTTTCGGGCATTTCCCTTTTAAGTGGGCATGATCCGGGTCCTCTGACGTCATGATGCTCGTGACGTCATGTGTAGGAATCGATTGCGCATGCACAAACCGATCTTCCTTTACTGTGCGGTTTTTTGTCCACTGTGCATTCGCAAGGCGCGCATGCGCAGAACCCTCTTCAAATGGTGCAATCTTTCCTTTCAATTGGGCATGCGTGGCTGGCGCATGCGCAGAACGATCCGCGACCAATACATTTTTCTAACTGCCCATGCATGGCTTGTGCATAACGCAAAACGGCTGATTTTAGCTGCGCATGCGCGGCTTCTGATTCCTGCACATGCGCAGATGCAGATTTTCGACTTTTGTTCCCTGGAGACTGTAAAATGTGCTCAGATGTCATTTTACAGAGGATTCCAGCGATTCTTCTTAGTAAGAAGTTCAAGTTACTTTTTCCTTTCGATCTGGCCTTTTCACTCGTGATTTCTAGACTGATCCCTTTCTGTTCTGATAGTGATTGTTTGAGTTTTGCATCACTCATTCCCTGTGCAGTTTGGTTTCTGAGCATACAGTACTGTACAAATTCCATAAAGTGCTCTTCAAATTTTTTTAGTATTACTTCTAATTTGGTGCTGCCTTCACCTTTCAAGTATTTAAAGCAATTATATATTTCTCTAGCTTCATGTCCTGCGATGAGCAGTGCTATTTTCATTTCTTCTGAGGCTGCTTCTAAATCATTAGCAATGATATATATATCGAACATTTGTTTAAACATTTTCCATTCATTACTTAACTTACCGGTTGTGTTCAGTTGAGGTGGGGTTGCAATAGATATCATCGAATTAGTGACGTCTTCCCACGTTGAATGTCCGGTAGGCGTTTTCCATGCCATTTTGGTCTTTCTGTGTCTGCAGCTTGTGTAATCTTCTAGTCAGCTTTCTGAAGTCTCCTGGCACCATGTTGTTCCTTGTCTCTGAGTAAAGCTCGTAATCTTAAAGTTGAAGTAGATGCTTTATTGTGAGTTTGTTCTCTCTCCAGCACTTAACTTAATGTTACATCTGAGCTGCCTGTCTGTTCTGCTTCCAGCTGCCGTTTCTGTGAAGTGCATCTAACTTCCTGTCTCTCTCTATTTATACCTCTCCCGTGCTCCCTCTGGTGCTTGCTCAGTTGTATTGCATCTACATTGACCCCTATATACAGATCACTACACTTATCTGAAGGTGTGGCTGATCTGACCGCCGAGGGGCTTCTGCCATCAGCGAGGGAGTTGGATAAACCAGCTCTGGACAGTGTAAAAAAAGTTCTGAGCTGAAATCCCAGTCAAGAATCTCTTCACTGGTGGGACTCTTGGGAACTTGCAGTTTCATATAGTTGACAACAGAGTTTGTTTTGACATCTGCCATTTTGAGGAGTTAAAGGCAGCTCACACACCCTGCTTAAGGAAGAACTTTTGGATGATGTACAAGTTTTGGAATATTTGCCTGTTGCTATACCAGAGTGGTTCTAGGATCGTGTCTATGACCTGGATTCAGATACCTATGGGACCTTGGAGTGGTTTATCTGCTGTTCCTAGCTCGAGTTCCTTCCGCTATTGTCCCTTATCCGAGAGAATTGTAACACTGGCTTCTGTCTCTATTTGAAATTGGTGAGGTAACCATTAACTGAGATGCCAAAATTCCAAAAGGATCCTTGAAGCATGGATAAGCGTCTTCCCAGTGTGGTACCTCAATCCCGTGGACTGGTTTGGGATCTTTCTCCAATTTGACATCTTAGAAGCTTTCCAAAGTGCTCCGGTCAGTTGCTGTTGAAACACTGCACAGAGAATGCTGGATATTGTTCTCATTGGTGAGATCTTTTAGCTCCACAGTGATGACATGGTGTCCCACTTTCCAATGGTCTGTTTGGGTATTGTCTTTCTTGGCCTGGAGTCTCCCTGCCATTTTGTTGCTTTATGAACTGGACCATTGGGGCTGCTCGATAACATGGCTTAACCTTGCCACGTAAAATGTACTGGTGTTGTTGGTAAATTTCCGACTGACTGATTATTTGGATTGCCTTTTCTAGAGTCAGATCTTCTTTTGTCTGGAGTATGTTTGAAAGGTCACCATCAGCCACTTTGACTACTATTCAGTCTCGCTTGAAATCTGACTTAAGTTTGCCGTCGGCACAGCTTTCAGCCAATTTGTATAATTTATTTGTGGAAGAGTCAAAAGGTTCTCCAGGCTGTTGGGCTCATTCGTTGAACTTTTCTCATTCTAAAATATCATTACTTCTTAAATTAAAGAAGGTGTATTAACTTCCCAGATCCTATTGGCTGGGGACAATAGGTTATCCCATGATGTATTTTGGGGTCAATGAGCTAAATAGAAGAACAGAAATTAACTGAGGGATAAATTAAAAGGTGCCCCTCCTAAAAAACAAATGCCGCACAGCCCCAAAAGAACAAAGAGGAGCGGAAACTTGGAAACATTAAATCAAAATGTGAAAACTGGGGTCAATAAAGCAGTCCAACCCCTGCGGTACCCACCAAGAATGGAAGGCCTCAAGTGTTCCCGTGGATACCACATGCTTCCTCTCCAGGGACATCCGGCTGCGAAAGAGGGCAGACAGTCCGGTCGGACGACCCCTCGATCGGCGCTGCCTGGACCTGTTTATGGCAAGCTTCGCCAGGCCCAGGAGTAGGTTCATGAGGGGGTTGTCCACCTTCCCTGCCCCCCTCCGCACCGGATGCCCATAGCTCAGGAGCGTGGGGCTACAATGCAAACAAAACTGTAACAACAAGACTCCACCAGGCCTCAAAAGTAGCAAGGCTTGGTTACCCCATGATCCTTGAGGAATATGAGTTCACCCAATGAGGGGTGTGGGTCAATCATTAGCAGTGCAGCTGTGTAAATAGAGCTGGTCAATGTGATATCGGCGAAAGAGGGAAGCAGTAGTGAACTCCTAGTACTGCTTACATATTGTTATAAATAAAGTTACTTTCTGTATGACTCTACAAACGCGTGCTGGATATTTCGTGGCCCTCACAGTAAATATCAAAGGGTTTCAGAACATCTTCAAACTTACCTTTCATGCCCATGCCTCGCAATTATGCCATTGGCTATTGGATCTACTGAGCATAGTCCTGTATTCAATTGTTCAGCCTCTGTCCTCTTATCTAATCCTGAACCAAAATGTATCTTGAAAATCTTTTTGACCAAATGAATAGGATGGGAATAAAGGGATACGGACCCCAGAAGTGTGGAAGATTATAGTTCAGACGGGCAGCAGGGTCGGCGCAGGCTTGGAGGGCTGAAGGGCCTGTTCTTGTGCTGTACTTTTCTTTGTTCTCTTTGTTTGTAAAACCCCACTTCTGCGCCTGACCTGGGCCTTATATCTGCCGGTAGGATGAACTTTTCATCCATGGTTGCTTCTTAGCTCAGGGAAGTACAGTTATCATAGAGTACAATTATCATAGAATTTACAGTGCAGAAGGAGGCCATTCAGCCCATCGGGTCTGCATCGGCCTTTAGAAAGAGCACCCTACTCAAGCTCACACCTCCACACAATCCCCATAACCCAACCTAACCTTTTTGGGCACTAAGGACAATTTATCATGGCCAATCCACCAAACCTGCACATCTTTGGACTGTGGGAGGAAACCGGAGCACCCAGAGGAAATCCACGCAGACACGGGGAGAACGTGCAGACTCCGCACAGACAGTAACCCAAGCCAGGAATTGAACCTGGGACCCTGGAGCTGTGAAGCAACCATGCTAACCACTGTGCTACCATGCTGACATTGCAGGTTGGGGAGCTGTTGGACGTCAGGGGGTGCCAGATATTGGGAATGAGGGCGGTGAGTCCTTCGGGGGTGATTTGACCAGGTCGTGGGGGGGTTGTTTGTGTCAGATGGTTGGAGATGTTGGGTCAGGCCCACAGAATGGTGTTGGGGGGGTAAAAATGTATATCATGGAGTTGGTGGGAATCCCACTGAGGGGCCGGGGTGTGGGGGATCGGGGGGCGGGGTCGGGGAAGTACCCTGCAGAGGGTTGTGTGTGTGGGTTAGGGTTACCCCAACACTGTGTAGGGGTCAGTCCGGGGATTTAAAATAGTTATTGAGTAGTTAGAAATGGTTTCATTTCTTCCAATTTTTTCTGTGTAACCATTAGTGTACAACAGGCAGAACCATCCGAAGTTAGCGACTTGAGTCACTTTCTCAGATGGTTCCCAGCGCAACGTGATTGTCCAAGGAAAATTAGCGCTCCTGGACAACAGTCGTGTAAACCCTGACCAGAAATCCTCCAAAAGGGATTAGAACATAGAACATAGACCAGTACAGCACAGAACAGGCCCTTCGGCCCTCGATGTTGTGCCGAGCAATGATCACCCTACTCAAACCCACGTATCCACCCCATACCCGTAACCCAACAACCCCCTCCTTAACCTTACTTTTTTTTTTAGGACACTACGGGCACTTTAGCATGGCCAATCCACCTAACCCGCACATCTTTGGACTGTGGGAGGAAACCGGAGCACCCGGAGGAAACCCACGCACACACAGGGAGGACGTGCAGACTCCGCACAGACAGTGACCCAGCCGGGAATCGAACCTGGGACCCTGGAGCTGTGAAGCATTTATGCTAACCACCATGCTACCGTGCTGCCCACCAGCATATCTTTGGAGTACCCCCAAATCCGACACTGAGGAACCAGTAAGTTACTGAAAGTGAGAGGGTGGGTGGGAGAGGAAAGAGGATAGCAATTAATCGAGAGGTGATCAATATGAAAAAAATTTTGTTTTTTAAATATTTAAAAGCACAGTAACAGATCTATTAAGAGGAAGGTTGGGAGATTTTTAAGCCCAGAAAACAAGAAATGAATGACATGTAAGTAAATTTTCATAGTTTTAGAACAAATAATTGATTGTGGTGGTATATTTTGATCCAAATGTTTTCATCGGTGACTTAAAGGAGGCAAGTTAAAGTGTAGAATTAATGAGGTCTTAGAGGATCATTGAACTCCAAGTGCCTCACTTTGAATTAATAACAAAATTAAGGGTGAGTATGAATGGGTGTCAGACTACATTGGGGCAGCATTGTGCACTGCTACAGAGATATTCATTCATGGTCCACATACTGATTTATTTATCTGCATTACATTGCTGTGGGGAAGTGTCATAATTTTCCCACAGTGAAGAAGGGAATGTTCACCCCAAGGCCTCTGACCTAGTTATTGGAGCATTGCCAGATGCCTGAGAGTAGGTTAACCGTCTTTTGTGTGACTGGATGATTTATATTACAGAAAAACACAAATGGGTGACAAAACTAGTGGATATTTTTGCACCTTTGACCCGAGAATTATTTTCTTGCCCTTGATGTTAAGCTCTCTGGCTGTGCACTGATAGTAGTTCAGAGGTCAGATAGCCACCTTGACCCCAGGCTTTTGTTAGTGTCAATTCTTAATTAGCTATTGGATACACGAGTTTGGCCTAAAAGTGACCTTTTCTCTGATGTTTCTCCCTCTTCTGCAAGGAGATGCTTGAACTCCACTCACCTCTGTGATGTGACCAAAAGTGGACATTCATCAGAGCAGGAATGATCCCTCCCCATGCCAGATCTCCCACACACATACCTTCAACTTAGGCTTGGGGAGGAGTGGGTGATTGCACGTCCTTTGGCAGATAATGTCCTTTCAACAGGAAGGAATATGGGGTGTACAACTGCAGCTTTCCAAATCCCACTGAAATTGCAGGTTAGCTTCACATTCCGTCTGCATGAAGTATCGTGCCTATCAGCTCTCAAAATCCTGTCTCTGGATCAAAATCCTGAAACACTCTCCCTAACTGCACTGTGGGTGTACCTACACCACATGGACTGCAGCCGTTCAAAAAGGCCGCTTAACACCATCTTCTGAAGGGGCAATTAGGGATTGGCAACACATTCTGGCCTAGCCAGGAGTGCCCGCATCCCACGAAACAATAAAAGAAGGGGCAGATGTAAAATAAAAACACAATACTATTTAAGGAAGAGCAGGGGAGTCCACCCACTACCCCAGCCAACATTTATAACTCAACCAACAACACAAAAATAAAGATTGTCCGATCATTGCCTCTTTGGCTGCACTGTTCCTGTATCAGTAGTGCCTGCACTTCAGCATTGTTAAGATCCCGGACTACACCCTAACATTTATTAGGATATCAGACAAGAACTCCAAATGCTTTTTTTAAGTTTGTTAAACTGTGAGGAAAGGATACTTGGCTCCAGGAATGATTCCAGTGACCACAAACTTTATTATTAACACAGGATTAAACACATTAACATCACAGAATATAGCTTACAATTAACAGTTAAATAATTATTAACAATAAAAGGAAACACTTTAACTTCTAACTGATACCTTCTCTGTCTCCAATTAAGCAAAGCCCATCTCAGTTCACAAGCCACTTATAAATAAATATATTATAGATAAAGGGCAAAATTCTCCGCCTCTCTCCACTGGTCGCAGAGTTACCTATGAGGTGGGACTCCAGCGTCAAGAAGAAACCAGGATTGGCGCTGTTTCCGGTGCTTCGGTCCCCCGCTGGCATCAGGATCGAGGTTTGCGCCACGTGCCAGCGGGAGGATGCAAGTGGATCATTAAGACCCATTTGCATCCACTTAGCGGGCCAGGCACCATGTTCTCTGGGTCTGCATGATTGCAGGTCTTCTGGGCTGGGAGTCACATGAGAATCACAAGCGTGGCCCTGACGCGGTGGACCTCATGGCGGGCCAAAGGGGTAACTCTTTAAGGGAGTTGCCCGCAAAGTCCATCTGAGGGCCACACTTCCCCCTCTCCCCCACAATGCACTACTTGCCCACCCATCCCTACCAGATGTCCTCCCCACCAACGCCCCCACCCAGAGAAACTCTAAATATGGAGTTCCCCAGAGACTCCCTAAATGAGGAATCCCCCATGGATTCCCCAAATATAGAAACCCCCTAAATAAAGAGAGGGCAGTCACCAAGGTGGAAGTTGGCATGGGGGAACCAAGTGAGCCCCCGCCGAGTTGTGGTGTCCTGATGGCACGGATGGCATAAAACCCACACTATCCCACCACCAGTGCCACACCATCCCAGCTCCCCACACCACCCCATCTCCCACACACCATCCCCACACCGCCCCAGCAACCCCATCTCCCCATATCACCCCAACCCCAGCACCTCCGCACCACCCCACCTCCCCCAAACCATAACCCAACCAACGATCCAGCCATGCGTCATGTCTTGTGTTTTGCAGAATCACCTAGCAACGAGGCGGGCTCTTCTGGTGTCCACCGCCCCCGGCCTGAACCCCAGGACACGTCAAGCGATGAGGAGTTCCCCAGAGACTCCCTAAATGAGGAATCCCCCATAGATTCCCCAAATATAGAAACCCCCTAAATAAAGAGATAATCCCCCACAGAGAGCCCTGTAAGGGTCCTTACTTTTTTTTGCCATTATCATTTTGATCCATTGATGCTTAATGGACATATATCTTTAAGTCAAGCAGCAGAGAGAATGAGGAATTCAGAAAGTTGCAACACAGTGTATGCTGCTAACTTTCGAACAACAGAACTCAGGCACTGTGGCACCTGAGAGATGGGCTGGGACTTGGTTTGATTGGTTGGCTAGTTGTCAATGAATTGGCCGAAGATCCGCATTCTGCCCAGTAACAGGTGGTGATTGGGTCCTGACTGAGTGGGATGATTTCCACAGATCTCTCTCTCTCTCTCCCTCTCTCCTCTCTCTCTCTCTCTCTTTCTTATGTGTTGCGAGTCTGGGTCAAGGGGGGTTGGAATTGACTGCACCCTAGCTCCCTCAGATCTTGCATCAGCAAGCTATTCATTATTTTTTCTTCAATATTGATTTTACTAGACTGTGATTGACAGCTTCAACACACCCCAGCCGTCAGCAGTGTTCCATTCATCTTCCTTCATGTTTGAGTAACTCTGAACTGCTGCAATGTTTATAAACTTCAAACTTTGATTGACAGCTGCTGGACCACTTCAAAAAGAGCTAGGTTCTGTCAATTTCGAGCTGACCAAAATCATTCAACCATCACGGGAGGTGATTGGAAAACACATAATTCTGTTTGAATTGAAGCTGTTCAGAAGTCCTGATAGGGGTGTCTCTTCTTGGGGGGGGGGGGGGTGGCGGCGTCTTGACAGGGGTCACTTTTCTGGGGGGCTTTCTGACAGCGGCCTCTCTTCTGGGGGGGGGGTGGGCTTCCTGTCATGGGTCTCATTACAGGGGTGCTTCCTCAGAGGCGTGTATTTTCTGGGGGGCTTCCTGTTAGGGATCTCTCTTCTGGGGGGCTTCTTGTTCGGGATCTCTCTTCTGGGGGGCTTCCTGTTGGGGATCTCTCTTCTGGGGGGCTTCCTGGTAGGGATCTCTCTTCTATGGGGCTTCCTGACAAAGGTCATTCTTCCAGGGCGCTTCCTGACAGGGGTCTCTTTTCTGCGGGTTCTGTCGGGGTTCCTTTATTTAGGGGATCTCTGAGCGTTCACTTTATTTAGGGGGTCTCTGTGGCGGGGCAGGTTGGGTCAGCCCCATATTGGAGGGGAGAGTGGTACCCAGAAAATACAGGGATGGGCGGCTGAATTAACTGCATGGAGGGCTGAATTGCGATTCAGTGGTGTGGCCAGCCGCAGGACCACACTATTGGTCGCCAGCTTAAAATGACGGCCCGATCGCCCGACTCCCTTGGGAATTCCTAGCAATCTTCGCTTGCAGAAATGTACATGGCTAAGGATCAGTAATTGCTTCCTGATTTACGCAAATCAGGTGCAAGTCAGCTCCGGCAGGAGAACAAAGGACAGGATTCTCTGTTTCAGAGAGTAAGTGCTGACGTTGGGACTGAATCAATGATGCTCTACGATCACGGAAACGGCGCAGATCCCGGAGCAATTCAGGATCCGTTAATGGGTTGGCGCCGTCATCACTTGGAACTGGAACAATTCCGATGAAAAATGGTGTCTGATTCGCTGGGCTCAGGATTGGTACCCAAGGGACTGACCCGCTGCAGCCACATATAAGCAGTCCACTCTCACATATACTCATTCCAGCCAACAAGTTGGCAGCCCGAGAAGCGGAAGTACAGTTCACACATCTGTAGCTCGAGACCCTATTGGACTCTGTGGAGGGGAGATGGAGCACTCTGTTCCCTATATTGAGAGAAAGGCTGCCACCTGCTGCCGTACACAGGGTCTCGGGGCGCAGATGGTAAAGGCCGTGAGCGCGGTGGGCCTCACGCCAGGACCGGCCAGCATTGCTGGAAAATGCTGCACGACTTCCTCAGGGCGGCCTGGTTGAGTAGGCAGCACCATGTTGCTGGCACCAACCCCCAACCTACACACCTTGTGCCAGATGCCAGCACCCTGTTCACAAAGGCAACCAGCTGCCTACCTCCTCTGCTGCCCACATCCGACTGGCCGAACACTGCGCATTTTCTGCCACCACCATCCTCTCAGGAGAAAGCAGCGCATAATAGCAAGGAAAGAGAGACATTAGGAGGGGACCCACCTGACCTGCAGACCCTCACTGTCACGGAGCGGTGGGCACTGTACCTGGTTGATGGGCCTGGGAGAGGGCAGTCACCGAGGTGGAAGTTGGCATGGGGAACCAAGTGAGCCCCCGCTGAGTTGTGGTGTCCTGATGGCACGGATGGCATAAAACCCACACTATCCCACCACCAGTGCCACACCATCCCAGCTCCCCACACCACCCCGCCTTCCACACACCATCCCCACACCGCCCAGCAACCCCATCTCCCCATACCACCCCAACCCCAGCACCTCCGCACCAACCCACCTCCCCCAAACCATAACCCAACCAACGATCCAGCCATGCGTCATGTCTTGTGTTTTGCAGAATCACCTAGCAACGAGGCGGGCTCTTCTGGTGTCCACCGCCCCCGGCCTCAACCCCAGGACACGTCAAGCGATGAGGCGGAACCAGACAGCGACGCGAGCTCCCAAACTCCAGCCGGCGACACAGCACCGCACCAGTCCAAAGACGACACCGACGTCCCATCACTGCTGTCTCCAACACCCTCCACAATCCCAGAGACACTCACCTCGGTTGGGCACTTTAGTGAAGAGGCTCCTGGGACACTATTTGGTGCGCACCACACACATGCAGCAGTACATCAGGTGGAGGTAGGAATTATTGAGGGGGAAGACTAGAGGATGGGCCAACCCTTGGGTCTAGCTGTCGTCCAGACGGGTCTCAGGCTTCTGGAAACAACGGTCCCAATGATGCTAGACCATGTGCACCACCCAGGTCAACACTGCACGTGTGGCATCCGCGGTGGAGGCTTTGGGGGCGAAGGTATCAGCCATGGGTCAGGATGTCCAAGACCTGGGGTACTCTGTGCGGGCGGTGGCTGAGGCACAGGACAGCCCTGTCACAGGCAACTATGTACCAGGGCCATCTGGAAATTGTAGCGCTTGGCCCAGCCACAATGGGTCCTGGCTGTGCATGTCAATGGCATTGACCAGGCCCTGGCTGACCACAGATGGATGTTGTACAGTCCCAGAGGGAGGTGACCCAGTTCCTGTGCTCCATGGTCACGAGCATTGAGACCTTGGTCGAGACGGCAGAGGACCTCCAGGATTGGCAGCGCCAGGTGGCAGAGCTCCCTCCGGCCACACCCATGTCCCAAAGTGTAGCCTTGGGGCCATCAGGCACCCCGAGAGAGGTGGAGGTGATGGCGCCCGTGATGGTGACCCCCCACAGGGGAGATGCTGGAACACCACAGCGCCTCAGATGCCCCCTCCTGTACCTGGCGCACTGATGGGCAGCAGGCAGAACAGGATGGCACCATGCCACGTGGGACACCCAAGAAACCGGCCGTTGCTCCAATGGACGGCAACCAAAAGGGACCCAGGTCACAGGGCGAGAATTGCAGCAGACCGCCTTCACCCCTGATGTACCACCTGGGAATCCATCTCGATGGAGCGTTAGGGCCCATAAGGCAGTAAGTTAGATACCAGTTAAGTTGGCATTGGTGCAGCACACAGAATAGCGTTGGGCGAGGGCACAAACCTGTAGAAACATGTTCACAATAAACACCTGCTCACAAATGTTTCAACCAACTCGGTGCTCTGTCTGCAGGGTGTACGGGATGGGCTGGGCTGGGCCGCACTGGCTGCATAGTGGGGGTTGGTGGATGTGCCGCCATTTGAGGTGGCCCCACTAGGTCAGCTATCACTCACCGCCCAGTACACAGCCTGCACCCCCATCTCTCTCTACCCAACCGCAACCCCCAACCACCCCCGCACTCCGTTTCCACATCCTTCACCCCAAAGGTTCGGTGGAACCATGTGGTGGATGGCCACCTCACATGAAGGGATAATCAGGTGGACGGTGGAAAGTGTGACCTTGGGTTGGAGCCAGACATTGTCAAACAATGCAGAGCACCAGAGTTTATCGAAGAGCCGTCGTCATCACCCTCCATCCCATGGACCAGACCCACTGCCAACACAGGGCCCGCACCCCATACTGAGGCATCCTGGTTGGCTCGGTCCACATTGAACCTGATATATTGTACCAAGCGGGCATATAGGGTTTCCCTGATGTCCTGTTGGCGGGTGGCGCCTGGTTGTGGGTGGGGGAGGGGGTTTTGGTGGGGCAGATGTGCGGTGGAGAGAGGGGTTGAGGATGGGTTCACTCATGTGGCTGGTGTTTCTCTACGCAATCATTGGCCATGGTGGGCGGTCAGTGGGGTACACAGAAAGGTGGCTATCTGTACCTGGACACCCTGGGTCCTGGGGGGGTCACCCTGACCCCATGGCCTGTCCCCTGGTCACTCACCGCTACTCCACCCGGTCCTAGCAGAGGCCCCACCTCCCCAGCCAGCCTTGCCAGCAGCAGGACTGGCAGCACAGGGTTGAACCTCTGGGAACATGTGCTACCTTCGTTCTCTCCCTCGGCGGCCACTGTGCCTGGTTCCTGATTTTTAAAACCACAGGTGAACCTCTCAATTGGAAATCATCCTGGTGGAGGTGGAGCATTGCAGGAGCCCCGGAGAATGCTGGGATGGGCCCGTCAATGATATACCAATGGCGTTTCTGTACGTGCAGCGTAGAATGCATTTATGCCGCTGTCTGATTGGGCACCTGAGCATGGCATTCAATTTGGCGCTTGGTGCCGGGCTTGATTTTTGACTGACGCGGGATTCTCCGCCCAATCGTGTTTCCTGATTCCGCCATCGGCTGTTGGAGAATCCCGCTCATAGTCTTCCAAATGAAGAATTTTTCCAAAAGTTAGCAAACACAGGGACATTTGCTCTCCTCTGGGTAGAGATTTTTGGAAAGGCTGCTTGGGGAGAGAGAGAGAGACACTCTTTCAGACACCAGCCACAAATATTGCTGTCTTTGGGAGACGACTACTTAACCTGACAGCCTTTGGCAAAAGCATCTGCTCAGCTTCAAGCTCCGAGCAAAACTAAAAGCTAAACTGCTTGCTACAGACCTGGCTCCTCCCATTAATTACATCATTCCTATCCCAGTAACTGGGTTATGACCATCTTACTGAGGCCAACCACAACTCCTCAAATATCTAAATCCCAGGGAACCTTCCTTCTAAAAAACAAAATTCCATTAGCCCTATTTAAGTAAACAATATAGAATCATAGAATTTACAGAGCATAAGGAGGCCATTCGGCCCATTGAGTCTGCACTGGCCCTTGGAAAGAGCACCCTACTTAAGCCCATGCCTCCAACCCATCCCCGCAACCCACTTAACCTTTTTGGACACCGAGGGCAATTTAACATGGCCAATCCACCTAGCCTGCACATCTTTGGACTGTGGGAGGAAACCGGAGCACCCGGAAGAAACCCACGCAGACACGAGGAGAACATGCAGACTCCGCACAGACAGTGATCCAAGCCGGGAATCGAACCTGGAACCCTGGAGCTGTGAAGCAACTGTGCTAACCACTGTGCTACCGCGCCATCCTCTATATACATAGTTGGAATGAATGATGATCTCACTTTTATGACATCTCAACCGGCTCTTTTGCAGCAACAGAGGTTTGGTACCTTAACCTAAATTCTTAAATAATATTACTGCAACAGATATATGTAATACTACCGACATAAAATTTTTCTACATTCATCACAACATTAATTAGTTAACTTTAACATACTTTCAAATGTCATTAGGTTGCGTAAGTTGCTATATAATTGTGAGTCTTTCCTTTCTCTTTAACAGCAAAGTGATCCCTCCTTCCCTCACCAAATCAAAAGTGATTCAATTGAAATGTTTCATCTCCATTAGGGAACTGTCTGATGATGAGGTATGAAGTTCCAGTACAGATAAGAACAGTGGACAACTGTTTGAATTGGTAAATGGGACCTCCTGCTCACACAATGTGAATAGGATTTCAATACGTTTTTAGAGCAGTAATTTAAAGAATTCCAAGGTTAGGTTGTTGGGATTAAACTTAAATCATTGGCGGCGTTGATCCAAGCAGAAGTGTTGCAAGATTACAACCACAATTATACCAGCTTGGGCCTTAACCCAGGGGTACAAGTCATTTGTCAAAGCGGATGAGATAAGAAGTTTGTTATCTGATTGTGGCCTTTAAGCAGGAGAAATGCTTCTGAAAATGCAAGCAAGTCCTTAAAGGCAAAGGGCGGTGACCTGAGAGGAAATAACATTGTTTATCATTATGACCTGCCTCCTAATTCTTGATGGATTTCCTTAACACAGAGGAAAAAGTGGTCAATTTTCCTCCTGCCTAACCTTTGCTCTCGTAAATCACTTCCAAACATCTGTCCTGTTCTCATTCCTGGCAGCCCGATGGTACATCACTCAAGTGGTCTTCCTGTGGATGTGAGTCTGAGCAACATTTGCTGGTAGAATGCTTAACGTTTGGAACTGGAAGTGAAACTGACCCTGTTGTCACTCACAGTCCAAAGATGTGCGGGTTAGGTGGATTGGCCATGCTAAATTGCCCGTAGTGTACTAAAAAGTAAGGTTAAGGGGGGTGTTGTTGGGTTACGGGTATAGGGTGGATACGTGGGTTTGAGTAGGGTGATCATTGCTCGGCACAACATCGAGGGCCGAAGGGCCTGTTCTGTGCTGTACTGTTCTATGTTCTGTGTTCTATGTTCATACACGTTTACAGCAAGTGCCAATGGAGAATGGTCGAGAGCAACACTGATTTGTTTCCCCATCTACCATTACCCCAGCCCAGGAATATTAACTAATCCAGTAACAACCACTGAACAAACATAGTGGGGTGGAGTCTACGTTGCTTGACACCAGTATTGAGATTCCCGATCGGGCAGAGAATGGTCGGTAAAAAGGTTATTCTCCACCCCTCACAGCCGGGAATCACGCGGGTGTGATTTGATCCAAATATTTACAAGTGGGGCCCAGGCGCCACGGCCGATGAGGGGGAGCAAGGAGGTAAGCAAACTTTTGAAACTTTTCGGGCTTACTCAAGGAGTAGCGGGGAATGACTTGGTGGCAGGTGCGTGGACTCGGGGTGTCCGCCTTGGGATCGGGTGCCCTGACTCAGACCCCCATTGCTGCATAAATGTATTTAAACCCACCCCCTAGCTGCAACTTACAGGCTCCTGGCTGTTCACACTGCTGACAGTATCCTGTAAATGCTCTGAGGGATCCTGGTCATATGGAAGCCCACCCAGTCCGTAACTCCACCCCCTCCCCCTGGAAACCCTTATGCCCCAGCAATATTATCAAGGGGGCGGGCGTGACCATGCTCAGTTGCCAGCACACCAGGTGTTGGCACTCCTCAGAAGTGCAGCCCCCCAGCAGAGGAAGCAGGGGATTAGCAGAGCTCATCCCAAACAATGGACACATGCACCGTGGCCGCTGGAACTCTCCCTGGCACACAGCCCCTCTGAGTAAAAGCCTCACCCGTGATACTATCAGCTATCCCACCCCTAAGGATCACAAGCTGTCTCCAAGCCGTGCCTGTCCACCGAACCCCTGATCCCATCCATCCTGCCTCCGGCCAGGAAATCTGACCAGCTCCCTGTCACAACATAACATTGCAGCTAAGGTCCCAGCAAACACGCACAAACCCCGATCTGTAGGACTCATCAGGCTCTTAGCATGGAGGTGACGGGCAGTGCACGATGACCTTCTCCACCACACAACCGGTTGTCACTTTACTGGCAGGATAACACAGGGCCAATCCAGGGAGGAGACCCACAGTAGATCCCACTGGGAGACACAGGACAGGGGACACAGAGCCATCGCTAACATTGGTTGTAGCAGCCACCGATACCCCTGTTGGTAGGGATGGGTGGTGGGGACAGAGGTTCCCCACATCACAGGCCAGATGCCAGTCACCGATGGTGACAGGGGTGCAGTATAGACTCGATCACCTTAAAGCCGGGTTGTGGTGCAGGTGGGGAGGGCACATGTTGAGGGTGGTGCAGTGATGGGGTGCAGCAGTACAACTCAGGGTGACCTTCTAAGCTGGTGGCATTGGATGGTCAAGGGAAACGTCATCTTGCTGACATTCTCTCTCTCTTCCCCTCCCCTCCTCGACCCTGCAGACACCATGGATTTCACCTGTGCCAGATAGTGTCACACCTGGAGGAGGATATCTGCATCCTGTAGCCATCAAGTTGACAATCGTCCTGAACTTTCATGTCTCTGGCTCGAGTTGGGACAGGTGTGAGATCTCTCAAGCGTCCGGACACTGGTGTGAAGTTCCTTGTATAGTTCTCCAAGATGGCTAAAAATCAGTGTTGACAAAGAACATCAAGCTGTGTATTTGAAACAAAGCTAGTTTATTTTACACTCCTTCAAATGGTTCGCACATTTCACTAAGTAATAGCTAATAAAACAACAATATAAAATCTATGTTACAGATTTCTGCAATATGTGTTTAGTACAGCTAACAATCTATCTCAACCTCTCACTATCCTTCTTCATAACCTTCTCCCAGGATACCGAGAGATGCAGCCTTTTATAAGACTACTCTGTGGTGCCATCTAGTGTTGAAATACAGGAACATCTGCTTGTTAACCCTTTACACTCCTTATATTATACATATCATTACACTGGTGCACCCATGCTGTCGCAGAAGCCTTATATGCCCGGGCATCTACATACATCTCCTTCAACCTGTACCAGGTCCAACAATATGCTTGGGCAGCAGGATTTGCGCCGTTGCTGGCATGCCAAGGCCAAAAGGACGATCATTGGCATGCATGTCGGCCTCGGGGCATTTTTTCGATGTGGGGGTGCCCTTCACCAATTGGAAGGGCTTCCACTCCTTGAATATGAGACCACTAGCTGCACATCATGCACGTCTGTGCCTGATATCCAGGCTGCACACATCCTGGCTCACTCATCAATTCCTGGCACCTTCGAGGTGCTCCCTCGGGTGTGGGACCGGCTATTGAGTGGCACTGAGTTCATAGCTAATGATGCCTGTGTGGAGACCCCAGACCAAGGCAGAGAACTGTTACAAAGATGGCCGTGCAGCAACCAGGAGAATAATTAGATGGTGCATCGGTGTGCTCAGGATATGTTTCAAATGCCTGAACTGCTGTGGTGAGGTGTCCCGATGTAGTTCACAGAGGGTCTCAATCATCATGGTGGCATGCTGCAACCTTCATAACATCACGCAGCTGCGGGGCAACATGCCCTCATGGGGGAAGAACAGAGGCCCGAACTGGTCAGGAGGACAAGGATGGTTTCCAGGAAGACCCAGGAGTTGAACCGGAGCTGGCATGGCAGGCCGCCCAAAATATGTTCCAGGGCCACTGCACACGGGACAACCTCATCATTTCCCCATTTTGCAAATAAAAGGCTAGGCAGCTGGCAGTTCTGCCTCTTCGCTCCCTGACTTTAAACCTCTCCCCCAACACACTAAATCCACCTTTCGCTAACACTCACAACCCTTCCCTCTCCCATAGGCCATCACTTCACCTTCCCTCTCCCTCAGTCCTTCACTTCACCTTCCCTCTCCCTTAACACTCCCTGACCTTCCCCCTCCCTCAGCCCTTCCCACTCACCTTCCGCTCCTTCCCACTCTCCCTCAGCCCTTCCCACTCACCTTCCACTCCTTCCTACTACCACACCTCCCCCTCCCCCCTTCAAGGGTCCTACCAGTATCACACAGTGAACATAAGAACTAGGAACAGGAGTAGGCCATCTGGCTCCTTGTGCCTGCTCCAGCATTCAATAAGATCATGGCTGATCTTTTTGTGGACTCAGCTCCACTTACCCGCCCGCTCGCTATAACCCTTAATTCCTTTACTGTTCAAAAATCTATCTATTTTTGCCTTAAAAACATCCATCGAGGTAGCTTCAATTGCTTCACTGGGCAGGGAATTCCACAGATTTACAAGCCTTTGAGTGAAGAAATTCCTCCTCAATTCAGTCCTAAATCTGTTCCCACTTATTTTAAGGTTATGCTTCCTAGTTGTATTTTCATCCTCCAGTGGAGGGCAGCACGGTGGCATAGTGGTTAGCACAATTGCTTCACAGCTCCAGGGTCCCAGGTTCGATTCCCGGCTGGGTCACTGTCTGTGCGGAGTCTGCACGTCCTCCCCATATGTGCGTGGGTTTCCTCCGGGAGCTCCGGTTTCCTCACACAGTCCAAAGATGTGCGGGTTAGGTGGATTGGCCATGATAAATTGCCCTTAGTGTCCAAAAAGGCTAAGTGGGGGTTGCAGGGATAGGATAGATACGTGGGCTTCAGTGGGTTGCTCTTTGTAAGGGCCGGTGCAGACTCGATGGGCTCAATGGTCTCCTTCTGCACTGTAAATTCAATCTATGAAACAACCTCCCTGCTTCTATCCTAACCATTCCCTTCATAATTTTATATGTTTCTTCTAAATTCCGATGAGTATAGTCCCAGTCTACTCGGTCTCTCCTCACTCCCGGGAAGCAAGTTTGGGACAGAGCGGACTGATGGTGCAAAAGTGTTTAATGGTGAGTATTTACAACATGTGTGTATTCCACCTCACTATCTACTCTCTGCTACATCTGTGCCAACTTATGGGTCATCTATCTTCCTAATCTTTCATGGCCTACCACTTCTTCTAGTTGGTACCCCAGACAACACATCAGAAGTGGAGCCGCTTGTCTTGCTCTCTGCTCTGTGATACCCTTGTCGTTCATCCTCTGGACGGCCTGGACCTGGATGGGCCTGGTCAGCTTTTGGGGTCACAGGTGATGACAGGTCATCCTGTTCTGCCTGCTGCCTATGAGATGTGCCAGTGTCGGATGGGGGGCTTTTCGGAAGGGCTGAGGTGTACCTGCACTGCGATGAGCTCCAACGCCTCCTTCTTCCTTTGGGTGCTTGCTGGCCTCTGGGCTGTTCCATGGGACATGTGGTGAGGCCGAGAGAGTTCCGGAGATCCCACCATCACTTGGCACTGCCAGTCCTAGAAGCCCACCCTGGTCTTAACCATGGTTTCGATGCCCTCATCGATGTCGCATTGAGATTGGGACACGGTCCCATATCTAAGGAATCATGTTCGCCTTGGACAGGCCCAGAGGAGGTTCACAAAAATGAATCGGGAATGAAGGGCTTGTCATACGAGGAGCAGTTAAGAACCCTGGGTCTGTACTCGATGGAGTTTAGAAGGATGAGGGGGGATCTCATTGAAACTTACAGAATACTGAGAGGCCTGGATAGAGTGGACGAGAAGAAGACGTTTTCACTAGTAGAAGAACTAGAACCTGAGGGCACAGCCTCATACACAAGGGATCACCCTTTAAAACTGAGATGAGGAGGAATTTCTTCAGCCAGAGGGTGGTGTATCTGTGGAACTCATTGCAGCAGGAAGCTGTGGAGGCCAAATCACTGAGTGTCTTTAGACATAGGTTTATAAGAGATAGGATGTATAATCATCTGGAAAGGAATAATTTGATTAGAGATAGTCAACATGGTTTTGTGAAGGTAGGTCGTGCCTCACAAACCTTATTGAGTTCTTTGAGAAGGTGACCAAACAGGTGGATGAGGATAAATCAGTTGATGTGGTGTATATGGCTTTCAGTAAAGCGTTTGATAAGGTTCCCCACGGTAGGCTATTGCAGAAAATACGGAGGCATGGGATTCAGGGTGATTTAGCAGTTTGGATCAGAAATTGGCTAGCTGGAAGAAGACAAAGGGTGGTGGTTGATGGGAAATGTTCTGACTGGTGTCCAGTTATTAGTGGTGTACCACAAGGATCTGTTTTGGGGCCGTTGCTGTTTTTCATTTTTATAAATGACCTGGAGGAGTGCGCAGAAGGATGGGTGAGTAAATTTGCAGATGACACTAAAGTCGGTGGAGTTGTGGACAGTGCAGAAGGATGTTACAAGTTACAGAGGGACACAGATAAGCTGCAGAGCTGTGCTGAGAGGTGGCAAATGGAGTTTAATGCAGAAAAGTGTGAGATGATTCATTTTGGAAGGAATAACAGGAAGACAGAGTACTGGGCTAATGGTAAGATTCTTGGTAGCGTGGATGAGCAGAGAGATCTTGGTGTCCATGTCCATAGATCCCTGAAGGTTGCCACCCATGTTGAGAGGGTTGTTAAGAAGGTGTACGGTGTGTTAGCTTTTATTGGTAGAGGAATGAGTTTCGGAGCCATGAGGTCATGTTGCAGTTGTACAAAACTCTGGTGCGGCCACATTTGGAGTATTGCGTGCAGTTCTGGTCGCCACATTATAGGAAGGATGGGGAAGCATTGGAAGGTCGTGAGTCTTTAAAATACTCTTCCACGCAGAGCAATGGAGGCTGGGTCATTGAATATACTCAAGGCCGAGTTAGGCAGATTTTTGATCGGTAAAGGGAGTCAAGGATTATAGGGGGAAGCAGGAAAGTGATGTTGATGTCATAATCAGACCAGCCATAATCTTATTGAATGGTGGAGCAGGATCAATGGGCTGAATGGCCTCCTCCTGCTCTGATTTCTTATAATCTAATTTTTTAATCTGGCACAAAAGTGGGTACTGTTACATTGCAGATCAGCCATGATCTTACTGAATGGTGGAACAGGCTGGAGGTACGAAGTAGGCTGCTTCTGTCCCTATGTTCTGACATACTGCACCATTATATATTATTGCTCTCAGATGGCGAGGAGCCTGATTCCCATGTGCGTGCTGCCATTTTGTATTCTCTTTTGTACAGCTCGATGCTGTGGCTGCACTAAAGCTTGATGTTTTCATCTCATCACCTCACTGTGATTCAGTTTATGCCCACTGGCAGTGAGCAATCAGGCCTTTCCCACCTGCAGCGATTAAAGAGTTTTATTTCTGTATGAAGCTCTGGTTGATCGGCCAGCATCCATGCAGGAACTGAGAAGTGAGGCGGAGAGTTCTGACTCATGGGCAGCCAGCCCAGAAATCTAATCTCTGAGTTTCTGGTCCAAGTTGAAGTCCTGTATTGTCCCTAGCTAAAACAACTAGTTTATTTTATCAGTATTACCGCTCTTCTTCCAAATGTTTAAATTTGTGATGGCCATGTGGTGAATGTGATTCACACCGGATTATAATCTGTATATACATGTGTCTATATTGTAAGTGCAGTTGCACTACCTGACCACCAGGGGGAGTAGCTCTGGGAATGCTCGAGAATTGTACTGGGCTTCTCCCTTGGCTCTGCCCAGGACTCCTCCCCAGGGAGCTGCTGTATAAAGATCAGTGCCACATGGTCAGCCGGCCAGTTCACCGAAAGTTCAATGGCTAACAGGTTGGCTCTGTTGTGAGTATATTAAAACCGCTATTCTAATCCTACAAGCATGTGTCCGTAGAATTGTTGGTTCCAACAGGCCATAGACTTCAGTTTCCACAGGTCAAATCTACATATCTTATCCAACCATAACCAAACCATTAACACTGTGAATGGAGCATCATGCCACATTATTAACAATCTCCCTGTTACTAGAATCGCACACACTCCAGACATGATCGTCAGCCTTGAGGGTAGCAACGCCAAGGTTGGCCGACTGTCAGGAAACTGAGTTGTTTAAAGTCATCTATATTTGTGTTCGTGGATATTAGAAATAAGATAAAGCTTTAGTAAGTTTAATTTTGTGTCCCTGTCTAAGAAAGGGTTAAAACTTTAGTTACTTCATGTTAAAGAAAGGTGTCTGCATATCTGTGGGTTTTGGTCATTTTAAACTGTGCCTGCATTGTAATTAATGGGCCCATGACATGAAAGTAAACAGGGATTAAAGGAAAAACTTTGTTGTTGCTTAGCAACCGGGCCACCTCGGTCCGGAAGAATTTCCCTGTTTAATTTAAGCTGGACCCAGAAGAAACTGTAAATGACAAGAGAGCTGCAAGGGAGCAGACTTTCCAAAAGAATAAAGAAAGTCCAGAAACGAGGGAGTTAAAATTTCATGTCTCAGTCAGCACGGTAGCACAGTGGTTAGCACAGTTGCTTCACAGCTCAATGGCCCCAGGTTCGATTCGTGGCTTGGGTCACTGTCTGTGCGGAGTCTGCGCGTTCTCCCTGTGTCTGCATGGGTTTCCTCCGGGTGCTCCAGTTTCCTCCCACTGTCCAAAGATATGCAGTTAGGTAGATTGACCATGCTAAATTGCCCTTTGTGTCCAAAAAGTTTTAGGTGGGGTTACTGGGTAGGGTGGGAGTGTGGGCATAAGTGGGGTGCTGTTCCAAGTGTTGCTCATTCTGGGTGAGTGTGCTTAACACTCAATTTGGCTCTGTTTCGTTCGTTAGCTTTGGAGTCGCCAGGTATCGTTAAGATACCGCCACAAGTTTCAAGGTCAAGTTCAAAGCAATAAAACCATACATCAATTAGTAAGTTCAAACAAGACACGTTTATTATATTACAGTAATCTACTAATCATGCATATAAACTATAAGACTAGGCTAATCCTACCACTACTAGGCCAAATACTTATCTGGATAAGGGGACTGCCGGATCAGGGAACAATGGCTTCTAGCTTTGTCCAGGGTCCGCAGGCTTCCAGTGGTTATGGTCTAAAGGAGTCAGGAGTGTCTATTCCCGTAGCGTGCGTTGTGACTTACTTGCTGGCGGTTTCTGTCCAGACCTCTCCTGCACAAGGTTCTTCTGCTGCAACGGCGTTCTGCTGGGAGGGCTAGCTGGTCAAGGAGAGGCTGGCAGAGAGAGAGAGCTGGGGTCTCTTCCCAATCGATTGATTTGAATTCCCCAATAGCGGGGCAGTTGCTCGATCACTGGGGCGGTTCTTGGGACTTATTGTTTTGGGCTTCTTTGGCGCTGAAAAGTCTGGCCTTCCATTGAATGTATCGATTAGTGTTAACTTGTTTCTTTTGTGCCTGGGGATCGCCCGGTATCGCCTCATTAGTATGCTAACTGTTTCTTTTCATAGTGCTGTCTGGTTTCTGCAACAGTCAAACTGGTTTCTGCAGCAGTCCAAATATACAAGCGCTTTGCAAGCTGCTTGATTTTTACAACATGTCTAATTTCCCTGCATTCCTTGCAATCTTCCATTTTGTGTTGGGCAGTGGTCACCCCAGGTGGCTACACTCAAGGGCCAGTTCAGACTTGATGGGCTGAATGGCCTCCCTCTGTCCTGTAAATTCTATGATTCTATGACAACAGTTAAATTAAAGGAACAAGAACGAGAAGGCTGGACAAGTCTTGTTGGGTGAAATTAAAGTAAAAAGCAGAGGAAGTGCTCTGAGTTAAAGAAGCCGATTTAAAGTGGGAAGTCCGACATCCAAGTAAGTGAAAGTTTGGAGACATCTTAATCTGTTCAGCAGGGGTGTATTTTTGGCATGGCTGTGTACCTGAGATATTGTGTGGGAACTTAAATGCACGTGACAATGTAAGGCAGAGGAATATTGAAAGGGAAGCATCTTAGTGGGGCATTTTAGTGAAGAGGCTCCTGGGTCACCTTCTGGTGCACACGTCACACATGTTGTAGCACATTGGGTGAAGGCAGGGACACCCGAAGGAGTGGATGGTCAGAGGGCTGCCCGATCCCAGGAACCAGTTGTGATGATTCCATCATCACTGGTAGACATGCAGACACAGAGCCAGGATTTACAGGAGGGGGTGACAGCAACTTTCCAGCTCCTGTAGGTAAGCTGGAAGAGTCCAACCTCCTTCAGGCATAAGAGATGGTGCCAACAATGTGTGGCACCCAGACGAACACTGAACAGTGGCATCTGCCGTGGAAGGCCAGGGGCAGAAGCCAGAGCCATGGGTCAAGATGTCCAAGGCTTGAGGCACACTGTGCGGTCGATGGCTGAGGTGAAGGACAGGAGGGACGAGTCACAGGCAGACATCTACTGGGCCCACATGGACATTGCTGCAGCATTCCTGAGCATGGCCAAGTCATAAAGTGTCCTGGCTGAGGGCACTGAGAGCGTTGGATGGGTGCTGACTGACCTTAGCCAGTCACAGAGGGACATTCACAGATAGAGAGGGATATTATTGAGGCAGTGAGGAACATAGAACATAGGAAGTAGAACAGAACAGCACAGTATAGGCCCTTCGGCCCATGATGTTGTGCCGACCATTTATCCTAATCTAAGATCAACCTAACCTACACCCTTCAATTTACTCCTGTCCATGTGCCTGTCCAATTGTCGCTTAAATGTCCCTAATGACTCCGACTCCACCACCTCCACTGGCAATGCATTCCACGCACCCACCACTCTCTGTGTAAAGAACCTACCTCTGACATCTCCCCTATACCTTCCTCCAATCACCCTTAAAATTATGTCCCCTCCTGACAGCCATTGCCGCCCTGGGGAAAAGTCTCTGGCTATCAACTCTATCTATTTCTCTCAGCATCTTTACATCTCCATCAAGTCACCTCTCTTCCTTCTTCGCTCCAGTGAGAAAAGCCCAAGTTCCCTCAAGACATGCCCTCCAGTTCAGGCAGCATCCTGGTAAATCCTGGACAGGAGGTCGGGCGGGCGCTATTGCTCCATCTCTACTGATCCTAGTGGTTTCCCTAGCCAGCTCTGCCGTCTGAACCTTGTGCTCTTTAGGGGCAACAAACTACACAGGAAGATGAGGGAGAGAGGGCAGCCATAGGCCGAGAGATTGCATACTGTGAAAAGAGATAACCCACTTATCTTCACACTGCTTGCTGCTTCACCCAGCCACAAACTATTTTTCTCCGAATTTGCTGCTAATAGGCCCATTGGTAAACTCATCAGCAGCAAACATAGGAGAAAAATGGCCTGTGATTGGATGAGAAGCTCCTGGTAGATCTCTCATTTAACTTACCCATAGTTTGAATACAGGGTCCACAAGTTTGTGTACAGGGTCCACGGACAGATCGAGGCGCTTGGGAGGCCAAATTGTGGCCTCTGGCCAAAGGCTGGACCAACCTGCCTCTGGCAATGCAGTGCTCCCTCAGCACCCCAGGCTTGGGTTTTGTGCTCAGGTCCTGGAGTGCGACTTGAACATGGAACTTTGTGCCTCTGAGGTGAGAGTGCTAACTCTGGCGGAAACGCACGGTGAAATCATTGAATACCAAAATAAGGAGGGCCAACAACATTTATATTACTCTGAGCAACTTATTGACTTAAACACACTTAATTGTTTTTGAAACCTTGCATACGCATCTAATATCTTCTTCCAGCCCGGTCCCTCCAGCCTGACAGTGTGGGCCCTGCCTCCATTTCTTTTGCACAGAGTGCTGCACAATGCGGCGGGAAAGGCTGGCTGTGCAGCCAACTGGCTGCCTGCCGGGTTTCTCGCCTCAGCCGCCACTCTGTGCAGAAAATGGAAAATTCCGCCAACGTTTTGAATCCGTATGACTCTTCCACAGAACCGATGAGGGATAGAATTCTGGGAGGGGCCGTGCAGATAGAAGGTCAGGGATAGGTCGGAGCTAAGGAGGGATTGACAAAGATGTCATGGGCCATAAGAGAAAAGGGGTTGTCGATGGTGCCATTAAGGACCGAAGAAGGTGCTAACAGTGGCAGAAAGGTAAAACAGCAGAATGTGTCAATCGAGACATATCTTCCTTCTCCTGGAATCCATTGTTATCCCTAGACACAACAAAGACAAAAATAATCCTTTTTAGGATTCCATTTACCATTACAAAGATAGGCCCATCTAAACTCCACATGTAAGAAGGTATAAAAGCAATTTTTACAGTTTGAAGGAAACGAGGACTATTTCTGTCACAGTGGCCATTTAAAATTGAACTAATCCCAGATTTACAATTTGAAGCAGGCAGGAATAATGGTGCTTAAGCAACATTGGAAACAAGTTACAACGGGTGTTTGACCCGTTCCAAATTACTGTACCTGCCAGGTAATCTGGTGCCCTGAGAACATTAACTTTTCATTTTGTGAATATTCCGAACAATCTCAGTTAAACAGATGTTATGGTCCAGCTAGAAGCCAGGAAGCGAAGGGTTAAAAACTTCACTGGAAATCTTAGCTACGATCAGCCACGTTACAGACAGGGACAGATAATTGAAAACAGAAAGTAAAAAATCCTCACTTAATAAACTTCAAATGAATCACACTCATGCCCTGAATAATTTCGAGCCAGGCACTGGAAAGTCTTTTGTGTGACTAAAAAAGGGGTAAGTCATAATTCTTGGAAAACTTAGTTGTGACCTGCTGAATTTTCTCACAAAAGTGGGCTTGAGATGCTGAAATATCAGATTTATACCGAATGAAAATAATGGAACTCCCACAAAGATTTCTCATTTAAAAAAAAATTTTAGAGTATCCAATTCATTTTTCCCAATTAAGGGGCAATTTAGCATGGCCAATCCACCTATCCGGCACATCTTTTGGGTTGTGGGGGCGAAACCCACGCAAACACGGGGAGAATGTGCAAACTCCACACGGACAGTGACCCAGAGCCGGGATTGAACCTGGGACCTCAGCGCCATGAGACAACCGTTCTGTGCTGCCCTAAGATTTCTCACTTTCACGTGGATTTCCTGTTGACTTAAGATTTAAAGATGCTACAAAATAACAGCACCAAACTCGGCCATTCGGTCCAAGCTTGTATTTATGTTTCACTTGCCCCCCTTTCCATCCATCCTTCCTTATCAAACGTTATCAGCATATCCCTCTATTCCCTTCTACCTCATGTGTTTATCTAGCATCGATGTAAATGCATCAACACTAGCTTGTCTAATCCCTGGACCGCAGGCCATAACTCGCCTTCCAAAGCCTCTGTACAGGCCCACAGACTCACTCTTCAAATTACACAGAATTTGAATAAAGATCTGCAAGGATCTGCGTGTGCAATCAGAGATAGATTCTCTCCTGCATTTGTGGCTGATAGGCTCACTAATTGGCCTACTAGCAGCAAATTCAGGAGAGAATCAGTCTCCGAATGGGCGAGTAGTGAATATTGTAAAGATGATTGGCTGCTCCTTTGTTTTCAGAGCCCGTGTTCTCTCATGCTCCTACCTTGGCATCACCTCCCCCCCCCCCCCCCCCCCCCTTCCCTAAGGAGTACAGGGCCTAGGTGGTGGAGTGAGAAGAGAGGCCAAGAGGATAAACAGGTGAGAATGAAAGCAAGAAACTGCTTGGAAGATAAACAATAAGCAGGGTGGCAAGCAGAAGTAACAAGTGTCCAACAATCGGGAGGAGGTTGTGAAGGTCCACCAAGTCGCTGGAGATTGGTAGACCAGAGAGTGGTTGGAGGTTGGGTAGGCCCGGAAGTGGCTGGAGGCCGAGTAGGCCCAGGTGTTGCTGGACATTGAGTAGGCCCAGGAGTGGCTGGAGGTTGGGTAGGCCCAGGAGTTGCTGGAGGTCGGGTAGGCCCAGGAGTGTCTGGAGATTGGGTAGGCCCAGGAGTGGCTGGAGGTTGGGTAGGCCCAGGAGTTGCTGGAGGTCGGGTAGGCCCGAGAGTGGCTGAAGGTTGGCTAGCTCTGTGAGCAGCTGGAGGTTGGGTCGGCCTGTGAGATGCTAGAGGTTGTGTAGGCCCCGGAATGGCTGGAGGCTAGATAGGTCTGGGAGCTTTAGGGACTTGATGCGTCTTTATCTTGGATCTAAGGTGAATGTAATATCCCATATGGAACCTATGGGGTGGAAATGCCTGCCTTCCCTGTGCTCCTGGCGGAGTAGAAGCTCCCCCACTAGCGACAGGGTATCTCAACCGACGTATATAAGGTTGGCCAGTAAGGCACATACAGAAAGGAATCCAGCTAGATCTACTGGGCAATGCATATATTGTCATTTTTGTAAATGAAAATTTAGGCGCGATTCTCTCCAAAAGTTTCGAGGTTAATTTGTAGCGGGTTTTTCAGGGTGCTTCCTGCTGGCTCTGCCGGCGAGTTACCCACCGCTATTCAATGGCATTTTTTTCGGCCCTGGGGAGTTTCTCACTGGTGTAGCCCACACTCAGAATTTATTTTAGTAATGGGGAGCTGAACTCAGAGATCAGACCGCCATTTTGAAAGTGTGCCCTAATCGCTATGTGAGCTTGTGGGTCACCCCCTCCCATGGGCAATGCCACCCTCTCCACACACATGGGCACTACCCCACACCCCCCAAGTGAGGACATCCCTGGGTGCCCCCCTCTTTCAGGCCCCCCCAAGCCCCCTTACAGCACCTCCCCGAGGCCCCTATTTACAGGCCCTGCACTCTCCCACCCTTCAAAACCCCCCTCCACCCTCATTTCATGGGCATGGCCCCTTGCACCCTAGCCCTTGGCAGTGCAACCCTGGCACTTGGGCACCCTTTCACTGCCATCCTGGCACCCAGGCAGTACTCCTGCCAGCTTGGAAGTGCCATCCGGGCACCTTGGCAGTGTCAGGGTGACAGTGCCAAGGTGGCAGTGCAAAGGTGTGAGTTGGGCAGTGCCAAGGCGCCCAAGCAGAGGGCCAGGGAGCCACCCTGCACTTACCTTGAGTATCCTGGGGTATCCGGTAGCCCCGGAGACCCTCTGAGTGCCGTTCTGCCTGGTCCACGTTTGTGTGGACCAGCACTGATCAGCGCCCAGCTGAGGCCTAACTGGGGAGGCCGAAGAGTTGAGGGATCCATTGGATCCTGTGCAGGTAGGTCATAAGTAGGTTTACGACCTACGTCCGCGAGCATCATTCAGTTGTGCCCATTTGGGGTGGAGTTCTGACTCCGACGTTTCATGGGACTTCGGAGAATCCGGGAAGGCATGGAGGCTGTTGGGATGCTCTCTGCAAGCCTCTCCCGGCCTTCTCCGGCCATGTTGTGCTCAAGCGAGAGCAAAATGCGGCTGGAGAATCGTGCCGTTTATTTCTTATTTTACTCGATGTGGACTCCCCGTGTCTTTATTAAACTGGCGGCGAGGGGTAAACTGGTTTGCTGTCGATGCTACAACCTACTCAGCTGAGCCACCTCCCCGATTTTCTGGACCCAGATTTGGATTTCTTTGATTCACTTTGCATCTGTTTGGGAGGTTAGATGCATTTGATGCTGGTGCTGAAGAATGGAACCAATATGCTGAAGGAATGCGGTATTTCTTCAGGGCCAGGCGGTCACACTATTGACGGCCTGTTGGCTGCATACATTCGGGGTGATCCATAATCTCACATACCCGGCGCCACTGGATACGTGATCATTCGACCATCTCCGTGTCCTTATTAAAGCGAGCAAGACTGAACAACATTCTGTCAGTTCTGGTCTACAAGTAGACATAATCTGTAGAGGAACTGAAGCCGTATGACAGCAGAAAAGAGCCGGATATGCCAAAACAATGTCAACACAAAATGCAACCCTGTTTGACCCCCGCTGCAGATGATGTTGCCCTGTCATAGCTGACCTTCCCTATGATGCTGTGATGGAACGCGGCAGATCATATCGGGCAGTATCAACGACAGCTAATTTTCTTCATCAGCTTAAATAGACCCCCCTCTGCTCACATGCTTGAATACCTCGGTGAGATGCAGGAAGACAATTATCCGTGCTTGGTTCATGGCATCTATTTTGCAGCTGCCGGATTGAGAAGATCAGTCAATTGTGGATCTTCCAGTTCTGAAAACCACACTGGGATTTAGGGTAGATGCAATCAGCCAGGAACTGCAATCTTCGTCATCAGGAATAGAGATTTCTCCCAAGATGCTCAGCAGGGGAGATGCCATGACAGTTGTTGCATTCACTGCAATTGCTCTTGCTCTTGTACATGGTCACAGTCTTTGTATTATGCATATCCTCGGGCACATCCACCCTCCTTCCACAGAGACAGAGAGGTCCATGCAGGTGCTGCAGGAGCACTAGTATCCTGTACTTAATAAGGTTGAACAGTATAACATCATCACCTGAGCATTGCCAATAGCAAGTGAGTCCTTAGCTTTGCTAAGCTCCTCCACAGTGGGTTGGATATCCAGGTCTACCATGATAGGCCAGCATTTTCTATTCTGTTCAAAGCTTCCTTGATGACCATGCTTTCCTCGAGTCCAACTCGAGGTAGTGTTCCATCCATCTCTCCATCTGCTTATTGAAGTTGGTGATGATCTCAATTATCTTTGTTTGTAATGGAGCTAATGCCCCTGTTTTCATCCCTGTACCTCTCATATTCCCTGTGCTGGACTCATAGAATTAGAGATTCATGATGACACAGAAGGAAGCCACTCAGTCCCCTGAGTCCAGGTCAGCTCTCTGTCCCTGCCCCACCTCCCACCCCTCCCCTCTCTCTCCACCCCTCATCTCCAGAACCTTAAATCTGGATCTCTCATTCCCTGCACCATCTGCTAATGGGCGCAGCTTTCTTTTGTCAGCCTTACCCAAATCTCTCACAATCCCGTCCACCTATATCAAATTTCCCCTTAATCTCCTTTGCGTCAAGGAGAAGAACCCCAGCTTCTCCAACTTAACCTTGGAGCTAAAATCCCGGCGTCCCTGGACTGTTCTGGAGAATCTGTCTGCAGGCCCTGAGAGACCCTCACATCCTTTCGAAAGTGTGGTGGTGGAACTGGACACAATACTCTAGTTGTGACCGTACCAGAGCTTTAGAAAGATTCAGCATTACTTCCCCCCGATTTTATACTCATTGCTTCTATTCATAAAGGCCAAAATCCTACCCGCTTCTACTACCCCCCCTCAATGTGGCCACCTTCAAAGATCTATGAGCATGAAACCCCAGATTCCCATGCTCATTCTTTTGAACAATGTCATTTCACGGTAGCACAGTGGTTAGCACAGTTGCCTCACAGCTCCAGGGTCCGAGGTTCGATTCCCGGCTTGGGCCTCTGTCGGTGTGGGAGTCTGCACATTCTCCCTGTGTCTGCGTGGGTTCCTCCGGGTGCACCGATTTCCTCCCACAAGTCCCGAAAGACGTGCTAATTAGGTAATTTGGACATTCTGAATTCTCCCTCTGTGTACCCAAACAGGCGCCGGAATGTCGTGACTAGGGGCTTTTGCAGTAACTTCATTGCGATGTTAATGTAAGCCTACTTGTGACAATAAACATTATTATTATTATTAATTCCACAATGTAGAGGAGGCTACATCAAGAGCAACAAATACAGTGCGGCACAGTGGTTCGCACTGCTGCTTCACAGCGCCAGGGACCCGGGTTCAATTCCTGGCCTTGGGTGACTGTCTGTGTGGAGTTTAAATGTTCTCCCCCTATTTGTTTGGGTTTCCTCCGGTTGCTCCGGTTTCCTCCCATGTCCAAAGATGTGCAGGTTAGGTGGATTTGCCATGATATATTGCCCTTAGTGCCCCAAGATATGCAGGTTAGGTGAGGTTGCGGGAGTAGGGTGGTGAATGGGACTAGGTAGGTGCTCCTTTCAGGGGTCGGTTGCAGACTCGATGGGCCAAATAGCCTGCTTCTGCACGATGGATTCTATGAAAGAAATTTACCTTTTGACTCTGCACTCTACAGCCTCTTAACTCACCTCTGTGTTCACAATGGAGGATCATGATCTGTGCCGCCATCGTGCTTCATTTTTTTTCTGTGAGTTCATTTTTAAAAAATTGTTTATTTAATATCCTTTACTTTGCTTTGGATGCCATTACACAACACACACATCTTTCGTTTCTCTATTTTGTACCACTCCCTTTGACTTTGATGATGAATCTTTGTCATTTAATCCCGCCACATAATATCACAGACCTTTCATTTGATCTTTCCTCCCCTCAAAATTTGGTACATTTCTATTTTCATAGAATCCCCACAGTGCAGGAAGAGGCCATTTGGCCCATCATGTTGTACCGACCCTCTGAAACGAGGACTCCACTCCCCCATCCTACCCCAATAACCCTTAACTTAACCTCACATCTTTGGACACTAAGGGATATTTAGCGCGGCCAATCCACTTAACTGTACATTTGAACTGTGGGAGGAAACAAGAGCACCGGGAGGATACCCACACAGACACAAGGAGAACGTGCAAACTCCACACTGGCAGTCATCCCAAGGCCGGAATTGAACCTGGGTCCCTGGCATTGTGAGGTAGCAGTGCTGACCACTGTGCCACAATGCTGCCACCTTAGATCCGATGAAGAATCATCAGCCTAAAACATTAACTCCACAGATTGTGCTAGACCTTTGCAGCATGTTCGGTTTTCCAGCATCTGCAGAATTTCGCAGTAAGTCTCTGGAACCTCTGACTCAGAGACTGGACACTGTTAATCCACAACTACTGACTATCAAATGGCTGTCTTGCTATTTTCCGTTAAGATTTGGCGGAAAGCTGTCGAAACCTCTGCAGAATTTCAGGAAACGTTTAGCTTCCTCCATATGGAATGGGTTTTTTTAAAACACCATTTTAGACATTGCACTTGAATGCCTGCATTAATCAGTGCTGCCTCATTCATTATTTCAAACACAATTCCATTAAATCATTGTTACATATTTCAGTTGAATGAACAGTAACAAGATAAAGGAAACAATTCCCTAATTGCTTTTCTGTAATGTTTCCAAAATATTGCTACCTCGGTTGATTTGCCTTCTGGTTGTTTAGCTGTAAGCTCTCAACCGTAACACAAAAGTCATAAATTATGTAGGGAACATTACAAACAACACAGCCCTGTACTATTAATAAGCTTACACGCAATGGAAACCAAATTAGTCAGGTGTTTAATAGTTGGCACAGTGGTTAGCACTGGCTGCCTTCTCAACTGGGACCCGGTTTCAATTACAGCCTCGGATGACTGTGTGAAATTTGTACGTTCGCCCCATGTCTGTGTGGGGTTTCCTCAGGGTGCTCCGGTTTCCTCCACAGTCCAAAGATGTGCAGGTTTGGTGGATTGAACCATAGCCAAAGTGCCCTTTAGTGTCGAAAGTTGGTGCATGTTAGGTAAGGTTGCAGGGTTTGGGTAGGGGAGTGGGTCTTACGTAAGGTGCTCTTTCAGAGGGTCGGTGAAACTCTTCCTCTAACCATGTCCTCTAACCATTTAGGGCAGCATGGTAGCATGGTGGTTAGCATAAAATGCTTCACAGCTCCAGGTCCCAGGTTCGATTCCCGGCTGGGTCACTGTCTGTGCGGAGTCTGCACGTCCTCCCCGTGTGTTGCGTGGGTTTCCTCCGGGTGCTCCGGTTTCCTCCCACAGTCCAAAGATGTGCGGGTTAGGTGGATTGGGCCATGCTAAATTGCCCGTACTGTCCTAAAATGTAAGGTTAAGGGGGGGGGGGGTTGTTGGGTTACGGGTATAGGGTGGATATGTGGGTTTGAGTAGGGTGATCATTGCTCGGCACAACGTGGAGGGGCCGAAGGGCCTGTTCTGTGCTGTACTGTTCTATGTTCTATGTCCACTAACAAGCACATTCATTGATTAATAATGGTTAGCTGGCTGAGCTTGAAGGTTCTAGGTTCAAGGCCCAATCCAGCATTTGAACACAAAATCTACGCTGAGACTCTAGTGCAGTAATAGTGGGGGCTGCACTGTTGGGGGTCTCATCTTTGAGATGCAACATAAACTGAGGTCCCACCTTCTATCCCGAGTAGATGCAAAATACCCCATGGTGCTATTTTCTGGGCTGCACGGTAGCACAGTGGGTTAGCACTGTTGCCTCACAGTGCCAGGGTCCCAGGTTCGATTCCCGCTTGGGTCACTGTTTGTGCGGAGCCTGCACGTTCTCCCCGTGTCTGTGTGGGCTTCATCCGAGTGCTCTGGTTTCCTCCACAGTCCTGAAAGATGAGCTGTTAGGTGAATTGGACATTTTGAATTCTCCCTCAATGTATCCGAACAGGCGCCGAGTGTGGCGACTAGGGGATTTTCAGTAACCTCATTGCAGTGTTAATGTAAGCCTACTTGTGACAATAATAGATTATTATTATGATTATTATTATAAGAGCAGATGGGAGGGGAGTATCCCCGTTATCATGGACAATATTTACCCCCCCCCCCCCCCCAATTTACTTCACAGAAACAAATTATCTGGTCATTATCACATTGTTGTTTGCGGGAGATTACTTTGCACAAATTGGTTGTGGTGTTTCCAACATTTCACTTCAAAAGCACTTTGTTTTGTAAAGGACTTCGAGGCAAGTGGTCGCAAACGCCTGTATATAAATGCAAGTTTTCCTTTGTTTAGTTCATCTTGTTGCAGTCTTCAAATCCTGTGTTGTGCATGACGCTTACATGAATGCGATTCAGTAGTTATTTACCCTGTTCTTGTTTTCTGATGTTTGTGAGAGATATGCAAGGCCCCGTATAAATACAAATTTCTTCTAACACATAGCACTGCAAACAAACACATCAAGGTGGGCAAACTAGAGATTATTGCTTGCAGTCTCCAAATTGACTGGTCTTCACTTGGAAGGAGTTAACATTTGCAATCTTTTCACAAAATTGGTTTCGAGAAAAGAATAAGGATAATCCCAGAGATATTCAGGTTCACACACAAGGTATTGGTGCTCAAATGATTTGGCTCATTTGCCCGGCACTTACATAGAAACATGGGGCAGGATTCTCAGTTTGGGAGAGTATGTTCCCCTGCCGGAAGTGAATCGTATCGACTGGGAGGGCTGTTCAGATGAGATTCAGGATGTGCAAATGGGCCAGCACGCTGCCCTTGTGAAACGCATGTGATTCCCGGCCCTGCTGGTGTCTGAGTCATTGGGGCCGGGATTCGTGTTGAAGTGTCTGACAAATTGGAGCTGCTAATAGGTGATCCATTCACCACAGACCGTCATTCCTGCCAAGAAGGTGGCCGAGTCGTCCTTTGGGATCGGCGGAGCCCCGGGGTTGCAGCCTCTTCGGGTGGCTGGGTGGTGACGGTTGGTGTGCATATGAGGGTGGACTCCGGGGGTATTTCGGTCCGAGCTCCGTTACTCACCGGTGCGATGGGCGAAGGGGGGCGCAGGAAACCTATAGGCGTGAGGGCGCAGGGCGTGGGGGGGTTGGGGTGGGGTGTAGTGTGAGGGGTACCTCGGCGGTGGTGGTGGTGGTGGTGGATCCTGCAGGCGCTAGGTCCCGGAGGGAAACGGTGCCCTGACGGCCGTCGGGGTATTCAATAAAGGCATAGTGTGTGGTTCAAGTGTAGCAGTAGTACCCTCTCTACTAGTGGGGTCCGTTTTGTGTGTCTGGACGTGCTTCCGGAGGAGAGCCGGGTCCGGTGTCCTCACCAAGATGGGAGCGAAGCCCCGTGGTAGTGCCCCTAGGGAAAACAAATAGTCGTTCGTGAGGGGTCTGGTTGGTGGCAGTGCACAGGAGGGACCTAATTGCATGGAGCACGTCGGGGAGGACCTCCTGCCAGTGGGAGGGTCGGGAGATTCCTGGACCGGAGGGTCAGTAGGACGGTCTTCCAGACCGTCGCGTTCTCCCTCTCCACCTGCCCGTTCCCCTCGGGTTATAGCTGGTAGTCCTGCTCGAGGTGATGCCTTTGTCGAGCAGGTACTGACGCAGCTCGTCGCTCATGAAGGACGAACCCCTGTCGCTGTGTACGTAGCTGGGGAAACCGAGCAGGGTGAAGGCACTGTGCAGGGCTCTGATGACTGTGTGGGAGGTCATATCAGGGCACGGGATGGCAAAGGCAGCGCCGGCCCTAGGGTTGCTGGCGCCCCGGGCAAGCTGAACTTCGGCGCCCTTCGGGGGGGGGGGGGGGGGGGCGGGGCGGGGGCCGAGGGGGGGGGGCGGGGGCGGGGGGGGGCCGAGGCGGGGGAGGAGGTGCGGGGCCGAGGCGGGGGAGGGGGGGGCGGGGCCGAGGCGGCACGGGGGGGCGGGGGCCGAGGCGGCGCGGGGGTGGGCCCGAGGCGGCGGGGGGGGGGTGGGCCGTGCGGCGGCGGGGGGGGGGGGCGGGCCCCGAGGCGGGCGGGGGGGGTGGCGGGCCCGAGGCGGCGGGGGGTGGCGGGCCCGAGGCGGCGGGGGGGGGGCGGGCCCGAGGGCGGACGGAAGGGGGGGGGCGGGCGGAGGGGGCCGCCCTGGGGGAGGGCGGCCACCGCGCATGCGCTGGTTGGCACCGGCCCAACTGCGCATGCGCAGGACCCGAGTCTCTGGCGCCCCTAACACTGGCGCCCCGGGCGACTGCCCGAGTTGCCGGTGCCTTGGGCCGGCCCGGGCAAAGGGGAAGTGGGAGAATGCGTCTATGACGTTGAGAAAGTACACATATCGATTTGGTCGAGGGAGGTGGCCCTTTGAAAATCGATGCTCAGGGCGTGCAAAGGGCCAGGTGGGCCTTGTCTGGTCTATAGAAGTGCGGTTTGCACTCTGCAAAGATCGGGCAATCCCTGGTGATGGCTTTTACCTCCCTCGGTGGAGAAAGGCAGATTTTGGGCTTTGATGTAGTGGTCGAGCCGGGTGACCCCCGGGTGGCAGAGGTCATTGTGGATAGCCTTTTGGCGGTCGTCTTGCGCGCTGGCGCATGTGCCGCGGGACAGGGCATCTGTGGGCTCGTTGAGCTCCCTGGTCGATATATGATGTCATAATTATAGGTGGAGAGTTCGATCCTCCACCTCAAGATTTTATCGTTTTTTATTTGCCCCTTTGCGAGTTGTCGAACATGAAGGCACCGATCTTTGGTCGGTGATGTGGGTAAACCTCCTATCTGCGAGGTAGTGCCTCCAGTGCCGTACGGCTTCCACAATGGCTTGAGCTTCTTTTTCGACTGAGGAGTGTCGAAGTTCCGAAGCGGAGAGGGTTCGGGAGAAGAAGGCAACTGGTCTCCCTGCCTGATTCAGAGTGGCGGCGAGAGCGACCTCTTGAGGCGTCGCTCTCCACCTGAAAGGGGACGGATTCATCCACCACCCGCATGGCGGCTTTGGCAATGTCTTCCTTGATGCAGTTGAAGGCCTGGCGGGCCTCTGCTGACAGTGGGAAGAGTGTGGTCTTAAATAGTGGGTGGGCTTTGGGGACCCACTGGGCGTAATACGAGAAGAATCCCAGGCACCTCTTGAGAGCCCTGGGACAATGAGGGAGAGGGCGTTGTAAGAGGGAGTTGCATACGGTCCGGGTCAGGGCCCATGACTTCCGTTTTCCGTGACATAGCCGAGGATGGCTAGTCTGGTAGTCCGGAAAACGCATTTCTCCTTATTGCCGGTGAGATTGAGTTTCTGGGCGGTTTGGAGAAATCGGTGGAGGTTGGCGTCGTGGTCCTGCTGATCATGGCTGCAGATGGTGACATTATCCAAGTACGGAAACGTGGCCCGCAGCCCGTACTGGTCCACCATTCGGTCCATTGCTCGTTGGAACACCGAGACCGCCAAAGGGGACCCGGAAGAAATAGAAGAGGCGGCCATCTGCCTCGAACGGCGTGTAGTGGCGGTCCTCCGGGCAGATTGGGAGCTGGTGGTATGCAGACTTCAGATCCACCGTGGAGAATATGCGGTACTGGGCGATTTGGTTGACCATGTCTGCAATTCTGGGGAGGGGGTACGCATCGAGGTGCGTGAACCGGTTAATGGTTTGGCTAAAATCAACCACCATCCGGAACTTTTCCCCCGTCTTGACGACCACCACCTGAGCTCTCCAGGGGCTGTTACTGGCCTTTATGTTTCCCTCACGTAGGAGCCGCTGGGCTTCGTCTCTGATGAATACTCTGTCCTGCAGGCTGTACCGCCTGCTGCGGGTGGCTACTGGTTTACAGTTAGCCGTTAAGTTAGCGAAGAGTGGAGGGCGTCGATTTTTAGCGTCGCTAAGCTGCATATAGTGAGAGGAGGTAGGGGTCCGCCGAAGCTGAGTGTGAGGCTCTTGAGGTTGCATTGAAAGTCGATCCCGAGTAAGAGCGGGGTGCAGAGGTCGGAGAGTATGTCCAGCTGGAAATTAGAGTAGCTGGCGCCCTGAATCGTTAGGGTCGCAACAGTGCGAGCCCAAGGCGAGGGAGATAGTTTGCCATGCAGGGAAGATAGGGAGCGAACAGCGTCTTACCAGGTCAGGATGTACGAAGCTCTCAGTGCTCCCGGAGTCGAAGAGGCACGGTGTCTTGTATCCGTTGATTTGAACGGACATCATCGAGCTCCTGAGGTGCTTCGGACGCGACTGGTCCAACGTGACTGCGTTGAGTCGTGGGTAGTCGGTGGCTCGATCAGCAGTGCTGGAGTGGCCCCGTGATGACTGTTCGTGGAGGTCATAGTCGTCGAGGTAAACATCGGTTGATGGCCAAGATGGCGACCCCGTTGATCGCACGTGGCGGGCGATGAAGAGATGGCTGCCCCCGTGGGTCGCACGTGGCGGGCGGCGAGGAAGATGGCGCCCAAGATGGCGGCCCCCATGACACGCACATGGCCGGCCACGTGGGGGAGGATTGCCAAGATGGCGGCCCCCATGAGTCGCACATGTCGGGCTGAGGCGGAGTCGGCAGACACGCTGCAACGTTGCGGGGCCTGCGAGTTGGGAGAGCGATTGCTCTGGACTTGCGGGGGAGTTAGAGGGTTTTGATTTCACCAGGCATATTTTGGCACAATGTCCTTTTCTACCGTAGCTGCTGCAGGTCGCATTGTGGACGGGCAGTGCTGCCATGGGTGTTGGGCTGGCCACAAAAATGGCACGCTAGCGCTCCATAGTGGGTGGGTTGCCTCGCGGCACAGGCCTGGGGCAGTCGCTGGTCGGAGGGTCCACGATGGGGTCGCTTGGTCTGCGGGAATGAGTTGAGACTTTGAAATGCGACCTCCATTGTGGTGGCTGGCACTACCATGTCCTCCAAGTTCTGGGCCCCTTTTTCGAGTAGTCACTGGCGCACATAGTTAGACCGGAGCCCCGCAATGCATACATCATGGACAGCGAGTTCCATATGCTGGGAGGCAGTTACAGCCTGAAGTTGCATTCCCCGAGCAAGGGCTTTTAAGTCGCGCAGGAAGTCCTCCAGCGACTCTGCGGGGCGCTGGCGGCGGATAGAAAAAAATGTGCCGCGCGTAGATCTCATTTACCGGCCACACGTATAATCGGTCGAGCATAGTGAGGGCCTCGGTATACGAGTTGGTACAGTTGAGTTGCGTAGAGATGTGATGGCTCACCCATGCGTGCAGTAGGCCGAGTTTCTGCTCCTCTGTAGTCTCGGAGGTGGTCGATGCAGCCAGGTAGGCCTTGAAACACCGAAGCCAGTGTAGAAAGATTTCCTTTGCCTCTGCAGCCTGCGGGTCGAGTTCTAGTCGATCAGGTTTGAGGGCTGATTCCATAGTAGTTTTCTTAAGTCTATTAAATTGATGTGACCATCAATTCACTCGAGACACGATAGGAAGTAAACTGTGGTTTTAATAGACTTACAACTGAGCCTGCCTGCAACCAGAAGAACTGAGGGCAGGCTCACAAGGCTGCAGCACTTTATACTTTTGGTAGTGGGAGGGGCCATGGGTGGAGCCGAGGGTGGGCCCTGTACAAGCTCTTCATTTCCCCCTGTGGGCAGAGCCGCGCAATGGCTCACATACAGAGCCCACAAGGACACAATACTATACAGTGTGAATTACAGGAAGTACATTCACCACACTCACTATGCCCATTCTTTGTCCCGAAGGATAGGCCGGCCCATAATAGGCACGTAGTGTTAGCGGTCAGGCTCCTGGGTCACCCTCTGCTGAGCACCACACACATGCTGCAGTACATCAGGTGGAAGCAGGGAATCCCCAGGGAGTGGACAGTCAGAGAGCAGTCTCAGGGTACAGATATAGGTGTCGTGCTTCTGGGAAGTATGATCCAATCTCTGATGCAGATGCAGACATACAAGCAGAAATTACAGAAGGGGGTGTCAACATCTTTCCAGTATCAGCAAGTCCAGCTGGAGGGGTCCAGCTGCCTTCAGGTGCAGGAGGTGGTGCTGACAATGTGTGGCACCCAGGTCAACACCGAAAAGGGTGGCGTTTGCGTTGGAAGGCCTGGGGAAGATGTCAGGTCCATGTGTCAGGACATCCAGTGCGAACCCCCAGGATTGGCAGAGCCAGGTGATGTTGGCACCTCCATAGGTCACTCCAGCCTCACCTCCATCCCATGCAGTAGCCAGGGAGCCAGCGAACACCCTGAGTGAGGAGGAAGTAATGGGGCCCATGCTGGTGCCTCCTGCAGAGGAGGTGCTGGATTCAGTGCTTCTGAATCCCCCACCTCACACTGGTGCAACTCCGGGCAGCGGGCAGAACAGGTGGGCACGTCGCCGGCCGAGACACATGATATTGGCTGCCAGGGAGACCTCAGAAGGAGACCTCAGAACAGAGGGTGAGACAAGCAGCAAGCAACCTCCATTTCTGATGTGCTGTTTGGGGAAACACCTCGAAGGAGCAGTAAGCCGCGGACGATAAGGAAGATAGATGGTACTTAAGTTGGCATGGGTGTAGTCGATAGAAGATAGCCAGGGGTTGGGGCACACCATTGTACATAGTCGCCATTAAACACTTTTGCACCACCAGTCTGACCTACCTCTAACCTCTGTGTGATGGGTGTGGAGGATGGGCTGGCCCAATCACCCTACACTGATAGTGGCTGTCCTCCTCCATGCTCCAATAGTACCATCTGGCACAGGTGGCGCACGGTCTCCCCTGTGAGCTGGAGCGAGCTTCGGCACATGCGGTCTGGCAGTTCCTCAAAGGACAGATGCCGATGGTATTTACATGCTCTCATGCAGTGCCTCCTTCACACCTCCTCCGTGGCTTCTTGGATGACTGGCACCCAGGCGTCACAAGCTGGCCCCTGCTCTTGTGGGGCAGGCCCCTCTTGTGCAGGGTCCTCCCTGAGCAGGCCTTGTTCCTCCAGCCTCCATGCATCTGCAGCAGCAGCTGTGACCAGGTAGGTAGCAAGCATCCTTGGCTGTGCTCCAACATCCATTTCTCTGCAGGGAGGAAGGGGGAGAGACAGAGAATGTCCCTGACAACAGGGGTACCAGTTGTGGTGATATGCCTATGTGGCCGACAGCGGTACCTTCCAGTCCCACCTCTGACAATGGGTTTTCACAGTGTTTGCGTCCTCCGTTTTTGGGTAACTCATATCAGGAGAGGGTTGTTATCAGCAAGACCAGAAAACCCTGCCGGTGGGACCCAGCCAGTGGGACCCTGCCGGTGGGGACACTCAGGGGTGGGATCTGACTATAAAAGACATGAACATCTAGCGAGTCAGTCAAAGGTGTTGATACAATCTCACACCTCCACCACGTGGCTAAGAGCTAGTCTGGTTCAGTCAGACAGAATAACCACACTTCAGCTAGCAGAGAGTCGAACTCACAGAGAACTGTGCTAACTGTGCTATTAGTTCAATAAACCTGATTGAACTAACTTCAAGGTCTTGGAGTATCTTTCTGATCTAAGCTGCATCCAGTTGCAGCCAGTGTTAGACCAGTGTATCTAACATGACAGAGGGGAACAGAAAACGACAGTGTTACACAGCCCGACATGCAGCACTGACGGTGGATAGCTGTGGCCTCAGTGGCCAAAGTTAATGGTATGGGTGCCGGCATGTGGTGCAGGGTGGGGGGTTCCTGGTGGGTGGGTGGGTGGGGGGGGGGGGGGGGGTTGGTGGGGTTACGGTTGTGTGGGACAGGGGTTGGTGCCAGGTGCATAATGCTGCTTACTCACCCTGGCCTCCTGAGGAGGTGGTGCAGTTTTTGTCGGCAGGGCTGGTCGGTCTGGACAGTGGTGCCCACAGCGCTGACCGCGTTTGGCAGCCTCTTTCCCAGGCCGGGGTACAGGGTCATCCGCCTTTCCTCCACAGCATCCAGAAGGATTTCGAGCTCTGCATCCGTGAACCGTGAGGCCTTGTGTCTTGCTGCCATCTTGTTGGCTGGGATGGTGCGTATGGGGAGTGGAGTGTGTGTATGTGGTTACAACTTGTCAGCCTCCTGAGTGTCAATCGTGAAACCGGTGAATCCGGCACCATTTCTCATTGGAGTCAATTGTGTTCCATGTGGTGCCAGCCCTAGCCCCTTAACAGTAGCGGACTTGATTCAGCTGTGGCACCTTGCTGTGGTCTCCCTTGTGAGCTGGAACGAGCTTCGGCACATGCGGTCTGGCAGTTCCTCAAAGGACAGATGCCGAATTCTGTATCCGTGTCAACACAGTCTCACAAACGGAGATTCTCGCTCCCTTTCACTCTTGCTCTCACACACTTTTTTCTCCGCCACCCTGTGCAGCTGAGCCGCTCCTGGTGTCACAGACATGGCTCTCGTTGGCAATCCCCTGAGAAGCCATCTCCACCAGCAGTATCCAAAATGGACAACCTGTTGGAGAGGGGGATAGACTCAGGGGTCGCCTGCACCACCTGCCTAACGCTTTTTACTCCATCTGGCGGTCAGCCATTCCCTTTCTGCCTGTGCCCTCTATACCAGCGGTGTGCCAACTCACTGTATGCACTATCCACGAAGGTCTCAACCTTGTAGATACCCGCAGTGACTCCAGCTGCTGCCCTAGATCTGAAACGTGGATATTGAGTAGAATTATATAACACCTACAGTGCAGAAGGAGGCCATTTGGCCCTTTGAGTCTGCACCGACCCTCTGAATGAACACTCCACCAAGGCCCAACACCCCCCCCCCCCCCCCCATCCTCATGACCCCACCTAACCATTGGACACTAAGGAGCAATTTATCATGGCCAGTTCACCAAGCCTCCACATCTTTGGACTGTGGGAGGAAACTGGAGGAAACCTATGCAGACATGGGAAGAATGGACAAACTCCACACAGACATTCACCCAAGGCCGGAATTGAACCCCGGTCCCCAGTGGCGCTGTGAGGCAGCAGTGCTAACCACTGTGCCACTGTGCCACAGCTAGAGACACGTCCAGCACATGTGGTCACCCAGACACTGGAATGCTCCAACCCTTCGCAGGAGGATCCTAACCATGGCCTATTTAACCTTTCCAGTGGCAGTGTGTCCTCAGCAGGCAGTCCTGCGCCGTGGAAGATGCCAGCCTGCAACACTCAGTTGGCCACAACTTGTTGGACTGGAAGACCAACGAGTTTGAGGAAGATCAAAGAGCATTTTTCACCAACTTGATGACCCATCCCTGCTCATCACTTTCCTTCTAAGCAGCCAGCAGACGTTTAACCTCAAAATGTCAAAATGTCATATTGGAAAATCACTGTTAGCAGCATTGATAGATCCAGTGTGGTTTGTTTCCCCCCCAAGGTGCATTATGTATCGCCATCCTGTGGCACAAAATGGAATGTGCAGCATTATCACGAACCACTTATTTGACTCAAAACACTCCCGGCCTACAAAGTATAAGCAGATCACTCAATTCAGATGTCTCAAAGTTTTATCCCTTAAGTTATATTCAGGAGCTCAACTTCACTATCGACTTTGGTGTTCGATTTTTAACAATATGTAATTTTGCGGTCAACTGCATTCCTCTGCATGGTTGTAAAGTATGTGTGTACCATCCACAGGGTACGCTGCAGCAACCTGCCATGGTTTCCTTAGCAACAACTCCCATTATAAATGATCAATACTGTTTGGAACAGTGATGGACAACCTAGACTAGTGAGTGACCCTCCCCCATTCAGTGGGCCGCATGATTCAAATCGGGCTTGTTCTCTAATCATGACCCTTCAATAAGATTAAATATATTTAATACACTCTGAATATTTCATAAGGAGTTATTAAAAATGCTTTATCATTTATATATTAATAGAACTGTCATCAACTTCAAATGTTAAAGACAAAATAAATATTTATGCTTGATTGGATACAGAATCAACCTGTTTTTCCAGTGAGAACAAACCAAGTTCCTCCAACCTCTCCTCATAGCTAATGCCCTCCATACCAGGCAACATCCTGGTAAATCTTTTCTGTACCCTCTCCAAAGCCTCCACATCCTTCTGGCAGTGGGGCGACCAGAATTGAACACTATATTCCAAGTGCGGCCTAACTAAGGTTCTAGACACGGCTCTCACAGTCAATGTTGTGAGCAATCAGCACGCACCTCACTTCATTTGCCCTTGCTTCATCTGCGAATCAGTTCAGCCATACTGATAGGAAAAAAAGCTACATGGACGGAATTCAGCGGAATGTGGCAACTCTGCGTGTGGGTAACGATCAACTAAATGCCTGGTGGGCTGCATTCAGAGGCCAAATGGGCTGCAGTTGCCCACCATCGGTCTTGAAGGGCAAGGGCAGCAAGCACATGGGAACACCACCATCAGCAAATTCCCCTCCAAGTCACTCACCATCCTGACCTGGAACAAAGAAAATTACAGTACAGGAACAGGCCCTTCGAGCCTGCACCGACCATGCTTCCCGTCTGAACTAAAAACCCCTACTCCTGCGGGACAGCTTTTTTGTGGAGAGAGTTCTACGTTTCCACTCTGCTTGCGAGGGAGAAGTGTGTTTTGACATCACCCCTGAATAGCCTGGATCTAATGTCAAGGTTATTCACCACTGTTCTGGATTCCCGCGCCAGAAGAAGCAGCCTGTGTCTGTGGTGATTTGTGGTGATTGTCCCTTTAAGAAAACACAGCAGAAGAGGGTCACCAGTCTTGAGGGGCCAATTGGGACTGAGAAGTGGGCAATCACCCTCTCTCGGATAGAAGACATGTAATGGACTTGGGAAGCCTGGGGTCTACTGGCCTTTTGTATAGTTTTTCTTATTAATGAATACCTTTAGTGTTTCTAATCAAGTCTGCGAACGTCTAACTTGACTTCCGGGCGGCGAGCGAGGAGGTCGCAGGGAGAGGGGCTCCCGCAAGCGGTGGACAGCAGGAGGAACAGCCCCCCCCCCCCCCCCCCCCCGACAGGCCGGACGGCGGAGGAGGAGCGCCGGCGGAGGAGCCGGAGCCGAGGAGCCGGAGCGGAGGAGCCGAGGAGCCGGGGCGGAGGAGCCGAGGAGCCGGGGCGGAGGAGCCGAGGAGCCGGGGCGGAGGAGCCGAGGAGCCGGGGCGGAGGAGCCGAGGAGCCGGGGCGGAGGAGCCGAGGAGCCGAGGAGCCGGGGCGGAGGAGCCGAGGAGCCGGAGCGGAGGAGCCGAGGAGCCGGAGCCGAGGAGCCGGAGCGGAGGAGCCGAGGAGCCGGAGCGGGAGCGGAGGAGCCGGAGCGGAGGAGCCGGAGCGGCGACAGGGGGGCCCAACAGCAGCAGGTCCATCCCCTCTCCCTCCCCCCCCCCCCCCCCCCCCCCACGCGGGCCAGGAGCGGTGCGGCGGCGGCGGCCCCTCTTCTCTCCCCCCCCCACGCGACCCAGGAGCGGTGCGGCGGCGGCGGCGGCGGCGGCGGCGGCCCCTCTTCTCTTCCCCCCCCCCCCCCCCCCCCCCCCCCCCCCCACGCGGGCCAGGAGCGGTGCGGCGGCGGCGGCGGCGGCGGCGGCCCCTCTTCTCTTTTTCCCCCCCCCCCCCCCCCCCCCCCCCCACGCGGGCCAGGAGCGGTGCGGCGGCGGCGGCCCCTCTTCTCTCCCCCCCCCCCCCCCCCCCCCCCCCACGCGGGCCAGGAGCGGTGCGGCGGCGGCGGCCCCTCTTCTCTCCCCCCCCCCCCCCCCCCCCACGCGGGCCAGGAGCGGTGCGGCGGCGGCGGCCCCTCTTCTCTCCCCCCCCCCCCCCCAGCCAGCAGCGGGGACCCCCCCCCCCCCCCAGCCAACAGCGGGGACCCCCCCCCCCAGCCAGCAGCGGGGACCCCCCCCCCCCAAGCCAGCAGCGGGGACACAACCCCCCCCCCCCCAAGCCAGCAGCGGGGACACAACCCCCCCCCCCCAGCCAGCAGCGGGGACACAACCCCCCCCCCCCCCAGCCCAGCAGCGGGGACACAACCCCCCCCCCCCCCCAGCCAGCAGCGGCCCCCCCCCCCCCAGCAGCGACCACCGGCCCACTCGCCCCTCCCCCCCCCCCCCAACTGCTGTGACCACCACGTGGCAAAGACAAAGGGACTTCTCTCTCTCTCCTGGTTGAGTGGGGAAAAAAGAAAAAGAGACTTGTATTTCTGTTCTTCCCAAAAGAAAACTGGTAAAGAGAAAAGGGGTAGGGGAAATAATTAAAAAAAAAAAAAAATATATATATATATATATACATATATAGATATATAATAATAAATAAAATAAAATAGGGTGCGGAAAAGGGGGAAAAAGAAGAACAAGGAGAGAAGAAAAGATGAAGGGAAGGGGGAGAAAAAAGTGCCAGAAAGGAGCCAAGAGAAAGGGGGCACCGGAAGTAGACTGGGCAAAGGGAAAGCCAGCTCGGGCGTACGAGTCAACACGCGAAGCGGCGGGAAGGATGCTTCGCCGCATCCAGAAGAGCTGGACGGGCGGGGCAACCTCTCCCCTGGGGTTAGAGGGGGGGCGTGAATTGGAAGGAAGCCTTTGCCGAGGTGGTGAGGGAGCAGCTGCAGGCATTCAAGGCAGAGTTAAAAGCAGACGCAGAGGCCGCAGCACAGGCAGCAGTGACCAGGGCCATGTCAGGGGTGCAGCAGGTTCTGACCAGATTGGAGAAGAAGTGGATGCCCAAGGGAAGATACTGGAAGCCCAAGGGAAGATACTGGAAGCCCAGGGGGCAACCATTAAAGAGCTGGAGAAGGCAGCGACTGACGCGAGCGACCGGGTCATATCCCTGGAGAGGGGAATGGTGAAACTGAGTGCAACACAGGGGAGCCTGAAGGGCAGGGTAGACGACCAGGAGATCAGCTCAAGAAGGCAAAATATCAAGATAGTGGGCCTGCCAGAGGGGATAGAGGGTAGAAATCCCACAACATTCGTGGCTGCGATGCTGGGCTCCTTAGTGGGGCGGAAACTTTTCCCACCCCACCGGAAATGGACAGAGCTCATCGGTCACTGCGCCCGAAGCCCAAGGAAGGGGAAAAACCGAGAGCAGTTATAGCCAGACTGCACCGGTACCGGGATAGGGAGACAATCCTGCGCTGGGCCAAGGAGAATAGAGCCTGCAATTGGGACGGGCACGCCATCCGAATCTACGAGGATTTTGGAGCGGACATAGCTAAGAGACGGGCGGAGTTCAACAGAGCGAAAGCAGCTCTCTATAAGAACAAAGTACGTTTTGGTATGCTGTACCCAGCAAAACTCTGGGTCACATACCAACACAAGGAATATTTCTTTACAGCCCCTGCCGAGGCGAATAGATTCGTCGAGGAGCACGGGCTGGAAAAACGCCATGGGAAGTAGGGACGAGGGGCCCATGGCAAGGAGACACGTCATGCCGACGGGGGGGTGGGGAGGGGCGAGGCAAAGCCAGCCCCCTCCCCCCTGGCAGAAACACCCAGAACGGAAAACAACCCAATGCCCTAGGGCCCGCTCCAGGTGGGAGGCCAGGCCCCGGCACGAGGGAACGGGAGTACTGGAGAGGGGAGAGGGGAAGCGGGACAGCAACCTCCGAGAGGGGAGCCACCGTGCTAGCAGGAAAGCTAGCGAAGGGGGTGCGCAACAGAGCAGGGCCGCAGCGCACCCCCAACAGGGGGGAAGGCGCCAGGCAGGGGAGGGGGGGGATCACCCATCAAAGGTGGGAGAGCAAATGGGGACAGGAATGGGGGAGAGAGGGGCAATGGAGGGGTACACAGGGGTATCCCCGAAAGGGATAGAGCGGGGGGGGGGGGGGGGCACCCGGGGGCGAGAGACCAGGGAGGGGAAACGCAGGGACGAAGGGACAAAAGAGGCCAGTAAGGGAATAGGGCCACAAAGTGCCACAGACAAGGGCTCGAAACAGGGAACTGCTGCAAGCACCCACCCAGTACGGTCTGTGGGTGAAGGGGCCCCCCGGAGTGCAGGGGACTACCCGCGTGGCGGACACAAAGTGGACGGCCATGGCGGGTGTCCCCGGGACAAGGGGGGAACCCCGGAGCGCAGGGACCCGACCGCATGGGGAGAGCAGTGATAGTGGACATCCTGGACGGCCCCCTAACATAGGGAAACCCCAGAGGGCAGGGGCGCGTCCACCGGACAAATATGGTTAACCCCACAGGAGCAAGGGGGCAGAAGCCCCCCACCAGAATAGTCACCTGGAACGTAAGGGGACTTAACGGCCCAGTGAAGAGATCTAGAGTCCTCACCCACCTTAGAAACATGAGGGCCGACATAGTCTTCCTCCAAGAGACGCACTTGAGGGAGCAGGACCAACTGCGGGTAAGAAAGGGCTGGGTGGGACAAACCTATCATTCCTGTTATGGGGCAAGGGCCAGGGGGGTGGCGATCCTGATTGGCAGAGGGACAATGTTTAGGGCGACAAAGACGGTTACGGACCCAGGGGGACGGTATGTCATGGTCAGCGGGGCCCTGGATGGGGCGCCGGTAGTTCTAGTTAACGTGTACGCGCCCAACTGGGACGACACGAGCTTCATCCAAAAGACCATGGCAGAAATCCCGGACATAGCGACGCACCGACTAATCATGGGGGGGGACTTCAACTGTGTACAGGACCCAACGACGGACAGATCAACCCCAGAACGGGGAAAACCTCAAACATGGCAAGGGAACTCAGCCACTATATGGAGCAGATGGAGCAGTAGACCCCTGGAGATTCGCCCACCCGGGGGAGAAAGAATTCTCTTTCTTCTCCCCAGTACACAACGTGTACACCAGAATTGACTTCTTTGTGGTGGGGAAAACGGTGCTTCCAGAGATAGACAAGGTGGAATACTCCGCAATTGTGATATCAGACCACGCTCCACACTACATGGATGTGCGGCTAGAGACGGGAAGGGCCCAGCGCCCCAAATGGAGGTTGGACGGTGCCTTACTAGCTGACAAGGCCTTCAGCGAAAGGATAGCGCAGGCCATAGCGGAGTACACTGAGATCAACCAAAACGGGGAGGTCTCACCCTCCACGTTCTGGGAAGCGCTTAAGGCCGTACTAAGAGGGGAAATCATAGCCTACAAAGCGCAAAGAGATAGGGAGGAAAGGGTGGCTAGGCAGAAGCTGGTCGACTCCATACTGGAGGTAGACCATAAATACTCCGAGGCCCCGACTGTAGAACTCCTGGCGGAGAGAAAAGAATTACAAAGGAACTTTGACCTGCTCTCCACCAGGAAAGCAGTACACCAACTCCGCCAGGCACGCGGGGCCCTATACGAACACGGAGACAAAGCCAGCCGCCTGTTGGCCCACCAGCTGAGAAAGCAGGCAGCCAGCAGAGAAATTGCGCAAATCAGAGATACCAGAGGCACGTTGGAAACAGAACCAGAGAAGATTAACAAAACCTTCAAGGCCTTCTACCAAGAGCTGTACACCTCAGAGCCCCCAACGGGGAAGGCTGGGATGAACCGGTTTCTTGACGGACTGAACATACCAGTTGTGGGAGAGGGCAGAAAACGGGATCTGGAAGCACCACTAGCACTGGGAGAGATCATGGACAGCATTAGCTCCATGCAGGCGGGGAAGGCGCCGGGACCGGACGGATTCCCGGCGGACTTCTACAAAAAATTTGCGACAGCGCTGGCCCCGCACATGCGGGAGATGTTCACAGACTCGCTAGCTAGGGGCACGTTGCCACCCACGTTAGCACAGGCCTCAATCTCGCTGATACCTAAGAAAGACAAAGACCCAACGGAATGTGGGTCATACAGACCCATATCTCTGCTGAATGCAGACGCCAAAATACTGGCCAAAATCCTAGCCAAAAGGCTAGAAGACTGTGTACCTGAGGTGGTCACAGAGGACCAGACGGGCTTTGTCAAAGGTAGACAGCTGACCGCGAACATCAAGCGCCTGCTGAACGTGATAATGACCCCCTCCGGGGAGAGAACACAAGAGGTGATCGTCTCCCTGGACGCAGAAAAGGCCTTCGACAGAGTCGAATGGATATACCTCATAGAGGTACTGGAGCGGTTCGGGCTTGGAACAGGGTTCACAGCTTGGGTAAAGCTCCTGTACAACGCTCCCATGGCGAGTGTACAGACCAACAATACCAACTCCCAATACTTCCAGCTGCACAGGGGCACCAGACAAGGATGCCCACTGTCCCCGCTGCTGTTCGCACTAGCAATCGAACCGCTAGCAATCGCGCTCAGGGCAGCAAAAAATTGGAGGGGGATCCGAAGGGGAGGTAGAGAGCACAGAGTCTCACTCTATGCGGATGATCTGCTCCTCTATATCTCGGACCCACAAAGCAGCATGGACGGAATCATCGCGCTCCTGAAAGAGTTTGGAGCCTTCTCGGGCCCATTACACCCGCAAGGGGGGGGGGGGGGGGGCAGCACTAAAGGGGCTGCCGTTCAAACAAGCCCGACATAAATTCCGCTACCTGGGGATCCAAATAGCCCATGACTGGAAAGGGATCCACAAATGGAACCTCACCAGCCTGACGGAGGAAGTTAAAAAGGACCTGCAAAGATGGAACACACTCCCGCTCTCCCTCGCGGGGAGAGTTCAGACGATCAAAATGAACGTACTGCCCAGGTTCCTCTTCCTGTTTAGATCCATTCCGATCTACATCCCCAAGGCCTTTTTCAAAGCGCTGGACAAACTCATCATGGCGTTCGTATGGGGGGGTAAAAATGCTAGGATCCCAAAGAAGGTCTTACAAAAAACAAAAACCAGGGGAGGGTTAGCCCTCCCGAATCTACAATTCTACCACTGGGCAGCAACAGCCGAGCGAGTAAGGGGATGGATCCAGGAGCCAGAAGCTGAGTGGGTGCGTGCGGAGGAGGCCTCCTGCATGGGAACCTCCCTCCGGGCCCTCGCCACGGCAGCACTCCCATCCCCACCCAAAAAACACTCCAGCAGCCCAGTGGTGACAGCCACCCTCCAATCCTGGAACCAACTGCGGCAGCAACTTGGCCTGACCAAAATGTCGAACAGGGCTCCCATCTGCAACAACCATAGGTTCAAACCAGCACTGACCGACGCCACCTTCAAAAGGTGGAGGCAGGACGGGGGGACACTGACAGTCAGGGACCTATACACGGACGACAGGATCGCAACACTGGACGAACTGACAGAGAAATTTCAGCTAGCTGGGGGGAACGAGCTACGGTACCTGCAGTTCAAAAACTTCCTACGAAAGGAGACAAGGACGTACCCACAACCGCCACGACAGACACTACTGGAAGACCTACTGGACGCAAGTATCCTAGAGAAAGGGAACTGTAGTGACATGTATGACCGACTGGTAGATAGGGACGACACCGTACTGGACGCAACAAGGAGGAAATGGGAGGACGACCTGGGGATGGAGATCGGGTGGGGACTCTGGAGCGAAGCACTGCATAGGGTCAACTCCACCTCCACGTGCGCAAGGCTCAGCCTGACGCAACTAAAAGTGGTACATAGAGCCCACTTAACAAGAACCCGTATGAGTAGGTTCTTCCCGGAGGTGGAAGACAGATGTGAACGGTGCCAAAGAGGCCCGGCCAACCACGCCCACATGTTCTGGTCCTGCCCCAGACTCGTGGAGTACTGGACAGCCTTCTTCGAGGTAATGTCCAAAGTGGTGGGAGTGAGGGTGGAGCCATGCCCGATAGTGGCGGTCTTCGGGGTTTCAGAACAGCCAGATCTATTCCTGGGGAGGAGGGCGGATGCCCTTGCCTTTGCCTCCCTGATCGCCCGCCGTAGAATCCTGTTTGGCTGGCGGTCAGCAGCACCGCCCAGAGCTGCGGACTGGCTGTCCGACCTCTCGGAATCTCTCCAAATGGAGAAAATCAAATTTGCCATCCGAGGGTCGGACGACGGCTTCCACAGAACGTGGGAGCCATTCATGCAACTGTTCCGGGACCTATTTGTGGCCAATGTACAAGAGGAAGAATAGTCGGGGGAAGGTAGCGGGAGGGGGGGGGGGCTACAGGTTCGTTACGGGGGTTCGATGGCTAGCTAAGGCCCAAAACCAAGCTAAATAAACATGTTGAGGGGGGGAGGGGGGGGGGGGCGCAGTTACTACTACGAAGATGCTTACCTGTAAATATGTATGTTAATTTTTGCGTGTTTGTTTTTGTTTGTTTTTTTTTCTCTCTCCTAACAATTTGTAATTTGTTCAATATAAAATACGAAAACTGAATAAAAACATTTATAAAAAAAAAAAGTCTGCGAACGTGCATCATTGCACTCTCAGTCTCCCCTAGCACAGCCTTTAATTATCTCAAGTGCCTCAAACCCTTTAATCTTCCACAATCAAGTGAATAAAGGAACCCATCCTCATAATTTAATTATTTTAGCTGGCATACTGTTGGACCTGCAATGCACCCCTTCGAAGTCACAATATTTTCTTTCTCGTATAGACCATGAACAGAGGTGCAGCCAATTTGGTCTATTTAGGAACATCGGAACAGGATTAGGCCATTCAGCCCCTCGAGTCTATCCTGCCATTCAATCAGATCATGACTGATCTGTGGCCTAACTCCATGAACCTATTTTTCTAATCTTAAATTAAAGCGCCCACTTCTTTTTTTCCCAATTAAGGGGCAATTTAGCGTGGCCAATCCAGCTACCCTGCACATCTTTGCGTTGTGGGGATGAGACCCATGCAGACATGAGGACGCAGTGACTCAGGGCTGGGATCAAACATAGATACATAGAACAGTACAGCACAGAACAGGCCCTTCGGCCCTCGATGTTGTGCCGAGCCATGATCACCCCTACTCAAACCCACGTATTCACCCTATACCCGTAACCCAACAACCCCCCCCCCCCCCCCCCCCCCCCCCCTTAACCTTACTTTTTAGGACACTACGGGCGATTTAGCATGGCCAATCCACCTAACCCGCACATCTTTGGACTGTGGGAGGAAACCGGAGCACCCGGAGGAAATCCACGCACACACGGGGAGGACGTGCAGACTCCGCGCAGACAGTGACCCAGCCGGGAATCGAACCTGGGACCCTGGAGCTGTGAAGCATTTATGCTAACCACCATGCTACCGTGCTGCCCAGAAGCTTGGCACCGTGAGGCAGCAGTGCTAACCAGAGCACCATCGTACCGCTCCCAAACTCTATATACCTGCCTTTGGCCCATATCCTTTAACAAAAATCTATGTATCTCAGATTTAAAATGAAGTGATCGAGCTTCAACTGCTGTTTGTGGGAGAGAGTTCCTAACCTCAACAACCCTTTGAGTGAAGAAGTGCTTCCTCACATGTCTCGTGAATGGTCTAGTCCTAATTTCTAGACTATGCCCCCTAGTTTTAGAGCGTCCAACCAGTGGAAATATTAATATCTTTATCTACCCTCCTTTATTTTGTACCTGTTAAATTATTTTTAATTAATTAATTAAACAATTAAGTTGCTTGTACTCTCACTCTCGCTCTGAACTCTCGCTCGCACTCACACTGACAACAGAAACAACAGATTTGTAGGAGCCTGCACAAAACAAGTTACAACATAGAAAAAGTGGAACAGGAGGCAGTCATTTCTGTCCCTTGAGTCTGTCAATGAGATCATGTCCAATTTGCAACCTGACTCCAAATCACTTAATACCTTTGGTGAATAAAAATCTCACAATCTAATTTTTAAAATTAACCATTGATTTTGCATCCAAAGTCTGGCTCCAACGTTTTAGACAAAGGCCTCCAACATTGGACTGTCAACCAGTCTGGAATATTGTGCGTAGCTTTGGTCTCCTTAACTGAGGAAGGAGGGAGTGCAGAGAAGGTTTACCAGACTGATACCTGGAATGGCAGGACTGACGTATGAGGAAAGATTGAGTTGGTTAGGGTCATTTTTGCTGGAGTTCGGAAGAATGAGAGGGGATCTCAGAGAAACCTATAAAATTCTAACAGGACTAGAGAGGTAGATGTAGGAAGGATGTTCCCGATGGCAGGGGTGTTTAGAACCAGGGGTCACAATCTGAGGAAAGGGAATTGACCATTTCGGACTGAGATGAGGAGAAATCTCTTCACCCAGAGAGTAGTAAGCCTATGGAATTGGCTATCCCAGAAAGCAGTTGAAGCCCAAACAGCGTATATTTTCAAGAAGCAGTTAGATATAGCACTTGGGGTGAAGTGGATCAAAGGATATGGGGGAGTAGATAGCATCAGTCTATTGAATGATCAGCCATGATCATAATGAATGGTGGAAGAGGCTCGAAGAGTAAATTGGCCTATTTTCTATGTTTTTAAATAGTTACTGTCTATCTACCCTATCTGCCCCCCTTAATATCTTGAAAACGTCAATTAAATCACCCTCTGGCCCTCTAAATTCCAGTGAACACAACCCTGGTTTGCACCAACTTCCTTTATAACCCTGGGATGGAAACCATCTTACACTGGGGATGGATCTCTCATTTTTAAAAATATCTTTATTTGTATTTTCCAGAGTAACAGCTCAATTTATGGTGTACCTGGTATTTACATATAAAGTTGTTTCTTATTTACAGAGATTTTTACATGTGATCCCCGGAATGCCCCCCCAACACCACCCCCTTGCTCTCCCTTCCCCAGTTGGTAGGCTGGTTTCCCTCTGATGCACGATCAATCACTACTGAAGCAAGACTGTGGTCCTTTAATGAACAAGTAGTTACCCCAGCAGCTCCAGTACAGAATGACTGCTGTGGGTGAAACACAGGCTCTTATGCTCCGCCTGCTGGGCGGAACCAGCAGGCAGGTTCTACCACTCATAGTACAGTATAAGGTACATCCCACCAAGGTACCGTGATACCCCTAATATAGCCTACCACAACCTCTTAGTGCTGACTGCTGTTCTGGGCGTCACAATTTTTGCTGCTGTGGGAGGCCACACATCGTAGAGCAATAAAGCCTCAGTTGTATCCAACTCAAGACTTTGTGCAATTGATCGTGCATCAATTTATTGCTCTAAGATTTTCAAAAGGTGGACCTCCGTATCAAGCCGGATCGCTTGCAGCTGGATCCGCAATCAAGCGACGCCAAAAATGACTTTCAACACTGGCTAGCTTGTTTTGAGGCGTACATCAACTCAGCGTCCAGCCCTGTCTCGGAGGCTCAGAAGATACAGATCCTGTACTCAAGGTTGAGCTCCAGCGTCTTTCCTCTAATCCAGAACGCGCCAAACTACACCAAAGCCATGACGCTTCTCAAAGAGAATTACGCTGAGAAGATGAGCACGCTCTTCGCCAGGCACGTACTCGCCACTCGCTCTCAACTCCCTGATGAGTCCATAGAAGACTTCTGGTGGGCCCTAATCCCACTCGTCTGACTCTGTGACTGTCAGGCCGTTACGGCCACGGAATATTCAAACCTCCTCAAGCGGAACGCATTTGTTATGGGGATTGGGTTGGACCTCATACGCCAGCGACTGTTAGAAGGGGCCACGCTCGACCTAGCAGAGACAAAGAAACTAGCGCTCTCTATGATGGTCACCTCACGCAACGTTCAGGCCTACACCCCCAGCCGCATGGCCAACCCCTCCTACGCATCGTGGACCCCACAGACGGCCGCCCCGGCGGGGGCCTTACCCAGCCAATAAGCCTGCACCACGCACCAGCCAGCGAACCCCGGGGGTCCCTGATGTTACTTTTGTGTCCAGCAGAAACACCCCCGTCAACGCTGCCCGGCCCGCGCTGCCCTTTGTAAGGCTTGCGGCAAGAGGGGCACTTCGCCACGGTGTACCAGGCCCGCGCAGTCGCCGCTATCACCCCCACCCCCCTCATTTACGGACAATGGATGCCGCCATCTTCACCTCCCCAGACTACGCGCGGCCAGTGGGTGCCGCCATCTTCTCCCCCCAGACCAAGCGTGGCCAGTGGGCGCCGCCATCTTCTCCCCCTCAGACCACGCGCGGCCAGTGGGTGCCGCCATCTTCTCCCCCTCAGACCAAGCGTGGCCAGTGGGCGCCGCCATCTTCCCCTCCGAGCAACACATGCGGCCCATGGGCGTCGCAATCTTGTTCAACCCCCGCCACGTGCAGCCCATGGGCGCCGCCGTTTTGTCCTCCTCAAGATCTTCAGGTGCTGCCACCTTGTCTCCCCCACGGCACATGAGCACCGCCAGCGTTCCAGGACCTGTTCCCCCGGGCTCTCCATCATCCGACACCAGCGACAACCAACCACGACTCACCTCAGTGACCGTCGACCAGTCTCAACCGCACAACCTGGCCACAGCATCGACCAGCATTAAATCAACAGACACGTGACCGCTTGCCTGCTGGACTCCAGGAGCACCGAAAGCTTCATCCACCCGGATACGGTAAGGCGCTGCTCTCTCGCGGTACACCCTGCCAACCAAAAAGTCCCCCTGGCCTCCGGATCCCATTCCGTGGCGATCCGGGGGTACTGTACGGTCTACGTCCTCCCTAACCTCTGCCCTGCCCTACTAAGAGGCCTGGACTTCCAGTGCAACCTACAGAGCATAACCCTGAAATTCGGACCGTCCATATACCGCTTTCGAGGCGGACGGTCGTCTCTATCACTTGCTCAGGGTTCCTTTCGGCGTCACCAATGGGGTCTCGGTCTTCCAAAGGGAGATGGACCGAATGGTCGACCGGTACGGTTTGCGGGCCACCTTTCCGTACCTAGACAACGTCACCATCTGCGGCCATGATCAGCAGGACCACGACGCCAACCGTGCCAAATTTCTCCACACCGCCGCTCTCCTAAACCTCACCTACAACAAGGAGAAGTGCGTGTTTAGCACGACCCGCTTAGCCATCCTCGGCTATGTGGTCCAGAACGGAGTTCTGGGGTCCGATCCCGACCGCATGCGCCCCCTCATGGAGCTCCCCGTCCCCCACTACCCCAAGGCCCTCAAACGCTGCCTGGGGTTCTTTTCGTACTACACTCAGTGGGTCCCGAACTATGCAGACATGGCCCGCCCACTCATACAGTCAACACATTTTCCCCTGAAGGCCGAGTCACAACAGGCCTTTGCCCGTATCAGAGCCGATATCGCCACGTCCGGGATGCCGCAGTAGACAAGACACTGCCCTTTCAATTAGAGAGCGACGCATAAGACGTCGCCCTAGCCACCACGCTCAATCAAGCAGGCAGACCCGTGGCATTCTTTTCCCGCACCCTTCATGCCTCATAAATTCGGCACTCATCCATCGAAAAGAGGCCCAAGCTATCATTGAAGCTGTGTGGCATTGGAAGCATTACCTGGCCGGCAGGAGATTCACTCTCCTCACTGACCAACGTTTGGTGGCCTTCATGTTCAATAACACACAGCGGGGCAAGATCAAGAATGATAAGATCTTGAGGTGGAGGATTGAGCTCTCCACCGACAATTACAAGATTTTGTATCACCCCAGTAAGTTCAACGAGTCCCCTGACGCACTATCCGAGGTACATGTGCCAGCGCACAAGTAGACCAACTCCGGACCCTGCACGACAGCCTTTGTCACCCGGGAGTCACACGGTTGTACCATTTCATAAAGGCCCACAATCTGTCCTACTCCATCGAGGAAGTACGGACAATCACCAGGGACTGCCAGGTCTGTGCGGAGTGCAAGCCGCACTTCTACCGGCCGGATTGCGCACGCCTGGTGAAGGCCTCCCGCCCGTTTGAGCGCCTCAGCGTGGATTTCAAAGGGCCCCTCCCCTCCACCGACCGTAACACGTATTTTGTCGGTGTGGAGTACTCCAGATTCCCCATGCCCAGAATGAAGTGGAGGGCGTCGGGGAGGACCTCTTGCCAGTGGGAGGCTGGGAGATTTCTTGACCATCGGGCCAGCTGGACGGCCTTCCAGACCGTCCCATTCACCCGCTCCACCTGCCCGTTTCCCCGGGGGTTGTAGCTACTCGTCCTGCTCGAGGCAATGCCCCTGTTGAGCAGGTACTGGCGCAGGTCATTGCTCATAAATGAGGATCCCCGGTTGCTGTGGACGTAGGCAGGGAAACCGAACAGAGCGAAGATGGTGTTGAGGGCTTTGGTGACGATGGCAGACGTCATGTCAGGGCATGGGATGGCAAAGGGGAATCTTGAATATTCGTCAACCATATTGAGAAAGTACGTGTTGCGGTCAATGGAGGGGAGGGGCCCTTTGAAGTCCACGCTGAGGCTTTCAAAGGGGCGGGAGGCCTTCACCAGGCGCGCACTTCCTGGCCGGTAAAAGTACGGTTTACACTCAGCGCAGACCTGGCAGTCTCTGGTGATAGCCCTGACTTTCTCGATGGAGTAGGGCAGATTGTGGGCCTTTATGAAGTGATAAAAGCGGGTGACCCCTGGGTGACAGAGATGGTCGTGCAGGTTGCGGAGTCGGTCCACTTGTGCGCTGGTACATGTACCTCGGGATAGGGCATCGGGGGGCTCGTTGAGCTTACCGGGGCGATACAAAATCTCGTAATTGTAGGTGGAGAGCTCGATCCTCCACCTCAAGATTTTATCATTTTTGATCTTACCCTGCTGTGTGTTGTTAAACATGAAGGCAACCAACCATTGGTGAGTGAGGAGAATGAATCTCCTGCCAGCCAGGTAATGCTTCCAATGCTGCACAGCTTCCACGATTGCCCAAGCCTCCTTTTCGACAGAGGAGTGCCGAATTTCGGAGGCATGGAGGGTGCGGGAAAAGAATGCCACGGGCCTGACCTCCTGGTTGAGGGTGGCGGCCTGAGCGACGTCTGATGCATTGTTCTCGACTTGGAAGGGGAGCGTCTCGTCGACGGCGTGCATCGCGGCCTTGGCGATGTCGGTCTTGATACGGTTGAAGGCCTGGTGAGCCTCGGCTGTCAGGGGAAAAACTGTGGAGTGGATGAATGGGCGGGCCTTGTCCGCATAGTTAGGGACCAACTGGGCATAGTACGAGAAGAACCCCAGGCATCGTTTGAGGGTCTTGGGGCAGTGGGGGAGGGTGAGTTCAATGAGAGGGTGCATGCGATCGGGGTCGGGCTCTAGAACTCCGTTCTGAGCCACATAGCCGAGGATGGCTAATCGGTCCGTAATGAACACGCACTTCTCCTTGTTGTAGGTTAGGATGAGGAGTTTGGCAGTGTGGAGGAATTTGGAAAGTTTAGAGTCGTGGTCCTGCTGGTCATGACCGCAGATGGTGATGTTATCCAGGTACGGGGAAGTGGCCCGCAGTCCGTACCGGTCAACCATTCGGTCCATCTCCCTTTGGAAGACCGAGACCCCGTTAGTGATGCCGAAAGGAACCCTAAGGAAGTGGTAACTGCGGCCGTCTGCCTCAAACGCAGTGTACTGGCGGTCCGCTTTGCGAATGGGGAGCTGGTGGTAGACAGATTTCAGGTCCACTGTCTGGAAGACCCGGTACTTTGCAATCTGATTGACCATATCAGATATGCATGGGAGGGGGTACGCGTCGAGCTGCATGTACCGATTAATGGTCTGACTGTTGTTAATGACCATCCTGCTTTTCTCCCCAGTTTTCACCACTACCAGTTGAGCTCTCCAGGGGCTGCTGTTGGCCTCGATAATACCTTCCCGCAGAAGCCACTGGACCTCTGACCTGATGAAGGTCCTGTCCTGGGCACTGTACCTTCGTGGTGGCAACGGGTTTGCAATCCAGGGTGAGGGTCGCAAACAGGGAGGGTGGGTCGACCTTAAGGGTCGTGAGGCCACAAACAGTAAGGGGTGGTAAATTTCAGGTTAGGCTCTGGAAGTTGCACTGAAACTCCAGGCTGAGTAGCAAGGCAGCGCCGAGGTTGGGGAGGATGTAGAGCCGGAAGCCGCTGAACTCTACGCCCTGGATGGTGAGGGTGGCGATACAGTACCCACTAATCGCCACGGAGTGGGATCCAGACGCCAGGGAGATTCTCTGGTTGATGCGGCGTACCATGAGGGAGCAGTGCCTTACTGTATCGGGTAGATGAAGCTCTCAGTGCTCCCAGAGTCCAAAAAGCAGGATATCTTGTGCCCGTCGACCTTCACTGTCGTCAACGCGGTCACGCGGTTGTGCGGTCGTGACTGGTCGATTGTGATGGAGGCCAGACGTGGCTGGTCGGCAGAGGTTGCAGTCGATGAGTGGCCTGATGAGGTACCCAATGAGCAGGGGTCCTGACGCGGGGAAGATGGCGGCACTCACAGGCCGCACGTGTCCTGAGGCAGGCAAATTGGCGGCGCCCACGGCGCGCACGTGTTGTGAGGCGAGCAAGGTGGCAGCGCCCATGGACCACACGTGGTCTGAGTCGAGGACGTTGGCGGTGCCCATTGATGTACCATCAATTCGACTCAAGACACATTTAGGATCCGAACTGTGGCTTTAATCAGCTAGTTGTTAGCCCGGTGGTTGACTACAGAGAATGGCTGACCGCTGGGAACTCTGGGTACTTATACCCCGCCTCGGAGGCGGGGCCTACTTGCCTGTCGACCAATTGGAGAGCAGTCACATGACTAGTCCCAACCAATTGGACGAGAGGCATATGACCAGCCAGAGCCAATGGGAAGCCAGTGCTCTGCACCAATGGCAGTGCTCATATCCATACCACCACACCCACAGTCTGCAGACGTCTGAGGTGAGGAAGATGGCTGCGCCCACGGGTCGCACATGGGGGGTGCCGGGGAATAGCGGCGACCGAGCAGTCCTGGCACACAGCAGCGAAATGTCCTTTCTTCCTACAGGCCTTGCAGAGCGCGCTCCTTGCCGGGCAGCGCTGTCAGGGGTGTTTTGATTGTCCGCAGAAGTAGCACTTGGGGTCCCCGGGATTGGTTGGCTGCCGCGTGACGCAGGCTTGGGGTTGGCTGGGGAAGGTCACTGGTGGGGTCCACGGTGGGGCGTTCACTGGCAGGGCCCACGATGCCCAGGAGGGGTGGGCTGCGCGGTCGGGGGCATATGCCTGTATATTGCGTGAGGCGACTGTGAGTGAGAGCGGTTGTTTCTTGGTCGCCGTGAGGTCGAGGGTAGCCCCTTCTAAGTGTTGCTAGCGGATGTCGGCCGACCCTATGCCTGTAACGAACGCGTCTCTAAGTAGCAGGTCAAAATGTTCAGCGACCGAAAAGGCCCGGCAATCGCAGTCTCTCACCAGGACGTGCAGGGCATGCCAGAAATCTTCCATAGACTCACTGGGGAGTTGATGCCGCGTGGAGAGGAGGTGCCTGGCATAGAGTTTGTTGGTCTGTTGGGTGTAGTTCTCCTTCAGTAGCGCCATGGCCTCAGCGTAGTCGGCGCGTCCCGGATGAGGGGAAAGATGTCGGAGCTCAGCCATGTGTAAAGGATCTGGAGCTTCTGTGCCTCTGAGGGTGGTTCAGTCGCAGATCCGATGTATGCCTTGAAGCAGGCTAGCCAATGTGCGAAGGCCAACTTGGCGTTGTCTGCTTGAGGGTGCAGCTGCAGGCGATCAGACTTGATGCGGAGATCCATCGTTTTAAAATCTCTGCGTAATAAATTGATGCACTATCAATTACAACGAGACAAGAGTAGAGAGTAATCAAGGCTTTATTACGCAGAGATATGGAGCCTCCTGCAGCTGCTGCCGCAATGGCTGCAGCTCGGAGAGCCCACACATTTATACTCCGCCTACTGGGCGGAGCCAGCAGGCAGGGATCTACCCCCGTACCTGTAGTACAGGGGCCTTACCGTAATACCCTCGTATGCAGTATACACAAATCAACATTGGTGGCTACCACATCCTCCACCTTCGGGAATTTGGGTTCTGGTTAGGCTCTGTGCACCACTTTGAACTGCATGAGCTCAACTTAGTGCAGGAGGAATTGGAGTTGGCCCTGCTCAGTGCTTCGCTCCAGAGTCCCAATCCACTTCCATTCCCAGTTCGTCCTCCCATTTTCGTCTGGCTTTGTCCAGTGGTAGTCTTACCCTATCCAGTAACCGTCCATAGATGTTCCCACAGTTCTCCCTCTCCTCACTGTCCTTGTTTATTAGTTCCTCTAGTAATGTGTCTCTCGGGGCCCTGGAGTCACTATTATCTTGAAGTTTTTTGCTTTTACTCTTCAGTGACTCAAGGATATTTGAATGAACACAGAAAAGCTTTTCAATTTAATTTTATGCAAATATACCAAAATGAGTTCTTAAAGAAATAGACAGTGCTTCGTATATCTATTCAACTGGACTGAGAACTCGGGCTGGATTCCCCGCCGGCGTGATGCTTCCTTTTGCCGGCACACCGGGGGTTTTCCCGACAGCGTGGGGCTGTCCCACAATGGGAAACCCCATTGACCAGCGCCGTAATGGAACATCCCGCCGGCGGGGTGAAACAGAAGTGTGGTGCGGCGGGGCGGAGAATCCAGCCCCTTATCTATGAGCGAAAGATAAGGGGTTGACCTCTTTTTGCTCGGTTATCAGTCTGTCTCTGCTGTTCTTTATCTGGGCTATCTCTCTCGTGGCTGCCTGCTTTCTCAACTGCTGAGTCAGTAGGCGGCCAGCCTTTTCTCTGTGTTCATAGAAGGTCCCCTGTGTCTGGCGGAATGGGTGGGCGGCTTTCCTGGTGGATAGCAGGTTAAAGTCCATTTGTAGCTATTTCCTCTCCGCCAGAAGTATATTATCACTCTGTCTGATAGTAATGTCACATTGCTTTGTGCAATATACGTTACTCACTTGCTTCTTCCAGGATGATCTTTAACTTGATGTTGATTAACAATCGTAGTCTTCCACTTTAGTGCGTCATGTTGCCAAATTAACTGAGAGTTTGTTCTCTCTCCAAAACTTAAACTAGACGTTACATGAACAAAATTAATTAAGAAATATTAGAAATAAGCTACACCTGCACTGAGCTGTCTTATATAGAATCATAGAATTTACAGTGCAGAAGGAGGCCATTCGGCCCATCGACTGCACCGATCCTTACAAGTTGCACCTACTCAAGCCCACGTCTCTACCCTATTCCTGTAACCCAGTAACCCTCACTTAACCTTTTTTGGACGTGAAGGGCAATTTAGCACGGGCAATCCACCTAACTCGCACATCTTTGGACTGTGAGAGGAAACCAGAGGTCCCAGAGGAAGCCCACGCAGACACGGGGAGAATGTTCAGACTCCGCACAAACAGTCACCCAAGCCGTGAAACGAACCTGGGGCCCTGGAGCTATGAAGGGACTGTGCTAACCACTATGCTACCATGCTGTCTTTGTATGCTTGTGGTCACAAGTCCCTGTCCTTGCGAAGAGCCGGATCTTGGCTGGAGTCTGAATATTTATACATGTTTCTAGTGCTGCCTGTCATAATATACACACAAGTATATGATGGTGCACAGACAGGCATTGATTGACACACAGGATGACCAATGAACACACAGAACACAGCAGCCAATAACTAGACAGGACACGACCACTATAAAGCCAGAGGGCACTAGTTTTCCCGCTCTCTTGGGATGCAGCCTCTGAGACAGTCAGAGCCCGTGAGCAACAACTAGAACATCCACCATGTGGTAGTAAGATAATCTGGTCAGGTTATCCTCAGTTCTCCAGTCAACTCAGCATAGTGTCAACCCACAGTTAAAAGTATATCTGATAGTTAACAGTTCAATAAAATAGAGTTGCATTTCATCAAGTGTTGGAAGCCTGTCTCTCTCTACACTGCATCAAACGCAGTCCTCGCAGACCCAGCTTACCCAACACATCATGGCACCAGTAAGTCATGGTCGAGTTTGACGGACCTACCTTGAGATAGTCTGCCTTCGACCAGCGATCCGATAACATGGACAGTGTCCGCCCTCCCCCGCCCCTCCGCATCGCCGGCAACCTCGGTGCAAACTGGAAGATTTTCAAGCAGAAGTTTCAGCTGTACCTTGAAGGCACCGACCTCAAAGCTGCATCGGATGCCAGGAAGATTGCTCTCTTCCTCTCTAAAGCCGGGGACCACGCTATCCACATTTTTAACTCCTTCACCTTTGCTGAAGGTGAGGACAAGCCAAAGTTCAAAACAGTCCTGCTGAAGTTCGACAGCCACTGTGACATCAAAGTCAACGAGAGCTTTGAACGCTGTGTGTTCCAGCAGAGGCTTCAGGGTAAGGATGAACCATTTCAGTCCTTCTTAACCCATCTCCGTATCCTCGCACAATCCTGTAACTGCGGCTCCACTTCCGACTCCATGATCCACGACCAGATGGTTTTCAGGGTCCACTCCGATCCCCTTCGCCAGCAGCTCCTTAAAGTTCAGCAGCTCACCCTCACCATCGCCATCGAGATCTGCGTCCGACATAAGCACGCTAATAACTGGTACTCTCATATCAAAGCGGCAGAGACGGCAAGGCCCCCACGATGCGGAGCGGGTGCAGACTGTAAAACAGCTCCCGGGCCTGAGTCTGGATAAGGGAGGCCATTTTGCGCGCTTTTCCCGGGCTCTTGTGCATGCACGCAACGAGCGAGGGGATGGTGAGGCCGAGACCGAACTGCGCTGGTGCACACATCGTTCGACCGCACCGCGCATGCACGGTGGCGCACGGAGCATCCTGACAATGGCGCCATGACGTGCAACAACTGTGGTTCCGCCCATTTAAAGCGGCAATGTCCCGCAAAATCTCTATGCTGTCTCCAGTGTGGCAAGCTTGGCCACTACGCAGCCCTGTGGAGATCTGCTCAACTGCCCAACCCACAGCGAATCCAGCTGTAGCGCAGGAACGTCCGGTCAGTGCAGCAACCCGTTGCAGACTCCGACTCCAACATGGTTCCATATCCCGACACCGAGGATCTCACATCCCCATTCCGGGTGGGCATCATCACCAAGCATACGATGCTTTCCGCAAAAAAGGTTAAACAACTCCCAGTGATGAGCATTGATCCGAACGACGAGTGGTGTGCCACCCTCACGGTCAACAAGGCTCACTTACGTTTCAGGCTGGACACCGGCGTTTCAGCAAACCTCATTTCAAAGTCTGACCTTGATACCATCCACGTCAAGCCGAGCATTCTTCCACCAGCCTGCCAGCTTCTCGACTACAATGGCAATGCCATTGCTGCCAGTGGCTCATGCCAGCTTGCGGTATCCCATTGTTCTTCAAAAGCCACCCTGCGTTTTGAAATTGTAGGATCCAACAGAGCTTCTTTGCTCGGTGCTCAGGCCTGCAAAATCTTGAATCTTGTGCAGCGGGTTCACACCATGTCGCCCGCTGAGGCAACGGCCTCGCCAGATGTCAACTTCCAAACCCAATTAGATGACATCATAGCACAATACCACAGCGTCTTCGAAGGTATGGGCACACTGCCCTACAGATACAAGATACTTCTGAAACCGAATGCCACACCTGTAGTCCATGCACCGCATCGGGTGCCGGCACCCGTTAAGGACCACCTCAAGCAGCAGCTGCAAGACCTCCAGGACCAGGGCGTCATTTCTAAGGTCACGGAACCCACGGACTGGGTTAGCTCCACGGTTTGTGCCAAAAAACCGTCAGGGGAACTTCGCATTTGTATCGACCCCAAAGATTTGAACCGTAACATCATGAGGGAACACGACCCTATCCCTAAACGAGAAGAGCTCACCAGCGAGATGGCTCACGCCAAGTTTTTCACCAAGCTGGATGCCTCCAAGGGGTTTTGCCAAATACAGCTGGACGCGTCCAGTCGAAAGCTCTGTACATTTAACACCCCGTTCGGTCGTTACTGTTACAACCGAATGCCCTTTGGTATCATCTCCGCTTCGGAGGTGTTCCAACGAATAATGGAGCAAATGATGGAGGGCATCGAGGGGGTGCGAGTGTACGTTGATGATATCATTGTCTGGTCCACAACTCCGCAGGAGCACATCGATCGCCTCAAGCGAGTGTCCCAGAGGATCCATGAGCATGGCCTCCGACTCAACAGAGCCAAATGCTCGTTCGGGCAAGCAAAAATAAAGTTCCTCGGCGACCATATTTCGCAGTTCGGTGTGCAGCCAGATGCAGACAAGGTGTCGGCGATCAATGCTATGAAGACACCGGAGGACAAGAAGGCGGTCCTCCGCTTCCTAGGGATGGTCAACTTCCTGGGGAAGTTTATCCCCAACCTTGCATCACACACCACAGCTCTCCGCCATCTTGTAAAGAAAACCACCGACTTCCAGTGGCTCCCCGCTCATGAGCGAGAGTGGTGTGAGCTCAGGGTGAAACTCACCAAGACCCCGGTACTGGCGTTTTTCGACCCTGCTAGGAGACGAAGATCTCCACCGACCCGAGCCAGGCTGGCATTGGGGCAATACTCCTCCAGCGGGACGAATCCACCTCCTGGGTCCCAGTCGCATATGCATCTAGAGTCATGACACTTACTGAGCATCGATATGCTCAAATCGAAAAAGAATGCCTGTCACGGGGATTGACAAATTCCATGATTAAGTGTATGGACTCCTCAAATTCACGGTCAAGACAGACAACAGGCCATTGGTTCACATCATCCAGAAAGACCTCAATGACATGACGCCACGCCTACAACGTATCCTCCTCAAACTCCGAAGCTACGATTTCGACCTGGTCTACACCCCGGGCAAGGAGCTCATTGTGGCCGACGCACTCTCTCGTTCCATCACCACGCCGTGCGAGCAGTCGGACTTCGTCTGCCAGATCGACACCCATGTTGAGTTCTGCGCATCCAACTTTCCGGCCACTGATGAAAGCGTCATGCAGATTAGTCAGGAAACGGCCAGGGATCCTCTACTCCAGCGGGTCATGCGCCATCTCACGGATGGTTGGCAAAAGGGGCAGTGCCCACAGTTCTATAATATAAAAGACGATCTGGCAGTAGTTGATGGCATACTAATGAAACTGGACAGGATAGTAATCCCACAGAGTATGCAAGAGCTCGTCCTCGGCCAACTCCACGATGGTCACCTGGGGGTCGAAAAGTGTCGCCGTCAAGCCCCAGAGGCAGTATATAGAACATAGAACGATACAGCGCAGTACAGGCCCTTCGGCCCTCGATGATGCACCGACATGGAAAAAAATCTAAAGGCCATCTAACCTACACCATGCCCTTATCATCCATATGCTTATCCAATAAATTTTTTAATGCCCTCAATGTTGGCGAGTTCACTACTGTTGCAGGTAGGGCATTCCACGGCCTCACCACTCTTTGCGTAAAAAACCCACCTCTGACCTCTGTCCTATATCTATTACCCCTCAATTTAAGGCTATGTCCCCTCGTGCTAGCCACCTCCATCCGCGGGAGAAGGCTCTCGCTGTCCACCCTATCTAACCCTCTGATCATTTTGTATGCCTCTATTAAGTCACCTCTTAACCTTCTTCTCTCTAACGAAAACAACCTCAAGTCCATCAGCCTTTCCTCATAAGATTTTCCCTCCATACCAGGCAACATCCTGGTAAATCTCCTCTGCACCCGTTCCAAAGCTTCCACGTCCTTCCTATAATGAGGCGACCAGAACTGTACGCAATACTCCAAATGCGGCCGTACTAGAGTTTTGTACAACTGCAACATGACCTCATGGCTCCGGAACTCAATCTCTCTACCAATAAAGGCCAACACACCATAGGCCTTCTTCACAACCCTATCAACCTGGGTGGCAACTTTCAGGGATCTATGTACATGGACACCGAGATCCCTCTGCTCATCCACACTACCAAGAATTTTACCATTAGCCAAATATTCCGCATTCCTGTTATTCTTTCCAAAGTGAATCACCTCACACTTCTCCACATTAAACTCCATTTGCCACCTCTCAGCCCAGGTCTGCAGCTTATCTATGTCCCTCTGTAACCTGCAACATCCTTCCGCACTGTCTACAACTCCACCGACTTTAGTGTCGTCTGCAAATTTACTCACCCATCCTTCTGCGCCCTCCTCTAGGTCATTTATAAAAATGACAAACAGCAACGGCCCCAGAACAGATCCTTGTGGTACGCCACTCGTAACTGAACTCCATTCTGAACATTTCCCATCAACTACCACTCTGTCTTCTTTCAACTAGCCAATTTCTGATCCACATCTCTAAATCACCCTCAATCCCCAGCCTCCGTATTTTCTGCAATAGCCGACCGTGGGGAACCTTATCAAACGCTTTACTGAAATCCATATACACCACATCAACTGCTCTACCCTCGTCTACCTGTTCAGTCACCTTCTCAAAGAACTCGATAAGGTTTGTGAGGCATGACCTACCCTTCACAAAACCATGCCCGACTATCCCTAATCATATTATTCCTATCTAGATGATTATAAATCGTATCTTTTATAATCCTCTCCAAGACCTTACCCACCACAGACGTTAGGCTCACCGGCCTATAGTTACCGGGGTTATCTCTACTCCACTTCTTGAACAAAGGGACCACATTTGCTATCCTCCAGTCCTCTGGCACTATTCCTGTAGCCAATGATGACCTAAAAATCAAAGCCAAAGGCTCAGCAATCTCTTCCCTGGCTTCCCAGAGAATCCTAGGATAAATCCCATCCGGCCCCGGGGACTTATCTATTTTCACCTTGTCCAGAATTGACAACACTTCTTCCCTACGCACCTCAATGCCATCTATTCTAATAGCCTGGGTCTCAGCATTCTCCTCCACAATATTATCTTTTTCTTGAGTGAATACTGACGAAAAGTATTCATTTAGTATCTCGCTTATCTCCTCAGCCTCCACACACAACTTCCCACCACTGTCCTTGACTGGCCCTACTCTTACCCTAGTCATTCTTTTATTCCTGACATACCTATAGAAAGCTTTTGGGTTTTCCTTGATCCTACCTGCCAAATACTTCTCATGTCCCCTCCTTGCTCGTCTCAGCTCTCTCTTTAGATCCTTCCTCGCTTCCTTGTAACTATCAAGCGCCCCAACTGAAACTTTATGCCTCATCTTCACATAGGCCTCCTTCTTCCTCTTAACAAGAGATTCCACTTCTTTGGTAAACCACGGTTCCCTCGCTCGACCCCTTCCTCCCTGCCTGACTGGTACGTACTTATCAAGAACATGCAATAGCTGTTCCTTGAACAAGCTCCACATATCCAGTGTGCCCAACCCTTGCAGCCTACTTCTCCAACCAACACATCCTAAGTCATGTCTAATGGCATCATAATTGCCCTTCCCCCAGCTATAACTCTTGCCCTGCGGGGTATACTTATCACTTTCCATCACTAACGTAAAGGTCACCGAATTGTGGTCACTGTTTCCAAAGTGCTCACCTACCTCCAGATCTAACACCTGGCCTGGTTCATTACCCAAAACCAAATCCAATGTGGCCTCGCCTCTTGTTGGCCTGTCAACATATTGTGTCAGGAAACCCTCCTGCACACATTGTACAAAGAACGACCCATCTAATGTACTCGAACTATATCTTTTCCAGTCAATATTTGGAAAGTTAAAGTCTCCCATAACAACTACCCTGTTACTTTCGCTCTTTTCCAGAATCATCTCCGCCATCCTTTCCTCTACATCCCTAGAACTATTAGGTGGCCTATAGAAAACTCCCAACAGGGTGACCTCTCCTTTCCTGTTTCTAACCTCAGCCCATACTACCTCAGAAGAAGAGTCCCCATCTAGCATCCTTTCCGCCACCGTAATACTGTCCTTGACTAGCAGCGCCACACCTCCCCCTCTTTTGCTCCCTTCTCTGAGCTTACTAAAACACCTAAACCCCGGAACCTGCAACAACCATTCCTGTCCCTGCTCTATCCATGTCTCTGAAATGGCCACAACGTCGAAGTCCCAGGTACCCACCCATGCTGCCAGTTCCCCTACCTTATTTCGTATACTCCTGGCATTGAAGTAGACACACTTCAAACCACCTACCTGAACACTGGCACCCTCCTGCAAAGTCAAATCTGTGCTCCTGACCTCTATATTCTCAATCTCCCGTACCCCAAAACTACAATCCAGGTTCCCATCCCCCTGCTGAATTAGTTTAAACCCTGGTATTGGCCTGGCATCAGTCAGGATATCGCCAACACTGTCCTCAATTGCCCAATGTGTCAAAGGTTCCAGCCGGCTCAGCCGAAAGAGACTTTGCAGCCGTTTGAACTGCTGTCCTCCACATGGACCAAGGTTGGCATTGATCTCTTTCATGCAAAGGGCCGAGACTATCTCCTCCTCGTGGACTATTTTTCTAACTACCCCGAGGTGGTCAGACTGACTGACCTCACATCAGCAATAGTCATCAAGGCGTGCAAAGAGACTTTCGCCCATCATGGTATTCCACTTACAGTCATGACTGATAATGACCCGTGCTTCTTCAGTCAGGAGTGGACGGATTTTGCCCGGCAGTACAATTTTACGCACATCACTTAAAGCCCACACTACCCC